>NC_139233.1:9804426-10420224 GCF_977018435.1 Lepisma saccharinum
ATCCGTGGTTATGTGGATGTGTGCAGTTGTCGAAACTCTTTTGTTAGCCATGTACTCTATTTTCGGGTGAAAAAAGAAACGTGTCGAATTCAGATGTGGATAACATGGACCATGACCATGACGCACCCAAAAATTCAAATTCAAATGAAAAACTTCTCTTTATGACAGCATCATAGAATTTTTTTGATTTGATTTGATTGATTTTGCTTGGCTTGTGCCACTTTTGGCTAATTTGCGAAGATGGGGATGAGTGATGATATGATTAAATTGATGAATAGACATCACAAACGCCCATCCCAAGCTAGGTTTCGAACCCGGCATCATATAACTATTTTCAAAGTCGGATTGATCTGCTCTATAAGTAGCCTTCGATGTTTCTGTAAGTATCAAATTACGTATTATTGTGTCAACAACCAATGTTTGCGATTTCACTTTAGTCCTTATGTCAACATTTTTTCCTGATTAATAACTTTACCAAAATCTAGTATTGAATTGCATACGTACCAGATTAATATTATATGAACTACTTGGAAGACATTGGGGGGGGGGGCATGAGGTGGGGAGGCGCCCACGTCTCCCCTAAATGTCCTACTGATAACCGGTAACACTTTTAAAAATCCACGCCACGCCACTGTTTCCTACTGCAGTTGAAAACATATTAGCAGTCTCACACAATCAAAGTTGTAGCAGGTTGTAGTTTCGTGCTCTATACTTTACGAAATACTTTGCATACAGGAGTGGAATGTGATGGCATTTGACCCATCTCGCAACCGAGGTCTTGATAATGGTCGTAAATGCGATAAGGCCGAAATCAGGTCGCTACAAAACTGCAGTGCGGCATTCGCTTCTCTCTTGTTTTGTGCGTCTGCTGCTGTGTGTCTAGTTGGTTGATAAGTGTGGAGGGCAAAATGACTGAAGGATATCAAGAAAATAATGAATTTTGTGGTTATCGTTCGCCTCTTTCGTCGCGTTATGCGTCGAAAGAAATGCAGTACAATTTTAGTGACATGAAGAAGTTTTCTACCTGGCGAAAACTTTGGATATATCTCGCGAAGGCAGAAAAGGTAAGTATTTATGCTGCATTTTAACTTGATGAACATGTAATTATTCATGTTAAAGATGCATAATTGGCTACTTTTTAACATGATTTTGAAGAAAAGACGTGTATTAACTATTATGGCGTGAATTACTGTATAGAAATCATGTTGACTCAACTTTTCCGAGTGTTAGTTGGTCTATGTGCCTTGAACGTGAATTATACACATTCACGTTGTAACTGAATACTGAGAATCGTGACGCAGAACATTATTATTATTATTACGATTACACTCATTTTTCTTCAGTACAATTCGCTGTTGCTCAAAATTCGTATGTGGGATGTATCACCCTTGCACTTAAGGATCACAAAACATTTTTCCTTGCTTTATTTATGTGCTTTGGTAGATATATTACCCGCGCTCAAACAAGTTGTTTCTCATTAAATTTTACATGATTGTCATTTGATAGTGTACATGTTATTTCAAAGTTAAATGTGCTGAATGATAGTACGAAGCAGGGTGTCCATTATGTTTTTAAAGTCTGCCAATTTTAACCACAGTAACTACATTTGCAATGAAACTTGTGCTAGTGATACTCTGTTGGGTGAGCAACATTTTCTTTATAAACGTATTCATCACAAAGAAACCCTGCCAGTGTGGCAAATTTGCTGACATGTTTTTAACACTGTCTTTCCTAGTTAATTTTATTGCAGGCATTGCCGCAAAGTTCGCGTACCTTTATTATTGAATAGCATTCACTTATGATCATTCAAGGAACATAACATAACATATCCATCCACTCTGGTGTACTTGGCTATTTATGTATCATGCATAATAATTACTGATCGCAACAGCAAATCAATGAGGTGGTAGACCCATGGTTTGCATAAATGATTGTTAGTGATTTTATTAATGTGCTCACAGTAGCAAAAGTAATTAAGTAACTGTGCAGATATTGATGATTTCCGTTAGCTGCTGTGATGGGTACCCCAAACACCAGCTGTAATGTAATTTTATAAATTCATTGCGTTAACAAATGTACAATGCATTGTGCGAAAACTGTCAACTTTGCATTATAAGCAGAAAATGAAACCAGTTTGCCCTAGAAATACATTTTAAGAATAGCCCAAAATAGCATGCGTAATAGAAAATTAAGAAAACTTTCTGATGCATAAAAGTACTGACTAGTGCTGAATGAATCAATTACTGTAAAATATTATTCTCTGATTCAAGTAATTTAACTGTATCTTTTGTGTGTAAAATATAATTGTTAGTTGAACTGATAAGTACAAATATTAACTTTATACGCCTTTATGCACTCTAAATAACATAACTTTGATATATAAATTAGTAACAATTTGTTAAAATTAAGTTAAAGTGTAGAATTGTTTTCTTAAATAAATATAAAGTAGTAAAAATACTAAACAAATAATTTCTTCTTTTCCTATTTAAAGAATGCCAAGCAGTGTAAACCAGTTGTTAGTGGCTAAATAACATAAAATTTGAAGGCAGTAACAATATTTTTAAAAAATACTGTTTTTTTTACCTAACTTTGTGAATTAAATACTAGTACATTTTGTCAAATTATAAATAAAATATACCTATTTCTTTGATATTTGTACTAACATAAAGGAAAATGTTACTAAAACTTGGCTAGTACAGCAAATCTTAGACTTTTAGCTTTATTTGTTCGTAACTGGATAGAAGTGTAACTTGTTAATCTCGCCAATCTTTACCTCAATTTTGGAAGCTAGCTGAACTTTAGCGTTTCAAATTACATATAGTGAAGGCCTCTATAGTGGAAAAATACACCCAGTCTGTAAAAATTTGGAAATGTTGTCTCCTTCTCTGTCGAACCAGACCAAAAGTGTTCTCAGGTGTTTCAATATATTTCTTAACATAACTAACTTTTTAAAAATGCAGGTAACTTAGTTTGTATAGCGTTAGGCTTTTAACCTATCTGTCCAGGGTTCGAGTCCCTGTCTGGGCGATTACAATTTTTAAATTTTGTCATCGGATCTTGTGCAGACTTCAAATTTCATAAGTTATAAGCAATCTAAGTTAATTTTGGGAGTGGGCCAAATTGGTTCCTCATATAAAAAACAATGACCAAATTGGTCGTAGCGCCTATGACCCTACTTGGGTTCATCCTCCAAAACATCTGCTTCGAGTCTCCGATGCCATGGTGGAGCCCGTTCAGGTTCTACCGCCCACAAGTGCGTTCCTTCGCCAATCCAGCGAAGGTGAGAATAATAGAGCGCAACCCTCTATATATACATTCAGCTCACTGTTGGTCACCCCTTGATCTAGTTATTTTCATGCAATCACCTACATTTAGTGAATTTTGCCGTCTTTCTGTTTGATCAGTTAAAAATAAGCCAGTCAATAAAAATATACTTACATAGAAAAATCCTGATATAGTTGGATTCTCAAAAATATGTACAATCAGTGTTCTTGATACATTTAGCACCTGAGATAGTATAAATCAAAATCTAGTTAGTGTTGGCATGTGTGCTTCAGGTACATGTAGTTACTTGAAAAAGCAAATATTGGTTGTGTAAAAAATAGCCTCCTTGTGAAACAATGAAAAATTAACATTATATCCTCATAGCATTAGTTGCAACTGCTTCTTGCAGGTTAACAAAGCTCTGGCGTGTGGGCCTACATCACCTAAAATCCTTTGTAAGGTTCGTGTTGTCCTATAAATTGTCGATATACATACTAAGTCCCTAGTTACAGCCTAAGCTTTTAGCTTCAATAAATGTATTTTAGTCCTCGGAGACATATATTGATCTTAGAGTAAAAAATAAACCTCGTATAATAAACCAAATGGAAATAACCCAAATGTTGATGCACCCAAAAACCAGTAATACTTCAAAAATACCTTGAAAAACGCCATAAGGCTAAATTATTCTTCTAGCATAGAGAAAAGTTTAGCAAGTGGACCTAGGCCCCTAAGCCGTCTGTTAACTTCGTATTGTAATTATATTGTTAAATTGTTATATGTAAGGGGAAAAAACAATATTAGTAAGCGTCCAAATATGGACCCTCGGTAAAGGGGTTTCAGACCTCATAGACACATCATAATTTTCGTTACACTAAAAAATTGCCCTCGTATAAAAGCAAATAGTTGAAATGTTAAACATTTCGTGTACTTTATCCAGTAAGCCTTAGCTAGAAATACAATAAATGCGTTACAGACATAAAAATTAAGCAAGCTTTGATATTCTAGTGGCACATAATAAGTATAAAATATCCTTTAAAATACTCTGACAAATAGTTGTGGGTTGTCTGAGATCAAAATTTTCAAGTCCTCTCTCCTCTCTCCTGCATAAATAGGCTCTAGAATTCACTAAGCCTCAAAATAATATTGGGTACATAAAATAAAAAGCAGATGGAGAGTGATGCTGATCGCATCATCTCCAAACAGCAAAAACAAAAGTATATGGATGGAGCCCTACCTGATATATTTAGAAAACTTTACCTAGTATAAAAGTAACAAAATACTCAGCAAACTCTAAAATAAACAAACTTTCCTACGTGGCAGGCGTAACCTGCCCTAAATAAATACATATAGAAATACAGAACCAAAAATAGCATAGTGGAAATCAGTAAACCCTAATAATAATAATAATAATAATAATATATTCTGTGGCTTACATTTTAGCTAAAAGTACTTTTTTTTAGTGTTTTTGAAAAAAATTAAATAAATACTAAACTCTAAGTTAAAAATTTGTAAATGTATATATGATACAAAACAAAATAAATAAAAATTAATACATACCCTTCAAAAAAACAGTAAAAAGTTGAAAACATCTCTTTGTGCATCCAAAATATAATAATAAATCCTTCCTGACTGATTAAATTGTGTTATTTGAGTAATAATAAGCCTAAACTTGTAAAATAAAAGGGTAGAACTTGACGAAACACACTTCATGTGTACAAAATATAATTCAAAACACATCTAAATTGTGTTATTTGAGTGGAAAGAAACCTAAACTTGGAAAAAATCTCTCTCTCTCTCTCTCTCTCTCTCTCTCTCTCTCTCTCTCTCTCTCTCTCTCTGTGTGTGTGTGTGTGTGTGTGTGTGTGTCTTTGAGAGTCCAAAATGTAATAAAAATGGTGCCTGAATAATATAAATAGTGTCATTTGAGTAAATATTAGGCTAAACTTGTGAAATAAACAGATAGAAGTTGAGAACACACACTTTGTGTGTCGAAAATGCGACTAAAAGTCTTTCCTGAACAGATTGAATTGTATTATTTTGGTAATAATAAGCCTAAACTTGTGAAATAAACAGATAGAAGTTGAGATCACACACTCTGTGTGTCGAAAATGCGACTAAAAGTCTTTCCTGAACAGATTGAATTGTATTATTTTGGTAATAATAAGCCTAAACTTGTGAAATAAACAGATAGAAATTGAGATCACACACTCTGTGTGTCGAAAATATAACTAAAAGTCTTTCCTGAACAGATTGAATTGTGTTATTTTGGTAATAATAAGCCTAAACTTGTGAAATAAACAGATAGAAGTTGAGAACACTCACTTTGTGTGTCGAAAATATAACTAAAAGTCTTTCCTGAACAGATTGAATTGTATTATTTTGGTAATAATAAGCCTAAACTTGTGAAATAAACAGATAGAAATTGAGATCACACACTCTGTGTGTCGAAAATATAACTAAAAGTCTTTCCTGAACAGATTGAATTGTGTTATTTTGGTAATAATAAGCCTAAACTTGTGAAATAAACAGATAGAAGTTGAGAACACACACTTTGTGTGTCGAAAATATAACTAAAAGTCTTTCCTGAACAGATTGAATTGTGTTATTTTGGTAATAATAAGCCTAAACTTGTGAAATAAACAGATAGAAGTTGAGAACACACACTTTGTGTGTCGAAAATGTAACTAAAAGTCTATCCTGAACAGATAGAATTGTGTTATTTGAGTAAAAAATAGGCATAAACTTGTAAATAATAAATTAAAAGTTGAAAAAATCTCTTTGTAAATACAAAATTTAATAAAAAAATGTTGCCTGAATAGTACAAATAGTGTTATTTTTGTAAAAATAAGGATAAGCTGTGAAATAATAAGTTAAAAGTTGAAAAAATGTCTTTGTGAGTCCAAAATTTAATAAAAAATGTTGCCTGATTAGTACAAATAGTGTTATTTTGGTAAAAAATTAATATAAAGTTGTAAAATAATAAGTTAAACATAGAAAAAATGTCTTTGTGAGTCCAAAATTTAATAAAAAAATGTTGCTTGAATAGTACAAATAGTGTTATTTTGGTAAAAAATTAACATAAAGTTGTAAAATAATAAGTTAAAAGTTGAAAAAAATGTCTTTGTGTGTCGAAAATGTAACTAAAAATCTTTCCTGAATAGTACAAATAGTGTTATTTTGGTAAAAAATTAACATAAAATTGTAAAATAATAAGTTAAACGTAGAAAAAATGTCTTTGTGAGTCCAAAATTTAATAAAAAATGTTGCTTGAATAGTACAAATAGTGTTATTTTGGTAAAAAAATTAACATAAAGTTGTAAAATAATAAGTTAAAAGTTGAAAAAAATGTCTTTGTGTGTCGAAAATGTAACTAAAAATCTTTCCTGAATAGTACAAATAGTGTTATTTTGGTAAAAAATTAACATAAAATTGTAAAATAATAAGTTAAAAGTTGAAAAAAAATGTCTTTGTGAATCCAAAATTAATGAAAAAATGTTGCCTGAATAGTACAAATAGTGTTATTTTTGTAAAAATAAGGATAAGCTGTGAAAATGTTTGACATAAAGTCAAAGTTTGGTAAAAAATAAACTCAAAATTAAGTTAAATAGCACACAGTAACATACATTTACTACCTAAATCAATAATCAAAGGGTCCTAGGTTCGTTACCCCGCGATAAAAGCAAATGGTGAAAACTGTAGGCCCCGTCCCTAATAGCTCTCCCTTCTTCATAGTACAGATAAAAAAAACCCTGCGCTAAAGCGTCCTGTGCCTTGAAGGCAAACCTGAGCGGAATATTAATTGGCGGCGGAAACCGGTTCTACAAGCGACGCATAGCTTCAGAGATTTGACCCTTGCTGCGCATTCTCAGACATTCTTTGTTGTCTGGTTGAATCCCTCCCCTGCCCTACAGTATTGCATAGCTTTCCCCTGTTATTGCGTACTGGTTAACCTTGAAAAAACCGGTTCTGAAAACCTACCGACGCGTTCTCTGATTGGTCAATCAGATTCCTTCTTTGTTCTGACGTTGTGACGTCATTTGACCTTGAACGCGCTTCCCCAAAATTCCTTTCTTCTCTACCTGCGTGGAATATTAATTCATTCTCTCTGTCTGGGATCAGAGCGGAGTCGAGATTCTAAGACAGTATTCTGTCTGGCGTGTTGCACCATCGTGTTTCATACCATAATAACATACATTATTACATAGTACTAATTAATAATATTACATATCGCGGGTTCGAGTACCGGGACCGTCTTCTTTCGTACCATTACCACCGTTCATAGCGGTTCATAAACCATAGAAAACTTATTTTCAATATTATAAACATTAATATTATCGATTGATACATTACATACTTTGCAGTAATGAATATAAAACCATATGCATACCGTTTAGTACCTCTAATTACCTTCTATACACATATTTTTCATAAAATAAATAATTATATATTCATAAAAAGTTCTAAACATGCAAATACATAAATGTAAAGTATTCTAAGTACATGCTAATGAATTCTAAGTACATGCGAATTAATTAAAACCCGTGCAAATTAGTTATAAATGCGTGCAAATGAATTGCGAATATTAAACGCCCGAGGGCACAAACAGTCCTTGGCGCAGATCGATACTACTAGCGGAAAAACTCCGCAGTCAATGATGAATGATTTGGATTGATTTGGTGTTTTAAGTCCACTTTATGCACAGTAAGGCTAATCGGGACTGGACCTACAGTTTAAAGTGGGATCCTAACCACTATGTGCCTCCACCGGGAATCAAACCAGGGACCACTTGATTGAAAGGTGACGACTCCAGAACTGCGCCATCGGAAAGGCTCTCAATGATGAATGAATGAAAATGGTTACTTGCTCATTCGTTATGCTAGAATTTGACTTCTGTTACGTTCTAACATTATATAAATAACTTGTTAATTCTACTTGTAAGTAAAGTAATCAATTATTTACCTGTGCATTCTTGAACGGTTCCATGACAGTGTCACTCTCAGCATCGTCCGCAACTTTGGAGTATATATTCATTTCGTCGAAGCATAATACGCAGCACTTTTGGTGTGGTTGAAGTCATTCTCCATAACTCTTCACATCAATAACACTTTTCAGAAGGCCTGGTCTACACTTGAAACTTTTTGTCCAGTGACGCAAAGTGGAAATGCTTGGAAGAGCGATTTTCATATTTTTCCTCATGTAGGTGTAAGCTTTTCTTGACACATGCCTAAGTGCTAATGCACTTACAATATCACTTCTCGACCACAGTTTCGGTCTGCTTTTGTGGCTAAGAAGACATTCGATTTGGTTGGAGGAAAACACTGGTCGAAGAATTTCCCTTACTTTCTTAGACACATTGAAAGCAGATTGTCTTGATTTGTGAAGTTTTACTAACTGTTGCCTCAAACTTTTATTGCTAATTTGTAAATTCTTCACTTTATGTAATAAACGATTGCATTGTTTCTTTACTTTGTTTACTTTCTTAGCACTTTCATCATGTAGTGTCTGCAGTTTCTTTATTTGTTCTTCAGCACATTTTAATTTCTTTGTCAGCGTTTCGAACTCACTATCTTGTTGCAGATTGGATATATTTCCAGTACTCAAATTCTCTGAATTATGTGCCATGCAAATTCTTTTGGGAGGAGACAACTCTTCAAGTTTTTCCAATGCTCGCTTTCTAATCTGACGTTTATTGGCACGTCCACTTCGATCAATTATGTCATTTGGCTGTTGCACACTACTACAATTCACCACACAACCAGGCAAATTTAAACTTGGTACAGCGTTTTTATTAAGTTGCGGTCTACAGGCAATGCTCAGCAGTTCTGCTTTTAAGTTCCGTTCGTAATCAGTATCCAGAAAATGCGATGAGCACACTGTCGCTGTTTTGGCGTTAACAGGATCTAACCTCTTACACTTTGAAACCCATATCTTGCACGTAATCGGATCCTTTGGGAACGAAAAGTAGCTTACACCTACAGTATTTCTTGCGTTGTTCGGGCACAAAGCAACAGCACAATTGCACGGCATCTTCCTTAAATGTTATTGTTGTTGCAAAAAAAAATTCTCCACTATTACACAAGCTACAGAAAAAGGAAAAACAAGGCACTTTCACACTCTCTCGCACAAATGCAGATCCTATAACAAGCGGAAAGGTCAGTGACAGTCACCCCTGTCCTGTGAGTGACGTCAGGGTTGGGACCGCCAACGACCCTCTTTTTTCAGCTTCGGGAGGGAAGACTGCGCTACTTTCTCAACTATATACATACTTACTTTGGCTAGCACTACAGACATTCAGTTCAGTGGTCAATTTTGCCTCGGGGACAGAAAAAATCAAAACAAAAGCAGTCGGAGGGTGTTGGTTGAATGCAGCGTTGCCAGGTCAGATTTTTAAAAATCGGGAGATTGTCCCCTGAAAAATCAGGAGATCTGCTTAAAAAATCAGAAGAACTAAGAATAGCGGATTATCAACGTTCTGGGGGGGGGGGGGTAGAGTGGGAAAAGCTTTCCACTATCATTATTGAACGTTAATTATTAATTTTTGGATGTCAAAAGATAAATTTATTACTGTTATGTTAATACAAATTTTATTATAAATTTACACTTCAAGGGTACGATAACCCCACACCCTTAATTCACGTAAGGTAAAGGTACAGTTTCCCCAAACCAGTGGTGATGATCAGGTGCCAAAACTGAGGGGGTTGCAAGGATTGCCTCCCCTAATCGCCGGTACTGCCCCTACACATTGCGAAAAGCAGTGACATTACTGGAGAAAATCCGACCTCGATTTTCTGTTCATCTCTCACAAATATTCTAAAATAAATTGTTGTGACTGTGCGTGGATTTATGTACTTGGCGTTTAAAAGTTTATGGAAACATTTCGTGATTTTTGTGTTAACTAAGAGTAGAGCTTCAGCCACTACGCATTCGAGGATATATTTTTTAAATTCTCTACCTGCTAACACCTTAGATTGCTTTTATTTAAAACTAGCCAAAGTTACAGGATGTAAGAAAGCCCACACTTTTTTTTAACAACACATTCAAAGCATACTCGCATTAATGGTAATGGAGAAGGGCTATAATGCCTTACCCCCGAAATATCCTTGAATTAAAACTTTTCTTTCAATCACGGAAGGTAACCAACCAGTATTAGACAGATTGATTGATTGATTTGGTTTTTTTTTTTCACATCTGCCATATTTGTCTAATCGTAAAGATGTGAAATTGACGAAGGGACACTCACAAAGAGCACCCATGCCCAGTCTGGAATTCGAACCCGGGACCCAGTATCAGACAAGTCGCAGGTTTTTTCTTCAACTTTTTTCCCAGTCACTCCAGACAATGTAAATGTTAATTAAATCAGCTTTTTGCATTCGAGGATTATCTGGTATAGAATCGGGAAAGAGAATTTCTACCATCATAGTATTAATTGAGTATAAAGGGACATAAGACCAATTGTAATTTAGTAGTGATTACGCTCAGAAATAGCTTAAAAAGTCAACGCTATAAAAACATGAACTATTATTTCTAAGTTAATAGATGATTAAGAAAAAATAAAACTGCGACGTATAAGTCTGCAACAGCAGTTTACAAAGCCGACCTCCGTGGCTGAGTGGTTAGCACACCGCTATGAGATCAGGGATCCCGTCTCGGGATCGAATCTCGGCCTGAGCATGGTTGTCGCCTCATCAATTACATCATATCATCACTCATCCTCGTCTTCGCGATTAGCCAAAAGTGGCAGAAATGCGAAGTAAAATGAACCAAATCAATCAATCGACAGTTTACTAAGAGTTTTGTAACCATAACTTTAGTTGCATTCGTAATGTGGACTCCCTTTTTTATCAGAGTTAAAAACCTGAACCAGTATCTAACATTTACAATAAACATTACCATAAAACTGAATACTTGTTCGTATGTGTGGGTGGCAACATTGGTATTTAGTTGTAACCAGTTTCCTCCCCTTTGACAAAATCCTCAACGGGGAAAGTTAGGACACCCGCCTTGGAGTTCCCAATGCACAAGGGGCTCAAGTAGCTGCGGGTCTTTCCCACTGTCATCAAGCCCACCTCTCTCTCTCTCTCTCTCTCTCTCTCTCTCTCTGCGGAATATTCATGGGTCTTTACATTCCATCAGCTCAATACTCCCTGTCCCATAATTATAGTCCGGTATGCCAAAATGGTAGTACAGGAATGACAGACGAAGAGGCAGATGGAAAGCACAATTTGTACTGATCCTTGAGTAGTAAAGTTGTATGACTCATTCCCTTGTTTCATGTTCTTCTTCTGTATACACCAATGTCACAGTTTGAATATCAGGCAATTATTATGAAACAACAAACAAAGGTGTACCGGACAATAATTATGGGACAGAGGGAGTATGTAAATTTTAAATCAAGTTTCAATTTTTTTAAATATTTGTTCATTATAAATATTTAAGGAAGCAAAAAATCAGGAGATTTCCACATTTTCCTGAAACTTGTCAGGAGATCAGTAGATCGTCCTGAAAATCAGGAAATCTCCTGCGAAATCAGTAGACCTGGCAACACTGGTTGAATGTTCTGCGAGGAAGGAATTTACAGTGCCGGAAGTTAGGGGAGGGGAGCTTTAACGAGGGTCGGCACGTAGTTTCGTATTTTGTGGGTGAAAGTTTTATTTTAGCGTATACTATTTTTCGCTGTTTGTAAGTAAAATACAGAGTAATTAACTTATATTTTAGGAAAGGAATCAAATGGTAACATTGTACACAGAGAACACCATAACACTTCCTTGCAGTAGTTTGCAAACATTCAACTACACCTTTTATTTTTTTAGCTAAATTAAATCGAAATATAAAACAACCTTTCTCATCTTGTCTATTCTAATGCATAACATACAGCCAAAGTACATCTACGTCTCGTGTGTTGCACTAAGTACAGGTAAATTGTAGACGAAGAACTCCAGCGACGGAGAAAAATGCAAATCAAACAGGGAACTATATTCAGTCGCGGAATAAGCCACAGTCTTGCGTTGGACCCGCTCGCGAAACTATCGTCGGTGGTTACTAGTAATTCGGAAGTTTCACCACCAGATGTCTCAGACGTAAGGGTGGCAAAGTCGTTTCCTTGATCCATGGCGTTAAGTTCGTATTGTAATTTCGTGAAGTCGTGATCGCTTTTAATGTGTTTGAAAATTTTGACAACCTTAGCAAAGATTAACTTTTCGGAGTTTTTTAGTGCGTCGGGTAAATCGTTAATGAAAATCAAGTACAGCAGGGGGCCTAGGTTCGAACCTTGCGGGACACCAGAGCCGGCTATGTAATCGGAGGACCTTAGTCCTTGGTGCATGACATATTGTCGTCTATTCTGTAAATATGAAGCAAGTAGTTTTATAAGTTACGGGGAGAGGCAGATGTAGGCTAGTTTCTGAATTAAAGTATCGTGGTGTACCGTGTCGAAGGCCTTTGAGAAGTCCGTGTTGAACGGTTTTGTACAAATCCATGCTGGTACGGAGAAAGGATAGGTTTGACATGCGAGTAAATGTGATTATGTATTATTTGCTCAAAGAGTTTAGCTGGAGCTGACAGTTTCGCGATTGGTCTGTAGTTACTTATGTCTGTCTTATCAGCTGCTTTGGGGATTGGACAAATCTCCGTCGTTTTCCAACTTGCGGGGAATTTTTCTGTTTTCAAGATTAAATTAAAGAGGGTGTGGAGAGGGAACTTGAGCGCCTCTGAGCAACCTTTAATAACATAGGGGGAAGATGAGGTCCGGTCCAGCTGCTCTTTTCGGTTTGAGTTTCTTGATGGCTTGTTCGATTTCTTTTAGGGAGATTTCCGGGATGCTTAAGAGACTAAGTTAGGATTTCGGGAGCGCGTTCGTATGTGTGGTTTCGTAAGAGGAGGATGGTTCTGCGGAAAAGACAGATTCGAATTATGTAGCATGAAGACTTTGTATATTATTGTTACTAATAGGTTCACCATTGATGAGCTGGTGGATTCTTCCTTTCATTCTTAACTAAACACCAAAATAGATTTGGGTCGCCAGTCAGATTAGCTTCGCAGCTGTTAAGGTAGTTTTGGTAAGCTTTGTTTATTTCCGCTTCTAATTTCGTTCTTAGGGCTTTACAGTTAGCTTCATGATACCCTACATTCCCTTGTTTTTGTTTCCATTTTTTATGGTGATGTGACTTGACCTTTATACCTTGGATAATGCCTCGCGTGAACCAACATTTGTACTGATTAGTATAAGTTGAGCGGGAGTATGGGACGCATTCATCAAATATACACTTAGTTATTAATCCGCTATATTTGGTAGGACTAAATCTAGGGTTTTACCGTTGGCATTTTGTATAGTATTCAAGCTTTTTAGATCATTAAAATCAATAAAGTACTTCAATTCACGACAGTGGTAACCTAAAGTGAAAAGGTCGTTAGTAGGATGAGTTATATCCGGGATGTTAAAGTCACCAGCGATGAGCAATGGGGTCCCTAGAGGACAATGTGCGGTTATGTGGGAGAACAAACTTTCATATAGGGGTAGGGGTGATGACGGCTGGATGTATACTACAGAGATATGGATGGTATGTGCATTTTCCGGTTTTAATTTTATAATTAATCAGTCTATGGTTTGTTCAGACACCAATAAGAGCACCACCGCCTAGGGTTTACCATTTTCTCGTGGGTTGCGGTTCGATCTAAAAGCACTGTATTGTTCTGAAAATATTTCCGAGTTGGATATTGAGGTGTTGAGCCAAGTTTCAGCGCACAAGACCACATCATAGTTATTCGCCAAAATGCTGAGAAGAAACTGGTTCGTTTTCGTTCGTATACCTCTTACGTTTTGATAAATAATTCTCATGGGGAATCGATTTGTTTGATTCTCACGAATGGTTTTGACTGAATGGACATTCTCTGGCGAGTTGTCAGAAACGGAGTGTGCACTAGTTACATTTGTACTCGTTCCGTTTGGTTCGACAGTAGCCCCTTTCGGCAGGCGAGACAACTTCAAGTCGGCTTCAAGATCTTTCACGTTTAGCGTTCGGCGGGCGGAAGTTGACGTCACGTCTTACGGAGTGAAAGCGTCCGGCCAATCAGATGGCTTACTGCCATCTCCCAGCCGGAGCAAGTTAAGGAAAAATTGACTTGTTTTGTCTGCACAAGATCTTGCAAGATGTCGGCGTCCGTGGAGATATATGCTGTTTGGGATAATGTTATTGCGGGGATGCTTATTGTTATACTTGGCGATGTCTGACAACATTCTTTAAGATAAATAAACGCTACTTTGAAAATGTTGAATAATTGGTTTGAAGTGAGAGAAGTTCATTGTTTTATATGAAGACCACGTTCACTGAATATCTCCAAATATGACCAAAAATGATATACCATACTTACCCCCTTTCCGAGAATAGCAGCTACTTTTTTCATTCTTTCCTGAATATATTTATTCTCCGTAATTTTCCCCTTTGCAGCTTGTATGATAGTTGTTGCATTGACTAGTTTCGTCCACAGACCGCATGTGACTTTTTTCTCGTCCGGCGATTCAGCTAAGATGATCTTAAAATGGAGCTATTGTCAGCTGTTTTCACTAATACACCAGTGGGCCATGAGGGGATGTCCATCTTACCTGTCAGGTTGCGATGGGCGTGGCTACGTCGACATCTTCAGAGATGCTGAGGCCATTTATGCGGGACCACTTGCTTCGCCGATCGTACTGCATTCCTGAACTTCGAGGGTGGATAGGGACTGGGGGATGTTGAACTGCACGATAAGGTGGCTGGGTCAGGTTGGAGATCACTCAAGGAATACTTGACATTGACAACGAGGTGGCGGTAACTAATATAGGCTCTATGACCAACATTCCGGGCACTGTGCATATGTTCCAGGAGTCCCTGGCGCTCTTTCCAAGTGGAATAGCTGAAGTCATGTTCAACATATATTTTTGTACCTTTTAGTTTGTTGCGGCACCTGAGAATTTGTTCCTTTGTTTTGTACCGTACAAAGCGGCAAACGATTGGGCGTGGGCCTCGCCTGCTGTTGGTTTTTATTCTATGAGCTCCCTGTATATATGTCATCCTCTTGCAGATTTATGCTCAGCTTGTCTTGTATAATTCGATGCACTTTGGACCCGGATTCTGCTTACGTGTAGTTAAGAGCGCCAAAATTTGTATGAAAATAACTGCCATGGCAAGGAAATTAAGGTCAAATAGATAACGAATTGTATATTTATTGAAAAAGAAAAACGTAGTTAGATACAATTGTACTGGCAAATATAATTGCACAGTGATCACATTTAATTGCCAATTTCAGCTGACGAAAAGTAAAGTTCCTGATTAATACGAGGAGCGTTCAGTACGCTCTAACACTCGTCCCCTTCCACCTCATGTAGAATCATAATTTTAACATGCGTAGAAAGTAGACATCTTGTGATGACTTTATGCCGAATTGCAAGATGATTTACCATATATTTTTTCCTTGGCAGATGTTGATAGTAGAGCATCTGTAAGAACGTGGTGAAAATGGAAAATAGTGAGGTTCGTGCTGTCATCAAGTACTTCAAATTTAAAAACTTACAGCCAAAGGAAATTCGTGAGGACTTGGTACATTAGGGCAGTCTGCTCCATCATATCCCACCGTTGCGAGATAGTGCCGAGAGTTCAGCTGTGGCAAGCAGTCATGCGAAGATGCTCATGCAGGTAGGCTACCAGTAACAGTAACCACCGAGGAAAACATTGAGAAGATCCTTGACATGGTTATGGCAGACAGACGAGTCGCCATCAGGTATTTTGCAGAGAGTGAAGGTTGTCAAACGACACAGTTCAACATCTTAACCAATCATTTGTCTATGAAGAAAGTTTCGGTACGAAGGGTACCGCGAAACCTTAATGCTGATCAGAAGAGAAGCAGAGTGATATGTTCAAGGCAACTTTTGGACGTGTGTCGCGCAGATCCAAGGACTTTTTGGCCAGATTTGTGATGGTGGATGAAACATGTTTCCACCACTTTGACCCCGAATCCAAACAAAGCTCCATGCAATGGAAGCACACCAGCTCCCCAACCCCGAAGAAATTTCGTGTTCAACAGTCAGCCAGAAAGGTTATGACAACTGTATTCTGAGATGCCAAGGCGATACTGCTGTTGGATTATCTGGAACATGGAACCACCATTACGAGCCAGTATTACGCTGGCCTTATGCAAAAATTGCGAGCTACAATGAAGAGCGAGAGACGAGGAATGTTGACACGTGGAGTGCTGCTACAGCAGGACAATGCTCCCGTCCACAAGTCCGGTGTTGCCATGCCTGGAATTCATACAGCTCGATTTGAATTGGTGCCTCGTCTCCCCTATTCGCCTGACCTAGCCTTAAGTGACTTCCACTTGTTTCCACATTTGAAGCAGCATCTCCGTGGGCAGGTCTTTCGGGATGACAGTGCCGTCATGGATGCTGTGAATGCATGGCTGCAGGAGCAAGAGGACATCTTCTTCCAACAGGGTATAGAAGCTTTCGAGAGGCGATGGACAAAGTACATTGAAAGGGCAGAGGACTATGTTGAAAAGTAACCATATTTCCATTTCTGTTATATTTTGTTTTCTTGGTGAGTATTAGAGCATACTGAAAGCCTCTTGTACTTCATGCATATTATCATAAGTAGAAGTGTGCATAAATATTTGGAACTGGCTTTCAAAACGGTATGACTAAATTCCTTGCCTTCCATTAAGTTCAGACATAATAAATAACCATAGATTATGTAACAAATGATAAGACATATATTTTTTTTAGTTAATTTTAGCACTTGGTAAGTCTTTCAGGATGGGGCGGGACTCCCTGGACTCCCCAAATACGACCTTGCAACAAGGCCACTCTTTATACACATTTGTTTGATTGTTACAGGATAACAAGTAATGTGTTTAAAATATATTTATCCTTGTAAAGCGATGCACCATTTCAAATAGAATAGCCTCAATGAACATTTCAATTTTGAATGTTTCTTAATTAAAGTGAAAAAGATTCCTTAGGTGTTCAGCATTATTCCGGTAAGCTTGTTCAAATAGTTCCTGCATCTGCCGATAGGTGTCATGCAATACAGTGATCGCCGCTGACATCTGGTGGCACAATCTATAACGTCGACAGTCCAGAACAGATTCGAGAACCCTAATAACTTGGATTGATTGACAGATTTGGTTTCCTTTGCTTTGCTTTTCTGCCACTTTTAACTAATCGCGAAGATGAGGATGAGTGATGATACTATGAAATTAATGAAGAGGCACGCAGAAAGAACACCCATGTCGAGACCGGGATTTCTAAGCCGGGTCCTTTATATTGCACATTATCACAACGTGCTATGACGCCAGAGGTCCCGGGTTCGGATCCCGGCCTGATCGTGAGTGTTCTTTGTTAGTGTACCTAGTACCGTGCGTAATACACTGGGGTAAAACCTGCAAGTACCTAGGTAGATGTACGTATAATGTCAAATGCACTCACACACAAACGGAAACTAGGACACACTAAGTAAAATGTGTAATGGCCATATATTCATCAACACCCTCAGACTGGTGTTCAAGAAGGTAAAAAAGTTCCCCGTGCATATACTCGTAGCACCGTGCCATGAAGGCATATTTAGGGGGCATGTAGTGGTAGGGCCTCACACATTCTCAATCTCATCCATTTTGAATGTGATGCGATCAGCACCACGCTCCTGCTGCCTTTACCCCCTCCTCCAGGTACCCACTGATTTGAGGCTGGGTGATCCCCAGTGCCGCTTTATGCAGGGATCAGGTCGGGAATCGAACCCGGGTCTCCCAGTCAGACGCTATACCGACTAGATCATCGTGACTCATAAATGACATGCAGAAACCTATTCACAAAATCGGAGGTAGATCATGTATAAAGCACGCCGTCAAACATTTGTCCCTCACATTGGCAAATATCTGCTTACGTTATATTGGATATAATGCCTAATACACACGGAAGAAAACAGTGGCTCACAATAATGCAGGTAAGTCTATAAACTCTAATGCACAGTGAATATATAGACCACGGAGTAGTGATATATAATGTTTACATAAAGAATGAAACTTCACTTTCTGTACCAAAACAACTCACTGAAGTCAGGTTTTCAGCTCACACATGAGTGTGAAACTTAAAAATACATTTAGGCCTAGTGGATGTCAGAGTCCACAAACAGTGCACACAGAGGAAATTTTCTATACATGCCACATCAAATGTCTCATCGGAAAGTATGCTGAATCCACCTTAGTATTTTCAAAAAGAAGAAAGGAATTTGGAGGGTTCCGGACCTCCTGGAACCACCTACTGGATACTCCCTTGCAAACAAAGTACAATAAATTATGTCAACTTTTTTTTAAAATTTCATTTGGGATTACCGCTTTTAGCAGTTTTCCCCATATCTATGTACTGTACATAAACTTGCATATTTTTATTTTTAATTTCAGTACATTATTATTAAAAAAACACTCTTAATAGAAATTTATTGCATGAACGTTTCCTTTTGTCATTTTGCTTTACACAAACATTATTTGGTCTATCGACTAGACAGTTCTGCACGCATCTACTGACAACCAGATATTATTCCTTATCTGGGGCACCACTCATGCCCAATGTATGTTTTATTTTCCGTGTAAAAAACACGTCCCGGTATTATATGGTGACAGGAGTAGATTAGACAGGTCAACTTTTGCCATGGTGCATCTAAAACCGAGCTTGAGTCTGACATCTGTGTATTGAAGCCCCAGACAAGGCATAAAATCAAAATTTTCAGATAACATTTGCAGAAATGTCAAGCCAATAACATTAACCATAACAACATGCCTGTAACCTGAAGGAAGTAAATTCATGATATTTTTGCTGATGCAGTCAATTTTTTTTCCAAATTGCAGTAAACTACCGTATAGGTATGTGTTTAATAATGTTTCACCATGTTAATGTGTTAGTTTTACAAAACTTAAGGCTTAATAGCAGCCAGGCACACACATAGACCAAGCATACGTTGGTTGATCTGTAGATATAATATTGGGTACCAGTAAGAGCGTACAGTGACATGTAATAAGATTGCTAGAAAATTTTTATTTTGAATCATAAGTAATTGTACTAATATTTGTGCAGAGTTGTCAATTGTTATTGTTAGTGTTTAGTGTTTAAACCTTGCACTACGTACAAAGAAGTGAATGAATACGCCGATGCACAATTTTCCTGGTAATATTTATGCATCCTACTCTGTGTGTACCTTTCTGTTAAAAATTCACGATTCAATCTTAACGCGAAATAAAAAAACACACGGTATTTCCTCACATGATAGCAATAACTTAGCCCATATAACAGATGGACTTTGCAACTGTACTTTACACTGTAATGTACAAGATAACGTTGTAAGAATTCAAAAACTTTGAACTTCATGAGCTCTTATTTCGCTTGAATTAAACCTACACAAATTTAGTGTATATTTTTAGCACGACAAATAAACAAAGACGAATCGAATTCAACGACTTTAAGACATTCACATTGATACAGCGTTCTTGAACTGAGCGGCTCCCTGTTAATTTATGAACACATTTTAGTCTCTGCTCTCTCCGAGGGAACGGCGTCCGCTATAGGACAAGGCGACACCGAATCGTCGCATCCCGTAGCTCTACTAATCGTGTATCCTCCGGGAGAGTAGAGATCGTACCGGTATAAGGCAGACTGACAATTACAATGACCGATACTCTATCCACATTAGGTTTATTGATGTGATTGGAGGTAGAGATTGTAAACATAAGGCACACTCACTCACTCACCTTGCCTAATTCAGCGATGCTTCCTTGAACACAACGTATTCTAGGATTACCAGCGCAATAGCTTAGGCTTACACTTCGATGACAACAGAGACAAAAGAGAGCTCCACGTAATTGCTTCTGCGCTTATATAGGAGGTAGGTGTATGACCTTCCTGTCGCGCTGGACGTTTGACTTTGAGCTTACGTGGGCATTAGGCAAGGTTCGTGCGTCGCTTGCACCCTACCGTCTACAACCCCCCTGGCCAGGATGTCTTTGGCTAGGGTTGAACTAGACAAAGACATAGGCAAGTGACGAATAAATAAGAACAACTGGAACACACTGTATAATATTTACATAAACATTATATGATGTTTGTATCTTTTAGTTTTAGTTTGTTTTGTTCTGTTCTGTTTTGTCCCTTTCAGTATTGATAATACCAATATTAGTAGATTAGTGCTGTTAATGTGTATGTTGTACTGGTAATTTCATGAGTAACAGTTTCAGTACCACACTGTTCGTGTTAACTCTAAATATGTCTTGCATCGAGTCTGGAGAAAATTCGAGAAGTATTTGACTTTTGTATCCATACGGACGCAATTTCACTGAACACTAATAATACTGGCACTACCTACTCTTCTGCATGCACAGTTCATCATAATGTAACATGGACACTGGGAATTTTCATGAGCCCTTGTCAAACATCTATTAGTAAGCGAGCGAACAAACACTGAAATTAATGTTCGTGACCTTCACCGGTTATATATATATATATATATGTATGTATGTATGTATATGTACTTCGTTCGTCAGCTTTACCATATGTCTTGAGCGAGAAAAGTCTTGTAGCCATTACCGTTTGTATAATCTCCACCAATGTTTATATTTGTGATAGTATATATATTTATGAATTTCGAACCACAACCATTTATGCATGTAGATATAAGTATACATAGTTTCGGTCTTCTGAATAGTGGCACTGTTTGTGTCCTGAAGATTGGCCGAAACTTTCTATCCCAGCGACTCTTTGTTGTAAGGGCAGATAGGATCATTATATAATCTGCGTGTCAGGGGAACGAACTGATATGATGGCGTCTAGGACATCTACTTGGCATGTGCTGAAGTGGGCGGTGGGGGTGGACGTTGTTGGACGATCCATTATTGAACCTTGATCACCATGCGACAAAAAAAACATACCACAAGGCATGAGTATGTTTTGCCCTTTCCCCGTGGTGGTACTTCCATTATTTCTTCAAAAGTTGTATTTTGAAATACAAACACATCAAATCCAAACATTTCAAAAGTCTCAACAAGTTTGTCTCTATCAACATCAGTACCAATTCTGTCTGCTGGATGGTATTCTTCTCCCTGATCATCAACAAGTGTCATGACATTCTTCTGGTTGACAATTATGCAGAGACCACCATGTATGGGCTTTACATTTTTATTCCTCCTGAGGACACGTAGGTGACGTTGAGGTAACCCTTGAACTGCATGCGTCCTTGGCACATAATTCTTGTTAGAGACTATCATCATTATGACACGATTACTCTTAAAGTATGTCCGAAAGTGCTTAATTCTGCTTAAATTAACATCTCTATCAACCTTGAGATAGTTTCCGTTATTCCAGTACAGAATGGCCATTCTTATATCTTCAGATATGTTTATATCTTCAATATTTTCAAAGACAGGGCACTGGGAACCTCCATGCATTTTCCACACAAAACTATTTATATCGTACACTTCTGTCACGTTCTTATGTTCTGTACTTATGTACAAATCACATAAGCCCGGTTACTTCTTGTGTGGTGTTTTTCCCAAGAGATAGTAGCGAAAGCTACGTAATACATAAATACATGCCAAAATATCTAAAGAGAAAGTGTCATATTTTTTCTCAGCCTCTTTCAAAGTACGACTCGCGAAGCAGACAGGGTGAAGTTCAGTCTCCCACTGTTCATTGACGGAGGACTGACAGAACACATCCCCTATCCCACTTCTTGCTGCCTCTGTGAATAAGTAATTAGGCTTTCTTGCGTCGTAAGGAGAAAAAACGGGTGCGCTTACAATTTTCTCTTTCAAGCACTGAAATGAGTTTTTACACTCTGGTGACCATACAAATGTTACGTTTCGCTTAAGGAGTCTCAAAAGTGGAGCTGCATGTGAACTGAAATCAGAAATGTAAGTTCTTAAGAACGAGCAAATTCCCAAGAACTTCCGAACGTCTTTTGTACAATTCGGGGTGGGATATTTGGTGACAGAAACCCGAATTTTCGGAGAAATTTCAAAACCCGTGGCGCTAACATTATGTCCTAAGCAACATATTTTCTGGTATGCAAATTTTGATTTATCAATGTTCAGTCTCAGGTTCTTTTCTCTAATCCTAGTAAATGCATTTCTCATTATTTTAAGCAAAGTTTCGATTGTACTTTCTCGCCGACACCGCTAAACACTATGCTGATGATGTGGTTTAACACATGTGGGGAGTTCTTGTATCCCATAGGTAAAAACTTATACTGATAAGAATGTAAATTGGGGATGCTGAATGCGGTTTTATGTTGGGAGTCATCACTTATTCTGCATTGGTAGAAACTAGATTTAAGGTCAAGTTGTGTATAATATTTCTTACTAACTAAGTAATTCAGTGTGTTTAAAATACAAGGCAATGCAAAGCTCAAGTAAAGCTTTTAGCTATTGAGCAACCTGAGGTCAGTTAAAAGGCGGTACGTGTTATCTGGTGTTCTTATCAAAAATGTAGGAGAGCTGTACTGCGAGCCTACCGACATGGTTATAATTCCTTGACTTTCCATTTCCGCAAGTTGATCCTTTATTTGTTCCTGTAGGTTGGCGGGTAAATTGTGGGCATTAGGCAAGGTTCGTGCGTCGCTTGCACCCTACCGTCCACAATATGTACAATAGAAAATGTATAGATACTTAATATTTATAAGTGTAGAAGACAGTCTCAACCATTAAAAATGTAATCTACACAAGTTATGTCAATCAGTGCTTTCACATCATGATATGTGCACAGCGGACATACTCGATTTGTTTTCATCGTGCTCGTTGGAAAGTTAGGATCAATGTTGCAAATTATTATCATCATTCGCTACATTTTATTAAGTTTTAATCAACGTTTTGCTATGATAAATGGCTGTTTCATACTTACTGATATCCAAGAAGAGGGAGAAAATTGTGAGTCTATTGTACGGAACTTTTAATTTCCACATAGAGAGTTTGTAATGTAGAGGCAATATTAAAATAAAAATACAAAGCAAAAATATGAAATTACATACCAATACCTTTGATATATATTCAAAATGTTACACTAAATTATAAATCAAATCATTGACATGCACGGTGTCGCTACTTTACTCGTCTTAGTAATTTCCCAGCAATTGTTTTTTGAGGGAGCCACTCATTGAATCACATATCATTTAACGATATTCTACGGAAGGTGGCTATTTATTTTGCAATCCCATGCATCTTGGAATTATCAAATATAGTTGTAGTTAACCAATGACTTTCTTGGATAATGGATTGTAAACATTATGAATACTCTCTCCTCTCATAGTTGACACCCTTATGTACGTATTGCCACATCTATTAGTACAATAAATCAACACATATTTAGGTATTCTGTGAAATATATCTGCTTGTATTAATTTCAGAAATTCTCTGGGACGTATTTGCAAAGTACTGAAGAAGAGGAAGAGCTACGTCTCAAAGTAGTAGATCAAAATGAAGTCTAAAAGGTAACCACCATCTCTTCGGACGAATTGCAAAAAATCAATGAGAAAAAGATGACAAAAGACATGTCAATCGATCCAAATAATGGTCAAGATTACAGGTCTCCAAGTAAATTAGAGGTGAAACCTGACTCATTGCAGAAAAGCCAATACACACTTTGTAAATGCATGCAGGATTCAATGATTCTGAAAGGTGAAAATTTACCCTCCAAGAGAGTTCGATTTACTGCGTGTGGAGATGTAATTCCTTCGTACTGCAATTGCCCATCGAACCGTAGACGCACACATAAAGAAGGTGGGCTTGACAGCAAGATAGCATCGGAAAGTCGTGAAAAGAATTTGCGAGACGGATCCTTCGTTGTTTGCGACATAGCCCAGTGTGATGAACGAAATACATCTTTACCAACATCCCAACAACAATATTCAATCGTACATAGAGTAGTACTAGCTCTGATGGCACTATTTTGTCCTAGTCAAGTGATGCGCATAGATTTGAACCAAAGATTCGGAGGTACAAGGTGTGACTGCGAAAGAAGATTCGTTGGTAATTCAAAAGGAAGGGTTGCATATCGAGGTAACAAGCGGCCACCGGAGATTACAATGAACCTTAACAATGTTGAAAATTACGCGAATAGTAAGAACGATTCACCAATAGGCGTTTATCATAACACCAAAGGTACAGATAAACAGATAGCACCCGAAAGTCATCAGAGCTATAGGATCGAATCCGATACTCGCCCAGGAAGTAAAGGAAAAGTTGTTTCTTATGGTAGGGAGGAGAATCACTGTAACTGCAGGTGCCCTCCAAGCGTACTTCTAGTTTGTGATAGAAATGTGGGGAAGACTAAGAAATATAGTACTAAACGCGCCAGAGATACAGGTTCGAGTTATTCTTCAAGCGATAGCTCTGGCAGTGCCTCGAGACGAAGCAGAAAAGGCAAAGCACAAAAGCTAACACAAGGAAGGAGAAGATCAAAGCATGTCTCTTCTTCACACAAACATAGGAAGAGTAAAATGTATACAAAAATGCGCAAAGAAAACCCCAAGAGAAAGAACCATCGTTGTAACTGTTGCTGCAGAGACGCCCGAAACCATCCTCATTTCAGGGGAAACTATAATGCCTTTGCAAATAGAGGCCATGAAGGGAACAGTCAGCCATACTGGGAAAGCAATGCGTATCCCAATTTTATGCCTTCAGCTCCAATGCAATGCCAATATTCACCCGGGATGGGCATCAACGAGACATGGCGTAGCCAACAACTAATGGAGCGTCAGAGATATGAGTGTATGTATAAGCCATGTAGGAACGTAGATGGAGCTACCGATGCTGTCAACTACAGCCGTCAAGTATCAGAAGAAAGAACACACGGCCCTTCGTTCAATGGTGAGAAAGACTTTTGCAGGAGAAATTGTTGCAAATGCTACAATAAAACTGAAAAAATCTCATATTCTGTAGGGACAAGTACCTCGGGAGTGGTGAAGAAGGCCTCTGTTGGAATACAAACTGGAGATGAAGGCTTTGACAATTCTTGGATACAGGACACCAATCGTTCCATACCGCGTTCAGGTGGTCCATTAGAAACAGCACGCTATGAGCAACACCGGGCTAGCACGGTCTTAAAGTGTGTAGGGACAGGTCCCACAGGACTTTTGGAAACTTTTCCTGGGACACAGACTGGAAGTGTAGGCTCTGGGAGACCTTCGATGCAAGACACCAATCGTTTTACACAGCGTACAGTTGGTCTCTTACAAACAACACGATATGAGCACCACGCTAACACGGCCTTAGAATCTGTAGGGACAGGTCCCTCAGGACGTTTGCAGCCTTTTCCTGGGACACAGACTAGAAGTGTAGGCTGTGGCAGCCCCTCGAAGCAAGGCATCAATCGTTTTACACATCGTACAGGTGGTACATTCGAAACACCAAGCAACATCTCTGTCTTACAGGATACACACCATGAAGAACAACATGCTAGCAGGGTCTTATATTCTGTAGGAGCAAATACTTCAAGATTGTGTGCACTGTTTACTGTAAACAAAACAGCTAATGAAGACCTCGACAGCTCTATGGTGCAAACTACGAGTCCTCCGAAAGAATTTATCGAAAAATATTTTCTAGGTGATCACAAACACCGCCGTACGAAGTCAAAGGAATTTCCTACAAAGTCACATAATTCTGTAAGGAAGAAAAGCAACTACATGAACAAAAATGAACAAAGTCATGTCCATGTTCAAAGAATACAATCCACACGTATTCCTGGTACACCTGGAGTGCATGCGTTTTATGATGTTCCGATTGGAAAGATTTTCTTAGGGTTTCTAACCAATGGTGAAAATGAAAGTTGCAACGAGCAGAAGCAATATTATCATTTAGATAATGTAAAATGGAATGAAATTTTCCCAAATACCGTAACAGCAGACGACATTCCTGATGAGACACGAAGAAATGTTAATCGTATTGCTGGAAGTTTTGGTTCAGAAACTGGTTGTAAAATTAAGCTTTCAAAAGAAGACCTAATCGACGTTCCTGAAAAATCGTCTGAAAAATATCTGATGAGAATAGACAGAGATTCTGACATGATATGCGAACATGGATCCTCATCAAGCACAAGTATTGGTCAATCGAATGACATTCACGTGATTTACTCAAATTTTCCTACTCCGCGTAACACAATAGGTGAACAAAACCGACAAAAAATGCATGAAAGTAACTATAAATCGTATGTTGATGGAGTACCTGGAATTAACTTCAAGAATATTTTGAACTCTAAACAAGCAAGCCCAAAATTAAGTAGCACTGACATTACAAGGAAAGGAAAAAGAAATAAGAATAAGCACTCAAATTATTGTACAAGATTCAGAGTCTTTACAAATAAATTGATAGACCGTAATATTGCAAAAGCTTCAAGAATAAAGAGAAGCATTTTATTAATATGCCAGGAGATTGTATCGTACCTGAGAAGAAAATTCGGCGCTCAATCGAATAAACTGAATAGATATAAGCAAATACAACAGGATACAATAGAAGGCTTGGATGTAGGGATAACTAATAATCACTTCCAGGAACATCGTCCAGAATATTCCAAGAGAATGGGTAAATTTATGAGGAAACCCCATAAACCAAAATCTACTGAAGATCATGAAAATGGTAAACTCCTTTCTGACAGGCACAACGAAACCAATCCAAGTTCAAATAATAATATATATATTAAATTCACGGGAGCAAAGCATGCCGAACTCGATCAAGATGCCAGGCAACAATTGTTTACTATACAATTTAGAACATCGACGATAGAATGTGAAAAGGACGGTGAAAACTACAATTTGTATATCCGTGCTAATAATAATTCTACAGTCAAAAATTCAAAACAAATGGAAAAAGCAAAGGGAAATAATTAAAAAATGAATAATTACTTGTAAATGGAAGCACAGAAACGGAGAACTATAATAAAAGGTTTGGAAGAAAACGTGCCATCGAATGACACTTTAACTAACAAGGAAGACCTTTATTGCAATGCAAGTTCTGAAAGCGTAACACAAAGGCGACTACATAAGAGAGAAATTCGAGAGAGTTCCAAGAAAGGGAGGAGGATTGTTAAGAATATCGAGAAGGGCGAGTCTCCAAGAAATGGTAGTCCTCTTATTCGCACAAGTCGTGGTCCAGATGAGGCTCAAAAGAGCTCGTTCATGATAGACAACAACTTTTTCGATTACGCTGTACATCACACTAATTATCACGTGTTCCGTGACATGTCTCTTTTAGGTATATTGGACAAATAAAGAGAATGTCATAATGGTATTGATGATACAAACTGCGGTGCATCTAAACTTGCCCAAGACGTCTGCAGTGATGCAAGAGTTTTAAAGACTAACGGTTCTGAAGAATGGCCGTTTTATGTAATGGAGGAAACGAGCGTTCTTGCAGATACTTCAATCAACAAAGAAAATCCATATCGAACACGATGTGAGGGTATTGCACGGCCATGCACCGGTGTAAATTTAGCAACAGTCAAGGGCGAGCTGCAGAGAAGATATTCTTGTGCAGAGGAAAAGTGTAGAGAGTGATGACAGTTGCTGCAGTTTTGTGGAGATGAACTCCAAAATGCACATAGGACATGGATTAGAAGAGAGTCATTTAATACCGGAATGCAAAAGGGATACCAAACGGAAGGTTTATAGTAGAGACCGTGACACCTTAAATACCCAAAGAATTGAGGGTTCTTGCTATTCCAGTACACAATTTGCTGAAAGTCATATGCACGGTGTAAATGAGCCTGAAACATCATCGAGTGGGATAAAGATTTTGAACTGCCCGTCTAATGTGGCATTTATCATAAAAGCTGACCGAAATTATTCAGCTAGAGATTCGTGTGCTATGAATACTCCCTCTAAGTTAAGAGGTTCTCGTGCTTCAAGAAATTATTGTAGTTACGATACTGGTGCACCAGATATTATGGTAAGAGGGAAGGAGTCAAAGTTTAGAGTAGCATACAAGAAGAAGAATACATCACCACATAATGTCACTTGCAGGAAAGTAAAGCAAGGAACTACAAAACGAGGTCACCAATCATCAAATAACAATTTGAAGTCATACGGAAGCAAAGATGTCATCCCTAAGAAGAGAGGCCTAATGAGGCATGCAAGACATATAGAAAGATTGGGACATGTGTTTCCATCAGGAGGATATCAGAAACTGTGACTAGACATGATTTACCTCATACCGGAAAGAAACGCTCAGTAACTAATATTCAAGAATCCAGAAACAAAGGTCAGTGCAAAGTACAAACTGAAAACAGTACACAGATCATTCTGGTTGGTGCAGAAGCACACCACGAAAAACACAGTCGAGGGAGAGAATACAACGAAGAAGATACAACGAACGAAATTAGCAATGAGAAAAACAGAGTCGAAGAAAACTCTAGGCGGTTGAAGATACTCTTACACGTCATGGACAAACTTCAGGAACTTGAAATTTTTAGGGCCCTTCAATCAAAGACACAACAGTTTGGTACTTTGTAAACCTTCAAAGATTAAATTTCATTAGTTCAGTCATACGTGTCGTGTTTGGATAACAGATAAGTATAAAGGTTTACATGTAAATGTTTTTTAAACCTTAAAAATATAGTATTTTTACGTACGTCTCAAATGTTATTTTAGTATGTATTGTTTCAGTCACTTCTTTACAATCATCTGATTCCATGGTTAATATCCAGACGCTCTTTAATTTCGGTATGGAAATTTTGTGTAACCCAAGAAATTTAAGGGGTGAAAGGGGTGGTGACACCCAATTGTGAACCTCTCTTCAAAGTAGTACAACCTGAACTGCATCTTGCAGACTAACGAGGCTCTGACGTCTGGACCTACGGCCAGTATAATCTTCATAGGACTGTGTGTGTTATGAGGGTGAATATACTGTGATTTTACTTGTAGAAATTTGCCGACTCTGTTGGGAGGGGTGTTGGTGGAGTGTAACCAAATTAATAAAGAAAAAGAAACAAAAAAGAGCAACTTAACGTGTTCCGTAGATAATGACGGGTGTCCCATTGAGACCTGTTAACCAACAGACGAACTATTTGCCAAACTTCTATAACCGGTAGGCAGAGGAGTACAAATAACACATTTAATAGAAACTGGACGTTATTATCCGACACATTCAAGTTCATTGAATCATGATACAGCAAGAATTCACACAGAATACACCTGCTTATGATATCTCTTTTTCTGGCCGTGAAGACCAAGCGTTGGAGCCGTACGCTTAATACCTGGACCGTATCAGCAACTTTGTAGTCTTTTAACACACAACAAATGATAACAAGGTCGATTACACTGAAACAACACATTTATTCACTGTAAGACACAATCACTGGCATGGCTACCATCAGACATGGACACCATCGTTACACAAAAAGGAAGCAAAAAATATACAAGAAAAACTCGGTACTTACATAATAGCCATTGCATTACACTACTTCGCATATCTGGGGACCACACACTTTCGACACACACACACACCACATCACAATATTTGGCACTTGATAGGGCACAAAAACAATGGGGGGTGGTTTGGTTTTCCTGGAATATTAGTGATATTGGCGTTCTTCCTTCAGCTGAGTCCTATGATTCCATTTAGCATGCCAAGCGGTCTGGATTTCCACGTTTTGATATAGGACCCACGGATTTAACCAAACTGGCGAAACTCGCCCTAAGAATTCCTACTAAGGCACTGGCTTCCATTTCTAGAGTGTTAGCACTCAACCTGTTCTATATTAAACATTATATGGCATTGGACGCCTATTCCATGTGTGAATCCATTGTTCCCGGGCCACGCGGCCACTAACGCACTAGTTTTAACTGGCAGCACAGACTACGACCTGTCCTCAAGCAGGTAAACCACAGAAGTGAGCTTGGGCGGCAAGCTCAGAGCATAATATAGCACCTTGCCTCTTTCTCTGTGATGTCACAGCCTTGGAAGCCTCTCATTGGCTGGGTGAGGTCACATGTGGCTCTTGCTAGTTTGTGGAAGAGGTTCCAATTCTTTCCACCAGATGGCAGACTTAGGGGTTGGTTGTTAGAGTCCCTGGATGTATGACTTGGCGTCATATACGAGTACTTGCGATAGCCATTTTGTAGGTTAAAATCCTTGGTTGGCACTTCAAATAGTATTGATTCTTATGGAACGCAGGGCATCGTGAAACTCTAATTGTCTTGTATGTAATGGCCGAATTTCGGGTACTACTTCAAAGATGAATAAACGAAATTAATAAATAAGTAAATATTTTAAAAATAATGCCTACAATTTTTTGCTGAAAATGTGTAAAGTGACACAAGTAAGCTACTTGCTCTCCGATACACATTACACGTAATTTCATGTACACGGAGAAATTCGATGTTTCACACACATCGGATAATAGGGGATAGGCGTAATCAGTGGCGGTGATTAGAGGAGCGTTGGGAGCAGTTGTTCCCAATTTTTTGCCAGCTTTGCCCCAGCACTACGCTAAACCTAATCTCAGGGTTGTTAAAGGTCCAGAAATTTTAAATAAATTCAATTTCGGTCCAGGAGAGAATATCAGCAAACGTAAATGGATTCTGGAAGTTAAAAACCTTTATATCTGTAAAGTATTTCAATTCTTTCCAAGAAATGTTTTCCGTCTGAGTTTAAATTCGGACCAGGAAATTTTTTTGTCTAAATTTGAATACGGTCCAGGGACCTTTTTCCGGAACAATTAAAATACGGTCAAGGAACTTTCTTCAATGAAACAATACGCAACTTGTACCGAATTTACTTAAATTGTGCGGGAAAACATGGTTCCCGTTCTGCAGCAGGACCCAAGAGACCCCATTAGACTGTATCTGTTCCTGGACCTTAACAACCCTGCCTATCTACCAAGAGAAAATTAACTGTCCTTGCTCTCCTAGTTTTGGAACCGATATCAGATACACCTGAGAGACTTCAGCAAGCAGTGGAAGAATGGTATGAAGAACTTAAAAGGAAAGGCATGAAGATTAATATAGAAAAGAGTAAGATCATGCGGGTGACAGAAGAGGACAAGGAAAATGAAGCCTTGAATATAATATGCGAAGGGAAACGACTAGAGAAAGTAGAGACATATGAATACTTAGGAACTATCATAAGTAGCAGTGGGAAAATTGATCAAGAGATAATGAATAGGACAAAGAAGGCAGCATCAGCATATTATCAAATGAGTAATACTTTAGTGGGAAAAAGAGAGATCAGTACAAAAACAAAAATGCAACTCTACAACTCAATTGTAGTTCCCATCATGGGCCATGGCACAGAAAGCTTAGCACTCTAAGTAAATTTCAAGCAATAGAGATGAAATATCTTGGAAGATCAGTGGGGAAAACTCGAAGAGACAGAATAAGAAATGAAAGAATAAGAGAAGAGGTAAAACAAAAGAAGACAATGACTGAAGTAGTAGAGGAACGCCAGCTGAAGTGGTATGGACATGTAAATAGAATGAATGAAGATAGGAAAGCCAAGCAAGTGATGGAGATGAGGGTTGAGGGTAGAGTAGGAAGAGGCAGGCCAAGAAATACATTTGAAGATAGAATATAAAAGATAGGATTAAAATATGGAAAAACTAAGAACGAAATGAGAAGAATGGGTCGAGACCGGACGGAGTGGATGAGATGGACAGAACGAGGTACCCGACGCTTAACGGCATAAGGGAATGGAAGAGAAGAACAAGAACATAACATATTATTGAAGAAATAACTGAATGTCCTGTACTGTGACTAAAAAGTAAATGCGTGCCTTTACACTTCGAACTATACAGTTTTCGACTACGTTCATACAATAATATTGATGCACAAATCACGGTCAACATTCTTTCGTGTTAAATGAAGCAATATTAGATATATTTGTTGTTACAAGTTCGACATTCATACCAATGAACTAGACTCACAAATTCTCAATTGTCGTACTTCCCACCGGTTGAACCACAGGTGGTTGAACACACATTTTGCAAATAATTGAGTTTTCAATTACATGAAACTCACTAATCTTCGTACAATTGACTAGGAAATAATAATTTTAATTTTGCGAGCATAAATATTATTCTTACTTTGAAATAAAGAAACTTACAGGAATTATTTTCTTGCACTGCCAGAATCAGCTGTTTGGATACATAGCCATATTGTAGGTAATTTTTTTATATAAAATATTTATTAGTTGTGGACAAAATCCATGCACCAGTTAACAATTTACCAATTGGTATCATATACATGTATGCACATAATATTTACTCACGATTATTCCTTTCATAATAAATAGTTACCAAATTTCATTACACTTTTACAGAATTACGTATATTCGACTTATTAAGATAGTTTCTAAGAATATAGATTACCGAGGATGAAGGTGAAGTCAGTAAACAAGGCAGTGTCAGTGGCGCTTGATGTCCACTCCTGTACACTTCCTGTAAAAATGGTTCTCTGTAAGTTTCATAAAGTTTGCATTGAAATATAATGTGGTTCGGAGTTGCAGTATATTCATTGCACAAACAAACTGGTGAAGTCACTAAATTATTTTTGTAAAGGTAAGCTGCGGCGATAGTGTGATTTAACCTGCAGCGCATTACAGTTGTGTGGGAACTTCGGGAGAGTTGAATCTGTTTAAACCAACATTTCTTTGGAATTCTTTCTTGTATAGAATAGTAGGCCTTACCGCATTGAGTTCCAGTATTTGTCCACAAGCTTTGCCATTCAGTAAATAGTATTTTCTTAGTGTGTGATTCCAAAACTACGAACGGAAACTTTATTGAAAGCGGCCGTTGGATTGTTTGATTCGATGCATATTTTGCCAAAGTATCTGCTATATTGTTCCCTTCTATTAAAGAATGTCCAGGTGTCCAAATAAAGTTGATATCATATCCCAATCTCGTTAATTTCAGTGTGAGTATTCTGATGTTAACAATGTAGCAATCCGTATGACATGACCATGATGCAAACTATAAAGAATTTAGCACAGAGGCTGAATCGGTTGCAATTATAACTGAATCTAACTTCTTCTCTTGTACATAAAGCAATGCCTGTCATATTGGGAAAGCTTCTGCAGTGCAAATTGACAGATACGATGACAAAGGAAAAAAATGAATTCTGCAGAATTATCACAATAGAATGGTGCTCCTGTTTTTCCAGACGTTGATTTTGAAGCATCTGTATATATGTGATATTCGCATTTCAATTTTGACTGTATGTAATCTTGATATACATATTATTTGAAATTGTAGGGATTGTCTTCCTGAAATATCTACTTGGGTAGGCATGAATCCTCATGGGAGATATCACATTAAAGTAGTCTGTCATGAAGCATGGTGAATAATATTAGCCTGAAATTAAATAAAATTTGTAGGTAAATCTCAGCTCTCCATAAGGAGAATGGATCGCGAGTACTAGTATATGACGTCAAGTCATACATCCAGAGATTCTAGTGGTAGTGCAAAATGCCTGGATGTAAAATGTAAACAAAGGTATTTTTTCACCTTTTCTGGCATATTTATGCCAGGTAAATAAACATGGGTTTACTTTTCATGATTTAGACATTATTTTACCTATGCACAAATGCTATCCTTTATATTTAATAATAAATAAGGATGTTAGCAAATATATGGTTTGGAGCACATGGTTTCTTGCATAGCTACTGTTTGCCTGAAAATTGTTTATTTTTAATGAATAAAGCATTTCTATCCATCCTATAGGTGTAGCCTATGGATTTTAAGCATTACCCATGTTTCTATTTGTGGGAATGTATAAGAGTTTGGGAAACAGCTCTCACAGTCCCTTTCTATTATTAACCTAATGGCCCTTGCACTTAGGTTGGATCTGTGGGTGTTTGTGTCTGATTGCCCCCATCACTTTTCGGCATTTTTTTTTATCCTGCACTACACTAAACCTTATCTACAGAGGGAAATATACTGTCTTTACCCCCCCCCCCCCGTGTTTTTTTGGCACCTTGCCTCTCCCCGATTTTGGAACTCACTCGCTGCCACCGCTTCCTTGCAAACAATTAACACTTTTGGGTGTTACCGTATTTACGAAAAATGAAGATTCTTAACATGCCATAAATTCACAACCATGTTCACTAGGATTTCAATGTTTAACACATAGATGGAACTAAAAAGTTTTATTCATCGTAAGACTGTATCAATGCAGATTCTATTGCGAAGTTCGATTATTTACAAATGCACGAATTGAAGACGCCGGTGCAAGAACCAGACAGCTCCACTTTTTGGTCAAACTTGTTGTTTTTTTCTGTAATCTACCATGAAAAAAATGCTCTATCTACTGGTGCAAGAATCAGACAGCTCCACAGATTTCTTGCGTAGTAGGAATGGAAAAGAGTTGTCTGGCGTGTTTCTGCCGCAACATCATCGCAGACAGCTCCTGGAGCAGTCTGGTTTTTGCAGCGGCTATATTTCAGTGCTCGGCCACTCGGCGGCATGCAGCAGTTGCTATCGAGACCACACACTTCAATATGTATGTTACTGTTGCTTTTAGCTATTGCACGTGAATACCCCTTACTTCTTCGACATTTAATTATTTTATTCAGTTTTTCGTGTCTCCTGAAAACTTTTATAATTTGGAGCTGTCTGGTTCTTGCACCGGGGACTCATCAATAGGACTCAAAAGAGTGCAGCAGCGTCCAAACATGTAGTTTACTTTAAATGTTATGAAGATTGTTTTTAGTGATTTCAGTGATTTATTTAGTACGTGTAGAATATATATATAATTAGCATTTATAGGAATATATGAAGCAGAAGTCAATAGTAAAGGCCATTGTTTATGTATTAGAGGCAATCAGAGTGTGTAGCAATTTGTCTAAAAGCTTGGTTTCCAGTGTGTAGTACCACGAAGTATTCCTGTAAAGTTAGTGACAGTTTTTTATTCTGTTTTTGAAAAGTTCATATTCCTCCACGTGGCGTCTGTGTAAATTATCTCACTGGGTCTCACTTATAGCACAATGCTCAAACATCTTTTTGCTCAAGCCCCGCCCTCGTCTATTGACGTCAGGTTAAATGCTTTCCTTGTTACGTTAGACATGCTATGTTTAGTTCTCTTAGCATAAATAATACCTTTTTGGTCAATCCCTGTAAAACTGCAGTGTATTTATGCAAAGAGTCTTAAGCCTAACCTAGTAACGGTGCTTACGTCACAAAACGAAGGGCGGGTCTTGACCAAGAGAGGTGTTTGGGAAGTGTGTGATAAGTGAGACTCAATTCGCTAACCGAATGGGTGTACGTACCTGTCCCCCCACCTTTCTTGGTGAACTTCGTGGAAACGTGGAGAGATTTCTCAATGATAGAAATTACCGATTCTCAAAGAACTCTCTGTAAATGATCAGCCTGAATTTCAATTTATAATTCATCAATCGATAATTGAGACCCTTGAACCTTGTTTTTCTTTTTTTAAACTTTATGCATCGATTGGAAAATCGTCGTTAATGAAATTAGCGTTGTCAAGCTTGTCGATGGAACAGTGGAGACGCCTGGCGGTAGCTGACTCAGCATACTTGTCTATTGCACGTCCTATTCTCATTGGTTATCGCGAGGAAGAGAATTGCCAATAGAATCAGCGTCTGTCAGATTGAAATTGAAGTGACTTTACGTCTTAAGCATCGTGCAAGACATAACTTGAAGTATTTTTATTACCGGATGGATATATGCAGACGTTCCCAGGATATTATACATAGGTAAATCAGTAGGTAGGCCAGGAACTTTTATTTAAAAAAATACTAAGTGAGATACTGACTTGAAAAGCGTTTTTATTTTTCAATAATATATTTAGGCTGCTGTCCCAGCTACAGTCGCACCTCATATTCATCAACCGCCACACCGTGCGCACACTTTTCGGAAATTCAGACTATCATGCATTATGCTGTAGGCTAAACCATGAGAATACCATATTGTAGTTGCCTTGCTGTCTATCGTCACTCGCCTGTCAGCTCGAATCTTCTCCACGTACGGCCCTCGAGTACGGTCGGCATTTTTAAACTAAGCTGCCCTAGCGACTGTTTACTGAATAGCATCAAGATTGTGCTGACACCTAATGACATCTTTAGAAACTACTCACTACTATTTTCAGCTATTCTACATCAGGTTGTGACTTTCCCTCGGAAGTCAGGAATCCTTTAATCAAGGTTTAAATGTCCTGCAATTCTGTGTAAGAGTGCCAGTTTAACTTCCCATAAGTCCAAGTCTGTGCGAAATTTGATAGTGTTGAAGAACAAAAAATGTATATGCTTTCAAACACGAAAAAAAAACGGCTCGGTATTTATGAGACAGAAGAATAGATTTACTGCCAACAAACCACTCCTCCCCCTCCCCTTTTCAATGGATCCAAAGCTTCCAAATGCTCATCACGTTCCTTTTCTTGCCAGCAGCATTTCTTCGCCTCCTTCCCACTGACGTCATCCACTTAGGAGGAGTTCCGCTATCGGAAGTGGTGACATCTACGTGCAAACATAGGAACCAAAGCTTTTCCGCGTTCCCCTTAAGATATTTCAGGAGGAGTTGGGAAGTTAACAATGAAGCAGGAAGGCTATAAAATTCACAGCCGGCTGCAAATGGCTTCCAGTTTGTAAGGGCGCTGATGTTTGAGGAAACGGAACATAAAAAACATTTACCCTTAAAAGTTTTCCTCGATGGAAGGGAAGGGTATCGAAATCACTGCGGGAATGAGAGCGTTGGTCTCTCAACAGAGGATTTAGAAACTTTAGAAAGGCGCTTTGGCCCTTGTGCGACACGGAAAATACTAGAATAAACTTGAACGGTTTACTTTCTATTTGATTTCGCGCCCTTTTCATAATCTTGGATAGGCTTATTTCAAGTTTGAATTTTTACTTTTAAGTCCACTTTATGCACAGAAAGGGTAAATGGGACTTGACCTATAGTTTAAAGAGGGTAATCCAGAATCTAAAGCTTAGTTCATAACCAGGTTATGAAATTACACAATTGCGTCACATACATTAACTAGAATTAGGGTCATGCCATTCTAAGACTTACGTATATTATAATCGTTGCAGTTTAAATGTTCCATAACCCAATTATGCGGAGATGTAAGAAGAGAGAAACTAAAAATTAGAATTGGTACACGCTTGAGCATTAATCCTATCTTGAATATCTTAAATCTCTTGAATCTTTCCAAGCCAAACTTTATGGCACATTCCGATTTCCACATACTGGTTTCCGTTTGTCCGAGTTTTGGTTTTGAGAAAGGCTAATCGAGACTGGACCTACAGTTTAAAATGAAATCCGAACCACTTGTGCCTCCACTGGATATCGAACTCGGGAGCTCAACATAACTGTTATGTCCTCGAAGAGAGCGCGTTCATTATTTAATTCTTTTTTTTCTATTTCTGTAATTTTCAAACCTCGAAATGAAGTCTCTAGCTTCAATCGTTTAGGAAAATTTAATGATTTGCTGAAAACTCTTACACAAAAATTAACTTTGTTTGAAATATGCATTATATACATATTTTTAAATAATGTAATTATTTCGTAGTAAGTACACAGATTCACTACATTGATTCCTTTTTGGTAATGTAATATTTGTAACTACTTTTTTTACACTTCCCAGAGTAGTTTAAGAAAGAGGTACAGTGGGATGCATAAGCTTTACCAAGTAATTTGTCCATCACCATTGATTGATAGGTTTAATCTATTTTACTTCGCTTTTCTGCCACTTTTGGCTAATTGCGAATATGGGGATCAGTGATGATATGAAATTGATCCACTGGGTTGTCCATCATCATGTTTATTCTCTTAGTTTTACCCAATGAGAGCATCAAGAATCAAAACGAAAAGCAAAACAAGCTGATCACCACCTCTGCACTAGCATACGCAAAAATCTCTTACTTAAAAACACGTAGGATGCAATAGAAAAAATAATGAACTTGGTCGTGGACAATTTGACGAGCAATACTTGTGCATCCCACTGTACAAGAAGTTCAATTTTATGGATGAATGTAACCCTTCATAAAAATATTGTCCCAATGCCCGAATCTTCCTTCTGGCGCCACTGGATAGAGTTGTTGAATTGGGAGAGATTTTTATAACGACATTGTTTTACAACAAAAGGCACAGACTATGCAGGAGGGATGAAGACGTGGTGTTTGCGCAATAAAAGCAAAAAGAAGTGGAAAAGAACACAACCTTAAACAAAGAGAGTATTTTTACGGCCAGCGAAAGGCCTTGCGTTGCCTGCATTATTCATTCGGTGCAGGCCTCGGACCAGAATGTAAAGCGGTTTCCTCCGAAAGGCAGAATCCAGTGATGTCTCTGTCCAGAAGGAAATCTCCCTGTCGTATTCCAACAATTTCCCTTTTCTACCTTAAAATTCCCTTTAAAAAAAACACACCGAGATTTTGATCTCGGAGGGTGTACCATGGTGCGAAATCTTGGGGGGACAATGAGGATTCTCCCCATCGACAATTTTGTCCTAAATAATTCCCCTGCCCAAAATTTTGTGGGGGAGAGTTTCCGTTTTAGCAACCATGATAAACAATTACTATTGGCCTCAAATACTTTATGAAGAATAATATCGCTCCCTCCATATTTCTATTTATCTCTTACGAGAGACCATTAACAGATCTCTATCAATAACAGTATGTGCACAATAATAGTAAAACAAGATTAAAATACAAATATAAGTATGAAATCTGATTTATACTAATAGAAAGCAAAAATGAACAAAAACTTATACATACAAAAACATTTCGGCTATTTTGTAATTTATTAACATTTTTAAACAGTGGGCCAAAGAATTAATTTGGTACTTTAAAAATATTTTATATATACATATACATACATACGTACTTACATACATATGAATTCCTTTATTAAATATTTAGTAATTTACTTTGTATATAATAACGTAATCCTCCACTAGACTTCAAAGACTTCACATCTTGGGGTGTACGAACTATTTTATGGGGGCGTGTCACAAAAGAAAATACTGGTGTGTTAACAGGGAGGGGGTAGATAAATCTCATACTATGTACTTAATATATTTCCTATTTTATTAGACATTATATTTACAAAATTTGTTTTAGCTTGAGTCTCGTATATCTTGAAGGTTCTTACACTTGTCATTACAATTAATCAGCTGAGTGCAGATTAAAACGAAATAGGATACCGGGTGTCCACAATAAAATTTCCTCTACCTCAGAGCTCTCTGGAGCCCTTTCGAAAGCAACGAATTGCGGTGAAACTTGGTATAGATGCTAAGGACACCATGGGGAAGAGAATGCTGACGAAAAATATAGTTCAAATTTTCACCGCCACGTGGAAATGTGGCGCTGACATCTCGTGCATACTGAACATCCCAGGAAACGCTTCGTGCGACCATTAATCACGCTGTCATGTTGACAGGGCGCATATTGAACACTGCTGTTCCGATATAAACTCCAATTAGCGCAACATTTTAACCTGGTGGAGAAAATTTGAATTTCCCGATGGTATAGTGGTAATCAAGGGGTCGCCTTGTAATCAAGGGGTCCCGGGTTTGATACCCTGTGGAGACACATATTCGTTAGGATCCCACTTTAAACTGTAGGTCCAGTCCGAATTAGCCTATCTGTGCATAAAAATGGATTTGAAACGAAACTCAGAAAAACATAACCTTTACACCAAGTTTCACCGCAATCCACTGGTTCGACCGAGCTCCAGAGGGCACCGAGTAGAAGATATTTAATCCAATGCGACACATTTCCGCCTGGCGATGAAAGTTTAAACTATATCTTATCGATTAAGTCCACTTTATCCACAGTAAGGCTAATCGGGACTGGACCTACATTTTTAAGTGTGATCCAAGCCACCCGGTCTCGAACCCGGGACCCCTTGAATATATGTTGACGACGCTACCACTGCGCCATCGTGGAGACCAAATATTTCTTATCGTGGACATTCACTTCCTCACCAAGTTCCGTTTCTTGGAACGAGATCCCGACGGTTCTGAGTAGGGCAACTTTATTTGTGGCCACTCGGTATTTGAGGCGCTTATACTACACTAGAACAAGAAAAACAGGAGCAACTGTGAGTCAGAAATGATCAATTGTGTGGTATATTAATACATGCCGTCTAATTTTCATGTTTCTTGCACATTTTTGGCTGTTTCTCCCCCCCCCTTTCTGTAAAATTCCCCTTTCCTGGGAAAATTCCCTCCTGGGAACACTGCCTGAATGCAAAGCGACCTACTCCAAAAAGGCAGAAGCTCGAATTTCGCAAACCAATAGAAAACGGGGAGCGCTGACGGTAAACTTGACCCTAGATGGCACCACCTGCATGCGACAAACCAGGGATGAATGCATAAACAGCACAAGTCAACAGCTGTGGAGGTGAGGGACTAACTCGTGCAAGGGCGTGCTTGTAACTTTGCACGAGGGATACAAAGATGTTAGCTCTTGTTTAGGTCACATGCAAAATTCACAACAGATTAGGAGCATGGCCAGGTGTTATTAAGTTTTACAAGTTCGGGGTATTTTTTGTTGACCTCCTGTGACCTGTGATTTCGCAAATGTCACAGTTATTTAGCAAGTAATCCTGGACGCTATTTTTATGAGAGCAAATCTTTTCAAGTGTGCCCCCCCCCCCAACTTCTATTCTGTCCCCTAAAAGGAATTAGTAGAGGCATGCATATTTCGTTTTTGAAGAAAACAGGAAATGTGAGATAACACATTGTAATGTTAATTTTTCATGTTTCTGAAAGGTGTGAGGTGCATTTTCCAACCCTGTCACGGAATAATGCGAAATCTGCAAAATGCGAAATGGATTCTTAAACACGAAATTTAGAGTTTATTTACCGACACGACGCTTTCTGAATTCAGAATTATCCTGAGAGTTATGCAATTTACAGAAAATTGGTTATTTCTGCTGTACATATTTGAGAAGCAAAAATGGACCACTTTATACAGGATAACACTGTTAAGCCCTTGTCTCCATGTTAATAAAACATTATAGGGATCCGAATTGGCAACACACCGCTCCTTGCTCCGGCTGGTCAGTTGGGAGCACCAGTTCTCACCCAGGGATCGGGATTAAGACGATCCACCCTTCCTCCAGGAAGGAAAACACCGAATTGGCAACACACGACAGAAAGTAAATAAAATTCCAAATACTTTATAATTAAAATGTCCAAAATCTTTAATCACGAATCGCGCAATTACATACTGATTCGCACAAGTTAAAAGTTATAATTTGTTGGGTCATGCACGCTCGCAGGCAGTCATAAGCAATTTATTTAACACGAGAGTCCGCGCACCGCCTTCACAGTTAATAGCAAGACCTCAACTCTACCTCAAGCGCGAGGCGCAGCATAACAGATTGTTCCAACTTACAATACAAACTCATAACATAAAATAACACAAGAAAAACTGATAATTTATATAACACATCAATGTTAATTAGCGATAGTAAGCTAAAGTTCAGGTTGGCAAGAATTAAAAATGCCAACGTGGAAGTTTTTACATCGCCAAGAACACGAAGTGTGGTTCCCCCACTCCTAACATAAACAGCCAATAGGAAAACGATATTTTATTGAAAACGAGGGAGAAATACTTTGCAATAATATTACAATCTTAAACTATATAGAAATAACTAAACTGATTTTATCAAATGAATCATATTTGCCCTTGCACATAAATATGGTTAAATAAAGATTTAGTTTATAACGAAGACAAATTACTTCAATCTTGTACATTGTTGAACAAAAATCGATATTAAGAAGAAATGTATTTAACTTGTGCTTGAAAAACAATGAAAACGTTGCATATATTATTTGGGATAATCATTAGCCTTTAAATTGTGAATACATGTTGCAAAAATACGCGAATAATATTATAATATATAAAAAACGTAAATATATACATGAATTATAAAAACAATTAAGTATAAATAATTTAATCCAAGTTCTTAACTTGAAAGTATACGAATAAGATTAATGCCAATATACAACTGAAATCTGCCTAACATGGCGGTCGTTACAATATATTCTGGGTGAATCTGAATTTTGCCTTGGTCAGCATTGTAATGTTTTATACAGGAAACAAACTTAATATTCTGGTAACGACATAATGTGCTATTAGAAGGGATACGTTTATTTTGTGTAGTAAATGCAGTTTTTTAAATCAAATTTTGGATTATATTCACATTTTTAAAACCAAAATGTCATTTTATATCCTGCTTTTTTACCGCTATAATAGCGAAATTTTATTTTATTTACCGCTTTTGAACCCGAAATTGTCTTTGTTTTTGTACCGAAATGTTGCTTTTTTTATTTGCCTCTAGGAATTAGTCACTAAGTTACGCTCATGCACACATACACACGAAAGGGGCGTATCATAGCGATTTACACTTTCGAATGCACCGCATCCTGTTGGACCCAATAGTGGACCCAGAGGTTACATTTGGGAGGGGGGAATTTAAGTGTGGTACAAAGTATTACCTAACCGAGAATCAGGCCCGCAGCTATTAGGGGGGCAGGGAGGGGCAACTGCCCCCCCGAGAGCCTGCTTTGCCCCCCTGTGAAAAAGACAGAACACATTCCTTCCTGGAATTCTCACTAATCTTTACAATTATATCATGTGTTAGTCTAGCAAAATAAAGTTAAGCAATTACTTTTCATTTCAAATATACTGTACTAAGAATAATATCGAAAACATTCACAAGTTAGTGTAGTTGTGAGTGTTCAATGCTTTTACTCTCTCAAGAGATCATTAACAAATCTACATCAATACCCACAATAAAAGTAAAACAAGAATGCAAGACAATAATTACTATGAAATCTAATTGATTTATATTAACATAAAGCAATAACTAAATAAAAAAGTCTACATAATAAAACCACTTCAACTATTTCATAAATTATTAACATCTTTAACCAGTTAGTAAAGGACGTAGTTTGCTACTTTGTAATATCTGATACATATAAAACTTATTTATTTTTGTGCAATTAATAATAATACTATTTTAATTACTAATTTAGTAATTTAATTTAGTAATTTATTTTTACTTTTAATAACATTATAAATATGTAAATCGTATAATTTATATGTATTTTTTGTGGGGGAGCGGGTTTGTAAATTAAGATCTTTCTCCTCCCACCAGTTTTAAATGATTTCGCAACCTGTTTTTAGGTGTTCCTTGCATATTTCTTCCAGACGGCCAAGGGCACTTGCAAGGTACTTGCCCCCCCCCCCCCCCGCCCTCGATTTCAATTTTTTGTACAAATGAAAATACATTTCGTAAAATGTTCTTGCTCGCTTCTGTTCTTATACTCCAAGTTCAGAGCGGGGCGGCGAGAGTCGGCCCTGGGAGCCAAACGATCTATTTGAAAAAAAAAAATGTTAAAGAAAATGCCATGGCGCCCCGTAAAATTATTTGCGCCCTATTAAAACAATTTCTCTCTATGAAACTTAATATGAAATATTAATGATGACACCGTAATCCAAGAAGTTATTGATCAATCAAGGGATTCCTATTTGCTTGTCAGGTATGAAAACTATAATATAATACAATTCACACAATGTTTTGCAAAATGGTTAACGTAACAAGTAGGGGAAATAGAGTCCGTGGTGGACTAAACGACCCATGTTTTAATGTTTTGGCAAGTACAAAAAAACGTATTACAAATGTTTACACAATTCATCAAAGTGTAGATAATATACGAGTATAACCATTATTAATTCGATTTTTCTTGCATAACACAACACAATGCTGTTGTTAGATTCCTTTGTGCGTAAAAATCTTGCATACTGGAAACTAGAGGGAATCATTATGAAGCATGTTATAAAGGGCTCCCTTAATCAGTTCTTCAGAGAGGCTCAAAGCTGTTGGTATATATTAATCGTCTATTAACATTATCAACCTGTAAATATCAAGTAGATACAGTCCCTATTAGCCTATTTGTTAAATTTTATATTTTTGGCAATCTGGAAAAGTCATTATCGAAATATTTCTATTTGATTTGTTCGAAGTTTTTTTGTTCGTTGGAGTTTCAAGATATCATCCTTTTTCTGTTACTTATCTCTTTTGGGAGAAGGGGGCAAGTGCTTTTGTGTACCCTGCTATATCTACCAAAGCGACACAATATATTTAAAATTTTCCCCCTCTAGGATTGACTTCGCCCCCACCCTTACAAAGATTTCCTGGCTACGGACCTGCCGAGAATCAATTCTAAGCTAAACTTGCACTGTTTTACATACACAATATAGCAGAAACCAAACTTACTTCCATGCTTTAGAGATTAGAGTATTATTTTGCAAAATTATGGCCCAGGACTTGAATAGATGGTCATTATTAGGGGCCGGGACTTGATGTTATAAATTTTTCCATTGGCTTCGGATCTATTATTGGGGTGAGATCTTTACATATCTGATGAAAATCAGCCGAAATAGACAAACTTGACACAGCACATTTTGACATATTTCACAAATTTCGCAACATATTTCTTCAACTTTGTTGTGTAACGTCCAATTTTGCAAGGTGCTTTTATTTTTAGTTAAACTGGGGCGTTATTGTTATAACGTTACCTCAAAGGCCGGGATCTGAAATTTTAAGCACCTTGGGACAAGTCACAAAATCACGTGGGTGGAGGTTAATGTTACGTTGTTCGTAACACCTCAAAGTTACTCTGAACTTCACAATCCTTGTCAGTAATTCAAATAAAGGTTGGGAGAGACAAGGCAAACACGAATGACGTTTGCAAAAAAAAAAAAAAAAAAAAAAAAAAAAAAAAAAAAAAAAAACTCACTCCTGAAAAACAAAAGTAAGTAGTAACGCTACGAATTTTTCCAAAAAATGCGTAACGCACCAGAGCAAATAACTTACTACTTAGTATCAATTATTCCTTTACCATAAATTACAAAAAAAACACTAACTACCAACACTTCCATTTATAGTGCATACATGTCGTCGAAGACCATGGGTGAATTAGGAAGGTAATGAACGCAAATTATGTCAAATAGGCATACAGTTGTAATGAGACATATTTCTGTCTAATTTCGTAATTCTCTCGCGCATAATCGGTTATTTCATAATGTTTTCTTCGTAGCTTTAGCACAACGGATAGTTCATATTGTCGATGGCAGGATATGGAAATTACTTAGTACAGAACAATAATACCCCACTTTTTTTTATCCCGCCCACAATTTATAGCCATGCAAACATTATTGAGGCAAAATGTTCTCTCTCATTGCTGCACGGGAAGTAAAGAAGTTTCGTTCTCATTTCTTTGCCTTTTTCGCTTTTCACAAAAATCAGTCTAAAGTAAAAATAACATTCGGTACATTACAGTCCCTACTCAACTCTATCGGGTATGGGAGAAATTCCAGAGTACTTCTGAGCATATTTTTGGCTATACTGGGAATATTTCTGCATTTTTCTGACATATTTTTTTCATGACATTTTCTGCAATTTATATGATATAATTACATACATATTTTACAGTTTTACAGGCCATAAAGTCCCAGGCCTTAGTCATTATAGTTTGTCTATATCATACCATTTCCACTGTAATCTGAACGATCAGATGGGAGGAGTAACGTGAATTAACAACAAGAACCTATTATCTCAAGGGGTCAAGGGTTCGATTCCCTTTTTATGCATATTGTACAGCAGTTCAAGTCCAAATTTAAACTGTAGGTCCAGTTCCTATTAACCTATCATGAGCATAAGGTTGGCATAATCAAACATTAGACAATATTCTCTAGCCTATGGTAATCAGACAGAACTTTTGAATTTTCAAAAATTTTGACATAATATATATTGAAATAAAACTAGCAGTTGGGAGAGGCAATCGCCCCTATCGCCCTTCCGTGGATCTGCGCCTGCATTCTACTTTGATTAGTTTTTCTACACTACTCTAAATTGGAGAGCTATGTGGCATCATAAACGCCTCTCACTCCATCAAATGCACCATTACGTTCTGCAGCTTTTTGCTGCGTTTTCTGGGTCCATCATTTACGCACTTTAACCTTATTTTACCGTACGACATTATTTCGTGAGATGACTCGCGGAAATCCAGTTTACAACGCTACGCCCCGTGCAAAGCAGTAAAATATTTCAACCGTATAAAATGTAACTTGTTGCCAAGCGCTCGACGTAGGTTGCGAATGCACGGGATTTCACCTACCCGCCGGTAGGTGCTGCCTCTATCGGCTGGTTTTTGAAAGACGCGTGTTCCTTTTGATGTAGGTTGAACAGGCAGCAACGGAGCACTGTGCTTGTTTTCTCTCTCTCTCTCTCTCTCTCTCTCTCTCTCTCTCTCTCTCTCTCTCTCTCTCTCACACACACACACACACACACACACACACACACACACACACACACACACACATAATGTATACACATAATGTGTACACACATATATTATGTGTTTCTCTTGATTATGTATTTCTATTTTTATTTGTATTTTTATTGGCTACCTTCTGTAAAAGGAGAAAATTTCTCTGTTGAAGGAAATAAATAAATAAATAACACACTTGCTGTTTCCTGTTTTTCCTATATCTTATGTGTTTCTTCACTAGGGTGTGTGGAGTTAGGGCCCCACGCTTTCTTGATCAGGCCGGAGTACAAGTACCCACTTTGTACGACGCTGGGTGGGCGCCAGAGTCGCTTCAACAGGTGGATAAAATCCCGATTCTGCAAGAGGCAGCCATCTTGGATGTACGATGTTACACAGGCAATACGCCACAATAGTAGGCATCAACAAAGTATCACAGGCAGTAATTTTCCCCCTCTATATGCCGGAATGTCAAGTAAAGTGTAAAATATGCATAATTTGGTTTGAGTTGGTGTTTTAAGTCCACTTTATGCACAGTAAGGCTAATCGGGACTGGACCTACGGTTTAAAGTGGGATCCGAACCACTGTGTCATGTGCCTCCACCGGGTATCGAACCCGGGACCCCTTGACAACAAGGCGACGACGCTAGCACTGCGTATCGGGGAGGCCCCGTAAAATATGCATAAGAATCCTTAAAAGAGCACGAAATAGTTTCACTAGATATTTCTCCATAACAGTGGGAGATGTGAAAAAACTGTAAAAATCAATTATGTTCCTTTTTTAATTCTGAACAAAACATGTATCTATAAAAAAAATGAAAAACCACTATTAAAGGAGTTATGATGGAATTTTTTAGTCAGTGCATGAAGCGGTAGCCATCTTGGATTTATGACGTCACACAGGCTTTCTGCCACAATTGCGGACAAAACACCTGGTGGTACGTTATTGTGTACCACACTAGCAACGTATTACCGATAGTCATATATTCCCTTCATTCAAAAACCCACGGACTATAGAAATATTGACATATGCCCCTGGACTATATCTCCTATCCCTGTGTGTGACTCTACTTCGCTATCTCTCTCAATTCGTTTAACCCTTTTGTCCCTTTCTCTCTCTTTCTTGTCTTATCTCTTTCTACACTCTCTCCCTCTCTGTTTCTTTAGCGTTTTCGTTCATCTGTCTCTTTTCCTTTGTTTCATCTAGTTCGCCTTTATTCCTTTCTCTATTTTTGCCTCATTCTTATTTTCTCTTCCTTTCCTTTCCTGGTTTCTCGGTCTGTTTTCTTTCTCTCTTTTTTTCCTTTTTCTTGTCTTTCTCTCTGTCTCTCTCCCTTCTGATCTTTGTTTTATTCATTCCTTATCATTCGTCTCTCTCTTTCCATGTATGTTTTAATGTCTCTACCTCTTCCTATATCATTCTCCCCCACTCTCTCTCTCATATTTCGTTTTCTATCACTTCATTAATTTCTGCATTGATTTGTCTTATTTTACTTAGCTTTTCTGTCACTTTCGGCTAATCGAGAAGATGAGGATGAGCATGATATCATGAACGGACACTCACAAAGATCCACGCCCAGGCCGGGATTCGCACCCGAGTCCCCTGTCGTCGTAGGACCGTTGTGATAGCTCACTCCGCCATCTGGTCATGGAGGTGAAAGTATTGTAAGTTGGCAACTCTGCTCTCTTAATCTGCCATCTTCTCCTAATGCCATCTTTACGGGCTGGGAGTCCATCGAAAGACTCTTCTCCAGTTAAACAAAAGACTCTCTCGCTCTTGTTATCTGGCCCAAGGTAACTTGTCTTAGAAGGAAAGAAGCGTTATGGCGACAGACAATGCGCTCGCAGATCAAAAGCTGGGGAACAGAAATGTGGAAGGAATTTCCACTGGGATTCCCCTGCAGGTTTAGGTTTCCTGTTAAGAAACTATAGACATCTGCATTTCCACTCTCAAACAGGGGGACGTACAGCTTTGGATGTCAAGAAACAATTGCGATTTACTTTGTAATCAAATCAGTTTTTACATTTAATTGCCTTGTAATCAAGAACTCGATACCCTACAGAGGCACATAGTAGTTGGGATCCCCCTTTAAACTGTAGGTCCAGTCCCGATTACCCTATCTGTGAAAAATTGGATTTAAAGCAAAAACTCATGTGTATATCAGATGTGTATATTCTATAGTAGGCGGCCCCCCCCCCCCCGATGGCGCAGTGGTAGAAAAGGTCTAAATATGGGCGAAGGTTTAAATATGGGTTCCGGAGTTGTCAGCGTTCCCGGGTGCTGCAGCCTGGCAGAAGCTATTGGAACTGGTTATCCGTCAAGGACAAAGGTTGCGGCGCCAATTCGCAAGAGAAAATGGTGGTTAGTTTCGGCCTTGGACGCTGTCATAGAATTGCGACCTCCGAAAACTTTTTGCAGGTATGTTTTAACTCAGCGTTTTCTGAATTCTCATCTGCTTTGTATAGGTTATGATATTAGCGGTACATAAAACAAATGTGGGCTTTTATAATGCCATGATTTGTTTGTGAAATACGTACCACAGAGAGCGAAAATTAATTGAAGAAGAAAAATAGCGTGATGGTCTAAATATGGGCTATGACATGAGGTCTAATGTTGAGATCACATTTTCAACAAATATTTCGATGTTTTTCTTAATTTTGATTTTTCCCATTCCGCGTGATTTTCAAAACAACAGATTATTCACAAATACGAATTTTATAATGCTTTAGCGATAAATGACTGTTTTTTTAAAATTTTAATTGCTTTTTGTGATATTGCCACTAGTAGCCCATATTTAGACCACAATTTTGAAATACATCATTTTACCATTTTTTGGAAATTGCTTTTTTTTAAAAAAAATGGAGACCTTCTATACTTTAGCATGCTATTACATTTAAGTATATATTTTTATTTATATTAATATTTCACAGATATGCATTTTAAAGGCAGGTGCTTGATATATTATTTTTTTTCCTCCGAAGGACAAAAAAAGGGCCCATATTGAGACCTTTTCCTCTAGCGTCGTCGCCTTGTAATCAAGGGGTCCCGGGTTCGATACCCGGTGAAGGCACAAGTGGTGGGGATCCCACTATAAACTGTAGGTCCGGTCACGATTAGGCTTACAGTGCATAAAGTTGACTTAAAACACGAACTCAACAACCAACTCTATGCTAGGCGGTCGACCTCCGTGGCGATGTGGTTAGAACATTGCGCTACGACGCCAGGAGTCCCGGATTCGAATCCCGCTTTGTCAGTGCCTCTTCATCAATTTCATCACTCATCATCATTTTCCTGTCCTGATGGTAACAATTTGCCAAAAGTTGCAGAAAAACAAGGTAAAATAAACATTCAAGAAGTGCATTCAAATAGCTCACGGAGCTAACATGTTCTTTAGATCAGTTCATAGTTCATAGGAGCCAAGCACGTAAGGAAAAGGGCAAGATCTGGTTCCAAAAGTAGCAAGTTGGCAACAATCATGAATAACCACTCCAGACGTCGGCAGGGATTTACAGAAGCAAGCCTCGTTGTTGACATGGCTTCTCCTGAGGCGAGAGGGCGCTTCAGTACTTCCCAGTAGAGGTCACCACTGCAGCTGCGACGTCACTTTCGCTTTATTGGGAACCAATTATGCAGAGCTAAGTAGCGCCGCTCCACGTCACTCCAGAGACTTCAAAGGCTTCCCCTACCACGATGACGTTGTATTCAGGCTCACAATTATATGGAAAACTTCCTTTAATCGTTTGGAGTAAGTACACTCACCGGCAATATAAATGGGATACCTAGATCTTGAAATACTTCCTTCCTTGCAAGGCGTTATGTGTGTTGTGCTATTAAAATCTACTTAGAGAGTTAGGCAACACACATAACGCCTTACAAGGATGGAAGTATTTAAAGATCTAGGTGTCCCATTTATATTGCCGGTGACTGTACCCCTTTTGTCCACGTGTAGGGGAAGGAAGGGTAAAGTGACCACTCTAAAGGTTGATGAATTCTTATCATACCTTTTTAATCAGGAAAGTTATAGAAACATAGACCAATAGTAAGAATAATAACTTTACTTCCAATTTCTATTTTTTTTTAATTCTTGTTGTTCAGAAATGTACACGTTAGTTTTTTTTAAAAAAAAAAAGTATGAAGTTGCTACTTTGCCCGCGTAGGTTGGGTAAAATGGCCAGCCCCTTCCCATTTTACCTGCATGGGTAAATGAACAAATCACATTGATTCAGAGTGTGTACTTAATTAACACAAGCTGAACTAATACACATTAAGAATACGTATTATGCTTTTTAAGTATTATCTTAAGCATGAAATCTTTATAAGATAAAGTAAATAGTAATTCGTAATCAATAGACTATCAATAAAGGATTAGGCGTAGGCCTATTTGCAAAATCGCACTCAAACTCATCATCTTCTTCGTCACAACCGGCGCACTCTTCATGTTCCAACTTCTTACATTTAAACATCTAATCCATCCTTCATTGCCTTTCGAGTCTGTCTGTTTCATGGACACTTTGCCCGGAATGACGCCATTACCAAAACTGTGGTCTAACGTCTAACCTATATGACTTAGCGTTTCCAAACACAGATCATTTAAAAAGTTATTTCACGCTGATCAAACAGCACAAGAGCATAAAATTATAACACTTATTATTATTTAGCTATAATCAACCATTTGTATCATTTAGCTAAAATCAGACTTGCGAAAAAACAATAAAATGAGTTCACGTCTAGAAAAGTGCAGCCTCCCGCTTCAAAGTCACAGACAACACTGGCAGCATCCGTGGCGACTGTTTCGCCCGCGCGCAAGCGCTATACAGCGAAGAAAACTCACATGGCCACTTTGCCCGCACTGACCACTTTACCCTTCCTTCCCCTTTTAAAACAATCGAAATAAAAACCATCAAAGCAAAATTATTGAACTTTGGATTACGGAATCAGTCGACTAAGAAATGCGTCTATGATGTAATATTGGTTGTACGTACACCCTGTCTCAGCTATATCTGGATCAAGGCCGCGCATACCGTCAGAGAAGGGGAGGAAACCGACTGGGCAGAGCGTAGCAGTACCCGCTGCTGGAAAGCCTGGTAACTGCAGTCGCCTCCCCCTCCACGCAATCCCATTTCATCTCGTGTTCATTGGTGGAGCCGTCTCGCGTCATTACTTGCGCAGAGACTTGTTTTCGTTCGCCTACTCCAGAGATAGATGGGACAGTGTATAGACCAGAGAAATTTATGCTTTCAAGATTTCGAGTCTTTTATGTAGTTCTATCCGCGTCCCTTTATTTCTCATTATTTATCGAACCTTCTGTATATTCTTCTCATATTCCATTTTTATCTTTCTTTGTGTCGTTCCATCGCTTCTTTTCTCCATTTAATTCTCCCATTCTTCTCCTATTTCTCTCTTGCTTCTTCTCTTTTCTTTCTCTAGCTTCTTTTATCCGATTCTCTCTTTCACTATTATTATTATTTATTATCTCAATAGGGTTACAATTAAGCCATACAACATTTCATTTAGAACAATATTAATACAAATAATGACTTGATGCCCTATGTGGTAAAAAATATACAAAAGCTATATCTAAGGAAAATTAGATGAATTTACATGAGTATACAGTATAAAGTGTTCTATAGTAGCAATGAAATAAAGAAAGTTTGAGAGTTATACACATTTAGAAGAAAGGAAAATATAAGGGTGTATGGCTTTAAGTATGAGTGTGTATGAAATTAATGTTCGAAGCACATGGATAAAAATTTTAAAACATATGTGTTTGGCGGGAATGGCGGTGGTGTGTGTGTGTGGGGGTGGGGGGGCTGTGAAGCACTGAAAATAATGTAACTGGAGTTAGAATTTGTATGCATGTGAACGTAGAAGACGACAGAACTGCGCTTTGCTGGTACCGAGTTTGACCTTCGTCGGGAGTGAATTCCAGGTTACCGCTGCTAGGTACGAGAAAGACTTTTGGCCAAATCTGGTTATGTTTGGTTTGGGGATTACTAGGTGCCTATGTAAGGACGATCTGGTGTTTCGGGTGCTGAACTCGGAGCGGATCTTAATCCTATTATGCATTGGAGATGATTTGTTATGTATACTATGGAATACATTTTTAAGGTAGATGAAATGTATTCTCTACTCACTATCTCCCTTTCTATCTCAATCTTTTCTCCTCTTCTCCTTCCATTTATATCTCTTTCACTTCTCAATATTTCACTACCTCCATTTTGCCTCATTATTTTCTCCTCCTTCTGTCCTTTCTTTTCATCCCTCTATTCTTTCTCTCTTACTTCCTTGTACTATCCTCTTCATTTCTCTTCCTTTCCCTCCTTTTCAAGATCTTTCTTATTCCTCGGATTAAATTACTTATTGATACTGTTTCAAGTTTTTCGTTAAAATTAATTAAATGCTGGCCCACGTCGCAGAGTGGTTAGCACATCGCGCTACGACGTTAGGGGTCCCAGATTCGAATCCCGGCCTGAGCATGGATGTTTGTAAGTTTCCATTAACCAATCTCATCACATCATCACTCATCTTTCTAAATGAGCTAAAAGTGGCACAAAAGCCAAGTATAATAAAGCAAATCAGCCAATCCTTAAGCTTAACGCGCACTGAGACACAGAGAAACGCGTCAGCAGAACGCAACTGATTCGCTTCCGGCGCCTCAGTGGGCGTTGACCTTTAAGATAACCTGCAGACGTCTGGCATGGAAATTCCGTGCTTCGATTTCGCGCGTTCCCCTGTAGTGGGCGTTACACCATTTGATGTCAATTGAAGCAGACGACAGAAGATCTTTTGCCGCGTTTCTCCGCGTCCACTCAGAGAACTAAATGCATCATATGGATTGATGCACCAGAATGCATCGGTTGATGCACTAAAGTGTGTTTTATGACTTGTTTAAAGAATCAGATTCACATTTGATGCATTTGGGTGCATTTGTTTTGTTTGTCGTGAAAGAAACACCAAAGTGCATCATTTGATTCAAGTGAGGATTTCTTTCAGTTGAGATGCAATTCAATGCATCAGTTGATGCGTCTTGATGCACCTTCCTGCATCTTTTTCGATGATGCACTTAAACGTTTGGTCTGAGCTACAGAGTTTTTGTAGCTCAGACGAAACGTTTAAATGCATCATCGAAAAAGATGCAAGGTTCATCAAAACGCATCAACTGATGCATTGAAGTACATCTCGACTGAAACTAATCCTCCCTTGAATCAAATGATGCACTTTGGTGTTTCTTTCACGACAAACAAAACAAATGTACCCAAATGCATCAAATGTGAATCTGATTCTTTAAACAAGTCATAAAACACACTTTAGTGCATCAACCGATGCATTCTGGTGCATCAATCCATATGATGCATTGAGTTTTCTGTAGTGGGCGTTAAGCTTTACATGATGCTTTGCTGGGATGAAGGATGAGCTGAGAAACTTTCGTTGTGAGCTTGAGTCCACACTCACCTACTAGACACTACAGACTTTTTATCAAACTGGCCCAACTTTCTGACGTTGATGTTAATAACGTTAATTATTTCAAATTAACAATCATTACTAATATATTTTTCTTTCTTCTTTTAGTAAGGCAAGAATGTCAATTTTCACGGAGACCGACTCTTCTCCCCCTCCCTTCCCAGACGCCCCAATCTTTAGGCGCTCTTGTCTGCTTTAGGAAGATATCCTCCCGACGATCCCTTATGAAGATGAATGATGATAATTCTCAAGATGAAGGGCACCATCTTGGAGAAACCTTCTCTGCTAGCTATCAGTCATCATTTATGTCGTTGCATTGCTCTCCCATTCTTCAAGACTCGCTATACGCGGGATACAAATACCTCGTAGATGCTCTTCTGAAAAGGGGACATGCATTACAACCCTCACACAAAATGTGGATACATTTCTGCCGTTCTGGTTTCATACAATTAAAAACAAGTAAATAGAACATTGTTGAAAATCTATGCTCTTTCCCGGTAATCACTGCAGCATGGACGCGCATAACGGTTGAGAAAGAAGAGAAAGCGAGTGGGCGGAGCGAAGCAGTACCACGCTGCTGTAACAAACTATCTCTCTAACTCTCTAGCCCTCTTAAACCCGAAGTTTTATGGCTGCAGCAACACAAGCCTTCCATCTGTCCCTATCCTGGGAAAGATCAATCCAATCCTTACCGATTTCCCTTAGGTCCATCTCAACGTTATCCCTCCACCATCGTTTTGGCCTTCCTACAGGTCTCTTACCATCAGGTTTCCCAGCAAGAATCTTGTAAAGTGTTCTTTTGTCTCCCATTCGTACCAAAGGCTGGTAACCGCAATCGTCTATCCCCCTCCACGCAATCCCGTTCCCTCGCACATGGTCATTGGTCCAGCCCTCTCGAATCACTTGCGTAGAGACTTGCCGTTGTTCGCAGAGCATCCCGGGACAGGAAATTTTAAATTAGATTATTTCAGTTATGCCATTTGGTTAATCACTACGATAAGAATGAGTGGTGACATGATTAAATTGATTTGCTATTGTTGTTGAATTGCTCTTTCAAGTCCACTTTATACACAGATAGGCTAATCGGGACTGGATCTACAGTTTAAAGTGGGATCCGAAATACTATGTGCGATCACTGGGTATTGAAGCAGTGAACCTTGAGGAAAATGACGAAGGGTCACTCACATGCCTAGACTGTGATTCGAACCTAGGACTCCTGGCGTCTTCATGGGATTTGCTAATCGCTTCGCCACGGAATTTTAACCTTATCTAAACAAGGACGCATCCTTCACTTTAGAAGAGCCCCAAATGTTTGAGATCGGGACGGGATTCGGGGGAAAATAAGGGAAAGTGCTTTCGCCTTTACCGTCAACGATGTTCGTAGCGCATATATCTCTGTTGCACTAACCTCGATAAGGACGACTTATGAGAGAGTACAGCTCGCCATTCCTGAACGAACCATGCTATGTGCGGCCAAAATTTTTAGTCTTTCCCAGCGAAAAATCGCTTGCCCACTCCGAGCACATAACGAAAGTTTCTGTGTAGATTTGTACCAATCGCATTTTTGAGAACGTACAGTCAGCGGCAAAAAAAATGGCACTCTTAGATCCTGAAATACTCACTTTGCTGTAAGGCGTAATGTGTGTTGCCTAACTGTACGGCGGTGGTAGAAGTTGCCATTCAAAATTTGCTATTCTAATCCTTTTATCGCCGTCGAGTTACGCAACACACATAACACCTTACAGCAAAGCGAGTGCTTCAGGATATAAGAGTCCCATTTTTATTGCCGGTGACTGTACATGACTGGTAAGGATTACGGCCCCTTATCCCGTTTCGCCTTATTTCGTTTTCACACCCTCCCCGAATAAAATTTCGCGTGATTTATGTGACACTAACTTTTTAAGGCGAAACGGGACATCCCATTTCGCCTTGCACAAAAAAACATTACAACCAGGGAATATTATCGACATGAATGGTCATTATTATTAATGTATTATTAACCTAACCTAACCGACAGGACAATGGGTGCCAAGGTAGGCAACAAACATCACAAGCTCTGCTCTCCCATTATTAATTACCCTTCAAGTCGATAATATTCCCAGGTGGGAAATTTTTTGCGTGTAAGGCGAAATGGGATGTCCCGTTTCGCCTTAGAAATTTCGTGTAGAGTCCAGCGCAGATATTTCTGCCGTGCGATGCGCGAAGCAACTAAAGAAGCAGTGTTGCTAATGGAGCAGATAGAAAAATCGCTGCAGTGCGCCGATGCACAGCTGTTACGTACAACAATAAAATTAGAGAATTCAGGTCTATCTAACGTTAAGTTTTAAACGTCATGCATTATACCAGGACTAGGATTAATATGTACTAACAAGTGGCTTTGTATGTAGCTACATACATATGGACTAAAAATTCGCAAAATATGAACTAACACATAAGTAAAATTACCAAAAATGCTGCAAAGAAGACTTCTTCTTCATACGATTCCTTATTTGAGTGATTTCAAACAAAATAAAAAAAATATATATTATTTTTCATTGCATTAATGCACTGGTGGCGTTCTAACTTTTCAGTCCCAAAACCCGTATATACTGGTATGGAACTGCAACGGCAGATAATAACATGCCAACGTGTTAAACCGCTACAATTGCACTATAACACTCCTCCTCAAGCAGTATTATTATTTCCTCTCTGAGATCGGCGACAGTCGGTTGCCTTTGTTGTACATTTACAAAGGATGCCGGCTTCCACAACAATAACAAGTACATATACTGCCACTAGACGATAAGCTGCGTGGCTTTTTCTTTTGTTATGAACCAGGGCCGGCGCTAGTCATTTTGCCTCCCTGGGAGGTGGCGGCAGATGCCGCTCTATTTCGACCCCCCCCCCCCCGGTCATTACGCAGCAACGGAAAATTGAAAATCAATATATTCCTAACTAAAACATCAAAATATAAAATAAATAATGAGATTTCTTATGCTATTTCAATACTATTCAGCGCAAGAGAATATCTCGCTCGATCACAGTTTTCAATAGGCTTATTTTTTTCTTCTCTTCAAATTTTGCCGCTTTGGGCGATGCCACGGTTCGCCCTCCCCTTCCGCCGGCCCTGCTATGAACTTGGTCACCCATCAAAGCATGGCAATTTTAACACAGAAAACAATATGTATCGCATTAAGCAGCAAAAATGACAGCCTCCTCTATGCAATTTCTACAAGAACACGTGCCGGAGCCAGAGTTGAAATGATGTTGGAGCCACATAATTTATTTATTTTGAATAATTCCAAAATTATGAAATATGAACAATTTGTTGCTGCTGTTCGCTGCTCTCTTGCCAAAATGCTTTATTGGGATGCTAACACCATGACTGGCTTCCTCCTTCATGAACTCGTGCACGTTGCTTAGAATTTCCCGAGCTTGGCTATGCAAGGTTTTTGATTTCAACTTCGACAGAACTGGAGGCATTATGGAATTTAACGTTCATTAGCAAACACACACTTTTACATACACACACGCAATACACGCACACAACGTCAAACCGGTCAAATACTTAGTATAAAATAAAAATATGGTGCTTCCAATCCAACAAAACTCAGCGCCACTTTACCTGCCTTTCCCCTTCCGTGACAGAAATAGTGCTTCATTATTACAGTTGGCAACACTAGTTACTAGCTAGCCAATGAACATGCACTGCATAAAAGAAGCAACCACTACGACGTGCTATATTGCCACATTACCGTCCCTGCCGAACGGTGGGAACCGCGAGCTGGAGCGCTATTCAATTGTTTTCAATGATGTTTGCGCGAGTGTGTCCAGGAATGGAATGACAATATGGCAACAATAGCGAAGGATTTCGAGCAGGGTAGAAAACGTGATGCTAAGAGAGAGGGAGACGAAACGAAAATTCCTTTCTACGCAACGGTAAATTTATGTGTGATGCACTCTAACATAAATCATTTGAAATTCTATTGGGGGAGGTGACAACGCAATAAGGCGAAACGGGAAGACACGCTCGTACGACCTCCGTTACTGAACTTTCGCTGAAATATGTGGCGCAGACCTAAAAGAAATTCTTATTCTTTCTTTTAACCTTAGAGGACTGACTAATTTATTTCATACTGCTGGGGAGGAATAACTTCCCCCGTGTTCCCCTCCCCCAACTTCGAGCACGCCATGAGACAAGAGGACAAGACAAAACTGTGCCAAATCTTTTGACAATACCATCTCTACCACAAATGGCATTCACTTCTTCAGTTATCATGTGACCACGTACAATTTGAGGCACACTTAGCTTACCTTCTAACTTACATTGTTCTACAAACCAATTCCCCTCCCCCCCTTTAACACAGAAGTTAATTTACACTCTGATTGTACGTCAAAGGAAGGCCATCGTTCAGGAAACAATACAGAGAGAGGACTTCCATTGTTGAGGTTTGTTAAAACCGATTCCATTCCATCGTCCAGTGTACTGACGGTACACGCCAATCAGGAGTTGCATGCATAATTAATACCGCAATGAGAGCATAGGAGGGTCTATCGCTTCCATAGGCTTTATATCCACATCCTGTAGCATTATGGGAAAAAGGATTAGCCTTTTGTTTGATTACATTACATGCACTGTGCAAAAGTAATTGAATTGCAGTGAGAAATGTACCTTTTGTTTGATTTTTTGTAATTGGTGTATTGGAATTCTTAAGCGATTGGAATATTATTATTCGCTCGGTTCACTCGGTATAACTGTAAAGCTAATTTGAAAATGGGGAGGTATTGTTCAATCTACTATGGTTTTAAAAATCTCTTTTCTGTACTATATATATTTAATATTATAAATTGATTATTCGTTATTACATAAATTCATTATTAGACAATTACAGTGCTAGTTGTAAGCATTATTTTCCCGGAAATTAAATTACAATTATACATAATTAGTTAATGAAGAAAAACTCTGTAACCTACTTAAATCCGAAGGTTTATAGCTGCAGCAACACAAACCTTTCATCTGTCCCTATTCTGGACAACATCAATCCAATATTTTCCATCCTTATCAATTTCCTTCTGATCCATCTCAACGTTTTCCCTCCATCTTCGTCTTGGCCTTCATACTGATCTCTTACCATCAGGTTTCCCTACAAGAATCCTGTAAACTCCTCTTTCCTCTCCCATTCGTGCCACATGACCTGCCCACCTAAATATTCATGATTTAATTATTCTAATAATATCTGGACAGGAATTGTGCAGTTCTAAATTATGCAATTAAACTAAGTATGTAACTTACATGCAATCCACAATTATCACACAGCACTTCCTACTAAACGGGGCACCTGCCTGCAACAGAATTTTAACCTTCGGCGGCGCGCAATGAATTTGATACGCGAGACAGCCCGCGTAAACAAACTACGATTCTGCAATAAATAATGGTGCTGTGGAGTAACAATGCATTCTAAAAATAACTTCAAACAATGGTCAACACTTTTCTCGCTTGGTCTGCATGTGTATCGCGACAAACCGAAAAGTTTCTCGCTAACCAACTTTTTCGTGTTACGGTCTTATGATTTATACAAAATATCTAATGTACGTATATATATATATATATATATATATATGACTGTCATCGTAAGCAAATTAATTCACTCAGGCGAAGAATATCATATCTCCAAACATCATAGATCCCGTAGGAAAACAATTGGCGAAGTTGTTCAAGCGGTTTGATATTTATGGCTTTTGAAGTATTTACTAGAAAAAAATTAAGCGTTTTGCAAAATTGCATAATTATGGAAAATTCGGATCACATGAATTTATGACAGGTTATATAATGCCGTCAGTAAATAGAGCATAAAAAACTCTACAGGATAATGATTTCACTGTTTGAAATTTTTGACTTTTACATTTTGTAAATTTTGTAACATCTGGCAACGCAGCGGTGGTAGAGAAGGACAGAGCTATTGGCAAAACTCATGTATTAGAGAGAGAGAGAGGGAAGTACTCCATTTACTTCCATACTGACTTTTAAGGTTGAGACAGTGTATAGTTACCATTATTCGAAAACATAACTGCCGCTTCCAGAAAGTAGATATCTAGAAAAATGGTTCTGGAAATATTCTTCAAAAACTGAGAGACGCGATTGCCAGCAAATGTATCCAGACCTTCAAAACTGGAAAAATGGGAGGTGGGGAGGGGGAGGCGGGGTAGAGTAGGATGTGGGAGAATTCCCTCTGGAATTCCGAGAGTTCCAGGAACCTTGAGAGCCGGGAAGAGACATGGCCAAATGGTTTTAATAGCGTCCTGTAGGAATTTGTCCGGAACCTTTGTTGAATCTTAAAGGTGAAGCAAATTTATTTTTTTATGCGGCACCTTGCAAATGAATGTAACTGGAGATATTGCGAAGATTGGGTTGACTAATTTAACAAGTGGAGAGAGGGTTGGGAGTTAACCTAATATTTCGATAAGAACAGAATTTGCGAGAATGTTTAGAAATTTCACATGTGGTTATATTCAAGTTCAAGTATGGATCGTCTTCTTTACACACACACACACACATATGGGTAAAGCGCCTCCCCGATGACGTAGTGGTAATTTATTTATTGAAATGTTTCCAGTACAGCAGAAGCCATTTTAAACCAGAAAGAAGCAAACAACAGTAAAACAAGAGACTAAGATTAAATACACACACCAAAAAGAATAACATAAAATAAACAAAGATAAACAAGCCTGAACAGTACCAAGGTAAAAAGAACAGTTTCACAAAAGCATTAATTATGTACAATTTGTTCTATGTTGGTGATAGAAGAGGAATATATCTATTTGGTTTGAGATGATATTGAACTGATTCGGTAGCCTATGGAATAGTGATCGTTGTATGAGTGAGAGCCTGGGAGTTGCAGTGTGGAAAGTTTCCTTTTATGTCTATGCACTCTGAGGGAGAGTTTATGGAGTGGGATACATTTATGATCTTGTATAGGAATTTCATATCTGCAACGTAAGTACAGGTTTATGGCGTACCAAAATTTTATCTACAAATAAGAAATTCAAATCATTATCTAATAATATTATAAATTGATAAAACGTATTGAATGAAATGAACTAAATGAAGGATATGTACATAAAGCCTTAAAATAATTTCACCAATCTTATTTAGAATACTTGTGTATATATATAGTTTCACAAAATGTATATTTCCAAAAGTCGTTGTACTGTACAGCATCTACAACTTAGAGTTTTATAGTAAACACAAATAATACAGCCATCTATGGACAGAATTAGTAAAGTTAGTTATGTTGGATATAGTGCTGTTAGCGTAGGTAGGCAATAAATACGTGACGTCATAACATCGCTATTGGCAGTACTATATTTCGCAATTTTGTAAGGCTGTTGCTACTCGCACGTCCGGCTGAATCAAGTTCGCTAGAGCTGCTTGTAATTCCCTATTTCCTATTACACGTCGGCATGAAGAGGGGATTTTCCTTTCAACACGATGTTACACCTCCACATTTCCGTCAAGATGTTACCTCTTACCTCAATACAGTCTTGTCTGGCTGGATTGCCCGTGTTGCAACAATAGCTTGGCCACCACGACCTCCTGATCTCGCGTCTTTCGATTTCTACGCAACGTTAAGGACAAAGTTTTGGTTACACCTGAACGAAGTTTGATTTCGGATATCAGAAGCAGTTGCGACCACATGCGAAAACTTGTTTCTTTCCGAAGCTCTCACTGATTTGAAAGCCATTTTGAATATTTGCATCTGTAATTGAAACTTGTAGTTTTCCTAATGTTCTGCTGTATTTCTCAATAGGATTTATGCTTTATATAAAATTAAATGTTACTTTTGTTTAATTAATTTGAAATGCCCTGTTCTTATCTGATTTTTAAATGTATTTTTTAGAATATTGCCGTCTCTAGAAATGTCCACAAATTCAAATTCTATAAATACCGCTGTTCTTTCATGTTACTTTATTTTGTTGAAAATAGAGCAAACAAAAAAATGTGTTTCCACTGTGGAAGTAATGTGCAGCAAGATAGAGAATAAAGGAACAGACATAAAGAGGAAGATTAGAACAGAGAATAAGATGGGGAAGAAAGGGGAGGGGGTAATTCAATAGAGATTATGGTGGAGAAAATGTGGTTAAGAAAAGATAGGAAAGCATGTTTAGGTAGAGAGGGAGAGGGAGAGAGATGGAGATAGAGGGAAAGCACGATAGAGAGAGAGAGAGAGAGAGAGAGAGAGAGAGAGAGAGAGAGAGAGAGAGAGAGAGAGAGAGAGAGAGAGAATAGAGAAAGAGAGTGCGAGGGAAATCGCCAGAGAGAGGAAGAGTGGGAGAAAGAGAGAGAGAGAGAGAGAGAGAGAGAGACGGCAGAGAGAAAGAGGTAGAGGAAAACGAGATAGAAATACAGAGAGAGAGGAGAGAGGTAAGATATGTGGAAAGAGAATGTGAGAAAAATAAATACAGAGAGAAGCAGAATGAGAGGGAAAGGAGAGATAAGATATGAGAAAAGAGAATGTGAGGAAAAGAAATACAGAGAGAAGCAGAATGAGAGAAAAAGGAGAGATAAGATATGAGAAAAGAGAATGTGAGAAAAAGAAATACAGAGAGAAGCAGAATGAGAGAGAAAGGAGAGATAAGATATGACTAAAGAGAATGTGAGAAAAATAAATACAGAGAGAAGCAGAATGAGAGGGAAAGGAGAGATAAGATATGAGAAAAGAGAATGTGAGGAAAAGAAATACAGAGAGAAGCAGAATAAGAGAAAAAGGAGAGATAAGATATGAGGAAAGAGAATGTGAGAAAAAGAAATACAGAGAGAAGCAGAATGAGAGAGAAAGGAGAGATAAGATATGAGGAAAGAGAATGTGAGAAAAAGGAATACAGAGAGAAGCAGAATGAGAGAGAAAGGAGAGATAAGATATGAGGAATGAGAATGTGAGAAAAAGAAATACAGAGAGAAGCAGAATGAGAGAAAGAGACAGAGCCAGAGCGACATGGAGAGATTGAAAGAGAGAAGCAAACTGAGAGAAATAGAGACTGGCATGTAGAGGGAGATAAAGAGAGAGAAAAGGAGAGATAGAGAGAGCGGAACAAAGAGACATAGAGAGGGAGACGGCAGAGAAAGAGTTAAAATAAAGAATTTGAGAGAGAAAGAGGTCCTATGTACTGAAACAATCCACCATTCTCCAGTCAACTGAAATTGACACTGGGAATAAAATTTCTAACTTTCACCGTGCAACATATTCTCCCGGTCATAACTTGAACATTTGAACAACAAAATGCCATATTCAAAACTAAACACAACAGTACATGTGCCTTTTGTAACACATTTTTCTCTCAACGACGGGTATTCTAAACATACAGAACACGGTCCACAGAAAACTTGTTTCCACCATAACAAAATATAAACAATGTGTACAAACTCCATGGGAGCGAGGTTTGAATTCAAAACACGAGAAGACGGGAGTTGTTTGTTCATTTTCATTTCATGCCCCGTCCCCTTGCAGTAAACAGCACGCAAGTAAAACTACACAAATAAACGTGCTCTTTTAACAGAAATACGTATTTCTCTATGGTAGCTTTACCACGAAGCCCTTATAAATATTGTAGCCCCAAGATATTTATTCCCTCGGAAAATATGCAAACTGATGCATCGTGGCTCAACATTCGACACTAGCGCTACTGTTTCCAGCCTAGAGCTACACATATGCTGGAGGATTAATATATATTATTATTATTGGCCCCCCAGGACTTAATATATGAAGCCTCTAGGTGCAACCAATACCGTATGTCACCTCATATTCGTCGCAGATATTATGCAAAAATTTTCTGCAAGAATGTAGGGTGCGACCATTATGTGAATTTGGAAAAATTGTACTTAAAAATAATTTATTACTATAGTCTGTCCCGTCTATGTCTGGAGCAAGGCCGCGCATAACGGATGTTCGTAAACTCCAGCCAAGTCAGACGAAGGTACGGCTAGCTCCGCCCTCTTCCTGTTCCGTGACGTCACAGTGACGTATCCAGCTTCGTTTTCGATGCGACTGAGTTGGCTGACTGCTGAGTAAAACTAGCAGAAAGCACGACGGAGCAGCTTTCAATGGCCGGCAATAATTTATTTCATGCCTTCGTAAGTCAGGAAGACAACTGAAGGAAAAGGTGTAGTTAATATTATGTTATAATTCTTTCCATAGATGGGAAAAATATGCAAAAACTGGTATCCCAAGAGAAAAAAAAAGTATAAAACAATGAAAAAAGTAAAACTCAAATATGCTGACCAAGGCAGAAATTTATTTTATTATAAAACATAAACTAAACGTAACGTTTCAACCTTCTAGCAAGGTCTTCTTCAAGCTCTGCACCAAGTACAAATGTAACAAGGTACAAAACAGGACGATATATATACACAAACATATTTAAACACACGAGAGAAATACTCCTGTCCCTGTAATAGAGTCCCGTAAAAATTTTAGTTATGATTTGTCTATCCAATGGAACCTAGTAGAATACATGTAGGAGAGTCAGAAAAACTTGGGTAGACATCACCATATTGTGGAGCGGGTGTTTTAGACGCCATTTTCCAAAATGGCCAACAGCGACAATATTTTGCTTTTATTTCCGCTCCTGAAACAGTTAAAGTCATAATTTTGGTGTCTAAATATATGTTTTGAAGGGTGAGGAATCGAATAAAATGGTTCCTGAAGTTGTCTGGTTGTTATTTATTTCAGAAAATATGTTTTTTTTGTATCTATAAAGGATAATGTGAACAAAAACTGAGCAATTATTTGGAAAGTTACATTTACACAACATAAAGGATTTGAAAAAAATATAATAAAATAAAGCACACATTAAAACATTATATTCCAATAAAGCACACATGATAATTATGAAAAGTATGAACTTAAATGTTTTTTACAAGTTATTGCAACAATCTGCATAATAATATGATAATTTCTTATAGTTCTCCCACACTATCTTTGACATTCTTCGCCGCATTTGCAATACTCAGTGCATGGTAAATATTTCATACGACATTTACATCTACTAGTAGCACATGCTTTACGAGTACACTGTATTAGTAGCTCAGAAGGCATTTCATGAAGGCAGATATCAGGCTTTAGTACACCATTCGCATCTTTGCACCATCCATAATCGGTTGGTTGAAGGGATCCATCAGGAAAGTAGCTTCGTGAAAGTTTTAAGCATTCCTGCAGAAGAAAAAAACATCTTCTCAAATGTCCATTTCTTATTGAGAAAGATGAGGGTGGTAGCTCAGATATGTGCTTCTGTTTGTGTAATGAATAACGAAGCTCATCAAATGTCTTATACTTTGAGGATGGATGTAAAGCTTGAACAAGATATTCCTCTGCTTTATCAGGTACTTCTTCAGACAGAGTATTTTCTTCTGCAAATCCAATTAGTAATGTTTCTGGTGATACTTTCAGTGAAGATGGCTTTGTTCCTATCTTGCTTGTAACATCACTACCTGTAATGATGAGTGCCTTAATTAAAGTTCTGCAAAGCGTAACTCCCACTTTTCTCCCCAGCGTGTGTACAGGCACATAACGCACTTTGTCACCCACTCCCACTTTAATTCACATTTCTTCGAATCCTTTCGTGAATAGTTCAAATAGATATCGAAGGACGAGAACAACTACATCAGTGTCATTAGATAATACTATGAGGCATGTTATGCCTGACTGAACAGTATGGAATATATGGAGTATCATTCTGGAATCTGCTTCTTCTACAAAGGTGTGAAGGTCAGAGCAAGTTTGAAGTTCTTCGTTCATAACTATGGAGGCATCTCTGGTATCATTGTCTCCTGTGATGGTTCCACTTATCACTGTAGTGAAGTTAGTCATTTTTGCATGTTCAATAAAACCGGTAGCAGCGGACAATTGAAGCAGCTGTTTGTTTTTACTTGAAGACCAGAATCTGTCCATCTGTATAGGAATTAGAGTGTCCCATTCGATTGTCATCATTTCGATTGGATCAGCAGGTCTCCGTCTTTCCCTTTCACCTTCTTTTAGTGACTGCTCGATGTAGCTGTCAAATACAAAATCCACTCGTTAGTTCCGTGGTATTGAGTTGCATTAGTCCAGACTTTATCAAATATACTTTTAAAAGTTCCCATACACTTAGTTCTGAGTTGGCGAACTTGTGACATAAAATCAACTACGACAGCAGTATTCATGATTTCACGTTCTTGAAAACAGTAATCGGTTGGATCTAGTTTTTTCTCCAGTTCAGACAACAGTAGATACTTTACCGGTTTGGTTGTGTAGCCATTATCATCTAATAACATATTAGTTGGCAGCAGATCATATTTCAAAATATCTTTCATTGTTTCTCCTCGTGCTTTAGCTATGTGTATACTTCTATCAGCTGCAGCAATGTTATTCTTTTGGGAAGCAAGTGTTGTCTTCGATTTCGGAGCAGGCACTGCTGTTTCACCCATCATTGTTGGGAGTTTTATCTTCGTGATGACACCAGAAAGTTTTGTAGTTTTCTTAACGAAACGTTCACTTCTTTATAGTTCATAACTCTCTTCTCCATGCTCTCTCACTTTCATCAGACGGATAGCATCTTCTCTAGGTACACATCGTTTACTGATAAAATTATGAAGTTGAGTCTGGCTGGATGTTTCATATGGATTGCCTCTACTGTTCATAAATTCAAATACTGCATTCACAAACATTAACATCTTGGAACTCAAGTTTCCTGATAATTCATGACGAAGAGTTACCTCACTGTAACTGGTATCATCAGCACCAAGTATTTCTCGGAAACAGTTGCTTATTCCTAGCACCTCGTGATATACCAACTCCCATTCAGTGACATACATTTGTTGCTTTGTTTGTCCAATTATTCCTTTAGAGCTCTTTCGAGATCGTTGGATAGTTTGCTCCAATTTCATGTCTGGTGACACAGCACTAAATGATCGATTGGTTTGCCTCACTACAAAATGGCCTGTTTGAAATTTCTGATACACTCAGGATGCTGTTCCTCTAACCATCGCATTTTTTTTCAGATACCATGATGCATTCCTTAAATAGTTAATACTGTCAAATTCACAGAATATAGGTAGAAGGTTCTGAATAGCTTGGAGGTGGCTATTCCAATCGCCATCTCTGTCAGACGCTATGAGAAATTTCAACAACTTTACCAGGTAAAGGAATGTATCCCAGTATCGGCACATTTCGGACTTAGTGGCACAATCATTGGAAAATTTCTGAAAGTCGTTGTACAAAACTGCTAAGGTTGCTAAAAGTTCATTAAACTCTGTTGGGCTTGTTTTCACATTCTTAGTTGAAATACTTATTTTCAATTTCTGGGCTTGTTGAATGGTAATAGCATATTTTTCTTTGGGGTTACAATTCCAAAATGCTGACCATTTCATCTTCAATATAGCTTCTTCAAGAATCAGTAAGCCCTTGAGCGATCTGACATAATGACTTCCATTCATTACTGATTCTGCAGTTTTAACACCAAACACTTTGCACTCAATAAGTGCATCCTTTGCACCACTACCACACAGATATTTTCCGATAATGTGCAGGACGACCTTTGCGCAATGGAAGTTTCCGATCATTGGAATGATCTCAGGAAACTCAGAAGGGCTACTCATCATAATATCAGCAATGATATGGAATACACCCTCACCTGAAAATACTGGTAAAGCTGATTGTTTTAACTGTGAACAAACATTCTGCAAATTTTTCAATGCTAAGAAAACTGTAGCATGTTCTGTAACTGGCCTGGGGATGAATGGAAGAAATCCCACATGCATGAGAGGTGGTGTAGCTGTTGATACCAAAGCACGACATCCAGCCCATGTTGGAACAATTAGATCATCAGTTGTTTCTTCAGGAATCCCATGCTTAATTAAAGTGATTGCAAATTCAGTTTCAGCATGTCTCTTTTCAGTGCTCTCATTACAGAGCAGGCCTTCCTTAACTTTGAAACTTTCATGAAAACATGGTTTGCTGTCTGGTCTCTTGTAATGTAGAACCCTTTGACATGGTAATTCCTTTCGTATGTAGTGACTTCGTTGGATAAGATTACTCTGAGATATTCTTGATTTGACTGGCAGTTTTGCTGGATCTGGACAAACTTGAAATAGAACACTGACTGTGTCATGCGCATCATGAGTACCAGATATACTTGAACAATCTTGATGATCAAAATTATCAATGGCGGCGGTAGTGAAGCTGTTAGTATCAAAATGGCTTGGCAAAGGTGTGTTCCCATTTCCACTTGCTTGTATAGCATATGCTGCTAATAGCTGTCTTTTACGTAACACTTCATTGTAGCTCACGGACACTAATGCTCTGTTCATCCAGGTAATTAAGTCTCTACTTTTGCACTTATCATATACGGTATGACCGACCATGAGATGCAGTGGTGTTTGTTTCTTGCCGTGATGAAGAGAGTAATACAGTATTTGGAAGATTATGTTTGCAGATACACATATTTTCCTTTCATTAAAGGTTGCATCATGTTCATCCTCAGTTTCTTCATCATTGTCTTGTGTATCAAGTTCGGATTGATCTAAATTGGAATAGTCTTCATTTGTAGATGATAACAGCAGGCCTTTGTTAATATTTAAAAACACAGACAAGAATGTTAACATTTCATCAGGCATCTCAGGAGCCTTCCATGACCTCTTCAGTTCTTCGGAATCACATAATTTATCTGAAAGTCCAAAGTCAACTTTCTTTAAAGCCTCTCTGATGTCCTTTGCAGCTGATTTGATGTTATGTACTTTCCGCATACGTTTGACAATTTCATCAAAACCTAGATTTGCTGAAAAAACCACCAAGGACTCGTTTTTTCTACCAGAAGAACTGAAGCTTATCTCCTCCCCATAATGTTTTTGCAGTCTCAATTTAACTTCATTGTTTCTAATTATATCTTCACCAGCCAATTCATTGATCAGATCACGGATTTCCGTTAGATTGAAGCCATATCCTTCTTTCAACTTAGGGCCAATAATTTCATTTCCTTTTTCAAATGCTTCAGCTTTGGCTGAAATGGTTTTCTGTTCTTTTACATTTTTCATAGCATATTCATATTTCATTAAATATGCTTCTAAACATGCCTTATGGTACAGTAAGTCTGCACCAAACACTTGAGTATCTGATTCCAGATCTGCCACACGAGTATAAACGTCATCTTGGAAATAGATTGCTGCAGATAAAAAAAATTTTGCTCGTTCAGATTCACTTATACGAAACTTATCCCGCATACCATTGTGACTTTGATGACCACAGACAATACATCGGATGTGTGTTGGGCGTACAAATGACGAAGGAGGCTCTCGTGGCGAAATTGTTGACCTTGTTTTCATTGAAGTTCGTGCAGTTTCATTTTCATTGCTGTCAGGTTCTTCACATACTGTTATATCCTTTTCGGCCACTATTTTATCAAGAGATTTTTTTAAAGTATACGTTTTATAGCACAGGTTTGTCACATGATACACAATCACTTCTTCAGCCGCCACACTTTTCAGTCTTTTCGCCACTATGTCATCTCTTATGTCGGCTGCTTCATGAATTCTTTTTCTACCATTAACTGTGGTAACTGTCTTGTTACTGTCCACAGTCTGACAAATAATGCACTTCTGCACATCAAACAATATATTTTGTTCTTCCTGTTGAACATCTGTTAGTTTAGTTCCTACCGGTATCCGTCTTTGTTCATCCATTTTTAATTAATGGTAGTTAATCTGTAAATAACAGAAACTATTATTAGAATTTTGAATTATATAATTCAGTTCTGACAGCTTTATTACCCTAAACATACAGTTAAGTAGGCTTCTTGTTAAATTGTGTAATAAATGAAAACAAAATTATACTCTTGTCCCTGTAATAGAGTCCAGTAGACATTTCTTGAAAACAAAAAAACATATTTTCTGAAATAAATAACAACCAGACAACTTCAGGAACCCTTTTATTCGATTCCTCACCCTTCAAAACATATATTTAGACACCAAAATTATGACTTTAACTGTTTCAGGAGCGGAAATAAAAGCAAAATATTGTCGCTGTCGTCCGTTTTGGAAAATGGCGTCTAAAACACTCGGTCCAGAATATGGTGATGTCTACCCAAGTTTTTTTGACTCTCCTACATGTATTCTACTAGGTTCCATTGGATAGACAAATCATAACTAAAATTTTTACGGGACTCTATTACAGGGACTGGATTAAAACAGGACATGACATAGAGTGGGATGAGGCTAAGCAGATAGGAAGGGAGAAGAGAATACTAGTGAGAAAATGGAAGGAGGCCAAGGAAATAGAGAAGAAAGGTGAAGAAGACACAATGGACTGGAATGGGGGACTGAAGTTAAACAAAGAATGGAAGAAGGTGTTAGAAAGAGTGGAAAGGACAAGAGAGAAAGAGGATAGAAGAAGGAAGAAGAATGAAGTAAAAAGAGATTGAGATAAAAGAGTCCAACCTCATTCTATATGGAAGTTAATATGTGTAGCCTTTTAGGTGAAAGTACAGTTGACAAGGGAAAGCCACCTGCTAGAATGTTCCAGAACAACTTTCTAATAGTCTGGAGGGGAGCAATGTTTGTGTATATACGTATATATCGTCCTGTTTTGTACCTTGTTACATTTATACTTGGTGCAGAGTCTGAAGAAGACCTTGCTAGAAGGTTGAAACGTTACGTTTAGTTTATGTTTTTAATAAAATAAATTTCTGCCTTGGTCAGCATATTTGAGTTTTTCATGTCATGGAAACAAGGCTTGATGGTGTTATAATTGAAGAAAGTAGTTTTTGATCTTAACTGCAATGAAATAAATATTTTTAAATCCATTTCATTTAACATAACTCAACGTTATTAGTTTGTGTTAATACAGGGTACACTAAACTAAATTCACAAACCAATATAATACGACGTCAGACAATAAAGTAATGAGAATGATTTTATATTGTGAAAAGAAAAACAAAATAATTGAACATTGCGTGTTTATTACTAAAAGTACATCCCTCCTGCATCAATACAGCAATTGGCACGGTTGGCCAACGATCGATACGACATCTGCAAGTCCTCATGTGGTATGACTTGAAGATTGGACGTCACAACCTGTTGACTGGTCCTGTGCTCATCAAAAGTGCGTAATTTCAGCAGCAGCTTCACTTTCGGGAACGGGAAATAATCACAGGGGGATAAATCTGGGGAGTAAAGACGATGATTCAACATATTCACTTGTTTTTGGACTAGGAATGTATAGACAACCACTGCTCTGTGGGACCGTGCATTATCGTGGAGCAGGAACCAACTGCCTGGTTCATGATACTGAGGTCTGATACGGTCAGTTCTCTTCCATCAATCCGAGCACTACGATAGTAACAACCAATTACACTTTCACCCTCTGGAACAATTTCATGATGAATAATGTCTTTGCGATCATTAAAGAAACACAACACTGTCTTCACCCTTGGCTTTTCGAGCTGCATTTTCTTGCCTCTTGGTAAATCGCTCACCCCTCCCCCAGTGCCATTTACACCTAATACAACTTCCAAAAGAAAGTCAACTGCTTTTAAACATGCTCAAGAGTCAAGCAGACCATCCACCACGCCACAATCCACGCTGTTCGTAAACTGCAGCGTGGGACAGCTTCGGTAGTGACGTCGACGTGACGTTTCCTGTGACGTCTGCGTAAGCCACTCGTAAGGCTTGGGCTGACTTGGCTGGAGTTTACGAACGATTCATTGGCGGAGCCGTCTCGCGTCACTACTTGCGCAGAGCCTTGTTCAAAGATAGACAGGACAGAGTATACGCTGTGCTTGGTGCAATATTGGAAAGCACAGAATACTCGTAAATATGCAATAAAATTGAATAGAGTCCAAACCTAAGTTATATCCAGAATTTTCTGTCTAGGGGATGAAAGGGGTAAATTTAGAGGCAAAATGACCAAAATTTGGGCATTTATGACAAATTTTAGAGGGGTGTTGAGGAAATTTTGAGTGTTAGGGGATGTTGGTAATATGCAGTGGCGGCGATTTGGTTCCAGAACTGGAGGGGGGGCAAGGGCAGTTTATTTCCCTTGGTACATAAGGTTTAGCATAGTGCGGGGGCAAAAGTTGAAAAAGGTTGGGGGGCATCGCTCTTCTTTCACAAACTCTTTCCAGCAGAGTTTTAGTTTCTTCCTGCCAATTGCAGTATTATTATAAGAAACTTCACATGAACTTTTATTCATTACTGCCAACCTTCGTTGCGGAGTGGTTAGCACAGCGCGCTACGATGCTAGGGTTTCCGATGAATGTCTCTTCATCAATTCTATCATTTCATCACTCATCCTCATATTCGCGATTAGCCAAAGGTGGCAGAAAATTGAAGTAAAATTAACCAAATCAATCAGCCAATTTTAGTACTCTTGCTATTGTTATTATTCGAATGAAAATTGGGGGTGCTGCGGGGTTTGTGGAGCCGACAGCAAGCGGCGCGTTCGCCTATGAAAGCCCGAAATCAATGGGGAATGTTTCTTTCCCCTGTTGTACTTGAATTAAAATTTTAGGGCTTGAAAAAAGAAACAACCTCCGTGGTGGAGAGGTTAGCACAGTGCACTACGACACCAGGGACCTCGGGTTCGAATCCTGGCCTAGGCGTGAGTGCTTTTTGTGCGTGTCCCTTCATTTCATCAATTTCATCATATCATCAAAATTAGGTTCGATCCCCGGCCGGTTCAAATCCGGGAAATTTCCTAAGGAAGCGGCTCCGGCGCCTACCCAGCGTCGAATGACATGGAAACCTGGGGGGTAAAGGCGGTCAGGGGCGTGATGCTGATTACATCACCTCCACTCAAAAGGCAAAAGTAGAAGAAAAGCAACGCTAAATAGCAAAACTTAAATAAAAAATCTTTAAAGGAAAAGAAAAGATGGAAAAGAGGGTGGGGGCCTCCCACTTCTCTTGAAGTTGCGCAATCCAACCCGACCAATGAACAACAAGCACGACCAGTCTATTTAATTCAGACTGCGTCAATATTTTGCAACATTCCTTCGATCGCTTCTGCAAATATTTGATGACTGCCAAGGGTCACCAGCGTTAACTTAAGGCAAACGGTGAAGATGAATGATGATATACGAACCTCTGGCAGCTCGACGACAAAAGGAAGTTAAGAAATAAAGCAGGTCGAAGCGGAACTTGAATGTGTGGTGCTGCTTGATCTCGGTTGCGGTATCGATGTGGAAATGCAAACAGGAGGTCCCTTTGTTACCAAGCGTCGCGTGCCAGGTGGAGCTGTTGTCGCCCACGCAAAGGGTCCACAGATCTTCAGCGCTGTCACGAAACCATTCTCCCTTTGGTGGTTGGTTCAACAAGTTATCATCGTTCACAGGAAACGATGGATTCCACACTCCAGGCTTACAACCCCATCCCTCCGAAATGATTGTGTGTGAGTGCAACTAGGGAAGTAGAACGATAAAACTGTATCTCAAATCTGTATCATGTACCAATTAATTATTATGCTATTTGAATTCTCCCCGTTAATAACCAATAATTTGAGGCAGAACATTGGAGCATATCGTGGTTACATAGAAAACACGGTTAAACCGATTTAATATTGTATTCAACATTGATTTCTGCCACTTTTGTCTAATGGCGAAGATGAGAATGAATGATGAGGTGGTGAAATTGATGAAGGGAAACCCTTGTCCAGGCCGGGATTCGAACCAGTGACCCCTGGCGTTATAGCGCGATGTGCTAACTACACCGCCACGGGATTGTGATCTACAATTCCATATTTGAAAAATATCCTACCTAATCTTGATTACAGTTTCCCTATCTGCACAACTAGCTCTGTCTTCTAAGCTAGTGTAAACCAGGCCTAAGGCTTAAGTTTACCCGTTAAGAACCTTCTTCAACAATTTAATCCACTTCTCATCCTCATCGTCGTGATTAATCGGGAGGCAGAAGAAGCAGCATGAAATATCGAGGATTCTGAACGAGGGAATAAAGTCTGTATTAGTCCCTGTGCACATTTCCCGCTCCTCTCAAAGTAATATTGTCATTTTATGATAGAGGATTCCTTCCCTCCTTCCCAAGTAAGATTTGGACCGAAGACCTCATAAACTCGGAAAAGGCAGGTCTTTAAATATGACCCCTTGACCTTTCGTCCAGCCTCATGAACTTCTTTGACCTAGGAATAGGAATTTCTTATTAAGCCTTGTCCGCCTGTGGACACGAATTCCGCCACGAAGAGGCCTTCCATTAAGATAGAGAGTGTGATAGAATAGGTCAGGGGAAACGGGTTTGAATATGCAAGCGAATGCATCATTCTTCCACACGCGCTAGGGGAAAGACACAGTGGCGGACTTACAAGTCTAGCAGGATGTACTCGGGCAAGTTGAGAATTGAAACGAAGAGCGGTAAAGATAGAGAAACAGGGAAAATAGAGAAAGCACACACACACACACACACACAAAGAGAGAGAGAGAGAGAGAGAGAGAGAGAGAAAGAATAAAACAGAAATATAGAAATAATAAAAAGAATAGGGAAGACAGGTACAGAAATGGACATAGAGAGAGGGATAAAAGAAGAGAAACAAAGAAAGAATGGAGAAAGTAATTTGGGAACAGAGAGACAGAGAATGTAAGAAAGATAGATGGAGAAACAGAAGGAGACAGAAAGAAATAAACAGAAAGGGAAATGGAAAACATAGGGCAAACAAGACATTAAAAGAAGGAAAGGAGGAAACAGTGAGTAGAAGAATGAGAGAATGAAAGAGACAGAAAAATAGAAACAAGGAGAATATAAGAGGGAAAAATAAGATAATACTGTAATCATAACCACTGTCCAAGAGCCCATCTGTAGAATGAAATTTCCTGCTGACGTCACTGTTTAGTTGTGAAACTTGAATATAGTTCAGCCACTCGTCATTCTTAATCGCTAATATTTATTTAACCGGCATTTTTTGTATAAAATACGTCGAAAAACATTGTCCATAAAATTCGTAGTACTCAATATTTAAATTCTAAATCAGTATCTGAAGATATTCTATAAATGCTGAAAGTGTAAGCCAACATTCATACCCACAGTGGAATGTTTCTGCTTTCATGTAATGGTCTACTACAGTGAACATTAATGTAAGAAATTCTAACATAAAGAATCCCGCCTCCGTGCCGGAGTGGTTAGCACAACGCTAGAGGTCTCTGATTCTTCGTTTGTGCCCCTTCATCAATTTCATCATATCACCCACTCATCTTTAGGCCACGATTAACCAATAATTCGAGAAAAGCGGCGCCAATTAATAAAAATAAAAATAAGATCAAAATCTAACAAAAAAATGATAACGGATAAATATGCGTACCCACATGTTAATAAAAGTATTATTTTATTGTATATGAAAGAATAGTCAGTTCATGAATTACGTTACTAAGCTGGAGTTTCCTTGTTAGGTCATTGTGTTTTTCCCATCTGACATTCCAACAGTTCATCCTCATCGTTGCGATTAAGGAAACAGAAAAACAAGATAACCAATTTACTTGGAATGTAAATTATCCATAGATCCTTACCCTTTAATGTGAATTAATAAAGCAAATTAATTATCTGTGCTGGATAAGTTTTTGTGTAATTACCCTTTTTGTTGCACAGACGATTTGACTCACAATGTGCACACTTGTGCTGATAATTGACACCTGCTTCCCTTGTAAGCTTCTCGACCCAACAATTACCGACTTCTATGGACCTTTAGCTATACGAGTGATGGATTAACGTGTCACTCGCACCTGAGAGGAACACTTTAGATTCAGTGTTGCCAACCCTCTCTTCTATATTTTCTCTATATCACCCTCTCCTACAGTTTCATTCTTTCACTTTCTCGTTATATATACGCCTTGTATCTCTCTCTCTCTCTCTCTCTCTCTCTCTTAGTCGTTTCCTCTCCCTCACCTTCTCTTTCTGTTTATTTAGTTGTTCTAACGGAAATGTAAAAGTGTTCATTTTAGAATGTGTATTTGGTATTTAGGCCACGTAATTGATTGATTGATATGCTTTATTTTACTTCGCTTTTATGCCACTTTTCGCCAATTGCGAAGATGGGGATGATGTGATGAAATTAATGAATGGACACTCACAAACATCCATGTCCATGCCGGGATTCGAACCCAGGATGCCTGGCATCGTAGCGCGATGTGCTAACCACTTCGCCACGGGGTCCAGCGCCATGTAATTAATATCAATATGATTTTATGCTCAATAGATGGCGTTGAGGAATAATTTGCTGAAGATACATCATACAGTGGATAAGAAAAGAGGATGTGTCTTGCTGACTGTGCAACAAATTCTATGGAGCTGAAACAGGTGGCTTAAATGCCTAATTATTCTGCTCTACTGATTATTCCTGCTTTTTGATAGGATCGCAGCCAAGAGCTCCCGTATATTTAATGAAAGGCCATGTAATTAATATCAATATGATTTTATGCTCAATAGATGGCGTTGAGGAATAATTTGCTGAAGATACATCATACAGTGGATAAGAAAAGAGGATGTGTCTTGATGACTGTGCAACAAATTCTATGGAGCTGAAACAGGTGGCTTAAATGCCTAATTATTCTGCTCTACTGATTATTCCTGCTTTTTGATAGGATCGCAGCCAAGAGCTCCCGTATATTTAATGAAAGCTTTAGCTTTTAAAGTTTTTATATGCTAATTAGTTTGTATACATTTCCATTCATTGTGCTCATGTCATTGATTGTGATTTTTAGTTACTTACCATGTTTTTGTTTAAAGGAAATTACAGAGCGTATGTAGCCTACGTTCATTTATTCATATACTCCGAAAAACTGTACACTGTACCTCCTCCGGTTATGAAGCAGGATCCCAATTTAAACTGTAGGTTTTGGATTAGGTTATTTACGTCACTTTTCTGCCACTTTTGTCTAATCGCGATGATTAGACTGTATGTACAGTCCCAATTAGCTTATCTGTGCATAAAGTGGGCTTAAAACAAAAACTGAAAATCAACATCTTTACCGTATGATGCATGTAACAAGCTCAGCCTTATTCAAAGTAATTGGACCAGTTTTTCCTCTTTCCAGTCTTCAGAGTTTGCAACACTTCTTGTAATTGTGTTGTCGAATTTTCAGAACCGGAAATGGGAGGATTGTAACAGTTCACGTTATTAATTCCTTTTCATTCGAATGCTGGAAATTGTCTCTCGTCTGAAGCAGTTGAGTGCATGTTCTTGCCAAGACGCCAGATGTATATAATCACTGCTCCTTCTTGGTGCAAAATAACATGAACAGATGTAAATGTCACAAGAAATAGGCCTGCGTCTTCCACCTAGTTTCTTAACATGAATAATTAAGCGGCCATTTAAAAGATTACTTGTACCGTTTAGCGTGGGCGCATAGGAGGGGTCTGACCCCTTTTTCCCAGAAAGAAGCAAGAATTGTTTTGTTCCCGTTTCTTCTAAAATTTCATATACTTTTCATTATTCATCCTTGTACTTTATCCATGTATTTTCCTGTTGTTTCCTCATTACTATTATTTTCTGCATATTTTTTCTACCATTAAGTTTATTTCCTCCACCTATTAGTGCCTCGTCCTATCCTCGCAGCTAGATATTTTGCCGCCCTAGGCAGGATTGTGGTTCCCCCCTCCCCCGCACTATCAAGCACCGACAGTTTATGTGCGTTCTTCGATATTTTCTTCTTATGCCACGGTTTGTGATATTTACATCCTATACATTTCGAAATGAGGAAACAAAGAAAAACCCATTAAAAATAATATAGGTTATGTTTGCATTTCTTACTTTTCTTAAAAAAAATTGTATATTTTTGAATACACCAGTTATGTCTTAGCGTCTGAAGAACATATTTAAAAACGCACTATTACTACTGCTTGAGTAGACAGATAATTCAATCAATGTGTTCCCAGAATATACCCTTGCTAAGTGTATTTCTCCGTTGCATATTCTGATTTTCTTATTTTTTACGTTTTCTCTGAAAAAAACTCTTTGAATGGCGCCCTATTCTCAGCTCTCCCTAGACTATTCCTCGGTGCTCGTCCTTCTTAGTTTCTTGTTTTGCTCTTTTTTGTTTCTTTCTCTTAGGCAGCTTTCAGTCAACACGCGACATGAGGCTTTCACAGCTAAATGACAAACCACAAGCGACACGGGTAGAGGGAGATTTTATCCGCAATATCTTTCTATTATGCTTTTGAAGCTTCGGAACGAGTCACAACTCTCGAAGCAGCCAATCAACGAAGCGAGCCGCTGACGTCGTCTCAACCCAGAACCTATCGCTAAGCCCTTTTCTCATGCTCTGCACGCCCACTAGGCTCGCCAGACAGACTCGCTCAGTCTGCTGGAGATGTTCCGAAAGTAATCGGACTCCACCTCCAATTTGTAGAAAAGCTTTTTCTGCGCATGCGCGACCAAGAGACCGAGACGTGACGATTGAGAAAGAAACACAGACCAGACCGAAAAACAGACATGTGAGGCTTGTCGCGTCACCCCGGTTTTATTTATTTTAGAGCCCGCGGTTCTGTAAATTTGTTTTTATAAAAGTCTATGCCTCGATGCCCACAATTTTAGTTGTAAATACCTTTCATTTTTTAAATTTTTCTTACACGTACCGGGTGGCCAGAATTAAAGTTACCCAACTCAGAGTCCTCTGTAGCCTGTTTGAGGCATCGTAGAACCCTGAAATTTTATGAATCCACTATGTAGACCATGGGGAAGAGGATGGCGATAAGAAAAAAAGTTCAATTTTCCACCAGCAGGTTGTAGTGTGGCGCTGTATTTCCATGATGGGTTGTACAAATAAGCACGTTAAGTGATTTAGCTGAGTGATTAATTAGAAAGGCATTTCTTAGTGGCTGGAAGATGCGAGAAAATAATCTCTCGTTTATTGCAAGATTGCAAGGTAAAGACAAATTCATAACCAATTGAAGCAGTTTACGTCATTATTATAACCCATCATGGAAGTGCAGCGTCACATTTCAACCTGGTGGCGGAAAATTGAACTATCTTTTTATCGCCATCCTCTTCCCCATGGTGTGCATAGTGGATTCACCAAATTTCAGAGTTCTACGATGCCTCAAACAGGCTACAGAGGGCTCTGAGTTGGGTAACTTGAATTCTGGCCACCTGGTACATTTATTAATATGTAGCTATCCTTGAAATTTAACATTAATAAGTAAATAATGGCATAAACGTGGAGAATATTCGTTCGATTATGTCTAGGTTTCTTGACAAAATATAAAATTTCGTTTAAATTAATTGAGAACGACTGGATCTAACAGAATATTTTATGTTCTTCTGGCCAATAACATTAAATTAATTTCGTAAGTGCTGACTTTCAGTGGAATGTTTCATTTCGGACACCGAAAAATATCAATTAATCACAATATTTCCACTTCAATACATTTGCTAAAAAAATTGCTGCGCACACTAAATGGAGCATGGTACGTGTGCGTCAACCTCAAAGTTTGGATGCGGGCAGCAAGGCGCCCCCCACCCGTTAGATCGTTTCATTGCTCACCGCCACTGTCACGAAGGCATTTACCGTTATCGCAGTCGAACTCGAAACCGGAACGAAAGGCCATCTTTCAAGGTGCTTTGCCAGCTCGGGCTGCAATTCGGCTCAACGTTTCGAGAACATCTCTGCGTTTGTAATTCAAATTTGGATGCTTTTATACAATGCCCTCTCAGCGGCCTTGAATTCTCACAAGCTCTGGTGAGAAAGAATGAGTTTCCTTTTGTCCTTGGTGAAACTTGAACGAAAGGCCTTTCCAGGTGGTTGCCAGCTCGGGCTGCAAGTCGCAAATTTCAGGAGAACCTCTCCGGGGTAGGTATAATCGACGACAGGGTTGAAAACTAGAAGAGTGACGATCCTATGTTCCCTGTCTGTAAAACAATGCCAAGACTGGCAACCATCTTATCTTGATCGGTTCACAACTATTGCTGCCATAACAGCTCGTACTGAAAACGCTGGAAAAATTCCCTTACCACTCCATACACCTGAATATTCCTGCAATCACCCGCTCATTCAGAATCCATCCTTTGCCGATTTAAAATGCGCACTCGAGCACCAAAGAGTCCCGGACAGCCTGCGCCATTTACCCCCACTGTCCCAGGGAAGCTCTTCTTGAGGTAGGATGAACTTTGATCTTCCTTCCCCTGTCCCTGATCACCCGGAGAGGAAGGGGGTAGAAAAGGTGGAGGAAGCGATTTTCCGAATTTACATTCTCCAGACAATCTCCATAAAATTTCGATGAACTCCGCTTGCAGCGCCACGGGAAAACAATTTCCTCTCTTCCTCCAAGCACTGCGGAAAACCTCTCTTTTCGTTTTACAAGTAATTCCGACCGAAGTTATTGGTGGGACTATGTGTACAGAGGGAAGAGGTTGAACGATTTGGAAAGGAGAGAGAGAGAGAGAGAGAGAGAGAGAAGAAGGGGGGAATATAAAATGCATTGATTGATTTGTTTTATTTTACTTCGCTGTTCTGGAGAAAAGATACAAAGGGAAAGAGTTTCTTTGTTTGTTTTAAAGTCCACTTTCTGCACAGAAAGACTAATCGGGACTGGACATATAGTTTAAAGTTGGATCCAAGCCCAGTGGCGGCTGATACTCTGAATCCATGGGCAGGGGGATAATAAAATTTGGGCCCCTAGGCTATTATTTGTTTTTGGCTCTGCCGACATTATTATTATTATTATTATTATTATTATTATTATTATTATTAACAGTTTTGTTATCATGCTACTTCACATCTTCTAATTGCATTCCAAAAGATACTTTTCTTTTTCACTTTTCGTATACGCCACTTGCACTGTGCATTTCGACCCACAATACTAATAAAACATTAAAATGCTGACCACGGCAAACATTTAATATATAAAAAATATACATAAAAACGTAACGTTTCTACCCTCTAACAGGGTCTTCTTCACACGAATATTCACAATTAATTTGAAAACGTTACGTTTTTATGTATATTTTTTATAGCATAAAAGTTCGCCTTGGTCAGCATTTTAATGTTTTATTAACATGGAAACAAGGCTTAACAGTGTTACAACACTAATATCGCTCACTGCTAAATGTACCTAAAATATCATCTTTATTGTGCTTTGAAAGTAGCATTTTAATCTGTAAGTCGCATGGTTTGCCTCTGTTCGTGGCAGTTCATCCTTTCGAAACGATTTTCGAATAAGTTCTTTTCCATTATTTGTAGGGCGGTAAATAAACGATGTTACGGCTTCCGTCTGACGCTAGGTGCATACTTGATCTCCCGCCAGCACTCTGGTCGAAGATGCAAAACGTTCTGATAGAAGATAAAAATAGTGGAAAACATTCATTTACGCGTGTTTTCATGTAGTTGTGGGCTTATTCTGTGCATAGAACTTAATGTAGTATCTTTGAAGGAAAGGAGGGGGTGCACTTTATGCACCCACAAATATGATACATTTTATTTTTTTAAGCCTAAAACACAAGAATGTTCTATTTTCTAGGGATTTTTTTGTTTTTTAGGTGCAAAATGTGTTGAAATTCGCGAAAATGTTAATTATTCGCATTTTATGCCAAATTCGTGTTATTTCGCTATTGCATGCAAAATGTGCATACAGAAACACTTTTTTTTTTTGCAAGAATTAATATTTTTCTGTTACCTCGTTTGCGAAAAATCAAGGTTCCTACTTACAGTACGTTACCTGACAGGAATACATTGTAATATGAATATGTGTTACATGGCTGCATACATACAGGATGTCAAATGCAGTATTTCTAAGCTTTGTATCTTCGAAACAAGCCTCAACCAGCAAAATGTTATTAAGAAAAGTTTCTCGTCTTCATGCCCTCTACGTGCTGTGAAAAGATATCGTTGTTGTGCAGCGACATCTTGCAGCTATAAACACACAAACACGTCAAAGGATACGAAAATCCACCAGTAGGTCTTCAGGTATTGGCTACCCAACTGTTGTGTCTTCTTTGGCAACCAGAACGCGCTCGAACTTGCTTCAACTTCTCTCCACGTCACTTCCGATGCAACACACGTGACGCGTATCTCCCTTTCTCCACGCTCCGTGTGACCCTGAAAGGTCAGAGGTCGCTAATCTCTGGAAGAAACCCCTGCTATCGATTTCACCACAAGATCAACCTGGGCTGCGCGCTCCTTGCCCTCACATATGACGTCACCGCGCCTCACCTGCCGAGTACTTCGTCTGCACTAGGCACTAATTATTTACGTCACTCCAAAGCGCCACGATTCAGGTGTTACAGAGTTGAACACGGTAGACACCGACCTCCGTGGCGTAGTGGTTAGCACAGCGCCCCACAACGCCAGCTGTTCGAAGCCTGGGCTGGACATGGTTGTTCTTTCTGAATGTCCCTTCATGCGTTACCCCCACACCCCTCATACGCCTTCATGGCGTGGTGCTAAGCACAGGGGAACACATTACCTTTTTTTTAATGTCCCTTCATCAATTTCACCATATCATCACTCATCCTCATTGTCGCGATTAAGGGCCTCCTCAATGTCGTCGCCTTGTAATCAAGGGGTCCTGAGTTCGATACCCGGTCGAGGCACATGGTGGTTCGGATTCCACTTTAAACTGTAGTTCCAGTCTCGATTAGCCTTACTGTGCATAAAGTGCACTTAAAACCCAAAACCAACTCAACTCAACTCATCTTCGCGATTAATCAAAAGTGGGGGGAGGGGGATTAAATAAAATAGTCTAATTCAATCAAACATCAATGGGGTGCTAAGTGATACTTCTGCAACTTCTAATCTTTATCGAATAGTAGTGGGAGATTATTTCCGTAATATCTTTGGCAATTATTCATTTGAAGCTTAGGAACGAGTCACAACTCTCGAAGCAGCCAATTAACCAAGCGAGCCGCTGACGTCATCCCAACCCAGAACCTATCGCTAAGCCCCTTACTCAGGTTCTACACACCCACTAGGCTCGCTAGACAGACTCGCGCAGTGAGCTGGAGATGTTCGGAAAGTAATTCGACTCTAACAATAATAATAATATAAAAATACTAGAGTGTACATTGTGTTGTCTCGGCCTGTTGTTCGAACATGCCCAACGAATACTTGCTTACAGATGGAACTGACGCCTGTCACTTGTCGCTTTGGTGTGAACGCCCTGGTAGCGTGTCACTTGTCGTCTGTTTCTTGTCTGAAAGCTGTCTTACACACGGTGACAAGCCACACGGCTGCCATCAGTCTATAGGAAGGCATCCACAGCGCATGCGTGAACAGCAGACCAAGGATTTACGCCATTGAGTAACGACCTAGTTCACAGTGACGTGCAAGCGACAAGCGGCATGTACAGTTTGTAGTGTCGCTTCGGTTTCTTCTCTCTTTGAAGTTGTTTTTTTTTTTTTCAAGAGACACCTATCGCTTTTCGCCTGTCTCCTATCGTTTCGGTCTGAAAGCTCCCTTAAAAATTCCTCTTCCAGAGATTTCACGCAAGGAAGACGTGTTGCACCGATATCCGTGGTCAGCACAGCGCGCTACGATATCAGGGGCCCCGGGTTCGAATCCCGTCCTGGTCATGGCTGTTCTGTGCGAGTGTTCCTTCATTCATTTCATCATATCACTAATCCACATCGTCCCGATTAGCCAAATGTGGCAGAAAAGCGACGCTAAATAACAAAAGTAAATTATTATACGCATCGGTTGAATATTTCCCCAATTGAACGCAGGATTGTGAAACTTATGAGGCTTCTGCAAGTTGATTGGCTCGTTCCCAAGCAACATATGTCGGCGATAGCTTGTCGCTTTGGTCCCAAGAAGCAGCCTTCAATTTCCCTATTTTTCTCACACAACAAGGCGAGTGTTCACTGAAAAAGAAGAAGAAGAAGCACCAGAATGGTCTCGGTGCACTGTTAAAAAAATAGTGTTAAAGCGGCACAGACATTGTTTCCTGAAGGTTTGGATTTGAGTTTTATGCACAGTAAGGCTAATCGGGACTGGACCTAAAGTTTAAATTGGGATCCGCACCACTACATGTCTCTACTGGGTATCGCCCGACCCTGTGGCCGAGTGGTTAGCACATCGCGCTGCGACGCCAAGGGTCCCGGGTTCGAATCCCGGTCGGGCTTGGTTGTTTGTGAATGTCCATTCATCAATTTCATCATTTCATCACTATCTTCGCAAATTAGCCAAGAGGCACAAAACGCGAAGTAAAATAAACTAAATCAATCAATCAACCAATCAATCAATCTACTGGGTATCGAACCCGGGACGCCTTGATCTCAAGGCGGCGACGTTACCACTACGCCATCGGGAAGTCCCCTCAAGGCCCACACCATATTTTAGCCAATGTGGCCCCCCTACCCATCGTTCATCATTAATTAATTGCAGAACCCGGTGGGATTAGGGTCTTCATCTTTACTTATGTTTTGTGGAACACGGGAGGGGCTAATTTGCATGGGAATGAAGAAGGGAACACAAAAGACGTCACTCGGGATAGAATTAACATCTGGTTAGTATTCCGATCTCTGCTTGGCAAGCTGGAGTTTCGAAAGGTACTCCACTAAACTTCAAGCTGGGACAATTCAGCATAAGACCCCGCCTAAATAGAATTACTCGTAAATTATTGAAGTTTGCAAGGCGTCACTTCGAAAGCCCTTTGAACCGAGCCCTTAGGAGATGGGTTGCCTTGGAATTAGTTAATTACTGGGTCTCCCTTCGTCGGCGTCCTTTAATCAATTTCGTCTAATCACCATCGTCGCGACGGGCTCAAAAGTGGTGAACGAGGTATGTATGTAAAAATACAAAAAAAAATCATGAACAATTTACAGAATTAGATCTGAATTTTTAAGGTCGGAGCCGCGGCTGTCAGAAATGGAAAATCCTAATTTGTAATTAATACAATATTCGTGTTCCTTTTATTTACATCGCTTATCTTCCACTTTGGTATAATCGCGACGATGGTGATTTGGATGAGATGAGACGGATGGAGTGGCAATCACAAACGCAATTCTGGCAGTGTCTATGGAAGTGGAGTAACGTAAGCATTGTTTTTGATAAAATCCAAAAGTAAGAAATTGCACACTGAACCCCATCGGCAATGTCACGCAAGACATGCTTCAGAAGATTTGCTCAGAACGAAAGTACCACCTGAACACCTTTCCTTCCACACATGGGATGCACATCGAATGCATTCATGGTCTGTGTGAAATGGCAAATAATTATCTTTCAAATGGTTGTTGTATTATACGGCGTGTCCATATATATACTGTCATACTTTAAAGTGGTATTACGTCGCTTTGGATAATCGTATTTAAATGAAATTGGTGACATTTGAAAGAAAAACTCAAATATTTTATTTTACAACTCATAGACATTGAATGTGGCCCCCACGAGTGGCCCTGCAGACATCAAGGCGATATTCCTATTCATGCCACACACGCTCCAACATATCCACAGGGATGGACTGGATTGCAGAAGTGATGCGAATTTGCAGTTCTTGCAGGTTTTGAGGCAATGGGGGTACATACACACAATCTTTTATGTAACCCCATAAAAAAGTCACAGACCGTCAAGTCTATGGCCTTTCCTTTGATGACATATGCAGCCACGATCCACATTCACCAAACTCTGCGTGTAATGATATTCTAAAACACACCAACTACGTTCTTAAAGGAAAACATTCACATGTAACCTGCCTGCCTGCCTGCTAAATATCCAACAATGAACCCGCATCGTCCATTGTTGTCAGGAGTGAATTTATTTCAGTTTCTGTGTTTTATCTCGTTCATTGTTGTACATTGCTGATATTGGTGTCCATTGTTGACATGCACAAAAATATTTGAGTTTTTCTTTCAAATGTCACCAATTTCATTTAAATACGATTATCCAAAGCAACGTAATACCACTTTAAAGTATGACAGTATGTTTATGGCCACGGTGTATATTTCGGTTCACTATTGGTGAAAATGTGGCCTTACAAAATCGATCAAAAATTTCTGAACACCCTTTATACTGATGTTTCATTCACATTAAGTTTATTCTAAAGTATTTACACTGTATAAGAGTCACACTTAAGAATAGTGAATCCAAACACAAATACCATTGAGACATTACCTGCACTTATGATGTTGTTTTTTGTTGTTGTTGTTGTTGTTCTATCTGCAGTTTTTTTTAATGTAACAACTAATTTTACGGTGACGTCACTGGCTGCCAGTCATTTCACCATAAAATTACGTCACTCATTACAGTGCAGGAGGGGACATGATTACTACACGTTACTAGTCATTTCATTTATTTCAAATGTGTAAATTTCAAGCACAACATTATTCATTTATAAGAGATGCGAGTATACTATTATTGAATAAATTATTATAATGTAATAACTTTGTGACTATTTAGCCAACAGTGTTATTATTGTCTTGCTCTCATGTCATACGAAAATTTGGTAAAAATGTCTTCAAGTTAGCAACACTGGAAACGAAGGGAAAATGCAGCGTGTAATTTTCATTCTTGGGGATTTTACCCCATGCTTACCTCGCACGAAGCACACCCGGTGGTGTACATTATTAATTCAGAATGTGTCCACAGAGGGCAGGTGATGGTGAGTTGCGATGGCCAGGTGGTGCGTACCGTGGAACACTATGTTGGGGCTAGTAAATCAGCCAGAATTTCGTTCTAGGGCGTCCAAAAAGCCAGCAAATTTCCTCTAGTTGATACGGAAAAAGTAGCCGGTGTATGAGAACACAGTTAGGGTCAAGGGTAGGTTTTGCCCCTCTGGAAGAAAGAAAGGAATGCACTGTGTAACAAAGCGTAAGCCTGTACATTTTCTAGAAGCTTCAAAGCTACAATCTGACCAAGGGTCGTTCACTTATTTCTACATCCCGTGCTTCTCTTCTAAGGCATGTCAAATATGCAGAATCAAGTGTAAGGAGAATTCCTGGAGTTCAGCTCACAGGTAAACAGGTTGTAATTTTGCTAAGGTATAGGAAGTCAAACACTTGACGAATCAGCGTGGAGGAAGTCTCCACTGGCAACAGGGACAGAGGAGAAAGGTAAAAGGGTGACTCTTACACTTCGTTCTATCTCAACTTCATCATCAGAATCCACGTTAGACAGGTAATTGTTTGCCATTTATGCAGAGCATTCCCTGCCATTCGCTACGAGACTCGGCGACAAGCGGTCCGGCATCAGCGCTTGTCTTTCCCGGTGAACGGCTCCGCGACAGTCGCTTATATTAAACCTCGTAAAAAAGTTTAGAATAACAAGGTCAGTTCTGAATAAAAGTGGAAAGAAAAATGGGGAAATAAAGTATACAAAGGCAATCCGCACACCATCCGTGAGTTAAAAGAGAGTATTGTACGAAAAATCGGGAGAATTACAGTAGACGAACTTGCACGTGTAAATGCCAATTTTCTTCGGAGATGGCAGGAATGTGTTGCAGCAGAGGGACATCATTTTCAACACCTTCTGTAGTCAAGGTTAGTACACAATATGAAAACTGTAATTTTAATAGCCGACTATAGCGACTGTCGCGGACCCGTTCACCGGGAAAGACAAGCGCTGATGCCGGGCAGCTTGCCACCGAGTCTCATAGCGAATGTCAGGGAATGCTCTGTAGTTGTTGGTTACTGTATCTTATTACTTTAGTACCTCTAGCTCCTTACCATCGAGCTCACAATGAGCAGCTAGTTGAAGGATGAATGATTGAGTGAGCTACATTCCCATTAAGATCCATCATACTTAAGGGTATGACACGACTGCTAATAAAATATATCCTTTCTCCTTCCATTTTTATTCTGCATTTGTTTTATTCTCTTTATTCCCTCTAATCAATTTCTGTTTTGTTCCCGTTGTTGATTTTTATTTACACTAAAATATTAGGGAAAATTTACGGATGGTTCACCACAGAAAATTAAAAACATTGAAGCATGAAATGTTCTAAAAAGGAACTAGAAGTTCAGATACATGCAAAGGTGTAAAAATATGTACAGTCACCGTCAGTAAAAATAGGACACCATTATCCTGAAATACTCGCTACCGTGCAAGGCGTCGTGTGTGTTGCCTAACTCTGGATCTTAATGTCGGATTTTCAATGACAAGTTCTGCCACCGCCGTAAAGTTAGGCAACACACACGATGCCTTGCACGGTAGCGAGTATTTCAGGATAATGGTGTCTGACTTTTACTGCCGGTGACTGTTCTCATTAGCCAAACGAGAAACCATATACACGATTTATGGCCACATCCTGTTCTACTGTAAAATTCCTTTGCTCGCTAGCGCCTGTACTTAAAGTTTTATTGATTGACTCAATTGGTATATTTACCCGGCGGAGGCACACAGTGGTTCGGATCCCACTTTAAATTGTAGGTCCAGTCCCGATTGGCCTTTCTGTGCATAAAGCGGGCTTGAAGCACCAAATCAATCAATTGGTATATTTAATTTCGCTTTCTTCCAGCTTTTGGCTAATGAGGATGAGTCATGATATTCTGAAATTGGCGAAGGGACACTCACAAAGGACTTATACCCAGACCGGGATTCGAACCTGGGACCCCTTGCGTCGTAGTGCGCTGTAATTACCACTCCTGCCTGTACTGAAGGGAATCGAACACGAAACCACTTGTTGACTTACTTTTTTTATCAGGAGTTTTATTTTCTGAAGGTGACGGCTTTCCCCGCAGTGTATTAGTGTGTTACGTTCCAGTGATGACATTCTTATTAGGGCATAGGGATATAACCAACATATTTCATCTCGGAATGGAGGGAGCATGGTTTCAAAAAGATTTAAAGGTAAACACAGCACCAAATAAACATGAATCGGACTTTTGTGAAGATTTAGCAGAATTGAGGGAATCCGGGAAAATAACGGATTCGATACAAAGCCAAGTATTTTTCATATTTAATTGTAGACAATTGTTCTACATTAGTATGCAATTCTAAGTGGACATTATCCATTGTCTACTTCATTTAACTATACTTATTCTAACACCACGTTTTGAGAGAATGTCTCTTTTCTCGTATTCAGGTGAACACATTTCTTTTTAATAGCACAGTGGTTGGGGTCGAAATACAATACACTTGTCATTTTACTGTAAATCCGGTGCGCTACCCAAACTAAACCACTCTAGTCTTCTTAAACCAGAAGGTTTATGGCTGCAGCAACACAAGCCTTCCATCTGTCCCTATCCTGGGCAAGATCAATCCAATCTTTTCCATCCTTACCGATTTGCTTTAGGTCCATCTCAACGTTATCCCTCCATCTTCGTCTTAGCCTTCCTACAGGTCTCTTACCGTCAGATTTCTCAACAAGAATCCTGTAAACTCTTCTTTCCTCTCCCATTCGTGCCACATTACCTGCACACCTAAGTCTTCTTGATTTAATCATTCTAATATGTGTATATGAAGATGAACACAAATAATGTAACCTTCTCCACTCACCTGTCTCCTCATCCCTTACAAATATTTTTCAAAGGATTTCATTTTTAAATACTCTAAATATATGTTCCTATTTTAATGTAAGGGACCAAGTTTCACATCCATATACTTATTACAACAGGCAAAATTACTGTTTTGTATATTTTAACTTTTAGTTTCTTACGTAGATATTATACGCGAAGGAAGAGAAAAGCAACACGCATTTTCTGAATTAAGTCTGCTTTTTATTTCCTCTTTAATATAATTTTCATTTGTTAGTATTACTACTAAGTACTTGAATTTGGAGACTGAATCAAACGAGTTGTTATCAATAATTAGAATTTTATTATTACCTAACACTTGATTTAGGCCTGTAAAGATATATTTAGTTTTCTCTTTTCTAACTTTTAAACCTACAAACCTATCTCTTTAGATGCTTTTAAAAATAGTTTAGCCTTATTCTTAATTCTATTTACATCGTCCCTTAGTAAGTCTACATCATCTGCATATGTCAACAACTGAGTCAGACTGTTTAATTTTAGTCCTTCATTAGTTTCTTTTACCTTCCTAGCAGCGTATTCTAAGGCAAAAATAAAGAGCAGTGGAGATAATGTATCTCTCTGTTTCATTATTGCATACTTTTATCATAATAACAAGCTTCGTAGGTATTCCAAACTCAACTAATGTATTATATAATTTATCTATTTTAACCGAATCATATGCGTATTCTAAAGTCATTAAATAGCTGATGGACATTTTGATTATATTCCCACTTTTTCTGAAGTGTCTGAATGTGTAATATTAAGTAGATATATATACTTATACACACACACATGGATATGGGAACCGAGGGTGAAGAACCTTACGTGCGAAAAAAATTCTTTCACATTTGCAATGCACTGTTGTGCCAAAATGATTTGCAACAAACAAAATTAGCCAAAACCCGTTAAAGCCAATTTCTGAATCACGTGACGAACTTGTTGGGGGATCACAAAAGGGTCTTTCGTGGAATAACTCGCCAAATAATCTAATGGAGTCGCGTCCTGCTTTGAGAATTTATACGCAACATAAAAAGGTAATTTAATTAAGTTGTCTTTTTGCATTATTTTTTGCTCCCTACTGAGAAAACCGGAAGCGGAAAGCGGCTGGACGTTCTTTTGTATTTTGTGTTTAATGACACGTAAACCCCCTACTGTAACGAGACAAAGGGAGGAAAAAAACATTTTTCACGACTTTGCACGTCATATGTACCTGTTAACGTGTGCGTCGCTTATTGATCCTAGTTGCCTCACTGTGTACACCAGTGTTGCCAACTCGTTTTAATAAAAGTTCCCAGTTTTGGTGACTGAGATTTTTTTTATTATTTTTGTTTTCGTCTTGCGGGTCAAGTCATCGGCAACTAGTGTACATTTAGAACTTTTGAGATGAGATTCTTCATGATATTGTATGTATGTAGAAGTATCATACGTGTTGTAAAGTAGTTTGCCATATATCCCACTTATCTAAAAGGGTAGTGTCGTTTGTTTGGAATATCGTCTGCAAGATAAAATTTTAACATTGGAACTCACAATTGAAACGTGCAACACTTAAAACTCCTCTCTATGCTCGGAGACATGATAAGTAGGTTGCTTGTAAACGTTGCGCTGTTGTCACATATGTGCCGGAGGATTTCGGAATCTCTTCTGGGTTTATGTTTCCTAGTTCTGCAGTCCGAGTTGACATATAATTTTGTTAATATTTTGTACCAGTGGTTTGGATACTTGTTTTGTGTGATTCAGGTGAAATGGGTAAACATCTGAAAATTCTTGTCGTTATAGTTAAGTAGTAAACTTGTTCTGTCACCAAGATGTATATATATATATACACACATAAGTTTTATACGCGTATGTCTATGCGAATGTACGTGTGTGTATAAAGGAGGCAGGAGAGAGAGATGTTGAGTGAGGGTGTGTATGTGTATTGTAATTAAATGTAAGTGTAATATTATTATATAATAATACTACATTGTGTAATTGGAGACTTGTCTCTGTTGAAGGTAAATAAATAAATAAACATGTTGCAAATTTCTTTATGATAGGCTTTCTTCAATTATTTACTTTGAAAAGTCAGAAAGATATTCTCACACAAAAATATTTTTTCATAAATGTAACAATAGAAGTAAAGTAGTTCTTCAAAATATATCTCACTACAGCTTCACTGTACATGCAAGTGATCGAAGACACTTTTCTATGTCATTATCACATGATAAATTTAATTCTCGAGTCTTGATGTATAGATTTCCATAATTTCGAATTCCATCTAATAGTCACTGAGGTATTAACTGTATAGCACCTTCATCCTTTACTGATCGGCACAATGAAAACTACACATCTGTACGTGACGTCGTTTTCCATCCTCCAATGGCCGTTCGCGACAATATATTGATTCACCTGTTAGCCATCCATCTTGGGGCCGGTTTTTACCGCATCTTAAACCAAGCTCAGCGCCGTTAAGGACGACCTTGCACTATTGGTGGACTCGTTTACAACTTTGAAAGTGTTCTTGTATTGCGCATTATTCGGTGTGCTCCTAATACGATACGAGATTCATAACACCAGTTATTTGCTTTGTTCATCTAATTCCACCCTGTTTACAACCTTTTCACGGGGTTTTGCCGGTGCAAGATAAACTCTATGTGGACATAAAATTCTCCTTCCACGATGTTATGAGCCTTAAAATGTTGGGGCTAGAGTTTCTATGAGCTTCAGATCAGAGATTAAAGTGTTCATTTTGGATTTATAGAAAACTTAGACCCTTGGATCAATGATACTTTCCTGCCTTCTTCAATGGTTTTTTATCGTCTTCACATGGAAGAAACTGTCACCTGTTACATGGGATTTCCGTCTGGAATACTACATTTCAGTACATTACTTTTTTTAAAAGTTGGCGCGCTTAAAACTTTGGAAGCGTGGTATAACCGAAGGAAGAGAGGTTACGTCCTTGTGTATTTAGTAGTCGCAGGCATGCTCTTGTCATATTTTCACATATCTTTCATCAAGTATGCTCCTTGAGAACAACATGTATCTCGACTCGCCAATGGGGCGTGTAAGGGATGACCTTCTGGTTAGGCACCGAAATGACAACCTCGCTTCTATGTAGTACACCCCTCGTAACTGCTTTTTGCAGGCCAACGAGGCTCTGGCGTCTGGGCCTAAGGCCAGTATAATGCTTTGTATGGCTGTGTGTGTGTTCCATGGGCGCCCACAGGGAGGGGCCGGGGGGGCACTTCCCACCCTGAAATTTCTGGGAAGAGTTAATGTAATTCGAATGGTGAAATTGTAGAGATATTTTATAACAAAAAATATCGTTTTTTGTAACTTACAGACCGTAAGTTACAGCAATTATTATTACTATTATTTCAAACAGGGTTACATTTAAACTTACAGTCTATCTAACTATAAAAAGCAGCTTTTGTCCTACATGAATTAATGTTAAGTATACAGTTATGCAAATTGCATATAGAAATGGATGTAATTTAAAAAAATACATAAGTAGTAGTAGTAATAACAATAATGTAATAATAATAATATCAACAACCAAGGCCCCCCCCCCAGTGGAGGCACATAGTGGTTCGGATTCTACTTTAACCTTACTGTGCATAGAGTTGACATAAAAACACCAACTCAATAATAAAAACAACAAAAATAACAACAATAATAGCGGTAATAATGAAAATTGTAATAATAATAATAGTAGTAGTAGTAATAATAATAATAATATAATAGTTTCTTTGACTCTGCACCCCCTGAGAAAAATCCTGTGGCGCCCTTGGTGTGTTGTCCTGTGTTTTGTCCTTATTTGTGCTGAGTGCCCCTTTGCAGCCTCAGTGTTTAACCCAGGTAAGGATATTATATTCCTCAGACACGTGTTCATTTTAGTTATGGTAAGGGGCTGGGAACTGTATAATGGTGTAATGTAGCCCCGGGTTCGATACCCGGTGGTGGTTCGTATTCAAGTTAAATGTTATACATATATACATATATATATATATATATATATATATATATATATATATATATATATATATATATTGGTATTCCATTGTCACAGACTACATTTTTGACATTAAAGTAACTATTCTACTGACAGTTAAGCAACATGTTTCCTACAGTTCCTGTGCAATGAAATATGAAACTTAACACTGCTGATTAAACATAACTATCCTTAAAATACTTTCCCAGATTTGTAGCTTTTACTGAACAATTTTGTGTCACGGTTGGGACAGGCGCAACACTACCTCTTTACTTAATAAGACACATTTTAATTTCTGTGAATTGTCAAATTATGAAAATTAAATAATTTACGACAAAAAGAGAAGGTATTTGACCTTTAAATATTGTAGTGGAGTTAAGGGTAAAGGAGAAATATACGTAATTTTTTTTTTGTGTCAATGGTGCGACACAATAGAAAACAAAAGTAAATCAAAAAGTTAAAATGAACGAGCAATATGTAAGATACCTTCTAACTTAATTAAAATACTTGAATGTTTATGTAAATGACACTTTTAGATTGTTTACTCACAAGATAGGATAAAGTTACAGCATTTCATTTAATTTTTAAAAAATGAGCTTCAGGCGCACTTTGAAATGGAATGCCCTGCCCATTATGCAATTCATAATGCCCAATACATTGTAATAAACATTAAGTAAACTCAATGTTACACGAAAGCAAATGACATTCATAATTACTAGCGCAAAAGACACTAACATTTCGTTACATGCAAGAAACGTACAAAGAAAAAGCGAAAATAACAGTAATGGGATAGCGATGAAAGATTGAGAAATTGAGGAAATTTTGTACAAGAATTTCAGCTCATTTTCATTCTGTAAATATTCATATTCCTCGACAAGCATCGTAGAGAAACACCCTACGGAAACTTCAAAAGGCATTCTTTGCAGGGGGTGGGGGCAAGGGTCCGTGTAACTTGCCATAATGAACTTCCCGTGGCTATGAAAGTTTCGGAAGAAAACGCTGCAATTTTCCTTGAAACATGCAATATTCTGTGGCATTTCTCCCCTTACTGCCGGTAGCCTGTGTCTTGTTTCTCTTGTGAGACTTGGAATTGAGTGTATCCTGCCTTTTTTCATTTTTAATGCAAATTGCTACGTAGTGTATAAACGGCTTGTACTCCAGTTCACAGAGAGTACGTTGACATAAAAACTGTAATTTCCAGAATTGCTTCATCTCAGACGTCGTGGAGCTGTTTCTAGCTTAACATGGATTTTCCAGTCCGAAGTGACAACCGAAGTGTCCCAAATACAGGATGTTCCGCTGGAAAGCACCCACTTTCGGTTGCAAGCAGCGTTGCCAAATGAGCGTAGATGTACATTAATTTCATGTTTCGTAAGAACAGAACGGTAACCTAATTGCACAGTCCTGGAGAGAATTATTTGATATATAGTAAAGAATTAGCAATGAGATGTGCTAATATTGAACTCGGATGCGAAAGTTTTGATTTTTCTGTTCAGAACCGGAAATAATCAATTCAAAAGGCAATATGTAAGTAATTGCTGCTCTCAACAGAGGTAAACTTACACAGGATATTAAATTCTGCAAGTCCGTACTTGTAACACCGTAGAAAATGTTCTCAAGTGAAATATTTGAACTATAATGCACAAATCATTAACAACTAACGTGTTATTTTTTTTCGGGCAGTAAAATATTCGCTAAACTGTCTAACTAACTAACTCTCTAGACTTCTTAAACCCGAAGGTTCATGGCTGCAGCAACACAGGCCTTCCTGAGCAAGATCAATATACTCTTTTCCATCCCTACCAATTTCCTTTACGTTCATCTCAACATTATCCCTCCATCTTCGTCTTGGTCTTCCTACTGGTCTCTTACCATCAGGTTTCCCAACAAGAATTCTGTAAACTCTTCTTTCCTCTCCCATTCGTGCTACATGGCCTGCCCACCTAAGTCTTCTCGATTTAATCATTCTAATAATATCTGGACGTGAATACAAATTATGTACTTGTAAATTACGTAGCTTTCTCCACTCACCTGTCTCCTCATCCCTTTTAGGTCCAAATATTTTCCAAAGGATCTTATTTTTGTTAAAGTGTCACCAAGGAATTCTGTGCGTTGATTTGGATTATTCAGTGTTAATGTATAATGAGGAGTATTCTGTGCATCCTCATCTTGCACCAAAGACAGTATAGCAATAAGTGATTTTTAAGAACCAGTAGTACCGGCACATTTTTTTTTTGTAGTAAAGCTTTCTGTGACCATTGTGCGATGAAATACGGTGTGTGTGTGTGTGTACATATACATATACACATACACGCAAACACTCACACGTACATACAGGGCTCCATTAAAATGACGCCTGTTGATCACACAAGAGGACACCTAAACAATTGGCGCTGTAAATTTTTTGTCGTTTCATTGCTACGAACGTTCAAAAAAGCCCGTTTTGCGTCTGTATGCTGGCATCCCAATATAACATTTGACCCCATCCTTGATACTGTAGTTCATCTTGCTGGGTGCCAGTATTGCAAGCAACACACATTCTGCGTAAACTCACAAATTGTCAACCACATCATGTGTTGTAATACTGAGGAACTGGCCGAAAGGGAACTGAACGAAAGATACGAAGAAAGGTGGGGAAAAATGAACGTGCGAAATGGGAGTGCTGGAAACTGAGACAAAAAAGAAAAGTACGGTGTCACATATACAGGGTGGCCCAACGAAAAAGTGACCGAAATACTAGCTGCTAACTTTCGGATACATTTTTTATGGTCACCCCGTATATCTGCAACTGTAAACATTTGAGGAATGCATGGCTATTGGAAGTATCTGTTGGGTGGCTATTGATATCAGAATTCTGATTAGTACCATTGGAATAAATACCGTAAACATAGTTCCAATTCGTTTTACTTTTCTATCAACCATCCACTCTCTCAAACGGGCTTTTGTATTTTCCTCGCAGGGAATCCCTTTCCACGTCTTGAATTCCGATTCCTAGATTCCCTGAATGAAATGCCTGGACGTTCCGCTGGTCATTTCATTGCAAAAGGTCATCCCGCTTCCCTTGGACTTCGGACCGGAATTTTCTATCCCTTCTGACCTTTCACATCTACCTCAGGTGGGAGTGCAGTTAAAAATCAGGGAATGTTGCCAACTCCGATATTTATCGCCAGTTATGGCTCCTAATATTCTTGTGTTCTATTTTGGTTATTTCTTGTCATTTAATTGTCGATCTCTGTGGCGAAGTAGTCATCACGGCCTGGGCATGCTTGTTCTTTGTAAGTGTCCCTTCATCAATTCCATCATATTATCACTCTTCCTCATCGCTGCGATTGGCAGTAAAATCAATCAAATCAATCAATCGTCGTTTAACTCAAGATTTATTACTCCCATTCTTCCTTGGGTCTTCCCGATGGCGTAGTAGTAACGTTGTCGCCTTGTAATCAAAGGGTCCTGGGTTCGACACCCGATGGAGGCACATAGTGGTTCGGATCCCACTTTAAGCTGTAGGTCCAGTCACGATTAGCCTTCTGTGCATAAGGGGACCAAAAACTCAAGTCAACCCCCTCCCCCCCCAAATAAATCTTCCATGAGTTACAGTTTTCATTAATCCTTAATATATCAGTTTTTAAATAGCGTCCTGCATCTTTAGACGTTTCCGTATTCAATGTTACAATCAATTAGGGGCGTCGCATTTGGCGGGAAAGTACGTGCTTTAGCCTACCGTGAGAATGCCTACATGAGAAATTTTCAATCATTTATATAAATGTATTTAGATTAACAGCAACAGAGATGAAATACCTCAGAAGAGTCGTAGGAAAAACCAGACGAGATAGAATCAGGAACACTAAAATCAGGGAACAGCTACAAGTAGAATCAATTGAAGAGATAATAGAGAGAAGAACACTGGGCTGGTATGGCCATGTCATGAGAATGGGAGAAGAAAGAAAACCTAAACAAGTAATGGAAGCGAGACCAGAAGGAAGGAGAGGAAGAGGAAGACCTCCGATAGAATGGGAGCAATCCCTGTCAGAGATGGTTACTAAAAGAGGAGAGGCACTAATGGAAGTTAAGAGAATGGCACAAGATAGGAAGACTTTTAGCAGATGGCTGAAGGACCCTGACGCCTAACAGCACGAAGGGGAAGAAGAAGTAAGTAAGTAAGTATTTAAGGTAGGACAAGAATAATAAAGTGAAAAAGAATAAGAGAGAGAGGAAAATAAAGTGACATAAAGACAGAGAAACAAATGAAGGCAATAGGATAAGACAGAAAATGGAGATATAGAACAAGGTAGAAATATAGAAACATCAACCGTTAGAGGAATCGGAGAAAGAAAGGGAAGGACATAGAAACAAAGAAATTGAGAAAGGAAAATAGTAGCAAAGAGTGAGAGAGAGGAAATAAGACATAGAGAAAAAGAAAGAAAATGTAATGAAAAGGAGAAGGAAAGAAGTAGGGAAACAGAACAGAGACCTGAATATATTCTTCGTCGGGTTTGCCCGGACGAAATTCTCCGGCGTCGATACTGCAAGCATCTATTCATTTCATCTTCAATGTTCTCCAGCAGAATCACGCTCCGAAAGCTTTCAGTCATTTCCTTTCAGCTTCAACTTCACCTTCATCGAGTGCTGTGCTCTTAAAGAATACCTTTGACACTTCTTCCTTACAGCCACACTTATATTCCTAGAAGTTAATTACTGTGACTTCCGGTAAAAGTTTTTCTTGCTATTCTTTACATAGAACTCACAATGCATCAAATCAAAGTTGATGAATTTTTGGTTTGTTAGCTGAAATATTCATATCTTATCGTCCTCATAGTTGGTGAATTTTTAGTGCATCACACGTGCAATTTAATGCATTTTGTGTGCACTTTAATGTGTATTTTAGCTGTTTTTGGACACTATTGTGTTTCTGGGAACATTATGACTAATTCTCATCTTCGGGATTAGCCATATGTGGCAAAAAAGTGAAGTAAAATAAACCAAACCGATCAGTCAATCGTATGAGTTGACACATTTTGGATTATGTGTACAGTAACCCCCCCCCCACCCCCACACCGTGACTTACGTAATACGCGAGTTCAGTTGAGTTGGTGTTTTAAGTCCACTTTATGCACAGTAAGGCTAATCGGGACTGGACCTACAGTTTAAAGTGGGATCCGAAGCACTTGTGGCTCCACCGGGTATCGAACCCGGGACCCCTTTATTACAAGGCGGCGACACTACCGCTGCGCCATCGGGGAGGCCCAACGTAATACGCGAGTTACGTAAATTCCCAGTTACGTAATAACTGTACGTAGCTGTCACAATACATTATTTTATTTGAAAAGTGTGATGTCAGGTTGTTTTTATATTCTTTTATATATCTTTCGTACTTTTATAGTTTATATCCGAGTAAATACTTCTGCATGATGTTTCATTTATAAAACAATACTGTGTAAATAATATATATATATATATATATATATATATATACGTATATATACATATATTATATTATATATATATTATATATTATATACAGGGTGTTTCTAAAGGTCGTTTACAACGCTTGGGAGGTGATTCCTCACACGAAAACAAGCAAAAAGTCTAAGTTCCATTTTTACGACTGAGGCTTCGTTTCCGAGATAGGAGCCTCGCAAAAGGTGACAAAGTGAACGTCACACCTAACTGGGACGAATACTATCACAGATAGAGAGGCGGTTCCAAGGGAATCATAAAGGAATCGTATGTGCTCAGTCCGGAAGTCACTATGAAAAGTTCACTGCACGCATGCGCAATGGAGTCCTCAAAGGAATTGGGGATTTCCAGCAACAACAATGCATGGAAAAGGTATGTAACGCAGCAAGAAGGACCGTGACAATGAGAAATGCGTTCAAGACAACACATCCCGACCTCAAACATCAAAACATGACCACCGAACACAAAATCCGAAAAGTTGAGCACGGTTGCATACCCCAGTTACACGCGAGGAATGAACGAATCATGTCATGTGGCATACGAGAGACAGGAGGAGGGAAAGAAAAACACAATATCAGATGATTGCGACAACGTGTATTTTTACACGCGACAACTGCGTAATATCCCCCCCACACACACACACAACAAACAACAAATGCTACAATATCTTACGCACAGACAGTCCGTGTCACTGTACACCAACTGAAGATGTCACTTTCACCACACAAAGGGGGTGGGGAGCAATACCAAAAGTGTTCTCACTGGTATTTGCCGAGGGCAATAATCACAGACGGTTTTCAAAATGTCTGCCGTTTACTTCTACGCAGAGATGACAGCGACGAATCAAGGATTGTCGAGTACGAGCAAACAAGCCAGGTGTATCTGCTACCGTCGCGGCGGCGACGTTGATGCGAGCAACGAGGTCCTCAGCTGATGTGACAGGTGTGTCGTATACGAGGGTTTTCATTTCTCCCCAGAAGGAAAAATCGAGAGGGTTGAGATCTGGCGACCTCGGTGGCCAAGGCACAGGCTCATCCCTACCAATGAACCTATTGCGAAACACGTCATGCAGGAAATGTCGTACATTACGATCGAAATGAGCTGGTGCACCATCGTGTTGGTACTACATTTCTTGCCGCAGTGCCAAAGGTACGGTCTCCAACAGTTCAGGCAGAACCTCACTAAGAAATGCATGATACGTGCGACCATTCAGGCGAACAGGGAGAATGTATGGTCCAATTAAATGATCATGTACTATCCCGCACCACACATTCACTGAAAACCTGTGCTGGTGATGGGCCACAAAAAGTGCATGTGGGTTGTCAAAGTCCCATACATGACTGTTTCTACTATTGAAGACATCCATCCTGGTGAAAATGGCTTCATCTGTCCACAATACGTTTGCCCCGAAGTGAGGGTTTGTGTCCAGCTGATGCAACAACCATTGGCAAAACTCCATACGAGGGCGAAAGTCACGAGGTAACAGTTCTTGTACTTTCTGCAGTTTAAAAGGGTGCATTCCTTCATCTGACAACACTCGCCAAACATTCACATGAGACGTGTTTCGTGCCCGAGCGAGCACTCGCGTACTGGTGCCAGGATGTTCTGCGACCGCTGTTAACACATCTTCTGCAAACTGATGTGTGCGTACACTTCGGGGTCTTCCAACTTCTTGTCGCGGTGGTAACACTGACCCTGTTTCACGCAGTCGACTGTCCACTACCTGAAAGAAGGTGTGAGACGGTAAACGTCTATGTGGAAAGCGTTCTCCATAAAGACGCCTTGCCTCACGGCTATTACCACGTGCCTCCCCATACATGAGATGCATGTCTGCTAGCTGCTGGGTCGTATACGCAGCCATCTGTGTAATAGGGAGCTGGAACTGCAAAGTATTGTTTTTGTTTAACACTGGCACACTGCACAAATTGGCCGTATCACCGTACGAACACCACAGACCAATTGTTGCGATACTTGACTTGCCCACTCCACCACGTCAACTTCTTTCAATGCAACATACTAGTACTCTTCAATGCGTATGACAACCTAGAGCGAACTGCTGATCATATCCCAGCACCTGCAACACGATTGGGACGACTGCCGGAGAGAACCAACCCTTCGAGCTCCTCTCGCGGGAACAGCAGTCATGAAGGTCAAACGTAGACTACGAGAGCCAGACTTGCCTGTGCAGCGCTTCCAAAACTGGTCTCTTTTACGTCACAATGATCGCGTGCGAACACTTTTGGTATTGCTCCCCACCCCCTTTGTGTGGTGAAAGTGACATCTTCAGTTGGTGTACAGTGACACGGACTGTCTGTGCGTAAGATATTGTAGCATTTGTTGTTTGTTGTGTGTGTGTGTGGGGGGGGGATATTACGTAGTTGTCGCGTGTAAAAATACACGTTGTCGCAATCATCTGATATTGTGTTTTTCTTTCCCTCCTCCTGTCTCTCGTATGCCACATGACATGATTCGTTCATTCCTCGCGTGTAACTGGGGTATGCAACCGTGCTCAACTTTTCGGATTTTGTGTTCGGTGGTCATGTTTTGATGTTTGAGGTCGGGATGTGTTGTCTTGAACGCATTTCTCATTGTCACGGTCCTTCTTGCTGCGTTACATACCTTTTCCATGCATTGTTGTTGCTGGAAATCCCCAATTCCTTTGAGGACTCCATTGCGCATGCGTGCAGTGAACTTTTCATAGTGACTTCCGGACTGAGCACATACGATTCCTTTATGATTCCCTTGGAACCGCCTCTCTATCTGTGATAGTATTCGTCCCAGTTAGGTGTGACGTTCACTTTGTCACCTTTTGCGAGGCTCCTATCTCGGAAACGAAGCCTCAGTCGTAAAAATGGAACTTAGACTTTTTGCTTGTTTTCGTGTGAGGAATCACCTCCCAAGCGTTGTAAACGACCTTTAGAAACACCCTGTATATATGTATATACGTATATATACATATATTAATAATAATAAATATTGCTGTTTCTTACAAAGTTACACTTAAGCAATTTACAAATTCCACTTGCGTAAAATTCAAGTTACGTAAAGGTTTACGGAACGCATTACTTACGTAACTTGGGGTGTTACTGTACATAAATTCCAGAATGCAAGTCCGACACTATTTGGAGGCAACATGGAGGAGGTTGGTGGGGTGAGAGCGGCAGGAGCATGGTGCAGGCCACTATGACCCATTAATTTATTGATTTGGTTGATTTATCTTCACCTTTCTGCCACTTTTGGCTAATCGCGAAGATGAGTATGAGTGATGATATGATTAAATTGATGAAGGAAAACTCACAATGCTAGGCCAAGATTTGAACCCTGGACCCCTGGCGTCGTAGAGCGCTGTACTAACCACTCCATCACTGAGGTCGGCCACTATGACCGAGATGAAGAATGCGTGTGACACTAATTTCAATACCTCTATGTGATTTTATGGCACGGTGAAAAGCACAAAGAAGACCTTTATTTTCTTTAGTGTCTTCTTACTTACAAGCAATAATACTTAAACAACAATATGTATTAATATAACCCATCCAAGAGGGGGGGAGCGGATAATCTTGAATTGTCTGCTTACACATGAATTCCTCAATGGATGGAATCTCTCCAAAGCAAACAGCTAATTTGAATTCACAAACTATTAATAGTAGCGAATTATGACGCAATCTCCAAACGGGGTATCAATATAATTGCAATACCTGTAGAATCATTGCGGTAAGTGTTCTCATTACAGTTCATTGCAGGTAGGGAACAAGTGTAACTCGATGATGGTATGAGGTGCGTGTTGAATAATTGCTCGTCAACCTTCGTTAATCACCAATTACATCCAACAGCCACTCATTCAATTCCAGCACAATTTGTACTGTCTTTATAATCTGGTGATATAGTTGCTTCAAATAAAACAGTTTTCTGACAGTGTGTGTCCTTCGACAAGGAAATTTAATGTATAGCCTATACAGTTTTAATTTCTCCACCTCTATTTAGAAACTATTATTCTATTTATCTATGAAGTTACAGATTCAATGTCCTTTGTGAAACATTTTGTAATTTGCTAATTTCAATTCTGACTTGGAACGTTTTAATTTTTTTGGCATTTTACAATCTCTTTTCCTTTTAACTGCAAATTAATTGCCTATTATTCATTACACAAACATAATTACATGCCTCCCCGATGGCACAGTGATAACATTGTCGCCTTGTAATCATGGGAGTTTCTGATTCGATCCCCGGTAGAGGCATAGTGGTTCCTATCCCACTTTAGACTGCAGATCCAGTCCCAATCAGTGTATCTGTGCATAAGTGTATCTTAGTTGTTGAGTTTTGTTATAACTCTGCTTTATGCACAAATAGGCTACACTTTAAGCATAGAGTTTAAAGTTTAAAGTGAGATACGAACCATTATGTGCCTCAATCGGGTATTGAACCCGGGACTTCTTGATTACGAGGCGACGACGTTACCAACACGCCAGCAGCGAGGCTAAGCAACACTTAAAACACTTCAACTTCAAACTTCACCAAAGAAAATATATAAGAGGTAGGAAATCATTCTCACTTCCCATTTTTTTTTTCAAATTTTTACTTTGATTACTTCTATCAATTTTTGCGTCCCAGCACACACATTTCAGGTTACAGAGCGTTAGTGCACTAAATGAAATCATTGGTCTGTACTTAATGACCATCTCAAACACTTGCGTTAATTATTTGCTAAAGATGGATATTAGGACCACTGCACATTGTTATAACTCAGAATGACGGTGAAAACTCATTTCACACACTCTCACCTTTCACCTCTCAAAGTGGCGAAACTTGTAATTTCATAGTTTGGAAACAAATTTGATTGCAATCGAAAATTTACTTTGAGATTCCTATCTTAGGGGGAAAATGAAGTCCCGTGCCTTTATCACAGGCACGCGAGGTTAAGTGTGGCATTTTCTTTAGATTCTTTTTATAGAAGTTTTCTCTGCAGAAATATGAGAGGAGGTGAATGTTTTCGTGACGGGGGCCAAAAGATAACATATTTTAGTAAGTTAACAGGACCATTTCCAGCACGGCCAGTCAAATAGGTAAATTTATTGCTGATGACCGATGAGAAGATAAGCGCGTGCATGCCATTTTTTTTAGGGAAAAACTTAAGTGGGTTCTGCACACACATCCAAACGTTACACATAAACACACGCACAGACATATATATATATAAACAAGACAATAATTAAGTTGAATATCATATTATTGATGTACAGTAGGAGTATACATCCATTAGCGAGACACATATGGAAAGTCTCAGCATAGGAGCCAAACTGCGGTTCACTTAATTGCTGGTGCAGAACAAATTTCAATCTCATTTTTCTTTCTTATATGGAAAAACAGCATGATAAGACTTTCTAAGTCGAAATGGGAATGATTGTAGGAAAAAACTAAGAAAAATGAGAAAAATCGATTAAGGGGTGTTTTGAGCTGTTCAAACTTCAAATTTGAACATTTCAACGAAGTGTTCAAATTGGACCAAGATTCAACCACTAACCATTTCGTGATATTCTACTGTCCTTCTGCATGTTGCTACGTTCCTGAGATAGGCGCAATTGAAAATTACATGTTTGTGAAAAATGACTTTTTGATCAACCCTCATATATTACGTAATAATCACATATTTCAGCAAAATCCTTTCGCAGGTATCGGTATTGGAGCAAAGCAAAGCTGTGTACCAAATATCATCAAAATCGGTGACTATGTGGGTCAACTCCTGCCTGATTTGACATGGAATGACCCGTATAACTATATCTATGTATGTGCCAGTGGCGTATACTGAGTCCAAGATCTCGGCGACCTCACTACGCCACGTGGTCCTAGGCTATGAATAGAAATTAGTTTACCAGCTCATAAGAAATCAGGTTGCCAACTCATAAGAAATCAGGTTGCCAACTCATAGGAAATCAGGTTACCAGCTCATAGGAAATCAGGTTGCCAGCTCATAGGAAATCAGGTAGCCAACTCATAGGAAATGAGGTAACCAAACTCATAGGAAATGAGGTTGCCAACTCATAACAAATCAGGTTGCCAACTCATAGGAAATGAGGTTACCAACTCATAGGAAATCAGGTTGCCAACTCATAGGAAATGAGGTTACCAACTCATAGGAAATCAGGTTGCCAACTCCAGAATCACGATTATCATCATCTCACTGGTATGAATAATTTTATTTACAATTTCTGATATATTTTTCTCCTGTATTTTATTATCTAGACTTCAGGCTTCGCAGGTAGTCTAGGTAGCCCAGAATATAAGCTCCTGCTATGTACAGTCACGGGCACTGCTGGCTTGTAATGAATGCATTGACTTTCAATGGAATCGTTACAAGCCGGCAGTGTCCGTGACTGTACATATAACTTGGGCGGGGTGAAATGGCTGATTTTCTGATAGGGCATCCAAAAGTCAACCTCACTTCCCCGTAGTACATCCCGGCAACTGTTTCTTGCAGACCAACGAGGCTCTGGCGCCTGGACCCAAGGCCAGGATAATCCTTTGCGGCGTCGTGTGTTGTCCTGTGTGCTGAGTGCTCCTTTTCAGCCTCAGCTTTTGACTAGGATATAGAGATTTTGTCCTCGGAGGCAGTAGAGTTTTAGTTGGTGAGGATTCAATGATTGTATTGGTTTTTAAAATAGAGTGAGGAAGGTTTTAGCAGATGTATTTTATTTTCTTGCTAGTGGCGTGTCCTCAATTTTGTTTTACCTACACCCTTATTGTGTGACGGACAAAACTAGCCTACGTGCTGATGTACCCATAATATACAAATCAAATCAAACATATTGTGTTGCCTAAAGGATGGCGTAGAGGTAACGTCAAGGAGTCCCGGGTTCGATACCCGGTGGAGACACATTGTAATTCGGATCTCAGTTTAAACTGTAGGTCCAGTCACTGTTAGTCTATCTGTGCATAAAGTGGACCTAAAGAACCTCAAACTCGGAATCACAAACAGTAAGATTGTTCAAAATTGGGTAAAATGAGATAACAGTTGTGTTATTAATATTGTACTTACATTCCCCAGTAACAATGATGGGGGAAAATAGACAATATTGAAGTTATACTTTACAGAAGTTAAGTATCTTCTGATGCGGGATGTTGCGTCGTATCCGAGCAGCTGAGAGGAACTTAGAGAAAAAAAGTGTTAATACCCTTTCATATTGAGTATGTATAAAGAACACCTCCAAAAAATGATTCAGTCTGTATGTTGACTAGTATATGAGTTATGCTTGAGAAAATTTACTGTTGCGCAAAATCCAACATGACTGATGTATGCTTTAATAGTAGGTTTGCTACAGTGGAAAATCTTTGAACTTTTCAGGATGCATATTGTTATTTGTTCGAGTTTCGTCCAAGATGTCTAATAACAGAGGGCTATCGAAATCTCAAACAGGGTTATCATGCTGACGTGTGTGTATAGTATGTCCCAGAAGTTTACGCGTCCCTACTTGCATGTATCCTCTTGCGACCGTGTTGAAAATTGGTTGGTATTCGGTTGCTTGGGAATTATTTGGTTTCGTGGTTAGCATCCCTGCTCCGAATATCACATGGAGCGCTTGCTCGTTTCGCCATGGCTGATGTGAGCGGACATAGTGGCAGTGCTGAGGAACTAGTCAGATGTGTGCGGGTGCACGGACGACAACACACGGGGCCACCGATGTACTGTAAGGTAGTAATGCAAAGTTCCCAAGTATGTTATACTGTAAATAAATAGATACATATGTTACAATAAATAATCTAGGGGTAGCATATACTATAATATATCTAGGGGTACGGTGACTTCTCAGACACCCTGTACTTTGTATACAACTGAAATGGAAGAAACTTACGTAACTTTACGGTGATGATACCGTAAAATGTACCGTAACGATAGTTCACCGTAAGTTCATCCTGTAGTATTTTGGCTGTAAATAAGGGAAACTTAAGGACACTGTATCAAACACCTAAATTAAAAATACCGTCCAATACGGTAAATAAGTTAAAATGTATTGTAGAGCTGTTGTAAATCGCTTAATGTTATCATAATGGGTTCAGATTGATAATAAAATGTGAAATTATTCTCGTAAAAGTACACAAAACGTGATATTTAAGTAACAGCGTGTTTACACTACTGTCACCGCAGGGCTCTCCATGCAAACAAAAAAGGGAGGAATACTGAGAAATTATTTTCCTTGAGTTGTTTGTTGTTGTTTATGTAGTAAGTGGTTCTTTACAGTGTGCTTGAGCAGCAATGAATTCATACAAAACAAGTACCACATCATAAATCATTGCATGAATATTCATGCACTTCTAATTTGCATATGGTTCTCCCTGGGAAGATTTAACAAGCATAAAGCTATACATGAAGATATGTGTTCGTCTAGGATTCTTTGCAGTCAACGACAGCTGTAGTTCCTAATGTTTTTTTTTTACCTCATATGAATAACAAAAGTTGCTGCAATTGCAATAATGTAAAATATCACCATTCTTGTTGATTTTGATGCATTGGAGACGTGTCGTGCCAAGTGGCTATATTTCTTCTCCGCCTGATGTAGGATATCATATTATTGGAAGTTAAGCTTGCATGCAACACACATCTTTACGACACACACGTGCGACTACTGAAAAAAGAAACTGGAAATTATTGCTTTACAGTGAAACCTCGACCAGCAAGAACAACCAACCTCTGTGGAGTAGTGGTTATCATAGCGTGCTACGACGTCAGGGGTTCCAGGTTGGAATCCAGACGTGCTGTTCTTTGTGAGCGTCCGTTCCTCAATTTCATCATTCATCCTCATCTTCGCGATTAGCCAAAAGTGGCAGAAAAGTGAAGTAAAATAAGCGAAAGCAATGAATCAATCAAAGCCTATGAGATCAGATGAACTCAGGTTCCCACAAGGTAATTTACAATCGTACAAATGTACACACTGATACAGGTGTGTAAAAATATGAAAATATCACTTCTGGTTATTAACAATAAAAGCGCAGTGAGACTGAATGACAATTATTACAAATTACTTGGAATGAATGATTTACTTTACTTTTCTGCCACATTTGGGTAATCGTGAAGATGAATGATGACGTGATGAAATATGCAGATGATATAATACTAATGACAGATACATAGAACAAGCTACAGGAGGCGGTTACAGAATGGGTCGAAGTGCTAAATGCTAAAAGAATGACTGTAAATGCAAATAAGAGCAAAGTGATGCAAGTAGGAAGAAGAGAAGAGGTAATAGTAAGAATACACACAATTTGCGATGGAATAGAACTGGAGCAGACAAAGATACGAGGACAATCACAAACCAGACAGGAAGAATAGAAGAGGAAGTGATGAATAGAGTAAGGAAATCTAGCAATGCATACTACCAACTAAACCAGACCATTTTTGGAATCAACCAAAACTAAACTACAAGTGTATAAGTCAGCAGTGGAACCAATTCTACTATACGGAAGCGAAAGCTGGCCAGTAAGATGAAAAGAAGTAAGACAAATAACAACAGTTGAGATGAAATGCGTAGAATAGTTGGTAAAACGAGAAGATATAGAGTACGTAATGATAGAATCAGAAGCAAATAATAGAAAAACTGACAGAAAGACATTTAAAATGGTTCGGACATGTGGTAAGAATGGACGAAGATAGAAAAGCAAAACAAATTGATGGAAGTTAGAAGAGAGGGAAGGAGAACAAGAGGTAGACACCGGAAAATATTCAGAAAAGGAATAGAAGAAATAGGACAAAAGAAAGGAAAAGGAATAAGAGAATTGAAGATGATGGTAAAGGAACGGGAGAAGGGGAAAACGAAGACGAAGTAGAGGATGAATAGTGACAAAATGAAATGTGTGAGAGGACAATCAGAAGCAAAGAAGGACAGCAGACAACATGAGATTCAAGAGCCTCGTTATCCTGCAAAATGCAGACTGGGTGTAGTACGTGGAAAAGAGTTTATATTTGGGTGTCTTATGAAAGGGTCATCCTACAAGGGAAAAAAAGATTGTGAAATATACAGAGAGCAGAGGATGACTAATTATTGTGAATCGCTATAGGAACATTAGCATACGTATGAGCGTTTCACAGGAAGGGTTACTTTGCTAGGTCGATGTTTGAAACAAACTCTTGGCGTTCCAACATGTTTGGAGGGTGACGTCATAGGTCTTCGGAAGGGAACAGTAAGGGAAGGAGAAAAGGGCTTGCGAGGAAATCGAACACCTTATCCAGCATCCAACATCTCCATTATTGAATCAGTTCGGTTCAGGAAGTCTGATCGATTGGATTCTGCGTTCCACCTGACACTATCCTGGAAGATCAGCATCACGTGATTCAGGGACAGTCTGCGATTGGCTGCAGGCTGACTAAAGTTCTGGAGAAGCACTGAAAGAAGGTCTCGTAACTGACTGCACAATGTTCTCGCACTCCAAAGCCCTCTGGCGAGAATAAATGTAACAAATAATATTGTAGTGATTCCTTTGAATCATCTACTGTATGGGAACTTTCAGACCGAAGCGACAGGCGACACTTGTCACCAGCGTTTAGCAATAAATAAATGCAAGCTTTCGTACTGACAAGCTGGGTGTGTCGCTCGGACTGGATCGTTTTCTCAACATCGTGTCGCCTCGTTCTGTCTGTAGCGCACGCGCAGTGAATACTTGTCTACAGTCAGCCGGCCTCCGTGGTGGAGTGGTTAGCACGGTGCGCTAACAGGAGGAGTTCTGGGTTCAAATCCCGTCCTGGGCATGAGTGTTATTTGTGAGTGTCCCTTCATCAGTTTCATAGGCGCAGCGATAGTGTCTCCGCCTTGTAATCAAGGGGTCCCGGGTTCGATATCCGGTGGAGGCACATAGTGGTTTCGATCCCACTTTAAACTGCAGGTCCAGTCCCGATTAGTCTTACTGTGCATAAAGTGGATTTAAAACACCAAATCAATCAATAATTTCATCATATCGTAACTCATCCTCATATTCACGATTAACCAAAACTGACAGAAGAGCGAAGTAAAATAAACCAAATCAAGCTTGTCTATACTCTGTCCCAGGTATATTTAAAGCAGGAGAGCGAAAGCAAGTCTGCGCAAGTAGTGACTCAATAGAACTGACTAATGAACGCGTGCGACGAAACGGGATTTCAGGAAGGGGAATGAGCGACTGCAGTTACAAACCTTTTCAGCAACGCCCCCTCACTCTCCCCCTTCCCTTCTTGCGCGGCCTTACTCCAGAGATACCCGGGAGAGAGTATACAGTACTGAAGCGCCCTGGCCCCATCCACACTTCAAAGCAATCACTGCGCATGCGCTACCAAAATACCGAGTCGACACGATGTACGTTATTGAGAAAACGATCCTATCCGAGCAACGTGCTAGATACACTTGCAATTTGTCGTGTCCCTTTGGTACGAAACCTTGAATTTGTCGTATCGGTATGAAAGCTCCCTGAAGGTCGAACTTCAAGCCCCGACCCCAGTGGCGTCGCTAGGACCTTTTGGGGGGGGGGTTTCAGCCCCCCAATCCCTCGATAAGCCCCCCCCCCCATTTTTAGCTATTATTACATACAGTATTTCGAGAAAACATATTTGAACAATTGTTAATGCAGGAACATACCTCTAGATACATATTCTGGGAAAGAATCGTTTTTTGTGACATAGTTTTTTTAAAACCACGATCTTACATCTGACACGTCCTGTCTTTAGCTGGCAACAGTGCAAACGATCGCCGTCATTTGTTCTATTTTCACAACGGTTGCTACGCGAGGAAACTGTAGTGGTGAGTTTTGTGTTACGGAGTTTGTGATACTGTGTGTTTGTTATCAAAGCTTTTTGTGACATTTACTGTTGTTCGTACAACAATGGACAAATTGATTATTCGAAGTAAGCGCCTGAAATCGGAAGCTTTAAGCGAATGCAGCACAGCCACAGATTGTCTCGATGAAGATAAGGTACCTGCTTCAACTGCACGAGCTGAATCGGAAACATGTCCTCCCACTCCAAGTTCATCTACAAAAGAAGTCGAGAGTTTCATCACTTCAGATTTAGGCAGTAAAAGCGAAGGGCCTAAACAACCGTTTCTTTCCAGATTTCCAGCTAGTGTTTTCCGTAACCAGAATAGGTGTTTTAATGAAGTATGGTACAAAAGTTTCCGGTGGATTTTTGTGACTATTTTCAATTACAAGTGCCGATCGCTGAAATCATGGTTGCAAAAAATTACCTAAAGAACTTGACATATACCATCACATCCATAGTACATTTAATGAACGCCATTCCAAAAGATATGTTTAAGAACTTATGCAGAATGTTGCAAATTGCAGTGACAATTCCTGTGACATCAGCATCGTGTGAGAGGAGTTTTAGCTGTTTGAAGAGAATCAAGACATTTTTGCGTAATGGTATGGGCCAAGACAGACTTTCCTCACTTGCAATACTAGCCATAGAAAAGGAAGAGTGTCATGAATTGTGTGCGGATTGTGTTGTTGATAATTTTGCAAGAAATTCGAACCGCAGAGTACAGCTGATACATAAAGACATAGATCACCAGCATTAGAAAAACAGGACAAGAATATCCATCTGTTTTCATAAAAATTAATGCAGTAAGTCTACGTTAGTTTTAATTCCTTATGCTTGTTATATATTATTGTCTTATTAATCACTTTGCTATTTTCAAACATTAAACATATGGACATGTTCTAATTCCTACTGGCTTTCATCTGTTGGATTCTGTGGAACAGCCAATCAGAGCAAAGTTTGTCCACGTGAAGATAATCTGTGAGTTTGCAAAGGAGAGTTTTTTGTCTGTGGTTTCCGAACATTGGCTAAAATGAAGGAAGTAGAGATGACGTGCAGTGCATTCGTGTTCAGTTCATTAATATTTATGTATTTATGCAAAGCGATGAGATGTGTACGTGACAAATATGATTAGCTGAAAATGAAAATCCTTATTATTACAAGTGTATTAAATGTTTGACTTTGTGTGTGTAAGTGTGTGTGTTTGTGTATGTGTGTGTGTGCGAATTAATCCTACGAATCTCATGTATGAATATCCATACCCGAGTTCATCAAAAAGGCTTCTTCGGTACGCATTGATTACCATAATTTTTTTGAGCCACTTTCTAGTCCATCCTTTCATTTAATTTTTAATACGGTAAAAGCACAAATCAGTAATTCTCCTGCAACATTCTTCAAATTGCTCGTCCATGTTTACAGGTTGTCTACGCAATGTCTTATGGGAACAAAAGTCTACCGACAAGTACGGTAACATGTACCGTGTGAGGCGAAAATTAGCAGATGGGTAGCCAGTCCAGCGACAACTAGGGCATTCCCTACTGGAAATCTTGTTCCGTATGATTCGGGCTTAAGTTCTCAAATTTGTCTGCAGAATTTCATGTAACCACCATATCGACAAAGCTTAGTCTCTTAATCAGCTCCCCTATTCCCTAGTCCAATAGGCGGCACCAAGACCTAACAGTTGGTTCCTTTCATAACATTTCGCTTAGGAGCTTTATGAACATTACTCACAATCTCGGGTCCTTTTCTTGTTTCTAAGAATATTACAATTTGTGCTACAACCGCGTTATCACATAAAAAATAGAGCTGAGCCGATGCTCTTAACGATTTCCACGGATACTGATGCTTGAAAATTATAACAATTAAATGTCGCAAATTCATTGACTGCGAAATGTTATGAAAGGAACCAATAGCAGATATTTTGGCAAAATATGCAGCGAATCAAGCAATCCAACGGCCGCTTTCAATAAAGTTTCCGTCCGTAGTTTTGGAATCACACTTTAAAAAAATACTATTTACTGACTGGCAAACCTTGTGGACACATACGAGGGGCGATCAGGTTGCTCTGACCCTAACATAGAAAGAGCTTCAATAGGGTTTCAATATTTTTTTTATTTTTCAACATACTCCCCTGCAACTCCAATGCACTTTCCCATCGGTGCTCCAACGCCTGGATACCTTGCAAAAAAAATCTTCTGACTGGTCATCCAACCATGAGTCCACAGCCCTTATTACTTCAGAAAACTTTTGCCCACGAATGTCATTCTTCAAATGTTTGAACAAATGGAAATCACTGGATGCCAAATCAGGGGAATAAGGTGGGTGAGGCAGCAATTCGAACGATGCATCTGCGATAGCGGCCCTCGCAATGCGCGAGGTGTGGACACGAGCATTGTCCTGCTGAAGGAGCACACCACGGGTGAACAGTCCACACCTCTTTTTCTTGATGGAATCACGTAATTTCCTGATTAGGTCACTGTAGTATGTGCCAGTGATGGTTTGGCCTCTTTGTAGATAGTCCACAAGAAGGACACCTTTGCAGTCCCAGAAAATTGAGGCCATCACCTTCTTGGCTGATGTTTGCACCTTGAACTTCTTCGTTGGTGGAGAATGTGGGTGTTTCCACTCCATGCTTGTGATTTTGTTTCTGGTTCGAAGTCATGGACCCATGTTTCATCCATAGTTACAAATCGGGCAAGGAAATCTTCTATATCAGCACGAAACTTGTCAAGAAGTTCTTGACTGATGAGCACTCGGGTGCGCTTCTGATCTTGGGTGAGGTTTCGAGGGACCAATCTTGCAGCAATTTTTTTCATTTGTAATTCCTGGGTAATTATGTTTTGCACAGTGCCATATGAGAGGCCACACATCTCAGCAACATGACGGATAGTGACTCGACGATCCTTCAGCACGATATCGTGGACTTTGTTAATGTTTTCGATCGTCATGACAGTTTTGGTGCTCCACCTGCATGTTCATTCTCACACGACTCTCTCCCACAATTAAACTCACGACACCATCTCTTCACCATACTGTATCAACGAGCAGTGTCCCCTAGTATATCCACCAAGTCCTCATGAATTTTGGATACCGTCCACTTCTTCTTCACAAAATATTTGATCACCGCTCTCACCTCAGTTTTCTCCATTCTGGCACATTGACACAACTTCACTCAGTTAAACCCCTGTAAAAAGAAAACTGTACGCTACTCAGACTTGCAATTCAGAATGAAAGCGTATAAAGGATCACTAAACAATAACAAAACAAAAAATCAATCATAACGTCATTCCTTCTATGTTAGGGTCGGAGCAACCTGATCACCCCTCGTACTGGCACTCAATGCGGTAAGGCCTACTATTCTATACAAGAAAGAATTCCAAAGGAATGTTGGTTTAAACAGATTCAACTCTCCCGGAGTTCCCTCACAACTATAATGCGCTGCAGGTTAAATCACACTATCGCCGCAGCCCACCTTTACAAGAAGAATTAGTGACTTCACCAGTTTGTTTGTGGAATGAATATGCAGCAACTCCAAACCACATTATATTTCAATGCAAACTTTATGAAACTTACAGAGAACCATTTTTACAGGAATTGTACAGGAGTGGACATCAAGCGCCACTGACACTGCCTTGTTTACTGACTTCACCTTCATCCTCGGTAATCTATATTCTTACAAAATATCTTAATAAGTCTAATATAATTCTGTAAAAGTGTAATGAAATTTGGAAACTATTTATTATGAAAGGAATAATTGTGAGTAAATATTATGTGCATACATGTATATAATACCAATTGATAAATTGTTAACTGGTGCATGGATTTTGTCCACAACCAATAAATATTTTATTAAAAAAAACTGTTAGGTCTTGGTGCCGCCTATTGGACTAGGAAATAGGGGAACTGATTAAGAGACTAAGCTTTGAAGATATGTTGGTTACATGAAATTCCGTAAAGACAAATTTGAGAACTTAGTATTGCATATTCCCGGGTTACTGATTTGAATACGTACAGATGGTTAGAATATGCACAGATGAATCTAGTGAGAATAAATACTATGTAACTGGCAATACTGGTAAATTGGTGCTTATAGTAGGTGAATATTACACTGCACTATACGCACCAATTTACCAGATTTTTGCTTTAAAATATACTGCTGGACAAAAAAAAGGACACCTTAATATTTGACATCTGAATTGCAATTACTAAAAAAGTTTAAAAGTGCCCTCCCCTTTTAAAATGCTAGGCACGCCACTAAGTCGTTAAATTTAATTTGTTTTCTGTTAAATATATTCAGGTTTTCTTATTTCCAATAGTTTCTGCAACATTTAGTTAGCCTTCGAATCGGAATTTACGCGTTATCACAAAAAATGCAAGTGTCCGGTTTATTTTGTCCAGCAGTGTATTTAGAAATTACATCAGAATATAAAAAATGCCTGTTAAGTAATCACAAAATTCAAATTTTTCACATAATATTGGAGCAAATTCAATGGAAAGTTCGAATTTTGCATAACTTGCATGATATTAAGATTCGACACAAATGTGCGACAATATTACGGACTCTGCGAACTGTGAAAACGAAGGGAAAATATCGGTCGGTATAGGTAAAATAACATCGAAGCGATACTCTCCGATACCGACACAACGGCATCAGTATCGACACGGCCCTAATAAATATTCTACCAGGCAGTTGGTAGAAAAATAATATAGATCGGCAACGCCCTCCATGGTGGAGTGGTCAGTTCATTACGCTACGCTCCGGGTTCGAATCTCGGCTTTGGCGTGGTTGTTCTTTGTGAATATCCCTTCATCAACTTCATCTTACCATCACTGGTTCTAATTTTCGCGATTAACCAAAAAGTGCCAGAAAAGCGAAGTAAAATAATATAGGGTTGATAAAGGTCCATGAATTGTAAATAAATTCAAAATCAGAAAGCGTAAATGGATATAGACCTTAAAGAAAATTCTTATCTTTGAAGTAATTTAATACGGTCGAGGAACATTTTTCCCGGATGAATTTAAATACGGTCCAAATTTTGCATTGAAATGAAACAATACGCACCGAATTGAAATTGTGCGAAAGAAAATGTTCCGGTCCTCTTACAGAACCTAATACCGTGCGTTCATTTCGATCTGCAGCCGAGAGATCGGGAGAAGCGTGGCGGGCGGCGCTGGCGGAGATGCCGACATTTGCGGCCTGTAATGCCCGCTTATTTTTATAGACATATGCAGACATTTATATAAATATTGCAAAACGATCACTAACCTGTGTTATAACACGCAAAAGTTCTTCTGTAATTCATCCAAGTTCTGCTCTTATATGCACAAATAAATACGCTTTAGAAACTATGTTAAGAGCCACAGATAATAAAACATTTTAATCATAGTTTTGACCAGTAACGTCCTGCTTAAGTTTATATCCTAGAAAGAGTTTTGTGCCGATGGGGATCGTTTGGACGTTTTGAATGTGCAACACTGTATCAAGATTACGCTGTAGAAGAAACCGTTAAAAGTCAATAGTGTTCGTGAGCTTCCTTGCAATCCGAAATCTCCGAGCTCGAGTTTTTTGTTCCTTCGCGAGTAGATGAAGACAGAGTTGTAAATATAGTGGCGAGCAATGTAAACCAAGAGCGTGTTAATTTCGTACTGTGCGCAAGAGTGTTATTCTTGGTTACTTGCAGTTACTTGTTTGTGTTATTGTAGTGTGTATGTGTGACGTGTCAGTGAGACGATTGGAATGCCAGCCGCAAGATTCACGTTAGAACAAAGATTTTTTTATGTATGACACGTACCTACGTGAAAACAAACTCGTGTCGAGACGTGTGTAGGTAATTTGTACAGAAATTCCCATGCGTTTCAACTCCACACAGAGATACGGTTAGACATCTTGTCCTTAAATTACGAGAAACTGTATCGTTAAATTTTAAAACACCTAAGCAAAAACGACGGATTCTAACCGAAGCAAAACTCGATGATATTGGTGCAGCGTTAGAACGTTCTCCAAACAAACCTCTACGCCGTGTTTCACAAGATGTGGGCGTGTCAAAATCATCGGCACATACAGTCACTAAGCTACTAAAATTAAAACCATACTCTTATAACACAGGTTAGTGCTCGTTTTGCAATATTTATATAAATGTCTGCATATGTCCATAAAAATAAGCGGGCATTTCAGGCCGCAAATGTCGGCATCTCCGTCAGTGCCGCCCGCCACGCTTCTCCCGATCTCTCGGCTGCAGATCGAAATGGACGCACGGTAGAACCTATTAGAATTTGTGGTCTGCATCTTTAGCAACCCTGAATAAACCCAATGGTTCAAAATAGATTGGCAACACTGAGCGGAGAGGAGAGAGCAGTAACAAAATTCAGCGGGGAGGGAGGGAAAGAGTGCTCGTGATTTTCCGTAAGTTACTAAGTTAGAAACTTCCTCGCCGGGTTGGCAACACTACCACCGAGCTGCGAAGCTGGTAGAAGTAGCGGGTCAGGCAAGGGCTGCTTGTAGTTCGTGTGCAGACGTCGTGCAGCGCGCGCCTCCACGCGTCGAGATGGGCTCCAGAGGAAACTTCAGCGAGCGTCGTTTGGTAGCGGTTGCTCCGAATCTCTGGTGAACCGGACAGAAGTTCAAGGTTGCTGTCCGCGACTTCGATACCCGATCCGTGCGAGTTTGTGCGGTAGGAACAAGAAACAAAATTCCTGTGCGATCCCGCTTTAAATGCTACTATGTCACTGGTTCTTCGGCTCAAACAGTTCGATGTTGCCAAGTGCAAAGGGGAGAAGGTGGCCAAGGTCGACTTCAGGGGTGAGTACACTCTTTTTAACTACCCTTGTTGCTGAGAAGTTGCCGACCAGAACTGCATGTTTTAACATGCCTCTGGTATAGTTATTATGAGCATCGCTAGATAACGAATGCTTTGTTGCCGTTATTAAAAATATACAGGGCTTGATTTTTGTTATTTAGCGTCGCGTTTCTTCCAATTTTGCCTAATCGCGACGATGAGCATGATTTATGATATGATGAAGCGACGGTATGACTTAAGATGACCTGACCCCTCTCCGATTTTCTTCATATTTGACATGCTTACTAATTGAGGCGTGCTAATGACGAATCTGAAGTTAAAATTGGTCGGAAACTTTTTAGAAATTGCAAAATAATTGCGAACCATTGGCGCTAGCCCCACGAACCATTGACGTGTGGTTAGGTTAGTTTCGGTTAGGTTAGGCAAACATAGTTAAAATTTGTTGTGGTGGTAGTATCAGGAATATATATATTTGATTGTATAACAAAAAAAAATCGCGAAAATCGACGGTTTCCATTCCGAAAACTAACGACTTATTTTCGCTTATTTTGCAATTTCTAGACGTTTCCGACAACTTTTAACTTCAGATTCGTGATTAGGTGGCCTCAGTTAGTGAGTATGCCAAATATGAAGAAAATCTGAGAGGGGTCCGATCATCTTAAGTCGGTCCCAAATAACAGCAATGCCCAGGGCGGGATTCGAACCCAGAAGCTCTGGCGTCGTAGCTCTTTGATACTCCGATATAGAGAACTGAAAACGTAACGATAGTATCTTTAGCACATTTCCCAAAAGCCAATTCCATAATCGTCCATTACATAATATTTATTTGTAATTATTGTCATTCAACAATGAACACGAATGACCGTGAATTCGAACCCGGGAACCTTGGTGTCGTAGCGCACTGTGATAGCCACTCCGCCACGCAGATCGGCTCAACAGAACGCACGATATATGCCATTGCTAGCTACTGTGTTACTCTAGTCAAGAGTTCTTTGTTTGTGTCCTGTTTAAGGAATGAAAGTGTCGTCCCTTTGTTGCCAAAGAGAACAAATGCGGGCCAATTGCCAGAACATGTTTGAACATGCCTTTCGTCCAGTTCTTTGGGGCATCAAGATATAACAAATACTTTAATGTCATTATTAACCGTGTTTGACATTTCTAGCTCGTGGTAGAGTACTCAAGTGTCCTGTGTTCTATTCCTGTTTGACGTATGAGTGTATAATAATAATAATAATAATAATAATAATATTTTATTATTATTATTACTGAAAGGAGAAAACGCCATGTATGAAAATACCTTTAGTACAGCTCTTTCGGGGTACGCAAGATAACGAATGCTTTCCTATCATTAATAAAAGTACAAGCCATATATTTGACATTGCTACTGGCTCTTGTAATAATCACGAGTCCTGTGTTCGATTCCTGTGTGATGTATGAGTGTATCGTTTTTTTTTTTAAATCAGTTTTACTAAAATGGAAAAATATGGGCCAAACGTCAGAATGTTATGTTAGATCGTGCTTTAAGTACAACTATTTTACTAGGCTTTTCTGTCACTTTTGGCTAATGGCAAAGATGAGGATGAGTCATGATGTGATTCAAAAAGAGCACTCATGCCCAGGCTGGGATTCGAACCCGGGCCCCTGGCCTCTTAGCGTGATGTGCTAACCACTCCGCCACGAAGGTCGGCGAGACCTCTTTGGCAACAAGACCTAGCGAAGAGGTCAAGGTAGCATTTCGCTCGTACATATACAACCTCTGACAATAAAGTTCGGTGAATGATCCTGAATATCGAAAGTAGACGAATTCTTAATGAACCTACCTTACTGTCCTTCGAAGTTGTCCCCTCCCATGGCTATGCACCGTTGAGAACGGCTGTACATATCTTGGAAACTTTTAGAAATGTCTTCTTTCGGGATGCTGTTCAAGACCCTCGTCACGTTCCGTTGGATGTCCGGAATATCCTCAAATCTCTGACCTTTCAAAGCGATTTTGAGGCGTGGGAAGAGAAAGAAATCTGGAGGATTCAGATCAAAATTTCTTGCAATGCATTGCTACAGAGGATGAGAGCTGGTGTGTGAGGTACGACCCTGAAACGAAACGCCAAAGCATGGAATGGCGTTCTCCTGCATCACCCCGTCGAAAGAAGATCAAGGCGTAAAAATCACGCATAAAGACGATGCTTATCACTTTCTTTGACAGTGATGGCATGATCCACAAGGAATTCCTGGCGGAGGGAACAACAATTTTTCCACCTTGGCCTTCTTCCGACGGGGTGATGCAGGACAACGCCATTCCATGCTTTGGCGTTTCGTTTCAGGGTCGTACCTCACACACCAGCTCTCATCCTCTGTAGCAATGCATTGCAAGAAATTTTGATCTGAATCCTCCAGATTTCTTTCTCTTTCCACGCCTCAAAATCGCTTTGAAAGGTCAGAGATTTGAGGATATTCCGGACATCCAACGGAACGTGACGAGGATCTTGAACACCATCCCGAAAGAAGACTTTTCTAAAAGTTTCCAGGACATGTACAGCCGTTCTCAACGGTGCATAGCCATGGGAGGGGACTACTTCGAAGGACAGTAAGGTAGGTTCATTAAGAATTCGTCTACTCGATATTCAGGATCATTCACCGAACTTTATTGTCAGAGGTATATTATGTAAACCTTCCTTACATTCTTTGATTAGTAGCTACTAGGGAGGCAAGTATTTAAGAAGTGCCACCCCGACTTCAAGATTAGCTTTTTAAAGTTTTGAGAGCTAGGACCACAGTAATGATTACTTGAAGGAGCGTCAGACACGCATTCAATAATACGGGAGATAGACACAGAAATGTAGAAAGAAACGAAATGATGAGAACATGCAAAGAAGAACAGAGTAAGAAAGAACGAGAGAACAAGAAATAAAACAGAGGAGATAGAAAGAAGGAAAAGAAGGAGTGAATGAAAGAAACGAGGAAAGGAAGAAAGAAAGAGAAAGAAAAATAGAAACGCGAAAAGAAAGAGAGAGAGGTGGAAAAAATGAGAAAGATGAAAAGTGAGAAGTAGCCGAGATCACCAATGGAGGGGTCTCATTGATTGATTGATTTGGTGTTTTAAGTCCACTTTATGGCTAAGGCTAAACGGGACTGGACCTACAGTTTAAAGTTGGATCCGAACCACTATGTGCCTCCACCGGGTATCGATCGAACCAAGAGGATCTCATTCATAACACGAGGGTCAACCAACATCATGTTCTGAGGTCAGTGCGGAATTCCTTCGTTGTTAGGTTTAGTTCTCTTAGCATAATACCTTTTGGTCAAATCCCGAAAAGTAGCAGTGTTATTATGCTGAGAGAACTAAATGTAACTTAACGAAGTTATTCCTAGCTTACGTTAGAACAAGATGTTTGTTGAGGCTTGCGCTGTGAGTGAGACTTCCCAATGGAGAGCTCACCTGAAGAAATTATGGTAGGTGCTAAATTTAACGTCAGCGACGCAGGGCAGTAGGGGAAATCTGACCGAAACGAAAGGTGCAGCAAGTAAATGCTGTCCGGTGTTTAAACACTTCTGGTACCTTTTTTTGAAGTTTTGATTTAAAATTGACTTTTGATCAAGAAATCCGTTGTGTGCTTATACGACATTGTTTATGTATAATTACTCCCGACGACGATTCCTTCACAGAGTTTCGTCGCTGGTTAGAGTACCGTGATTTTCCCAGTCCGGAGTGAAATATGGATCTTATTTGAAGGGCAAGTACTGTTTAAATGGATAGCTTTACATTACACCGTTGCTACCGTTTCCACCCTGATAACTTGTAACATATGTGGTCGCTGTACGATCTTATGACTAGCTTATAACAAGTGATCAAGAAAGCTTTGGCGTCAATGAATGTTTACGCAGAGTAAATAGAAAAACTCCTAGTTTTATGTTTATCAGTCAGTCCACGCGTTCGCACTATGCCAATATTAGTATATAGTTTTCAGCATACTTCTATTCTTATCCCAATACACATACAAAAAGTGACAATACACAGTTATTTCATTTTAAAAAGTACACAATTTGAACATCCGGAACATATATTTGGAAATTATCATTAGACAAAGTTTGCTTTAAATTCACTTCGTGCTCCACTACGACGCTAGAGGTCCCGGGTTCGAATCACGGTCAGGGATGTGTGTTTGTGAGAGCTCCTTCATCAATTTCATCACATCATGTCTCATCCTCATCCTCGCGATTAGCCAAAAGTGGCAGTAAAGCGAAGCACGCTTCAGTTTGAAATGTACCTCCACCTGGAATCGAACCGTGGACACCTCTGTTAATAAGGCAACAGCATTAGCCACTACGCTATCGTTTGTCCAACACCAATGATTTAGCTTGATTGGATTGGTGTTTTAAGTCCTCTTTATGCACAAAAAGGCTAATTGGGACTGGACGTACAGTTTAAAGTTGGATCCGAACCACTGTGCCTCCACCGGGTATCGACCCTAAGGACCACTTGGTTACAAGGCGAAGACGCTACCACTACGCTATCGGATAGGCCACATTTCCACGAGAAACTAAGAGAATATGTAGTCTTGAATATCTTTCAAATGATTCCTACAGATGTATATACAGCTGGTTATAATTAAACTGACGGTGTTCAGAGTGGTACAGAACGGTCTGTAATGAGCGTAGGAGTCGTAGATATGCTAATGAAGGAATGCGCTCGCGAATTATGCAAAAACAAAAATTTTGTTCCAATTCTCTCCACCAGGTTAAAATATGGTGCTGTAAGCAGTCAGAACGTGGAAATTTCCGTAACTCTGACGTCAGTATGTTATCTGGACGTAGGTGGCATTGCCTAACTGTTGTGTGAGCTCCCTGGTTGTTGTTGGTGACGCTTCTTGATGATTCATTTTGTGATGTGAATGTTCGTTGAAAGTAAAAAAGATTGAATTTGTTCGTGTAAAACACAATGGCTATTGCGAAGAAAGACCGTGCACTGCTAGAGAAGTTGTTTTACCAGAATGGAAGCAATAGTAACGCTGCATTGTGGAAATATCGCCGACAGAAAGGGCTGAGAAGAGGGCCCATGTCAATTAATGGGCTGAAGAAGATGATGAAGAAATTCGAGGAAACTGGTGAATTGGGTGTTGCACCAGGGAGAGGAAGGCGGCCCATCCCCGTGGAAGTTGTGGACGAAGTTGCTGTAGCTGACCGTGCAGCACATGCCTCAACTTCTGCAACCAGTGCTAGAGCTGTGGCACGTGAATTGTCACTCCCCTGGTCAACAGTTCGCAAGGTATTGCGGTGCATTTTACACTGGTATCCCTACAAGATTCATATTGTGCACCAATTGAAAACCCAAGATATTCCACAACGCCGTGAGCTTGCCCATCGGTTTTTGGCACGCATGGAAGTGGATGACATGTGGCCGGGGAATATGATGTGGACTGACGAGGCGCATTTCACTCTGGACGGTGCACAACTGTCGCATATGGAGTTCCACTCATCCACATGTTGTGCAGGAACAACCATTGCACTCAGTTTACGTGAATGTTTGGTGTGAGTTCACTAGCTCCATCATTCTTGGTCCGTTCTCCTTCGAGGAGATGACACCTCAAAGGTGTATTTTGCCTGTTAGGCGTACAGTGACATCTGCACGTTATAGAGACCTCCTTGTGCAAGACGTGATTCCAGCTTTGCAACAACGGAACTGTGACCACACCACCATTTTAATGCAAGATGGGGCAACACCACATGTGGCTCGCCAAGTGAAAGATTTGTTTCGAGAAACCTTCACTAATGACCGCATCATCTGTAGGCGGTTTCCAGATGCGTGGCCTTCCAGATCCCCCGACCTAAATCCATGTGACTTCTGGTTGTAGAGATATTTAAAAGATCGTGTCTATCAGGGACATATCCGGTCTCTGCCTGATCTGAAGACTAGCATACAACGACATGTCGCTCAGATATCACCAGACATGTTGCGGGGAACTGTCGACCATGCCATGTTACGGATGAAGCATGTTCCTGAGTTGGGAGGCCATATTGAACAGTTCTTGTAACCATAGTTCCTAATAAACGTGCCAGAACCACTGTTATCATGTGTTTGATCATTCCTGCCTTTTTCCTGTACCCATACCACATTCTGACTGCTTACAGCGCCATATTTTAACCTGGTGGCAGGAATTGGAACTAAAATTTTGTTTTTGCATAATTCGCGAGCGCATTGCTTCATTAGCATATCTACGAAGTTTCAGACTCCTACGCTCATTGCAGCCCGTGCTGTACCACTCTGAACACCGTCAGTTTAATTATAACCACCCGTATTTTTAACCTATTTTATGTAAGACAATACTTTATTGTACTACTTCTGAAACTTTTCAAACCGCGCATGTCGTAATTTGAATATATTGAAGATACTATTTATACATTTCATCCAGATATTTATTGCTTACCTATTTTCCACGGACTTTCATCTTCGGTCATATGCAAACTTCATTTTGTAAAATAGGATACATATGTATTTCAATAACATATATCAACGAAGCACCTAGTATATTGTTTATAACTACAGCAAACGAACAACTTCCTCAAATAACAAAAAGCATCAAATTTCTAGAACACAGACATTTATAAACAGAGGAACAAATCTCCATGTAATGGTGTCGGGAAAAATGCGCCCGGGAAAAGTGCGCTCTCGCAATAAAAGTGGGAAAAATGCGCCCAGCACACACGACCTTCACCAATATGATAATATGTTGATTAAAACAACCTTTACGCGGCTTCCCCTCACATTTAACACAGGCTTGGGACTGTCAGGAAAGAGATTTTTTTAAAAGTACAGTAAAAATATTCATTTTTCTGGCGTGTTTAGAAGCTGGAGATGATGTCCTTTGTCATATTTTTTTATTTTACTTTTTTATTTTTTATTAATATGTTGTAATTTTTATTTTATTATATTAAAGTTTTTATTTACATTTGTATTTCCATTTCTTGTGACCTCCGTTGACGATCTTTTCCTCCATTTTTTGGATGTACGCCAGACTTCTCAGGCACTTGGTAAGGTCCTTGGGTGTGCTTGTTTTGTTAGTATGTAAAATTTTGCTAATCTGTTCATCCAGTTTTACGTACGTTCGTTTCCTCTTCGTTCCTTCCAACCCGATGCTAGCCCTGTCATATTTGTATCCGCTGTGTTCCGCTTCCTGCTTCAGCGTCTTCAGAAGGGTGTAGAAGTTGTGACGAAGTCGAACTTTCTCCTGCAGCTTATTGTTCCACCCTTCGACCGCATTGTCCGTGCGGTGTTTTGCATCTTTTGCATCTCCACAGTGCCACACATCAACTGGTAGTTTTTGCAGCCATTGTTGTAGAAAGTAGTCAAGAAACGCTGTCAGTTTCTCTCCTGCTGGCGCCGTACTATGGATTTGGAGCCAACCATCTTCAACGTCCTCGCGGGGGATCACTGCCAGAGCGCTGCACAAGCGGACATGAAGCCTTACTTCTTCGTCATTCTTGCAGTCCGGTACCAATCCAACGTCTTGAGCTTTGCGCCACAGACACTGGTTAAAGTGGAAGTAGCATCCCTTGATGGTACAAGTCGGGAAGTTTGAAATGAGGGAAGAAATGCACGCATCTTCGAAGTCAACCATGATTCTTTCTGGATTCCAACCCGGTAAACCTTCCTTGATTTTCCCAAAAAGTAGGTCGTAAGTTTCTCTTTTTTGTTGGGCAGGAAGGCGAATACTACTGGAGCGATGTTCGTCTCGTTATCTGTACTGCCAAGGTCTGCGTGGATTGTATAGAGCTGGGTGAACTGCTTGCTACACGATTTGAAAGTCCCGTCCATGATTGTGATTCTACAGTATATCCTTCCTTTGGAGCTACAAAAATCGAGGATTCTCTGCTCGTCTCCTTCATCTACCAAAAGGAAACTTGAACTGTCGCAAATTTTCAGGTATTCTTCAGATAAAACGATGTTCTGTCTGGAATTCGGGTCCCGACGATCTCCCTGTGCCTGCCTCCTCACATAGTTCATGCTGCGTTTGAAGCTGGAGTACACAGGAACTTCCGCCACGAGGTCGAATCCTTGATTAAACAAGGGACCCATTTCTTCCTGGTAGAGCTTAGACATAGATTCGTCATCTTCTCTTTCTCGCTTCTTAGCTGCCACTCGCTTAATTCGGACTTCTGTTGTCCTCTACATTTCTCTTTCTTCTCTTTAACACAAAGCCAAGTAGTTTTCTCATCCGTCTTCTTCTTAACTCGATATTGAAATCCATTGAACAGAGCACACGGCTTGCCTCTGTTCGTCTCGGTGATTGTCAAATCAGCCATCACAAATAGAAACACAAACACACACACACACACCTGACCTGTGCCAGATGGTTGGTAATGACTACTGAGTCAGTGGAAACCTTACCAGGTGTGCGATAGAAGCAAACAAACGAACAGAGTTAGATAACCGAGAATTTCAACCCTTCAACGGATTAGTTGGTGAAGGTCATGTGTGCTAGGCGCATTTTTCCCACTTTTATTACGAGAGCGCATTTTTCCTGGGCGCATTTTCTCCTGATTCCATGTAATATGTATTCTAATTTTATGTAAATCCTTGGACATAACAAGTTACTCAACTGCTTTGCTTTACACAACGTTATGCGTCAAATAACATCCTTTCAAACACTCCTGTCATTCCCAAATTAATGCAGAAGGACTACATTTAGTATATACAGAATTGAATTCTGTAATTGTTCTTTCCGCGACTCAAGTTACGACTTAGGGGAAAGCGTTCTGAATCAATTGAACCCATTAAAGGACATTTCGCAGAAGGAACTCAGGGCGATACCGTCTTCTGTGTTTTAAAAGTTTTTGAAGACTGGGTTAAGCGTTGGCATATGTGTGTTGCATCTGATGGGGCCTATTTTGAAGGCGACAAAATAAATGTTGATGATTAACCACGTATTTTGTGTTTTATTCACAAATTCAGGGTACTCTTTGTACGTAGTAGTACAGCGTGTCCACAAAGTCCTGCTACCGTTACAATGGAACTTAACTCCTAAACTATAGAAGATAAAGACATGCGGTTTTTTGCAACGTGTTCTACAGCTCTCAAAGTTTTATTTACAATTACAACACTTGCACATGCGCCCCGTTAGTATACGACCACACACACTTTGCCTTCTCCTGTGCTGTCGTCATTGTCGCTCACAACATAATCTGTTAAAAAACAAAAACAAATAATAATAATAATAATAATAAAATACCACTACTTATTAAAACTTTGAGAGCTGTAGAACACGTTGCAAGAAACCTCATACAGTTTAGGAGCTATGTTTCATTATAATGGTAGCAGGACTTTGTAGACACGCTGTACTACACTGCCACAAAAGCGTGTGAAGTGTGTTTGCAAAAGGCTCCGAAGCTTTGCCAGGAACTTGAAGGAGAGAATGATTTCGGGCAAAGGATTGTGGGGGGGAAGTTCCCAATTGAATGTTATCCTTTCGTCCAACGTTCAATCCAACTTCGGATTTCGTCATTAAAGATCAGGCTTGTATTTACATGAAAGTATTGATCGAATAATATAGGGTAAAAGAAGGGATGTTCGCCATGCTGGGAATTTCGTCGTACTTGTGGTTTTTGTAATCGTAGATAGAAACTTTAGGTTGGAAACACTGACTGATGCCTGTAAAAAATCAAGTAACAAGTGCCTTGTTTACAGTAAAAACTACAGTGTGGTGAGCGAACTAGCAAGCAAGCAGTACAGTTTGGAATGCGCGGTTGCGTCTACACAGAAGACAAAGAAAGGTGCCGAATTTCAATACTACGTTGGATATTGTCATTTCGTGGCAGATAAAAACTATTTTTCTTCCTTTTAATTATTGATATCGTAACCTCACACTTTAAGAATCTCGTGAAAAGATTTGCTTTGGAAAGCGTGCATGTACAAGTAAACATAAGTTGTTTTCTTTCGACTATGCATTTGCTGGTAAATTCGCCAGAGTAACAGAAAATGTGTCGAATTTCCTTTCTTACAGGCGATCTTTCACACACAACTTGTTCACAATTCATATGAACATTTAGGCCTATGTTTCTTAAACATGTCTGTATTATATCTTTTTAAGCAGTTGTCATTTGTAGGTCTCTTACACTTTGTTGTCTGACTTATTGGCAACAACTTGGTATTCATACACTTAAACTGACGATAAAATGATAAATAAGTTATATGGCGAATTTCCCAGCATGTGGCGGGAATTTAGCCACTTTTTCTCATTTTAGTATTTTTAATATTACGTCATAAATATAAGTAATATGTTATATTCCTCATAATCCACAATGCCTACTTTTTGTATCGTATAAATTTTATCCTTCTCCCCCAATTCGTTTAGAAGGAAAAAGTGAAAAGCATTTTAGTGGCGAACTTCCCTCCTTTACCCTAGATACAATTGAACGATGAAAATATTGGGCTTTACTCATGGTGTTCATATTAACTTCTCGTTTTGAATCGACGGGTTCGAATGTCAGTGAGGTACAGTCAGCGGCAATAGAAACGGACATCTACATCCTGGAGTACTGGCTTCCTTGCAAGGCGTTAAGTGTGTTGCCTAACTCTAAGGGCCTAAGTGGATTTTAATAGCAAATTTTCTATGGCAACTTCTACCAGCGCCGTAGATTTAGGCAAAACACGCCTTACAGGAACGTGAGTATTTCTGGATCTTAGCGTCCCATTTTTATTGCGGCTGACTGTACATACAGAACTCAAAGTGCATCAAATTATGGTTGATAAAAGTGTGTATTTTTATCAACCAAAATGCATCACAAGCAGTTTATGTGCTTTAATGTGTTGCCGGGAATCTAGTAATGGTGGGACAATTGCGCCGATCACTAACTGCAGGTGCACCTAACCTAACCTAACCTAAAAGTGATTGTAATGCAAGTAGGCTACGTTTACAAGCTACCTTGCCAGTCTCAAGCCTGAAGAAAGTGTGAGAAGAACCAGCGTTTTATTCGAAAATAAATGTTCTTGTAAGAAGTATTGATTGATTGATTTGCTTTATTTTAATTTGCTTCTTGTGCCACTTTTGGCTAATTTGCGAAGATGGGGATGAGTGATGATATGATGAAATTGATGAATGGAGACTCACAAACATCCATGCCCAAGCCAGGATTCGAACCCGGGACCCCTGACCTCGTAGCGCGATGTGCTAACCATTCCGCCACGGGGCCGGCTGTAAAATGTATTGTACGGGGTGTTAAGTTACCCTTCAATTTGATAGAAGATTTAAAATGTCATCGCAATTGTCCACCCACCCTTTCACTTCTCACTGTGTTCATCGCAATTGTCCGCCTACCATTACAGGAGTCAAGATATTTGAGTCAAGTGACAAAATGTGTCACAGAAATTTTGTCACAAAACCTTGAACGAACGGATTTGCTGCCAGTGACGTGCTCAAAAAAGGGGGGTGGAGGTGTTAGAGGTCATAACCCCCACCCTTTGGCCCATTGTTCCTAAAGGAAAGAACATGAATGGCTGGAAAAGATAGCAAAATGAAAACTGGCTACTAAAAAAGTATACGTACGACCGCCTTTCGAAAACCTGGACACGCCACTGTGTGCTGTGGGTTGTAGTTTGTGCACCACTGTTGTACAGTTATGGGACACCTAGATTCTGTGCGTGTTGTATAACTCTGCTGCTGTGGTCGAAGTTGCCATTGAAAATTTTCTATTTGAAGTGAAGACCTACGGACAGTGTAATACATTTTCCATACTCAAAATAGGAAAACATAATCGTTCATTAACAAAATATGTATTTCTCAATATGTCACTTAATGTAATGAATAAGTTATTAAAATCGTTACTAAGAAAAGTATTATTATTATTATTACAAAATTTCGTTTTGGAGTCGCAACCTTCAAAGTTTTGACTGGATAATTACATGACCCTGTTTCGACTTGGCTACGTGCAGCTACGAATGTGTTATACATTTTAGGTAAGAAGTTTAGAAACTTCATTAAAACATTCCTGTAGCAGTCTTGACTTTTACATCTGCTTTTGACGTTTGGGCTGATGAAATTACAGGTCTTTGCTTTGCTTGAAATGAAAAATTATTCATGGTCCTTAACAGCATTGAAGTTCCTTCTTCGTCTCAGATTGCCCCCCACCTCCCCTTGAACAGCGACGAAAGTTTTTTCTGTTTTATTAATCTCGTGATTTCTCTGCTTCAAGCGTTTATTTCAGTATTCTATTTTTTTTTTGCGTGATACAACAGTGGTACTAACTTTTCTTCTGCACTTGAAATGTAACGTGTTGCTAGTAACATTTACTTAATTAGTAAGTGCGAAGCAATCACTTGTTTTAGTAACTGTGAAGGCTATCTTTCAAGTAACAGTGACGTGGTTGCCTACGTATAACCGTGACCTGGTTACTTCCGAGTAAGCGTGGCGCAATTATTTTTTTAGTAATAGTTATGTTGTTACTTTTAGCTATGTGACGCAGGTACTTTTTGACTAGTCGTGATACAATTACATATTGAGTAAACTTTGCTTACTTTTGTGAGTAGGACACCTTTCATGAGTTACTTTGACCCCTGAGTAGTTACTTTCTGATTAACACTAACGTACTTTTTGATTAAGCCTGACTGAATTACTTTTGATTATAAGAGACGCAGTTACTTTCTTATTAATCGTGACGCAGCTTCTTGTAGAGTTACCGTAACACTGCTACGTTCACAGTAAATGTGACGCAATTGCTTACTTTTTGAATAAACGTGATGGAACTACTTTTGATTAACTACAACGCTGTTACTTTTTCAACGAACGTGACCCAGTAACTTTTTCAGTAAACGAGGTTCACTTTTCTTATTTTTGTGAGTAAAAATGACGTAATAAGGACACCTTTGATGAAGCATGACGAGTTACTTTGACCCCTGCGCGGTTACTTTTGTGATTATTCCTGACGTACTTCCTTTTTATTTATCTTCACTTTTTGATTATTTATTTATTTGAACACAACAGGCGAATGCCCAATTATAGTGTTCCATATGTTTTAATAAATATAAAGTATGTCAAGGCTAAAGTACATTGTAAATGTACACAAAAAGTATAGTTACTAAAAACAAAAACATTAAAATAATAATACAAGTTTGATTGAAAGTGTATCATAAAATGTCAGACGTAACTATCCAATACAAGAATTGCCTACATAAACACAAAATTTCAAATATTACAACGTACAAATACTATCTTTACATTCAATGTTTCAGATCTGAGCCAACACGGACAAAACAAAAAAATAAAGAGATACTTACATAATGCTTTATAATTTACATGAAATATAAACTTGATATAAACACAGTAGAATTCCAGGATGAAAAATATCTTTATTACATTATGAACTATAGAGAATTACATTTTTTTAAAAAATAAACCTTCAGGCCTCCCCGATGGCGCAGTGGTAGCGTCGTCCCCTTGTAATCAAGGGGTCCCGGGTTCGATACCCGATGGAGGCACATAGTGGTCCGGATCCCACTTTAAACTGTAGGTCCAGTCCCGATTAGCCTCCAATCCAATAAAACTTCATTTTGGAACTGAGGTCCTCATTCCTTCTGAGTATTTGAATGAGTTTATATTTAAAACAAAACATTCGGTAAACTATTAATTAATAAATATTAGCATAATTTTACAGTCCCTTTTTATTCATTTATAAATCTACAGTAATGTTTATTTATTTTATTTATTTATTCATTGACCCTGACGTAGTTACTTTTTGGTTGACCAATACGCGGTTACTTTGACCACGACGCAGTGGAAAAGTTTATCGTAGAAGAGATAGATAAATTGGAGCTTCGTTATGTGCAGCCGCGAAGTGTTTCATGAGTAGAGGAGGACTGGTTTAGAAGTTACAGGGGCAGATGGTTACGTATCCATATCCTAAAAGAGGAACTGATAGGCACAAAAGAGGACTGAGATTACTTGGACTGAGAAATGAACACCCAATTGGAACGAGAAGAAGAGATACAAGTAAGAAAAGAAGGGATCCTGATCCTTTCTGTGCATCACTCTTTTTTGTCACAGCGATATTCTTCCAACTTGACATCTGCGTTCGAGCAAGGCAATGAGGTCGGCAAAGAATGCTGTTCTTCTGGACGAAAGGATGACGAAGTAATTTCAGTAGACGTCTCTTCAGTGATCATGGTTGTCGGTTTTCTCTTTCTGTGTTCTTTCTTACTTTCTCCATTTCTTTCTTTATTGCATTATCTTTCTTTTTATTTCTCCCATTCCTCCTATTTCTTGATCTATAATTAGTTTACTGTTTGTCTCTTTTTCTTACTCTGTTATTCTGTTTATCTCCTTGCTTTTGGACTGTTTCTTTTCTCCCTATCTCCTTCTTCCTCTTTCCTACTCTTTCTTTCTTCCTATTTCTTCTTTCTTTTTGTTACTCTCTTTATTTTCTCTATTCTGTCTCATTCTTTCTCATCTGTTTCCGACTTTCACCCTACTAGGTGGCCAAAACGTCTTATTACCCCCCTATATCGTAGTGGTAACGTGATCTCCGTGTAATCAAGGGTCCTGGGTTCGATACCCATTGGCGGCACATAATGGTTCAAATTCCGCTTTAAACTGTAGGTCCAATTCCAGTTAACATTTCAGTGCATTAAGTGGACTTAAAGGCAAGATCAAACAAATGCTACCCCTTTTAGAAAAACTTACGAAGTACTAATCCTGAGTGTCAGTGACAAAATAAATTCGAACCTGAGACATCTGCCGTCGTAGTGATCTGTGATAACCCCTCTGCCAAGGAGGTCGGCGATAAATTTTCAAAATTTCTCATTCAGCCTATTGGATCGAGCTGCTGCGGCCATCGGGTACGCCCCTGGCGCATGGACGAGAGAAATTAAAGCATATCCAGAAAGAAATCAGCGGAAACAGCGCCAAAAGGTAAATAAATTTTTCGCGGCAGCCCCATTGTTCGTTCCGTCGACATCAAAACATGATGTAGTTCACTGACTAATTCAGCAAACGGCTCTAATGAAGGGGCAAATCGAAACCGGAAGTCGCCAGAAATTCAATGATATCGACTCGCGCCAGCGGGCTGTTTGCGCTCGCCAGCCCCGATAGGGATCCTTTTTAATTGGGGGCTCCGTGTCATGGCTGCCTCTCCCGTTAATCTTCCCTCTGGCAGCTACGTCACCATTAAACTAGGTCGTCCCATGCAGAAATTCTTGTTGTTACTCAATTTTCCCCTCTTCATATGGACGGTGGCATTATGTTAACAGGGTGTAATGGACAAGGCTCTTGTTTGGATGGTACCGAAATGAGAAATGTGTGTCTTGTTTTCGGTCTCGTCTTAATTTACAAATGTCTTTCTCGTTCTCGTTCTCGTCACAGGTCGCCCAGATGAAATTAAGACCTTTGTTTTTCTTTCGGCATGGTCTATTGGTTAGACAGGGAATTCCTTGAATGCCGAGAATTCTGCATGAATTCTCCGTAGGCGTGAAAAACTTTTATTAATGCAAATCCCATTGAAGTTACACATATTTATAAATGCCCTCACACAAGGTTTTTACAGTTTAGCTTTTATATTTATCGAAGAAAAGAAAGGTGCGTGGAAAATAAAACAGAATTATCTCATTCCGTTTGCTTTGTTAGTGTCCCTTGCAGATCAATCTATCTGACAGACAGAAGATTTTTGGAAATTAAGATTTCTTGAAAGATCCTCTCGGGCTATCGACCAGACGAGTTGTAGAAAGGATTCCAAGGTTTCGAGAGCTAACCTCACTCTCATCTTCAGGGTTGATCTTCAGCCCGAGAGATTCTTTTCATCTTTCGCCTCCAGGAAATCTTCAAGACTTACTTCAAGATATCTTGAAGTTCATTAGGTAAATTTGAGTTTGAAATGTTTGCGCAATTTACAGTTTTTCGTAGATTAATATATCCTTTAACATGTGCGCCAAACTATAACTCCCAGAAAAATATGATTGAACGCATACAGAAAGAAAATCTGAGATTTTTTGTATTATAAGAAGCATCAAATATATCACCAATGATACTTAAAATGCCATACATTGATTTGTTACATGAACTTGCATACAAAATCCCGAGAACAGAAAAGTTCCCCACTTGAATATAATGACACTTGAATATAACATTATCTCAAATCATTTGGTGGACTTGGATTTCGGTAAGACACAGGCCAAACTTATGAATATGTTAAAGAGGTATTATTCCTAATAATGGATTTATTATGAGGATTGGATTTGTCACATTAAAGTTTGTTCAAATGACATATTGTACCAGTATTTGTGATACTGTTTTGTGTGATTCAGGTGAAATGGGTAAATTTCTGAAAATTGTTGTTGTCCCATTTAAGTAGTGAGCCTGTTCTGTCATCGAGATATATATATATTATGTTTATGTATGGGAGTGCGTAAAGGAGAAAGGAGGGAGAATGTACATGTGCGTACGAGTTGTAAATGTAAATGTTTATAAATACTACCTTCTGTAATTGGAGACTTGTTTCTGTCCAAGGTAAATAAATAAACAAACATTTGTCACTCGTGTTTGTAGATGTATTTCGAGTCTGAGTATGTGAAATGGAAACTCCGCACCTTGAATTAAATATGTTAAATACATTTACCGTTTAATTGAATTAGAATTTTTGGATATATTGGAATCGCACAGACCCTATATATTGTTAATATACTTGTATGTGTGTGTGCGTGAGTGGTGAGAGGCGGTAATACGAAAAGTTTAAATAGAGAAAACATCTGCTCGTACGCGTGAATTGTTTTAAAGTTCGCCTTGAAAACAGGGAATTATAGCCTACTTGAATTTTATCATGGTCCTTTAGATCCACTAGATTGTAGATACCCTGATCGATGAACTCCGTTCGCTGGTTTCAGAACCAGTCTTCAACGGAATTCCGGACCTCAGCACAGTTAGTGAACCGGCGGCCATTTAGAACTATTTTTATTGGCCCAAAGATGTGGTCGTGGTAGGATGACAGATCTGGAATATAGGGGGGATGATTGACGACCTCCCAGCAGAAACACCGCAGCAAATCTTGGCACACTCTTGCCACTACATCATCTGAACACTGTATACCGTAATAGACATCCTTCATACGACGATCAATTTAGGCTCCACTTCTGCCGTCAAAGAAATTGAATTACTGCTCGCTGGGCGTGCTTGAACGCATACAAGTCACAATCGGACGTGTTTGTAACACTTGCATTAAATTTCAATGGAATCATTACAAACTAGAAGTGTCCGTGACTGTACAAGGGTGAAAGAAGATACATTTTTCTAGTTTATTTGTTCATTTTCCGATCACAGTTGCTGGAAGTGGTTCCTTTTCCCTTCCTTTTTTTAAAGAACCCATTTCGTAAATTGACACCAGAGACAAACAATGAAGGTCGGACATAAGGCCTATAAATATTGTAGCAGAAGAAAGGCGAATGTTGTGAGGTTGTGCCTAATACGATTCCTGAAGACATTTTTCCTTTGAAAGACGAAGCCTGCTTTCAGCTTAATCCTATTCACGCCGTCGCACAGAGCACCAAACAAGAGATTCTCAATGATTGTTTCCAAAGCATTATAGACAGTAGAAGTGTCTCTTCGTCCGCTGAAAGGTTCGTGCATGGTTGGTAGATAATGGGAATCGATAAAGTTACGAGCACACGGTGCCGGCCCGCACCCGGCCGACAAGATCCTCAACCGCCCGCAAATCTGATTGATTCGGTGCTGTCCGGGCTCCTATGCCCTTCGGTCACTGTCGCGAGTATTCGGGTTCGTTCGGCTTCAGAGTTCGTCTGCGCGCGCATCGTTTCAATTCGGCCTCGACTTCAGAATTACGGGTGGGCTTGTACTGGCTCCGTGTGCGGGAAATTTAACAGCCCGCGAACGGTGGTTCGAGCAAGGTAGTAAGCGCTGTTGCAAACAGCTGGTAGCAGCAGCTACGTTTCCCCTCTCAAGCCTTCATTGGCTGAGCCCTCTCGAGTCACTACTTGCGCAGAGGACTTGTTTTCGTTCGCTTGCTCTACACATTCCCGGGACAGGGTGTAGGAATGCTCGTAAAACATCCAATGGGATCGTGTGTTGTTTAGATAAGATATCCGCAGGCTTTTACCGGGAGGAAATTGTGGTTGAGAGAAAGTTGGATTTGAAGAGTGATGTGTGAAATTGATCTGTAGGCAGAGGTGACAATTTAGGAACATGAAGAGTAGGAATTTGGAAATATGAAGAATGAGAGAGTCTCCTTCGTGCCCACATTCGGAGTTAGCAGGATTGTCGTAATTGTAATAGATTATTTAAAGTGATATCGGCCATTAAGAGACATAGACGTAACTTAGGGTGGGGGGGGGCAAGGGGGACACTTGCCACCCCAGAATTTTCAATTTATTTAAATTTACGAGTTGTGGGTATTCTTGTTAATTAAGAGTAATTTTAATAATTTAGCAAATCTAACAGTTATTTAGCAAAATAGTCTGCTATTTTTATGGGACACAAAAACTTTCTGATTCTGCGTCCTACTCCAAAGATAAGCCCAAGTTCAATTCTGCCCCCCTCCCCTTAAAGTTAGGTCCCAAATTACGCCAATGAAAGCGAATGCATCTTTCTTCGTTATATTCCCCAGGTAACTTACGTGCCGTTTACCTGAATCTAAATAATATACTCCCATTTTCTTGCTCATCATAAAGCGCTCTTCCAAACTTATGGAACCTAATTTTATGAACACCGTGTATATTAATTGACATTATTTATGAAAATGAAACCAGTTTTGGATCTTATCGCGAGTTGTCTTTCCTTTTAACACTTTTTAATTAATATTGAAGCCAGAGCGAGCGTGGGACTAAATTTTATTCAGAGCTGCATCACCCGGCGGATTAGTGTAAAAGAGACATCGACACGCACAAAAACCTTCCACTCTTCATTTGGCTCGTCTAACGAGGTCTTTTACATAGCCAGGGCTTCGGGCGATCCGTTTCCTTTGATCCCTCATTCAACACGCACGGAACGGAAACTGGACCGATATTAGCCACGCGTGGCTTACGGGCGAGGGAGCAAAGGTCAGTCGGCCGGAGAGACCGCTTGCAGTCGCCAATAGGGTTGAAAAAGAGCTCAAAATGTCAGCCATTAGTAACTTTCATCGCTCCGATCGGCATGAATTGAGCAATTTCTCTCCCTAGGATAAGCAGAAGTTTATTCCTTCAATTTTCGCATTTTACCATCGCTTCTCTGCAACTTTCGCTAATAGCGAAGATGAGGATGAATGATTATGATAAAACTGATGGCCTCCAGAAAGGCCTCGAACCCGGGTTTTTCGTTGGCGAGATCGAAAGTCTTCCATGCTACCAGGCGTTCTATATTCAAGAGTCTCTCCTAGTTTTGAAGATGGCGGCAGTTTCCACGCCGTTTTATCTCTTCTTCAGTTTTATACCTGCATCATTCACCATCGTCAGATTTTATCGTGGATATATCACGTTCGACTCCCGTTGAAAACAAATTGCAGCGTCCCGATTAGCCTATCTGACTATATAGAAAGAGCGACGCTCAAGGGTTGACTGATTGATTGATTTAGTTTAATTTATTTCAGGTTTTGTGCCTCTTGGCTAATTTGCGAAGATGGGGATGAGTGATGAAATGATGAAAGTGATGAATGGACATTCACAAACAAACAAGCCCGAACGGCATTCGAACCCGGGATGTGCTATCCAATTTATTATTATTATTATTATTATTATTATTATTATTATTATTTATAAAGGAATACCCCTATTCGGCAGTATCCTCCGTCATTCACACATTTTCACAATCTTTCACACATGTCCAAGTTTTCACTGTATTCACATTAATTCTCATTATTCGGACAAACCCAAACATCCAAGCCCAAGCGGGGTTCGAACCCGGGACCCCTAGCGTTGCAACGCGATGAGCTAACCACTCGGCCACAGGGTCCGGCGACGCTCAAGGGAGCCCGCAGGGTTTTTTCTCAGGCGGGTTGACAGAGTCATAGAAACTTTTATTATTATTATTAGTAATGATATTATTGTTGCTATTATTACTGATATTATTGTTTTTATTTTTGTTATTATTATTATAATTATGACATTACTATTACTACTAATACTACTACTACTTATGTTATTTAAAATTACATGCATTTGTAATTTCCATATTCTGTATATCTACAGGGTGGTTCAAAAAGTCACTCAATACCCCCGGTACAGTCCGGCCAAGTTGACGAAACTACCTGGAAAGGACGATTTCAAACGCGAGAGGGAAAGCTGGGAGAAGCACTCGCCGAAGTACCCTGTGGTATTTCGCTTGCGTGGGTTCGCTTGCTGTGTTTATTACCGCTTTCTGTGTTATGTTTGTGATGGCTCTTACAATTCGCAACAAACCGTTTCGAAGTGGAATGAGGAAAATTGGGACGTTTTGGCCCCTGTTGCACATTCTACAAAACACCCTCGTTATGGTAGAAAATGTCACAACATAAACATTAGCCTTGTCACTGTGAAGGACTTTTAATTCAGTAGAAGCGTCACACTGCAAATTGTTCGCGAACAATCATTCATAATGCGCAGCTCTTCGTGGATGTATCCGATTAAAATCGTGTGCAATGGCATGCGAAATTCTCTCCCTAGACATCACTTTGATCTCGATGCATTACCGATGCGCTAAACAAATTTTAAGGCATTTTTCTAACACCTCGAAAAGGAGCAAATTGGTACAAGAATTCAGTCATAACTTTTTACTGGTTAAAGATACGTCGAAACAACCTTCACCATTGCATTTCTCGTGTAATTCTAGCCTGATTTGATATATCATATCACCCCCTTCCCATTTAAAATTCTGAAGTTGAATTCAAGATGGCGGACATGAAGATGGCTGCCGACCGCGCGGGTGGCGTCAATGTGGTTCCCCCTTGGCCTGATAACGATTGGTCATCACCATTTCCATGTTGCGCGCTGCAGTGGCCTTGTACCGGGGGTGTTAATTGACTTTTTGAGCCACCCTGTATATACAATTTGCATAACTATATACTTAACATTAATTCATGTAGGACATAAAGCTGTTGACTATAGTTAGATAATCAGTGCAAAATAGACAGTAAGCTTAAATGTAACCCTATATCAAATAATATTAATAATAGTAATATTTGCTGTAACTTACGGCCTGTAAGTCACAGAAAACAATACCTTTTGTTATAATATATCTGCACAATTTCTCCATTCGAATTACATTAACTCTTTCCAGAAATCTCAGGATGGCAAGTGCCCTCCTGCCCCCCTCCCCTGCGGGCGCCCATGGCGACGCTTTTACTTTGTCTATTTTTAGCCGCTTTTGTAGCAGTAATGGCGCCATGAGTGAGGTGTAGTCACATTTAATATACTCCTAAGTTCCAGAAGAAAAATACTTGTTCTCTCTAAAGAAGAGATTATTTATCTCCATTTTTGTTGGCTGAGAGCTGCAACGAGGGCAACAGCCCCCCCCCCCCCCAGCGGCTATATTTCTACCTCTACCTCTTGTGTTAATCGCGACATTGAGGATGAGTAATAAAATGATAAAATGAATGAAGAAAATACAATGATACATCGGTGCCTGGCCAGGTTCGAACCTGGAACTTCTGGCTTCGCAGCGCATCACACTTACGACTTAGACACCAGAGATAGACTGCTGGGCTACGTAAAAAATAATACAGAAAATTCACTCAAGATGGCAGTTTGTCAATTGGTCTGCAGCTCTTGGTAATTTTGCGAGGTACAACGTAGTTCTTAATGAGATTGCGCGAAAGTTAAATACTACTAATTTGTACAATGTGTAAAGTAAGTTTTATATTTAGAAGAAAAGTGTTATCATAGTTTTTAATGATTCCTTCTAGAGACAGTTTCTGTAATACAGTAGAAAAGCCTACATGTTAGTACGAGTCTTCTGCAACTTTTTAAAAATATTTTCATGAGTGTCTGTGAGCAATTTATATTTCATTGTTGAAAGGTTCAATGCTGATTCAGGCATTCATTTTTCTTTAATAAATCTCATGTGTTTATGGTAACAAGAAATAATGATGAAGAAACTCAAAGTAAACGTCACACAAAACATATGGTCATAACAAATGTACAGTGGGATCCATGAGTATTACCGTGCAAATTGTCCATCACCATGTTCGTGCACTTTATTTTGACCCAATAAGAGCTTCAAGAATTAAAAGAAAACTCAAAACAAGCTATAACTTGTGCACCAGCATACATAAGAATCCATCGCTTAAAAACACATAGGATGGAATTTAAAAAAATGAAAATATTCATGGACAATTTGCACGGCAATGTTCATAGATCCCATTGTATAGGGTGTCTGATAAGTCACTGCCTATTTTTGAATTATTTTAACTTCTTTATTTGGTAAGCGATTCTGAGGATTCATGCACACTGCTACTTATAAAAATATGAATAGAAAATTAAGCAGGAACTTTCGTCACTTTGATCTAGCATACTTTTTTTTGTTATTCAATAAATATTCAGTTCTTTAACTTTTTGACATTAATTTCCTTGCCAAGACAATTATTTTTATACAAATTTTCACGACCTAACTACACGTGTGGTAGCTAACGAATGCGTATTGTTATATCCCTATTCTGATATCTTCTTAGTTATTCATGTAATAATACGATACAATATTAATTAATTTACATATTATGAATAGACCTGTAAATTATATTAGCGTATTAATTTAAACATCAATTAACCAGTGGCGTCACAACCTTGGAGGGCCAGTGCCTACCTACAGACTGCCAGTCTCACTCTCACCACTCTCACCAGCACGACGTTGTTGTAGGTTTTCTACTAGTGTCACTATTTATATTTTAAGCCTAACAATGAAAAAACAGGAATTTGGCATTGAAAACTGCTTTATTGTTTTTCGAAGTATTCTCCTTTATGGTCAATACACTTTTGCATTCGTTCGAACCATTTGTCAAAGCAGTTTTTCCAATCTTCTTCAGACACCTCTATAATATGGTTTTTGAACGCATCAACGGCGTCTCCCGCCGACGAAAATCGTTGTCCACGCAATTTATTCTTGACATTCGGGAACAAGAAGTCATTGGGTGCCAAATCAGGACTGTGCGGCGGATGACCCATCGATTCGATTTTTTGACTGTTCATAAAGTCGGTTGTTGGACGAGATGTGTGACAGCTGGCATTGTCTTGATGAAGAATGATCCGACGGCGTTTGTTTGTTTTCCGTATTTGACCATTCAGAGTTGACTGTTTTACGTTCCTCTAAAGGTACAGTTGCCACATGACCAGTTTTCCCGAAAAAACAGGCGACCATTTTTATCGATGTGCTTCGAGCGCGAACAACTTTTGTAGGATTGGGTTCATCTTGAAACACCCATACAGTCGACTGCTGTTTACGTTCCGGCTCATATGCATATATCCATGATTCGTCACCTGTTACAATCTTATATACGTCTTTTGAAGAACCACGATTGTATTTATTGAGCATTTGTTTGTACCAATTGACGCGAGCGTCTTTTTGAGTTTTTGTCAAATTGTGTGGGATCCAACGAGAACGTACCTTTCTCACAGCTAAATGATCATGTAATATTTTACATATGCTGGGGGAACTAATGCCTATGGTTGCCTCAATCTCACAGTATGTCACATGACGGTCTTGCAGTATTAGGTGTTGCACAGCATCAATGTTTTCTTGAACAACAACTGATTTTGGACGACCTTCGCGAATCTCGTAGGTGAGCGAATGGCGGCCACGATTAAATTCGTTATACCAGCGTTTCACAGTGGCAAAGGATGGGGCTTCATCGCCAAATGTGGAAGTAAGTTGATCGATGCACTCTTGTCTTGATAATCCATGTCGAAAATCGTAAAAAATCATCGCACGAAAATGTTCACGAGTTAATTCCATTTTATTGTTGTCGCGCAATCTCCAAGGCAACATAAACAACACAAATGAAGCTATTGACAAAACATTTGAAGTACGTTATGGTCAATAATGCCAGACGATTCCGTACAAACGTCAAATCGCGCCTAACTTCAATCAGTGTTACCAAGGCTCAAAATATAAATAGTGGGCCTCGTATAACCGGGTTACTTTACTCGTTCGTAGGCTCCCCAATTTCCTCACGATTGTGGATGGACACTGGTCACATACACTGGCCGAAATCTCAGGAGAAAAGTTGTTACGCTTCCCTCAGGAGACTCGAACCTGCGTGCGTTAAGCAGCCCAAATACTAACGTAAAAATACACGCTGCGTATTTACGCAAGTACGTTACGCCAGGTCGCATACACAACGACGTGCACTTTTATACCAACGTTCTTCTCTTCCTTCCAAGCACGAGCGGACTCTGGTGGTCGTGCCAAGAACCAGCAGTGAAGTGGGTTCTGTGGTTGGAGGATGACTGAATGCGGAACTCTCATCCAGGCTCTCGAAGTGGTGGCCTATGTTTCGCAGAAACGTTATATTCATTAAACCATTATATGTTTATCTAAAATGTATCTGCAGTTCGACTTATTCAGTAAAATTCCAATTCTGTATGCGGAAATGTTCTATAGGTATTGAAGGCACACACTACCAATCACATCTCAGCGAAACGTTTTATGTTACATAAAATGAAAAGAGGAGAAAGTGTTTAAGGGATGACTTTCTCTCAATACACCCAAATGTCAACTTCACTTCTACCCAGCACACCCTGGACTGCAATTTGAGATTAATGAGTCTCTGGACTCTTACCAAGTATAATCGTCAGTGGGATTTATGTTATGTGCTGTCCATGTGTGTTTGTGATTGCCCTTTCATCATATCATCTTATCTCCATTCATCCTCAATATCCTGATTGGCCAAAAGAAGCAGAAATACGAAGTTAAAATAAATTACATCAATCAATCAGTATATGAAGGATAAGGATATAACGTTGTGTCTACAAATGCACGTGGAAGTATAGATTGGATTGATTAAATTAAAATTCAGAACTCAAGCTGTTTCTCTAGTCACGTTAAAATATATGCATATGTTCATTATATAAATAAACACACAAACTGAAAAATTAACATTTGTTAATCTGTATGAATTTTATCCTGTCAAGATACATGTTGGAGGTACAAACAAAAATAAGTCATTTTCGATTACTCATTACAAAACTAAAAACAATATTAAACCTTTGAATTCGATACTAGGAAGACCCCCTCCCCACGATAGCAGATCTCTTGATTTCTACTTCAGCTGTAGAATTCTACCGCATATCTACATACAATTGATTGATTGACTTCCTTTGTTTTAATTCGTTTATCGTGCCATATTTGTTTAATTTGCGAAAATGAGGATGAATGAGGATGAAACTGATGAATGGACACTCACAAACATCCATGCGCAGGCTAGGATTCGAACCCAGGACCCCTGGCGTCGTAGCAAGATGTGATAACCACTCCGCAACGGGGGCCGGCGCATAGCTACGCAGAAACATTCAGACAAAAAAAGCTTAATATGTTTGTTTAAGAAATGTCAAGGCAGTAATATTATTTCATATTTATTGAGATGTATTGTATTAAGATTTGTATTGCTTATATTTGATTACTCTGTAGATTAATCATGACAATGAGTATTAAATGGTGATAAGATGAAAGAAGAACAAATTGGGATAAGGCAAATACATATGTACAGGTCTAGCGAGGTCATTATTAGATCACTCAACATTAATTGAGGCAGCGGCAAAGATTTTATAACAGACAGCGAAAGTAGATGTTACAGAAAAGTTCGACGTAATCTTACGGCTGTGTATGGGCCGCTTTACATTTTCATCCATACATCCTTCCCTCGGAGCCCAGTTCTTCCAAGCACAAGCTCAAGTAGTCCCGTACAACCTGCTTTCTACAAAGGGGTTCCCCAGGGACCGGCCTTTCAGCGATGGTACCTCACGAATTATGGTTGTTCACAATATCTGGGTCTCGGCCGAGGGACGAGCAGGGCAATTATTTCCGCTGGTTTCTTCCAGTCCCAACCTGCCCTTTCATCCACAGCCGCCTTTACGCACGCGTATACGCAGAAAAGTTAAGACCTCTTAAACTTTTGGGACGTAGGGAAATTACGGGGATGCGTACGAAAGTTACGGTGCGTAACATCCGCAGGTCCCGAAAACTTCTACGTCGCGTGCAAAATTTAATGACTTCGACGTTTTTTTACGCAAGTGTATGGGCCGCTTGACCGTACGGCCACGGTGTGGGACATTATTATTATTATTGACACCCTTGGTCTCTCGACATATATTTCTAAATACTAGCCTAAAACCCTGGAAGTCTCTCTGCTCATCACCCGGACCTTCTTTTATGCAAACCTTTACCCAGCATGCAGCAGGGAGGGCTGGAATGGTCAGCGGTACCATCACGACAAAGCGTTGACTTGGACGATACACGTTATCGATCGGGTCCCTGCATTGTTCCACAACAACGGGGGCATTGTTGCTGCTTTGTCTTGAACGCGGAGGGAAGCAGAAGTTTGTCTTTGAAGCGCCTTTCTTTCCTTCAAGGTCTCTGTGCAAGGAGAAACAAAGGAGCGGGTCAAGAATGGATCAGGAGCTCTGTTCCTGCTTGCGTCTTTCTAGCGCATAGGCAACGCGGTGACGTAGATGGAATGTAAACGTGCGTGTAGCTAGCAGTGACTGCGTCAGATCCTTTGGAGTGGGTGGCAGAGGCTGCCCCCCCTCTTCAAATACATTAGTCACGCAAAGAAAAAATTACAATAACCCAAAAAGTGTTTCTGGCAACATAATTTTCATTTGAATAGGCAACAACAGTGTGTTCACCAGAATCAAATTCTTGTAGTAATCGTGCACTTGTTTAGTTGCCAAAGATTTTCGTAAAAATCATCAAATTTAGTAAATGCTACTATTTTTATTTTTGTTCGCAGTTACCATACATCTTAACCTAACGTGTTTAGTTTAGTTGATTCAAGGATATTAGATTGTTTCTCTGCATTTAGAGATGATGGATCATACATACACAAAGAGGTGGAAAAGGCATAAAGATCTAGAAACTCTTGGGTTCCGCAAGAGGACCGAAACCTTTTCTCTCACACAATTTTAATTCGGTCCAAGTTGAGTATTCTTGTTCATTTCAATACGGAACTTGGACCGGAAAATAAGGTTCCTGGACCGTATTTAAATTGATCCGCTGGACCGAATTGAAATCCTATACAGATGAAAAGGTTCTTAACTGTCCAGAACCATGATTTTTCCCTCCTGGACCGGAATTGAATTTATTTAACCCTAGAAAGGTAACGCCTCTTTTGGCAGACTAGTCATGAGATGTCGTTTTTTTTTTTTTGGTTTCATCCTCTTCCACTTAACTCTTCTGCTCCCTGCTCCGTCTACCTTCATTTGGGTCATCGAGACTGATGGGGAAGTATCGGTGCTCTTTTGCAAGTGTCTGTTTTTAATTTTGCGTTATCTGGCTGGAAAAAACATTAGTATCTACGTGCACCAAAATTTTCCATAACAACTTTGCAAAATTTGCTAACATCCTGAATATGGAAAGGTAAGTAACTAATGAAGTTCCTCAACAACAACAAGGAAGGAAGATTTGTGCATTCTGTTCCTCAAGCAAGAGAAGATGTCCAGATTCTTCTGCTGCCATTGGTCCAAAGCCATGTGTGGTAAACACCTGTCAGTGTTGCTTTGAGTGTACACGAGACTTATGAAAATGTAAATTTGCATTCCTGCATGCTATTCATGTCTTTGTAAGTAAATACTTTTGTAAAATGTATCCTCTTTTTTTAATTCTGAAGAAAACAGTAGTCCAGCAGACGAATGGTTAGCTTTAACGTTTGGCACAGGACATATTCTAGCTTTCTATGGTTAAAATTCCTGAACCTTTAACAATCCTAGTAAAAAGTGACTGTGAGGGGGAGAGAAGACAAAAAGAAAGGAAACGTTTTGAATTACATGTGAATTTAATGTTCAAGTCCACTTTATGCACAGATAAGCTAATTTGGACCAGACCTACAGCTGAAAGTGGGATCCGAACCGCTGCCATCTACGTTCTAATTCGTCTCCTAAATCATCATAAGCTACTACTTTTGAACATTACTGTACTATTGTTGAAAATGCGTTTATGGCCTAGTCTCAGTGCCACCAAGTAACGAAACAATCTCTGTTCTAAGAAGGGGATTCTATCCATCGTTTTATAAACTGGACGGCTTTGATGCCAAAATCTGAAAACTTCATTTTATCTGGATCTTCAGTGATGCCTACGTGGGTCGTTCAATATATAAGTTTCCGTATGCTGTAAAAAATATATTTTTAAGATACATTAGAACACTATACATACATGTGTAGGAGGATCCTTCGTCACTTCTCCACATAATCCCCATAGAGATTCAGGCATTTGTCCCACCGTTGCACCAATTTGTCGATACCCTTTGCAACAAAATCAGGACTCTGGCTATTGACCACTATTCTCACATTCCGCTTCACTTCTTCATCTGTTTCGAAACGGTAACCTTGCAATTCAGACTTTAACACAGGAAAAAGATGGAAATCACTCGGCGCTAAATCGGAGCTGTATGGAGGGTGGGGCAGCCGTTCCCACCCCAATTCTTCAATTTTGTGTTGCATTTACACTGCTGAGTGGGGGCGAGCGTCATCGTCAAGAAGAATGTCTCCAGCTGACAGGAGACCTGGTCGCTTATGTCGAATTGCGTTTTTCAGTTTATCCAATGTTTGACAATAACGGTCAGCATTAATTGTTCTTCCTCGCTGCAAAAAGTCCATAAGCAGAACGCCCTTAGCATCCATGCTTCTGAAGTCCTTATGACGCGAGCCCGTGTTTTCCGAACAAGCATTTACTTTTCGCCCTTGAGCGCATGCGCCTTCACGTCTGATAACGAATCGATTGTTGTTCCTTGTAGACGAAGGATGGCGCTTGTCAACCATGTGCTTCTTTTTAATGGCATTGCTTTATACAATATTTTATAGCACAGGGAAACTTATATATTGAACGTCCGTAGTATTTACATGCTTAAGTTAAAAATGACAATTTATGTGCCGAGAACTATAGGTTAGGCAGATCAGGTTCGGTGCCGTTTTTGTCACGTGATCCAAGGACATGGTTTGAGTTCTGCCTTGAACCCCCTGACGAGGCATAAAACCTTTTCTTTTCTTTTTTAGATCGTACTTGCGTAACTGTCCAGACGATAGCATTATTTTTCATAACAGGCATAAGATGTCAAGTTAAAGGATGTAAATTCTTGTTTGCAACAATATTAGGAGTGAAACGTCAAATTCTTTTCCAATTGAAACTTAACTTTTTTACGGATCTCCCAAACGTGTGCATAAACTTCGCCTTTATTGCATGTTTCGGTTCGTGGCTGCTATGAAAAATTGCTGGTACCGGCATGGAGATCGTAACTCTAGGTGATTCTGTACACACACGAATGAAGAAAACGTTCGGAAATGTTCTTTCGCATGTGGGAATGCTAATATTGAAAAAAAAATAACCCCGAATACAGCCTGTCTGCCACAATTGACTTACTCCAATGCCCCACATAGGGTACTGATTGAGGTTTCCGGGTGTGCTAAACTTTAAAAACGATTCGTAATTGCATACAATATGGCGGCGAGCAAAGCATATTCCTGTTTTTTTTTGGATGGAAACAAAATATGAGTCTCTAAACTTTTTTTGTGGACCGGATTGAGAACACAATTTAAAGTTTCATAAATTGAAGACTCCGTAGAATTTTTTTATTATATTTAATCTTAGTTAACAATTCGTGACTAAAATTGGTAAACGCTGTAAGTGCCACAATAGTTCAAACACCGTTTTCCACGTTAAACTGTGAAATGTGCCATGCTTTATAATGTGGTAAACGTGAAAAGTGGCTGGTAGCCCTCTAAGTAGTTCAAAAGGCGTGTAAAGAGGTCACTAGCGTGCACGTTCTTATGGGCTTATGTACGGAACGATGCGATTTCCCAACACTTTCGCTTTTGTCACTTACAACGTTTACCACTTTTAGTCCTCAATTAAAAATATTGCCATTGATTTGATGCATTTTTAACCAAATCAATCAATCAAACAAGTACTGGCTGTAGGTCCATACAAGAATACAGTCCAGCGTGTATTACGTGACAGAGGGGTTAAGATTTCGGTGTCTTGAGAAAGGTTCACCCCTTCACCCCAAGAATAGCATTGGACATACTTCAATAACAGTTTATATTTTTTTAAATTTTTTTTTGAATTTTATATTTGTATCACTAGAACCAGGATTTTCTTAAATAACATTTGCTTGTAAAATATGTGAATGCCAACTGTGTCGACCTGTCCGATGGCGTAGTCGTAAGGGGATCACCATGCAATCAAGGGGTTATTGTTTCGATACGCGGAGGCACATAGTGGTTCGGTTCTCACTTTAAACTCTAGATTCAGTCCCGATTAGCCTGTCGGTGTATAGAGTGGACTTAAAACTACAAACGTCAATGGCAGCCTTGCAGGAATCTTGCACATAGAAAAATAGTGTGTGTGCTAAAGTCGTTATCGCACACACTATGTGATTCGTGTTATATTGAATTTGAGGACCTTGTACGTGTACACCCAATATATTCACGGGCAAATAAAAGTAAAATTTTAACAATTTGTGCCTTTCTAATGGTACTAGTTACTGTCATAATGCATACAGTTATAAAAGATATAAAATGCATCAATCTTTTACGGACAGCCTGTATTGCTTGCATACGTCAGAACACTGTCTACACGCAAGTCCAGATGAAGTTGAATCAGATTCGAATTATAATGTCCTAATACTCAGGAAGCCGTGATCGTCTTGACAGCCACGCGGGAAACCCGGGATGGATGGTCTACTGTCGGAATTTATCCGGCTTTACATACACTGTAAAAAAAAAAAGCAGTAATTTTACGGTGACCTCACCGGCAGCTCGGGCGCCAGTCGCGTCACCGTAATTATGAACAAAATTGCACCGTAATATTACAGAAATTTCATCGTTCCAGTTACGGTTCAAGTACTGTAAGTGACACTGTCATTTCACCGTAATTATACAGAAAATTTCCCGTGATAGCAACAGTGAAGGATGCTATAATTTCACCGTAATTTTACAGAAAATTTCCTATGATAGCAACAGTCAGTATTTTGCTTTTCTTCTTTTTTCATTGTAACAATATTAACAACAACATACTTTTAATGGCTTAAAACTATATTCTGTGTTATTTTCCACAATGTATTGCATTTATAAAGGTTACATGTTCATGGTGATTAAAATCACTTTGACATTATAAATTTAAGCCATTGAAATACATTAGCTAAGCTTTTGTATAATACGGTAATTTGCAAAAAAAATTTAATAAATCACAATATATAATACTTACTTGTAAACTTGCAATGTACATTCACTAGTATCCATGGTAGGAAATATTGAAACCTGTGGGCAGTGGGGATTTTACTTTTCTAATAGTAAGTGTAAATCAGAGCCTGTTTGAATCATTCTCACTTCAGAACACTCCCTTAAATCTACACAGATTAACCATAATAATGGGAGTTATACCTTAACACTGACGCTAAATACTACAAGACACAAACGTGAAGCAAATGGTATGGGCTTAACATCCTCCTTACACGCCAGATCTAGCCACTAGCCGGTTCATACTCATAACCTAAGCAATATCTGCGTTCAAAGGTGCATTCTTGCGTCAGTTAATGAAATATAATTTCTGCAGCGGAAGTCGAAAATGCAGCCGCGTTATTTTATGGCCACTGAGACTTCGACGGAGATATGGCGTTGTCATCGAGTTTTTTAAAGGTCTGAAACACATCAATCTTGTTAAATTTACAACTTCCCGTGGCGTCTAATGTAATTACGTATTAATATTAACGAAATGTACATCGTGGGTGAGCTGCATACGTATCGTGGGGAGACGTAATCTGTCTTTACGGCGTTCTTGATTAATCCTGGATGGGGTGAACAGTCTCCCCTCTTGGTGCTGGATGCTGGTAGACCCTTATCTTGCATAAAAGGTGAGAAAGAAGTTGCAAAGTCTCGCAGATTTTATGGCCAGGATGCAGCAGTAAAAGATGATGGAGACAGAATGGAGTTTCCGACTCCGGCGTGATACGTAAACTTTAAAAGTTGATCATGTGAGCCTTGTTGGAAGAGGGGTGTATCCATTTTGGAGTACTAATGAGACTGTTGGAAAACTGGGGTCGTAGCTACCAAGGTATGAAGGCCTTTAGTTTTCAGTTCTCTCCTCTCTCTCTTTGTTTATCTTCATCTTTATTTTATCTTTGTTTCTCTTTCTTTTTCATCTATCTTTTTCCTTCTTTATTTCTCTCTCTCTCGTTTATCTCTTTTCTTTCCTTGTTTCTCTTCCATGTCTCTCTTCTTGTTCTCTCTTTCTCTCACATTATTTCCATCTCTTTTTCTTGTTTTCCTTTTTATTTTTGTCAGTTTCCCTCTCTACCTGTTTCCCTCTCTCATTCTTTATTCAACTCTATGGACGCTTTCCTACATCTTCTCTCTTTCCTCTCTTAACTTTTCACTTTGTTTCCTTCTTCACTTTTTCTATATCTCTGCATATTTCCCCTCTATTTTCTTTCTCTTCTACCTGTTTCTCCTCTTTCAGCTCCTCTCTCGCTTTCTCACGCACATAGACTACTTGTTTCCTTCTCTTCATTTTCTTTTCCCCCCTTTCTGAACGTTTCTCTATCTCTTACTACCTTTCTCGTTTCTCTTTCTCTGTTTTCCTTTGACGTTCTTTATCTCCCTACAACTCTTCTCTCTTCTACCTCTTTATGTCCTTCTTTTCGCCTCCCTTTCTCTCTCTCTCTCTCTCTCTCCGTGTGTGTGTGTCTGCTTGTTTCTCTCCCCCATTGTCTTGTCTATCTCTCTGCACGTTTATCTCCCTCTCCTACTACCTTTTCTCTTTACCTCTTTGTTTGACTCCCCTCTATTTTCTGCTTGTTTCCCTAACTTCCGACTTCTCTCAACGTTACTCCAAGTCAAAAATGCCATTAAAACATTGAGTGTTTCAAATATATACAAGGGTTGGATAAAAAGTAATGGCAACACTGGTATAATTGGTACTTGACTGTATTGGCAGAGGAGCACGTGTTACATTCCTTCAAAGTAATCGCCCCTCATCTCTACGACCTTCTGTCACACGTATGGAAGGCGTCGTACACCGTCAGCGCGTCCATCTCTGTCGATGTCCCGCAGTGACCGCCCTATAGCACGTACGATGGCTTCGCGCGTGTCGTAGTGCTTCCCGCCCAGTGGTTCCTTCATTTTGACAAAACGGTCGTAATCACACGGTCTCATACCGGTGAATACGCCGGATGTTCCAGTACCTCCCACTACCAGCTATGCAGGAGCGCCGTCACATTGTTCGCAGTGTGACACCTTGCATTGTCAAGCAGGATGATGGGACACCGTGCCGTCGCTTCCTTCTTAATGCGAGACGAAGGTCGTGTTGCAAGAAGGTGCAGAAGTAGGCTGCGTTGACCGTCTGCCTGAGAGACGTTGTTCTTCTTGCCTAAACATATTGTTAGGGCGCTTGCACTCTCGTCCTCTGCTTCAGAGCACTGCTGTTTTTGACTGAATAACATACAATCGCTCCCACTCACTATACTTCCTCGTCTGACATTCCTTTATCAGCCACGAAACGCTTGTGGCGCTGTGACTCACCCCTTTCACGGGACAGCAGTGTTGCCATTACTTTTTATCCAACCCTTGTATCTAGTTGTAATCCTTGCCTGGAAATGGGTGTTCCTTTGTAAGTGTCCTTTCATCAATTTCATCATCATTGGCGTTAGCCAAAAGTGGCTGAAAAGCGACCAATGAACCAATGATGTTTCAAATATTTCCGAAAAGGAAAATTCAAATGAATTTAAACCGTTGGTGTCCAATAAAATCCACTATTCCTATATAAGAGCATATTACTTTGATTCCAAAATGCTACTGTTGGTGTGAGGTAGGCACCACAGGTAGTACGGTATTCCCGTAGCAAGAACCGCAGATTCAAATTTTGATTCCGTAAGTGGAAATTTGACTTCACGTTGCCTTCAGAGGATACAGTCGAGCATTGATCATAGTTATAGTCGACTTCTCCCAGAAGTTGACTGTTGACTATTTATACGAGGGTTATTTCAAAAGTCTTGTTCACCGCGCGTGCTCGGTCCGTAAGATGATGCAATCATTCCGATTGTAGCGTCAGCTGCGAGGTAGAACTTTATGTGCGTTTGTTGGTTACCTTATCCCTGTTCCAAAAATAAGTTGGGGAACTGCTTCGCAAACTGGGACGAGACCACTAGGACTTGACTTGTTGAGAAAACGAAAGAAACCATTGCATGGGAAAGTATTCAGTTTCATTCATGGTGATGAGTAAGTCGCATGCATCAAACGAAGGTTCCTACAGTCAGTTCCGGGAGTCTCTGGAGCAAGCGAACGTAAACAAGTCTCTGCGCAAGTAGTGACTCGAGAGGGCTCGACCAATGAACGAGTGAGAGGGGAAAACGCGGCTGCAGGTACCAGCCGTTTGCGGCAGACATCACTGCTTTGCTCCGCCCACTTCCTTTCTCCTTTTCTCTACCATTATGCGCGACCATGCTCCGCAGATTCTCGAAACAGGCTGTAGACGGGAATACAGTACTTACTCAAACGCTGACCCGCTGTGATAAAGAGATATGAAGATTATTTTGAAGACCTCTAAATGCAACTCTCATGTACCCAACGGTAGTAAACATCCTGATCAGACATTTCCTCAAGGAATGCCAAATGCTTGTTTTTTTCAGAAGTGCAAGGAACCACTACAGCATTCTGTTTCAATGCCTGGGCTTCCTGCCATTTCTACCGAAACAATGATGTAGCCTTGCGACAAATTCTCCATGCAGTAGTGGCCAAGCGCCAATATCTTGTCTCAAACGCAGCCAACTTTTACTCACATTTCTTCCTCTTGTACCCCACTGAATCACGTCCTATGAAAAACAAAGCAATTGCATGCATTTACAACTCATTAATCAGTGTGCAGTTTAACTTTTGGTCATCTGTTATTTCCATTACATGCGGATTATCTGTACAAACCATTCAGATATTGTTCCTACAACAATTAAAAAGATAATAAAGAAATCAGAATTATAACTTGTTCTCCAGCATGACGTTAACATTGCTGATTCCTTAAGGTATCATTTGACACGTACCTCGTGATCTGTACAAAGAGATTTGTGAAATATTGATACGTCTATTAGTTTCTTAAAATCAGACCTCTCAACTCTTTATAGGCAAGAAACTGGATTAACTTCTGAAACTCATGTGGGCTAAGGAATTAATAATGTTGACATTTAAACAATGAAGATCTTTTTGCTTCTAATATTTTGTCAGAAGTAAAGAATCGACCTGGTTTTAGGTGGCCAAAAATGTAGCCAAATTACAAATACCGGCGAATTACAATGTTAGTAACCACATATGTGAATTTCATGTTACATATTGATTGATTGATTTGGTGTTTTAAGTCCACTTTATACGCAGCAAGGCTAATAGGGACTGGACCTACAGTTTAAAGTAGGATCCGAACCACCGTATGCTTCTATCGGGTATCAACTCGAGGACCCCTTGATTACAATGCGACGACAATACCACTGTTCCATTCATGTTCTTTTTTTTCTATTTTTTTAATATTAGAGATTTATTACATTTTGAGTTCGACTAGACGATTCTAGTTTATAAGAGACTAGAGCTAGAAGAGCAGTAAGTCTCGGTCTCGTCTCGATTTTACAACCATCTGTCTCGTTCGTCAAGTTTCGAGGAACCTATTCTTGATTTTTGTCTCACTGTGCAGGTCTTGGGACCACCCTTAGCCACATTGATACACCGCTGACATGAAATAATGAATAAATAAATTAGTCAAGAGGAAAAATCTGTTACCGTCGAGGTATAAGGACATCATATGCCCTGGAGGACGGAGGCGGGGACAGATTTCAGGATGGATATTTTGCGTTGGGGAGTTGAGAGGGAGTGGAGATGCAGGGAATCTCATCCTCTCCCTTTCCCTGTCTTCCCAAGGGATCCAAGACCGCTGGAGACATCTGGTGTGTGGAGTTTACAGTTGTGGTGAAATGGTGTCGCAGTTTTGTGCCTACGTGCCTGCATTAGACGAAAACATTTTTCATAGCATAACCAATCAGAAGCGATGTAATAGCAGCCGTGTGAGATGTAAACAATGTATCACTTTAAAAGATATTAGGTACAAAGCAATAGCGTTGCTTAAATGTAGGCTATACTTTATAACGTACACAGCACACGTATAGAAGAATATTTTAGTTGTTTCAAATGTAAACACCGTGCACTCGCCATAGATGGTGTAACTCGACGTGCCTTTCGTGCTGTATATATGATACATTGTAATCGCAAAAGCTCGCCGAAAGGTTACATGACATGCTTCTCTGTAAAGTAAGAGGTGTCTTAGAAATATTTTCGTCTTTAAGACTATTAAAATAAATACTTAATTTTTTTGTATAAAGATAAATTTATTACCAAAAGAAAGCTTAAACATTAATTTTTTATTTGTGGAAAAGAGTATTGTACAAATGGTGACTGTTCATGTTTTCACATTCAATTATTATTAAAGCGCTCAGAAGTTACAGTTTGAGCATTACCATGATCGTTTTCTGATGAATCAAATTTTCACATAAACGGCGTGTTAATAAACAGAACTGCCGATACTGGGCAGAGGAAACCCCCAAAAACATTCATGAGACGCCATTACATTCACCTAACGTTGTCGTCTGGGCTGCCCTATCAAGATAATGCTCAAACTGTAACTTCTGAGCGCTTCAAGAATAATTGAATGTGAAAACATGAACAGTCACCATTTGTCCAATACTCTTTTCCACAAATAAAAATTTAATGTTTAAGCTTTCTTTTGGTAATAATTTTTATCTTTATACAAAAAATTTAAGTATTTATTTTAATAGTTTTAAAAACGAAAATATTTCTGAGACACCCTTTACTATCTGCTATAAGCTTTTGGAAAGCATTTACATAACATTTATGCTAGCAAAAATATCAAAGATGATGCTTCCATCTATAGCGGGCCTAAGAACTGGTGTCATATTTCCTGTTTTTGTGACAAAGTTTGATTTAATTTCACTTTGTGCTCAGATAGGCTAATCGGGATTGAGCATACAGTTTAAAGTGGGATCTGCATCACTGTGTGGCTCTACCGGGTATCGAACCCAGGACCCGTTGATTACAAGGCATCACCGTCAGGTGGGTCCATTTTCTTTTTTCTAGAAACAGGAAATTTTGTTTAAGTCCTTTAAACGTACAGGCTGATTGGAAATGGACGTATAGTTTAAAGCGTGATCGCCGGAAATATGTTTCAACAACATAGTGCTCCTCCGCACTATGATCGGAAATACGGCCAAAACGGTCTCCAGACTTCAATACCCTAGCTTGTACCTGCTGGGTTGTTTCAAATGAGTAAGTTCCAGCGCTTTTGAAACGTGACTTGAATCTAATGTATCAACCATGCTGTTCTTGGACGCAGCAGCTTGGTTAAAACTATTTCTCCACAGAGGTTCCAGATTTGAGTCCTGAATACGGTGTCGTTCATTGTGTGTGTGCCCTTAGCAAGTCACTATTCATCCTCATCGTCGTGATTAACCTTAAGGAGAATAAATGTGACGTAAAATAAAACATAACGCGACCGACGAAGCCCCCCCGTTTCGTTTACTCCCTCATTTCTGCCTCATTTACGACACTACAGAATCGCTGTTCGCTTTGCAGACCACGCATTGATATGAGTGCGTTATTTCAGAAATGCGATGAATTGACCAGGCCTGATTTATGAATTACCCTTTTCATAAGTCACTTTAATTTATGTCAAGGTGGATTGTTTTAAATCAGGTTATTTCTTCACTGATTTAAATTACTTCAAATAAAGAATTTGTAGAATAATGTACATAAGGATTTTGTCAGTTTTGGTGAAAGCACATTAATAATGTAATAATTTATATTAGGCTCTAAGAAAGGACATGTACTTCTGGTGTGAAGCTCATACGAATGGAAATGTAAACATAGGATTTCTCTTGATTTAAAATTCAATAGTTTTTATAGTCAAAAATAGCAAAATACTAATCGTCTTAAACCATAAGTAGTGGTATCATCATTAAACTGTAAATGAACATGACAGCTAATATTTTTCAAACTACCATTAAAAAATCTCCAAATTTCAGCTACAAAGTCTATAAAAATATTTAAGTTAATATTATAAGTTACTGAAATTATTGTAGTTTTATTAACACACTCAAAAAAATATTTCCATGATAGGTACAGTATCATAAATAGAAAAAATGTATGTTTACATATAATTGTCTATTTTCTTTAATCAAACTGTTCAAATATTTTAGAAATAGCCTTTCTATAAAAAAAACAGTTATCTATGTGCATGGTGCCAAAAAACACACAAGCAATTTTAATTTCTAATTTTAAATTTAAATTTTAAAAAAATAAGAAAAATCGATTTAAATGTAAAAAGCAAAAATGTTTTTTTTTTTAAAAAACATCATGATTATTATCCTTCCTGGTTTATATGAATACGTTTATAATGTATGCATTGTCTTTAAAGCAATGTTTGTAGTTGTTAAGTATTGCGTATTAATGAAGTTATGTTCCTTTTCTATTGCAGGTAAGTGTCGTTAAAACTTTAAAGGCTGAAGCGCAATATTGTTCCAAGGAAGGGTGAGTAATATACAAGGTATTTACAAAGCACGTTTGCAGTGCATTCGATGTAATTCATCATGTATTTTCTTTTGTTTCTGAGTTGCAGCAATCTCCGTGGCAGGGATTGCATTAAATTGAATTGAATTGTTGTTTCAAGTCCACTTTATGCACAGTAAGGCTATTTGGGACTGGACCTACAGTTTAAAGTGGGATCCGAACCACTATGTGCCTCCACCAGGTATCGAACCCGGGACCCCTTGATTACAAGGCGACGACGCTACCACTGCGCCATTGGGGAGGCCTCCGTGGCAGGGAGTTTGAATCACAGCATGTAGTATGGATCTCTCGTCTTTGTTGAAAGGGACAAAAGTTTTATCTTCAAAGATTTCCCTCAGTTTGAGAAAAACCAGAGTATTTTTCTGAGAGGAGGAATCGAAGGAAATCTAAATCTTTCATGGTACTTTATGGGCCGACCTCGATCATAGGTAAACTTTACACTAAAGTGCACCACTTACATCTTACTTACTGGGGGGTAAAGGCGGTCAGGGGCGTGATGCTGATCACATCACCCCCACTCACGACCGGATCAAGAAAGTGTGGGGCGTTACCCCCACACCCCCTATACGCCTTCATGGCGTGGTGCTATGCACAGGGGAGCACTTTACCTTTTTACCTTTTTATAATTCCATTTCACGTTTAATCTTTTCGCGCTTGTTCCGCTTCGCTCTCGTTCTTTTTGCGCTTATTCCTGTGTTACGTTTCGCGGTAGTACCCTTTCGCGCTTGTTCCGTTTCGCTATCGTTCTTTTCGCGTTTATTCCTGTGTTACGTTTCGAGCTTGTTCCGTTTCGCTTTCGTTCCCTTCGCGTTTATTCCTGTGTTCCGTTTCGCTCTCGTTCCTTTCGCGTTTATTCCTGTGTTCCGTTTTGCTCTCGTTCCTTTCGCGTTTATTCCTGTGTTCCGTTTCGCTCTCGTTTCTTTCGCGTTTATTCCTGTATTCCGTTTCGCTCTCGTTCCTTTCGCGTTTATTCCTGTGTTCCGTTTCGCTCTCGTTCCTTTCGCGTTTATTCCTGTGTTCCGTTTCGCTCTCGTTCCTTTCGCGTTTATTACTGTGTTAGCTTCGCGGTAGTGCTCTTACGCGCTTAATCCCAGATATTCCACCAGGTTCTGAAAAATTAAATCTATTTAGAATTTGATGTAGAACATTCAAGTTGATCTCTGTGTTGTTTGCCATTGTTTTGGTATCTGTGAGAGAACATACGAAATCACGTGTTCTACGGTTACATTCCTAGAAGTCTTGGGCTCAGCTTCCGAATGTATTGCATTACTTTTGTTTACCCATCTCTTCTATTAAACCATCCATCATCTTCATATTGGATTACAGAGGAAGAGTAGCAGCATTCATTCTACATATACCAAGAACTGTGTGAAATAATTCAAACATTTTACAATCTCATACATATTAGATTTCGTTCCTATCGCATTCAGAATTAACGTTGCTCAAATTTCATTTACAAATCATATCATGACCTTTACCCAAAACCCCCACCAGAGACCCGCCCATAGCGTTCACTGATTGGTGGGATTTATTGATGATCAGGAATACGAATCGCATAAAAGTCAACTCGCTTGCAATCGCAAATAATCCGTGGCGAGGAAATGAAACGATCGATGTGATTGTTTGCTATCGACGCTGGATTAACAATTAATTTTGCATTTTTCAATCATGTGCAGAAAACATAATGTAGTTTGCATGTTGTATGCAAATCCACTAATATTTCACAGTGTGCCGGAATAATTTATATATATACGAGGCTTGGAGCATAAGTCATGGCAACTATTTTCTTTTCGCGATAGTGTGGAACCGGCATATACAAATGGAAGGGGGGAGTGTATTGTAATGTGGAATGTATGAACACTGCAGATCATGTGTACCAGGTGTAGGATAGCGGAGCAAAGCAGTGCAAACGGCTGGTAGCTGCTGCCGTGTTTTCCCCTCCAAGCACTCACTTCCCCTCACTTGCTTTCTTCCGCTTGCTCCAGAGAATTCCAGAACACACTTTGTAGAATTACACAATGGCGCCACCTACCAGAATTGACGTTATAACATAAGAAGAATTTTCATTCTATTTTTATCCTAGCATTTTCATTGCCTATTGTTATTTCAACTTACATTTCTAATGTATTCTCGTCACTTCGATTAACACAAAGACAGATAAAATGTAATTTACATACCAGAATACGAATAAACTATAACACAGAGTTCCTTGAATATGTATACTTTCAGACACTCTGTGTGTACCTTTGGACTCAATCGCGATTTTAATTCAATAATGCATTTTATATAATGGCATATTTTTAATGTAGTTTATTTTACTTCGCTCTTCTGTCACTTATGGCTAATCACGAAGATGAGGATGAGTAATGATGTGTTGAAAATGATGAAGGGACACACAAGGAACACCAATGCCCAGACCGGGATTCGAACCCGGGACCCTTGGCGACGGAGCGCGCTGTTCTAACCGCTCTGGCACTGAGGTCGGTAATGGCCTAATTTCTGTGAATATTTAAGCTCGGTCTTACCACCTCCCTTTCACCGCTGCCGCATGTTCCTAAAAGAGAAATTTTGTTCAACATTTCCTGTTTCCATACTTGCAGTTCCCGTCCACATTGTTTGAAGCTTTTTTTTTTTTGTGGTCGACGATTCTTCCTTCGGGAGACGAGAGGATCTCTCTTGTTTGAAATTCTCTTCTTTCTTTTGCGAACCTGTTCAGCGTTCTATACACGAGACAAAGGTCGGAAAGGTGAAGGTAAAAGGTCAGGTGTGCTTAGAGTTGTACTGCGAAACTACTGTACGTACGGGTTTGGTTAACCACATGTTCTCAGTTGGAGGTTGAGGCGAAGAAACTTTGGAATAACCATAGCAGCCGTTTGGAGCACATTGAGGAAAATCGATTTTGTCCCTCGAATAGTTTCCGAGATATCGCAAAGTAAAATGCATATCGATTGCGGACTTTTTGATTATTCTGCTCAGGCAAGACCAATAGTCGCTCGCTCGTACTCGTTCGCGTCTCCCACGGTCGAGCGATTACAATGGAATGAATATCACTTTAATGTGTTAATAATGGTCGACACATATCGTATACCGGGTGGCCAGAATTAAAGTTACCCAACTCAGAGCCCTCTGTAGCCTGTTTGAGGCATCGTATGCAGACCATGGGGAAAAGGATGGCGATAAAAATAAAAAAAAGTTCAATTTCCCGCCACCAGGTTGAAATGTGGCGCTCTACTTCCACGATGGGTTGTATATAATTCCAATAACCTTGATGGGTTGTACAAATAATCACGTTAAGTGATTTAGCTGAATTATTAATTAGAAAGACATTTGTTAGTGGGTGGAAGTTGCGAGAAAATAATATCTCGTTTATTGCAAGATTGCAAGGTAAAGGCAAATCCATAACCATATGGAGCAGTTTACGTCATTATTACAACCCATCATGGAAGTACTACGCCACATTTCAACCTGGTGGCGGAATATTGAACTTTTTATCGCCATCCTCTTCCCCATGGCCTGCATAGTGGATTCACCAAATTTCAGGGTTCTACGATGCCTCAAACAGGCTACAGAGGGCTCTGAGTTGGGTAACTTTAATTCTGACCACCCGGTATGTAAAATATCCGTCCTGGCAGTTTCAGCCCACAATCATCTGCTTCATTTTCACATAACACTGCATTGGTAAGATAGACTGAACTTCTTTAAGTTTCAATTTCAGTGCGTATTTCGTCTCATGATCCATATTCGTAGGGCCTCCGGATGGCGTAGTGGTACAACAAATCAATCAATCAATCAACAATCCATATTCGAAAGCCCACTGCCACAGATAAATTACAGTTATACGTGAACTATTTGGCTTCGAGCGTAAACCTCTAGTTTTGCCTGTACGAGCTTAATTCGATCGAGCTGGAAAGCTTCAGAGTCCATACGCTATCTAGCGTCCTCCGTGCGAACTATTTGGCGCTCGAACGAAATCCTCTCTCCCTGCAGCACTCCACAATAGAGTAACGTTTAAGTAGCATTTGCTAGACTCTAAAGTTCACAAAGTTTCAACACTCTACATTAAACACTTGCTGACATGTGGACATGTCGCATTAAATCGATTATTGCATCTCACAGCCACACGGCCCGACCTACCATGTTATAGCAATTGCGATACCATCGAAAAATTTAATTTTTTGCATGAAAATGTTTCTGTTTGTAGTGACATATTCTAAACACATTTCTCATGCATTCTAAATCGTGAAATAACGCGAATTTGACATTAAATGAGAGTTGTGGCTTTTCTCGTGAATTTCAAGACATTTTGCGCTTAAAGAACTAATAATACAACGATAATCGAACATTCTTATGTTTTATTTAAGTAACTAACTCTCTAGCCTTCTTAAACCCAAAGTTTTATGGCTGCAGGAACACAAGCCTTCCATCTGTCCCTGTCCTGGGAAAGATTAATTCAGTCTTTTCCATCCTTACCAAGGGGTCCCGGGTTCGATACCCGCTGGAGGCAAATAGTGGTTCGGATCCCACTTTAAACTGTAGGTCCAGTCCCGATTAGCCTTACTGTGCATAAAGTGGACTTAAAATACCAATTCAACCAACCAATCAATTTTCCATCCTTACAGATTTCCTTTAGGTCCATCTCAACGTTATCCGCCCATCTTTGTCTTGCCCTTCCTACAGGTCTCTTACCATCAGGTTTCCCAACACTCTTGTGTTTTAGGCTTAAAAAATATAACATGCAATTGTATATTCATCCGATATTTTTTATATAACCGAGACAGTATTGTATATTTATGATTGTACATAAGTTTTCGAAAAAAAAACTGTTCTAACCTCAATTAATACAAACATTTCACCAGTGTATAACAACAATGTCCCTGCGTTCTTGGTGACGAGGCATTCACAAAAGAACAGCCATTACGACTGTCGACTGTTCAACATGCATCCGTCATCCGCTCGAGGCGCGGGAGAATGAACTATGTTTTTCTAGTTGCCACTCATTACGCACATTGAAGATGACGTCATGGGAGAATGAACACTCTTTATTCTCATGTTTACTGAATATTTATTGTTAAGTTCTGGTCGTCAAAAGGTTTGATTGATTGATTGTTTGATTTGCTTTATTTTACTTCGCTTCTTGTGCCACTTTTGGCTAATTTGCTAAGATGGGGATGAGTGATGACATGATGAAATTGATGAATGGACAGTCACAAACATTCATGTACAGGACAGGATTCGAACCCGGGACCCCTGGCGTCGTAGCGCGATGTGCTAACCACTCCGCCACGGGGGTCGGCGGTCGTCTAAAGGAGGAGGCCCTGTGCTCCCTGAAGCTGCCCATGAGGAAATCTAAACAAATGCACAGTTAAAACGTTAATTCGTCCCTCTTTAAGGAATATTTAAGCACTTGTATTCACCAGTGTCGAGCCAAGTATTCTTTTGACGCGGTACCCATCTTTCTGGCAGTGACCCGCTGTTGTCGCGTTTACCTACGAAGAAACTTGCAGTCAAACAGTGTTTTGCGATTGTTGTGGTTCCGATCCTTTACGAACACTTACCTAAAACTATCACTATATGTGATAATATTTCTAATATAACTCTGGTATTGGACTGTTATGCCGGCCGGTTCAATCACTCGAATGTATGGCACGTTTGAAGGCTGTCGTGTGATTCTTAGAAATGAGAGAACACCTTTAACACACGATTCATTGAAATCGTAATTTTGGGTGCGTCAGCATTTAGGCTATTTTGAACCCGTCACATTATACGGGGCGCAGCCCCTTACCATAACTAAAATAAGTATCACACAACTGTTAAAAGCTGGGAATGTAAAGGGACACTCAGCACACATTAGGACAAATCACAGGAGAACACACACACAGCCCTACTAAGTTTATACTGCCGTAGGTCTAGACGCCAGAGCCTCCTTAGTCTGCAAAATGCAGTCCAGGGTTTGAACACCCAAAAAGACTCACACATACACAAGCTGCATGATTGCAGGAAAAATGTTTGTTTTAGAGGAGCATTAGCAAACGTCCAAACTTCACACCGGTGCTCAACACAGCACCTTCACCCCCTTCTTCCCCCTTCAACGAACGTTCTCCGAGTTGGCGCGCATAATGTTGACAACCATCAGAAATATTGCTTAAACTTAGTCACAACAAACAGCTAAATAGGCCTACCCCTGGCTGCCTGTTTGTGCAACAAGCGGCAACCTTAGAATCCCTCCTCCCAGAAGCATCCAGCAGGGGAAAAGGATTTTGTCAACATAACGTTTCTACGTAGTGAATGGGCGCCGGAACTTAGCTTGACTCGGGTATAATAACAGAAACAGGCACTAGTACTAGAAATAGGTAGTTATAGGCACCAGAAAATTTACGTATAAGTCTGAAACTTCCTTCTGCATTGAAAGTATACTTATCTGATCCCAGAAACAAAATAGGCATTGATAAAGGGCAACATACTGGATATAGTCTTAACCAGGAAAGAGATTTATATGTAGTAAAAATGTGCTAGATATGTAAATACATATTTAGTTGTTTTCACCAAAATATGGAGTTAAATATGGACTTAAAATTGTAAAAAATTACCTTTCTAATAATACAAGACGCTACATGAAATACATAAAATATACATAGTCTCGGCATTGTGGCTATTACCGTGACTGTCTTGAAGAATAACCAGAAGCGAATCCCGTACGTGTGCCACAAAATCGTTGGTTCTGGCGCTGCTGTCCTGACTGTCTTGAAGAGAAACGAGAAGCGAATCCCGTACGTGTGCCACAAAATTGTTGCTTCTGGTGTAGCTGTCGTGACTGTCTTGAAGAGAAACCAGAAGCGAATCCCGCACGTGTACCACAAAATCGTTGCTTCTGGCGCTGCTGTCGTGACTGTCTTGAAGAGAAACCAGAAGCGAATTCCGTACGCGTGCCACAAAATGCTTCTGGCGCTGCTGTCTGGCGCGCAACTAGTAGCGAGGGTGAGGTTAGCAATGGGCTGCTCGAATTGGGACTCTCTTCCAACGTTACCAAAATAACGTTTGTAACAAGCTTCAGTCCTCTTTCTCTATTGTTGGCAACAATTGTAAATAACAATTTACAGTAGTAAAAGCAAACAGTTGGTAGGTGTAAAATTAAAAATAAGAACATTATTGTTCGGATGACAGAAAACTTGTAATTAACGCGATTGGACGCTATAAAAAAGGTCGTAAATTTTCGTTTGTTTAATGTCACTTCAGACTTTGTCAGTTACTCGCAAGAAATTAACCCAACTCTTTCGGTCACACAGGGACATGTTATTGCGCGAATATGGAGTATATGTTGAGAAATGTTCTGAAATATGGAAATAATATGTAAAAATAACTAAAATATGTAAAATACGAGTCAAGACCTAATATATGTACAAATATGGTAAAAAAATGAATGTTTGGAGTCTACATGCCATTTTCCGCAAAAATAATACAAAATATAATTGATTTCAGCTTCGCACATAAATATGTATTTAGATGTAAGTCCGTTCCCTGGTCATAACGAACGAATGGGCGGGGTTTGTGCTGCTTTTGCGCTCGAAAGATTGGAAAACCGGAATTCTGGCAGGCATTTGTTTTTCCGGTCAGCGGACCTGGGTGGGTTTCTTGTTTGCAGTATTGGCGAAGCGACCAGCGAGGGAAAGATTAGACTTGGCTACTATGTAACAAATATTTGTCTCCCTCGATACCTGGCACAACTGACGGCTGTGCAAATATTTACGTATGAAATGTAGTTAGACGGGTTTTTTTTTTAGAGAGAAGGTTGCCTTTCTCTGCTTTCTACAAATATTTCTTTTCTGCTTTTTGCACTTGGATGCAATGAAGCGACAGGTCCAGATTGTGTTGTGTACTGATTCACCTAACGTACGTGTTAAAAAATATACTGCACAATCACGTGACTATATATCGGGTGTTCATAATTAAAGTTCAATTCAGAGCCCTGGAGCCCGTTCGAAGCATCGGATAGCAATGGAACTTTGTGTTGAGGCTATGCAGACCACAAGGAAGTGAATTCTGATGTAAAAATAATTAGTTCAAATTTTCACCACCAGGTGTCAATGTGGCGCTGAAATATTAATAACCAGAAATCGGACATGCAAAACTTTATTTTTAGTTTATGTCAATACAGAATGCACGCCGTGAACGCGAAGACCCTTTGAAGCGTAAGACAGCGTGATCAGTGATTCAACAAGATGTTGTTCACTTTGTCCCTTCATCAATTTCATCATCACTCATTCTTATCTTCGCGATTAGCCAAAAGTAGCAGAAAATGGAAGTAAAATAAATAATTTCAATCAATTAAAGAATCGAGCCTCATAGAGGATTATACTGGATATGGGTCAAGACGCCAGAGCCTCGTTAGTCTATAGAATGCAGTCCAGGGTGTACTACGTAGAAGTGAGGTTCACATTTGGATGTCTTCAGAGAGGGCCATCCGTGACGCCTCACCTCGCCCTGCGAATCAGGAAATAGAGTACCATACACAAGGTGTCTATCAGTCTGGAAAACCTGGAAAAGTCATGGAAAAATCAGGGATATTTGCTGTGTTTCTAAAAACAAATTAACACATGTTTGTGGTGGTGCACTAGAAGCAGGTTCTCTGAACAAAGGAAACAAGAACGAGAAATACATTTTAAATTTGTTGTGGACAAACTTTCCTGATATTAACTTGTAGTTACAGCAGAAATTGCATATTACAAACTCTAGGAGAAGAGTTTTGAACTATCGGGTGTTTCAATAAATTTGATATCATTTCGTTGTAGTAACGTTACCAATTCTCGTGCAAATGATTTGAAAATTTAACAGTATGTGTAGAAACATCTCAAAAGTCAATGTGTATTGTGGTAGGCCTATATTTTTGTCTTTACAGGTACAGACATGCCATTCACTGCAAAAGAAAAGACTATTAAGATTAATACATATATTATTAAATGTTACTATAATTATATATTATTTATGCCATAATTGTTATGATTTTTATGTAAAAAATCATTCTTCGTTTACCATTAGTCAATATCTGGCACGTATTATCTAAAAGTTTCCTTTCTCGTCATTACACTTTAACATGTGAAGTAAATATTCTGAAAACTCGGTTAAGTGTGATTCTAATTGTTAAAATGTATTAATTTTCTTACAAGAATGTTTAAATACATGAATTCCCTAATGAGTTCGTCTGAGAAACCTGGAGGAGTCAGCGAATTTTGCTTTTACAAATTTATAAACACCCTACATGGAGTGGTACGCTTTGAGCGCCACTTTGGCCAATAAATGTACTACTACCTCCTGTTCGCGAGAATACATGGAGGTTTAAACAAACCTACGAACGAATACACATCGAAAATAAGCCACATGACGATCGATGCATGCGTTTTCGTGTTCGATTTGCATGCATGTAAACGTGGCAATGTCCACACATTCCGTGGGTCCGAAAACAAAGTTAAACTCCATCGAAAGCCACCTGAAAGTACGACAATGGGTCCATTCCGCTAATCAAGCTCTTCGACGACCGAACGGGAGATGTGACCCGGTTTCGAGGCGAGCGTGAGAGGCGGAAGATGCGAAACTCGATTACCAGTGCTGGAGTGGGGAATCTTGCACGCCGCATCGCTGGCCTGCAGTAGTTCCAACTCCCGCCGGTAGTGGGTTACTTGGCGCTGCGAAATTAATGCCCAGGTGAGAGAGAGGCAATAACCTCGGAGCGTGTAGTGCAGGCAATATGTGTCTGGATACAAATAATATGTGTTTTTTCCATTGACCGAAATGAGTTTCGATCCAAAGGCAGTGAAGAACGTGCATGTTGACAAGCTTTCTGTGTCCATCTGCTTACATACGCTTGTGTTACGTAACAATTTACATATTTTCAGGAGTTCATTTGCACTCTTTTTTATTATATATGCATAGTGATCCAGTGGCGTGTCCAATAGCCCCCTCTTTTGGCCCCAGTTTCCTAAGGGGAAAAATGATGAGAGTAGAGCTACTTTATATTTATACCCAGTGGCTGCGATTAAAGAGCACTTGCTAACTACTTTTGCCCCTGCATTATGTTATACGTTATCTACAAAGGAAAGTAAAATGTCCTTGCCCTTCCTAGTTTTGGAACCCAATCGCCGCCACTGTTTATACCTTAAATTTAACGATAGAGAAGAGATACAAGTACCGCTGTAAAATCTCTACAATTATAATGTCAAATGTTTAATAGCACTTTGTAATTATTAATTAATTTACCTCAAAACTTTAAAACAGGTAATGAAAAATTTAGTTTCCTCTAGTTATTTTTAATATAATATGTATCTAATACAGATAATGTTCTGGATTCTGTAAATTGTCCAATTGTTTCCCTTTATTTGGTGCAGAAACGAAGGTTCTCCTATTTCCATCAGATTACACTACGAATTCTGATGGCGGCCATATTGATGACGTCACTTCCCCGAAACCTGCAACGGGTTTCTTTGCGACAAATACCACGCAAGTAGTGCTACATATTCGAGAAAGTTTCGATTCATTTTTGACCTCAAAATATGCTTAATTTGACTGCACCGTATGAAAAATCACGCCCCTCCACACAAGGCTTACCCTTCATAAAACTTCTGAGTACACTACAGTTTTTGTCAACTGGGTAGTTTTCCGCCATAGTAACCGAAATGCCTAGGCTGCTTTGAAATCGTGTGCTAAATATTAATATTCTGGGCTAAGCACTGTAGGCCCGCGTATAATCCTACAGAGTGAAACTTAATGTATTCAAATGCTAATCGGAGTGGCTAACATGTTGTGTGGGTAGTATTCAATAATATCAACAGATATCATGGTAAGACACATGTAAGCAACGTACTTGTCTTCATCCAAGCTTCGTTGTTGCCTTGTAATTAAAGGGTCCCGGGTTCGATACCCGGTGGAGGCACAAGTGGTTCGGATCCCACTTTAAACTGTAAGTCCAGTCCCGATTAGCCTTTCTGTGCATAAAGTGAACCTAAAACAACAAATCAATCAACCAAATCAATTCATCCAAGCGTGTCAGCATTTCGATTACAATTACTGAAAATGATTGTAATTTTAATTGCGCCAAACAAAAACATTATCGAAAATATATAACGATAAAATGTGATATTATCGTTTATTATTGTTCGCTTTGCTTCTAATTTCATGATCAAGAGAAGCAAATATCTAGTATTATTATAATTTTAATGTACGGTAGAAAACTAAGAAACAATTTCACTAAAAAAGAAAGGTTTTCAGTGATACGCCAGTGGTTCTTGATTAACATGAGAAAACCCAATACAACAAGTCAACACCAGTACTTCGAATTATCTTGGCGAAAGGAAAACAGGGAAAATCTAAAGTTTCATTTGTTTATAAAAAAATATTAAACATATTAACAAGTAGGCCTACTTACACCGGCTTTTAGATCGGATTAGAGCTATACTCTTCAAACTTTGCACGGGATTTTCTATCAGAACTAGACTCATGGGTTTAACACACGAGAGCTCTCAACACGAGTTATCACTTATCCAAATATCTTCGTTGTTCATTGAATGTTCCCCGTCTTCTTGTCTCGAAGTTGAAGAAATTCCCTCTTTGCAACCTCGGCTTCACGATCAGCCCTGGTGTGCTTCGCTGCGACTGGCGGTTTCTTCCCCCCCCCCCCCCCGGATACAATTAAGAATGTCAATCTAGTCAAAACGGCTGAGCCGTTTTCCATAGTTGTTGCAATAACGAGTCCGGAAACACAAGTTCTGTTCACATTTTCAGTCTTTGCCAACTCACTTCAGCTGATCACTGGCGAACTTGGTGTTTTATCGTCAGAAACTTAACTATCATAAATAATGTCCTCGAAGTATGTTTTAGTCTGCTAAAACTAAAAACTAAACAGGCCGAGCACACTAGTGCGACAACCTTCCAGTCAAAATCTCCGCGCCAACTGCAGAAACCTCTTCGCGCGAAAAAATGCACGAGCGCTTCTTCCCCTTTGTCTTTGGGACAGTCTATTCTTTCAAAAAGGGGTGTCTTGATTCTTTTTACTTCTTTATGTAAACAATCGGTTACAAAAAGTTCTATGCTTTAATTACTTGCATGAACTAACAAGTCTCATCTAGTCTTGATATATCTCGAGCTACAGGAATTTTGGTAGATCTACAAATGAACTGCACTGAATACAGAGAGCAAAAACTCGGAGCAAGTTTCGTGAGGGTGATGTGGCAACAGTGCAACCGCTGAAAGCCGCCTCATTTCGTGCCACGGAGTGTAGAGTAACTTTCCCGTCAACCTGCAGTTGCCAACCAATCACTTCGAAACCTAAAAACTCTTTTGACGACTGGACAAATCAGGTTTTCCCTCCCGATTGCCAACGGTTACTTTTATTAATTAATGAAAATGAAGTTCCCGGATGAATAAACCAGCAGAGAGCCAGTGGAGCAGAGGCATTTCATTACAAGCAAAACCGAAGAGAGAGATTTAATTCAGTCCGAACCAGAGCGAACTGTGACATCACATAAACACATTCGCGGTGTGAACCGAGACAGTGTTGCCAACTATGCGGAAGAAAAATCACTAAAAAAGCAACCACGTACAATATAGTGTAAAGAGAGAAAACTTTAATGCAAGCCAGTTGTGCACAGAAACTAAGGACATCCTAACTTATTTGGAAATTTTTAATTGTAAGTTATTTAATTAATTTTCAATGGCTTTGTGCAACAATACTTTCTGCGAAGCATTGGTACATTAACAATGAAGTTTACGTAAACGTGTTCAGTATTTTTCTTTATAGTTGAACTACGTGAAACCAAAACGAGGTAGTAGGCCTAATAATTTAATAATGACGTTAGGACCGTAAATAATTTTAGGATTATTCCCACAAACCTCTCTTTAGGTACAGCACTCCGTTCCCAGAATTCAATTTACCGAAGAAAAGTGCAATAAAAGTTTCTACATTGCAGTTAAGTGAGGAATGCTCTTATGTATCTTATGTTATGTATTTAAAATGTATGCTGGGCGTAAACAGCCACATGCAAAGCTGTAAGTCCAATCAAATTGGTAACAGTAGTATAAGCCGGAGACACATAAAACTCGGTTGTTTTCCAATAAAAATCATTGCTACTTACCTCATATGCATAGCGGAAGATTTTTCAAGCTGGCCATAACTTTTTTTCCATGAAAAACATGTTACTTTTAACATTGTAATCATTTATTGGTCGTTGCTAATTCGGCGGGCAAATCTTGACTCACGTTGTCTATCGTCAGCTGATATGCAGTATCGTCAGCTGATGTGCAGTGTTTCCAAACTTATGAACCGATAAATGCCGCTCAAACTATTCACAAAATGTTTTTAAGCGAAAATTGAGGCTAGACTCTACTTTACGTCCTTATCTGCATGGTGATTGCTTCTTTGCGTTCGCGGTGCGCGATCGTGGTGCGGGTAAGTATCTTTTTCTTTTTACACTTTCTGTTCACTATAGCCCCACTATCCATTCACGGGATCGATGTATGCCTACGAGGTTAGGTTAGGCCTGTTAGGTTAGGTTCCATTAGCACTCATTTCACCCCTAAATATGTGCTTCATCATGTAAAAAATACCTCAGTACGTTCAATTGCGCATATCCGGACAACATCGGTTTCTCTCGATTTACTCCTTCAGGAAATTTTTGCTCGCTTTGGGATTTACGTTGTTGAATTCCTTATAAAATAAGCTTTCCAACGATATATGACACGTATTCCTTAGGAAAAGGACGTAAACTAGAGTCTTACCTTTTATTGGAAAAAAAAAACCGCTCACACGTCATCTTGTCAAACTTCCGCGTGGTTGCTACACTGTGAGGGGGTTACATAACCAAACGCAAGGAACATTTGATTCACGTAGTCGACGGTAATGGCGGCACGAGCTATCGCACAACGGAGATGCATGATTGACGAAAAATACCTTATTTATAGGCAAAATACATAGCACGATTATAAAAAAAATATATCCAGCTTCAGAAAGTCCTCAAGAACACAATTCCGTAAGTACTTTCTCGTCTTTTCTCCTGTAAATTTTAAGAAATCCGTCTCCGACTTATACTACTGTTACCATTTAAAGACGTTTCTCTTACTTTACACATCATAATTTACAATTGGGCACACATCACCCACAAACCATATTAATTGTACACTTTACTTAAACTCTAGAGTTCTCAAATTGAATTAGAATTAAAGATTCACCAAAAAGGTTGAACATTGCTTCCCAATATAAAAATCAAACATGGCGGCCATCAGATCTTGACGTCAGTCACGTGACACGAACAAGCCATTTGACTTTCTCCAGATAGAGAAGGTATAATGATTCGGCGTTTTTCCGGTTTGTAAGGTAATAATTCTGAATCACACAGTAGTCATGACTTTTGACATTTACTTTCAATCCCTAATTACTTGGTTGTTAATGAAATATCTATTGAGGAACGACACATAATGAAATTTCCTTTCTCTCTTCGAGTTTCCTGACTATCGAAGACTGCCACAAAGGTCCCCAGCACCCCCCCCCCTCCTTTTCCCTTTGTGCGTTTGAGCGAGAAATTTTTCATCTTCTTCAATCAGGTCGAGGCAGCTCTCGCAATTCACAGCTGCGAGTTTGAAATCAAGATAAACGCAAAAGCCGTTCGTCTTTGTGTCCATATTTAACTATTTGCTTCATAGGAAACGACAACAATGCTTTTTGAAGATGTAAACGGCGCTGCAGGTACTGAACTAAGGAATAACAAGGAAATGCAGTGTGCATGAAAAGTCACAGTGACATTTCAAAATTGTTTATTTCCTAATTAACGTGTCAGACAGTAAGTAATTGAAGAGAAGATATGAAGGCTTTATATTCATGTCTTGTGTTTATATCAGGGTTGTTCAACGTCCAGGAATTTTAAATAAATTCAATTCCGGTCCAGGAGAGAAAATCAGGAAGCGCAAATGGGTTCTGGACCGTAAAGTACCTTTTTTTCTGTATTTCAATTCTATCCAGGAACGTTCTTTTCCGGATCAATTTAAATACCGTCCAGGAACCTATCTCTCCGGATCAATTGAAATATGTTCAGGGAACTCTTTCTTCGTTTCAATTGTAATACGGCCCAAGGTTCGTATTGAAATTAAGCAATAAGAAGCTTGGACCAAATTTAAAAAAAAGGATTCCGGTCCTGTTGCGGAGCCCAATAGAACCCATTAGAATATATATATATATATATATATATATATATATATATAATGCCCATCCCTCACCCACCGTCCCACCCAAGCCATCCCATCCCTCCCGCCCTCCCAGCTCATCCCACACACTCACACTTTACAACGAGCCTGGTGATGAAACAGTGTTTTTTCGTTCTACGCACCGCTTCTTCTTCGATGGGGACCTGGCAACTCTGCAGTGCCCCAACTTCCGGTTCCGTCTCTTTCTCCTCACACCGATGACGCTATGAAATTAGCGAAAATTTTGAATTTTTCTACTGTCCGGTGAGTGTTTCCTTTTACCTTATTTGATTTATTTTTATATATATATATATATATATATATATATATATATATATATATATATATATATTCCTCTTCTATCTAATTGCGACGATGATTTGTTGATTCAACTCCATTATATGCATAGGAAGTCTACTTGGGACTGGATCTATAGTGCGATCCAAATCACTATGTAGCTACGCAGGCGACGATGAGGATGCATAGTGATAAGATGAAGTTGATGAAAGGCAATCACCAACACTCATGAAGAAGACAGAACATCAAGCTCCACAGGAGATTATACTGACTGTGAAATTAGACGCCAGAACCTCGTTGCTCTACAAATAGAGGGCCAGGGTGTTGGAAGAGAGGTTGACATTGAAGTGTCTTCTTAAAGGGCCACTCTCTGTCTCGAGACACAAATTAAATAACACTTTTGAACCACACGCTAATGGTCAGATAGTAAATTCCTTGTTATGTTGCTTGGTTGCATTGTGAAGCGGTTTACATATAGGCTAAATGTTCTACGTACCCGAAGTGTTAGGGAGCTCGCCTGTAGATGTAGATTTTACCACGTATATTATATAAGATGATAAAATAGAAATATCAAGAAATATTGCGAACAAAAGTGTCAAGAGATGAACCAAAAGGAGTAGAAACAGTATGGACAAAATTTAAAACAGAATTAGTAGAGGCAGCCGAAAAGGTATGTTGAAGGACAAGCAAGAAACGAAAGAAGAAAGAAATACCATGGTGAAATGATTGAACTAGAGAGGCAGTGAAAAACAAAGATGATGCATTTAGAAAATGGTATAAAGTAAAATCACAAAATGCACGGAGAGTACGCGGAAGAGAAGAAAGAGGCAAGAATAGTAGTAAAAGAGGAAAGAAGAAAGTGGATGGAGGAATGGACCAAAGTGCTAGAAGATGATGTAGATGGGAACAAGAAAGTATAGTATGGATTAGTGAGAGAAAGGAGAAGAGAAAGAGGAGACAGCTGTAAGCTAAGGGATGAAAGGGGCAACGTTGTAGGCGAGGATGGAGAAACATGGAGAATGTAGAGAAATCGTTTCGAGAAATTGCTGAACGTGAAAAAAGAAATGAACATGAAGTGAGGGAAAAGGAAAACAGGAAGGAAAAAGTGAATCCCACATGGAAAGAAGTGCAGGAAGCTCTGAAGAGAATGAAGAGAGGTAGAGCACCTGGAGTAGATGAAGTGCCAGTGGAAATGATACTAAGAGCAGGAGTGATTGGTGTGCAATGCCTGTACAGAATGTTGAAAACAGTGTGGAAAGAGAGAGAAGTGCCAAGAGATTGGGTAAAGGGACTAATAGTTCCCATATTCAAGATGGGTGAAGGAATGGAATGTAAAAACTACAGAGGAATAACACTTACGTGCCACTCAGCAAAAGTGTACGAGAAAAGAATAAGGGAAGTAAGGGAGCTGAACATGAGAGAGGAACAGTATGGATTTAGAAGAGGCAGATCAACAGTAGATCTGATATTCACCATAAGGCAAATACAGAAAAGGCACTACGAGTATGGAAATGATTTGATTATGCTATACGATGGCATGGACAGAACAAAAATTTGGAAGGTTCTAAGAGAGAAAGGAGTCTAGGAAGAGATAGTGTGTAGAGTGCAGAGCACGTACAAGGCCATCCAGAGCTGTGTGAAGACACCAGTGGGAAGAATGGAGTGGTTCAGTATAAGTAATGGACTAAAACAGGGAAGTGCTCTTTCCCCACTGTTCTTCATAATTACAATGGATGCAATTAACGAAAGGTGGGGAAGAAGATAGGAGAGGAGATGAAGGTCCTGTTGTTCGTTGATGACTTAGTAATATGGGGGAACAGGCAAGAAAAAGTACAGAGACAGCTTGATAGTTGGAATGAAGAAATCAGAAGAGCAGGAATGAAATTCAGTGCAGAACAGAGTGAAGTGCTAATAACAACAAGAAACAGAGCCAGAAATGAAATTCAGTGCAGAACAGAGTGAAGTGCTAATAACAACAAGAAACAGAGCCAGAAATGAAGCAAGAATAAAGATGGACACGGAAGAGTTGAGGGTAGTGGACAGTTTCAAATACCTAGGAAACATAATTGAGAGAAGTGGAAGAATAGATGAGGAGGTAAACAGAAGAGAACAAATGGGAGGTGGACTATATCAAAGTATTCAAAGATTAATATGGAACAGGGGTGTTCCTATGAAAATCAAGAAGATAATATACAACACATACTGTGTGGCAATAATTACATACGGAGCAGAGACTTACAGAGAGATACAAAAGAAAAATGCAGACAGTGGAGATGAGATTTTTAAGGAGTATTTTGGGGAAGACTAGAAGGGATAGAATAAGGAATGAGGATATCCGACAGACAGTGGGTGTGGTGAAGCTTCAGGACAGAATAGATCAGGCACAGATGAAGTGGTTCTGATACATGAAGAGGATGGATGCGGAAAGACTACCTGTAAAAGCTTACCATGCACAAGGAGTGGGAATAAGGCCAAGATGTCGGTTGGAAGAGCAGATAGCGGAGAGTGTTAGGAGAAAAGGACAAAATCGGACTATCGTGGAAAGCGAGGAGTGGTGGAAGATCAGGAAAAAATGGAGAGGCTTGACTTCTATGCCGGCCCAGCCAGAGGCAGGGAACCTCAAAGAATGATGATGATGATTATACGAGTATATGTTATTGAAACGCAAACCAAACGTTCAGAGATGCAATAGTTCTGTGTACGTTGATGGATTTAAATGTATTTTTGAGAGCATTGGATAAGATTTGAAGTATGCAAGCAAAAGTTTCAATTTTCGTTTTTAAATTGTTCCAGAAAGACAGAAACAATTCCCTTTCGCTGCAAAATTATTTTTACCTCACCCTAGCGCCATCTATCATTCTTTTCTTTCGTGAGTCTTTAGCCAGTTTTTCTCGTTACCTTCACCACCTGCCTCTCTTCCAGTTGAGGCTTGATGAGACTTTTTCTTTGCTAATCGCTTTCTGCAGTTACTGCTTTCTTCTGTCTACGCAAGTCCTTCAAAAGACGGCCAGTTATCGATATTTCTGTCATCTGCCGCAAGTTTTTTCAGTTGCCAGTTCTCAGAGATCCCAGTTTCTTATGGCTAACTCTTGTTCATTGGAACTCAGGAGGTTTTCTCATTTGATAGAGGTAAATGGATAAATCATGTAGGCCTATCTACTTAACAAAGGTAAATCGAAGGTTAAGGTGACAGCTGACTGATATAAAAGAAATAGAAATATTATTATCGCTAAATTTATTTTCAGTTTCTCGTGCTTCGTGTACGGTGGAGTTCATAAATATTACTCTGCAAATTGTCCATGACTATTTTCATTATTTTTTTCTACGTGCTTTTACATATGCTTGTGCAGGATTTCGAGTTTTGTTTCAATTCTTGGAACTTTCATAACGTAAAAGAAAGGGAACAAACGTAGGGATGGACAATTTGGTTGATAATACGCTCACTCTATGCTATGGTGAACGTAGTGGCGGAGTGGTTAGAGTAACGTGCTTTGAAGGCATGGAGATCCCACGTTCGAATCCTGGGTAATGTATTGCCGTTTGTTCCATATTAAATTTTCTCAATTCATCTTAAAATAGCTGCATCAAGTTATCTTCCATGTAGTACGCCGTTGAGTGCGTTTTACAAAGTAGCGAGGCTCTGGCGCCATGACATTCATCCAGGATAGTCCTCTGTAGGAATCGTGTTGTTGTCCGTATATGTTTGTGATTGCCCTTTCGTCCATCTCACCATTCATCACCATCGTCGAGATTAGCCAAAAGTAGCAGAAAAGAGACGTAAATCAATCAATCAATCAAGAACAGTCGCAGGAAAAAGACCACTTCATACTGTACACTCCTGATATTACGTTAAATGTATCAGGCACACGGTGGTTCGTATCCCACTTTAAACTGTAGGTCACGTCCCGATTAGCCTTACTGTGCATAAAGTAGACTTAAAATCAAAATCTCAAACGAACAAACATTGAACGCATCTTTTTGAGGATGCAAGTTAGTATAGGAGGCAGTTCTGTGATTATTTCATGTTGATGACTGCAATTACGTTTTGACCTCGAGTGTACATAAAAAAAATATTGAAAATCGCACACAAACTCGGTGAACGCTCTGTATATCTTAGGCCTTGACCTACTTGACGCTCTTGTTCTTGCCAAAATTATACCATTGGGATTCGCAATAATGTTATCCTGAGCAGGATCATTTTGCAAAGGATCTTTTTTCCCTTTAAAAGGAAGCTACACCGCGTGCCCTGAGCGTTGGAAAGCAGATAACCGGGCCATTATTGTTTCAAGGCAAAGGGGCGAAGCGTAGGAGTTTCGTCAGGCTCATGTTCCACCTAAAGACCGTCGTCTGCTGAATTTAAGATGAGCTTCTTTATCTAAAAGGAGAAAAACCTCCGCAGATGTAGCTCCTTTTGGGTGTCTCTTTTCTTCATTTTTGTAGGGAATTTTTATTTCCTTGCAGAGCTATCAGCCTAGCAGAGCTATTCCGCCTTTTCTCTTATCCCGGTCGGCCGAAGGGAAGCTCCTGGAATAAGGAATCAATCCCTTGTAGCCCTCAGAGCGATCTGTCTCCTGGGCCAGTACGCGGGTCAAGTTACAGGAACTTTGAGAAGTCCAGTGTTGCCATCCTGAGTTGGTAGAAAAGAGCCAAACCACCTAGTTGCTTGTGTGCATTTTAACGTTATTTTTAATTGGTGATATCCTCATTTTCCATGCAAATCTTCATATAAAGAAGAGTTTGACCAGCATTTCGCGAATCTTATCTTAGGCTACTTTCACATGTACGAGTAGTAAATCATCAAATGTAATAAATATCCAATATTGATGTCATATAATCATGGCACTGAGGCAGACTAATTCAAAACGGGTTTACGCAAAAAGCAAATTCCACGCTAAGAAAAGTTGTGTGCATGAGGCACCACACGCTAAGCTTTAAAGTTACTCTTATTACTGTCGGATAAAAAAATAGAAACTCGACTTTGAACTCCAATTAAAAATTAACTAGTAGACCTATATAGAAACCAATTACATCGAAATTTATCTTATTAAATTATGCGTTAACCTATGCTAGCCAATTGCTATTTTGAGTAGGCCTTCAATATTTTATCGTTGTGAGAACAAAAAAGGGCTGTTGTTTTTTTGTTTTGCAAATGATCGCTATCTTTGAAATTCTGTAAAAAAATCCGCCACTGCCACTCACTGATTCATTAACGCACAGTGCAAACTCATGCACATAGAAACCTGAAAGTTTATGAATGTCTTTCTTAGAGTCTCACTTATTACACAATTCTCAAACACATTTTTTTGGTCAAACCCCGCCCTTCGTCTTCTGATTGCTTTCATTGTTAGGTTAGGCATGTTAGGTTAAGGTCTCAGCATAAATAATACTTTTGGTCAAGTTCCAAAGAATTGCAATGTATTTATGCTAAGAACCTTAAAACTATAGTGCAGGAGACCTTAGAAAGAGCGTTTCGCGGGCTAACAGCAGACGTCGCGCGTACACTTTTGCCGATACTCCCGTGTCGTCTGCTCCTCAGCCGAACAAACAGGCCGAGGTAGCAAGAGGCAGAGGTCACTCACCCTTCCAGAAGGGTGCAGCGAACTAGCTGTGGCAACCGTGCTCGCTCATTCGCGGACCTGATTGGTTCTCGCAGACACACACCCATATTGTAGTCTGCTGTAAGGCCGCGATGCGATCTTTCTAAGGCTTCCTGCACTATATCGTGCCTAACCTAACAACAAAAGCAATCCGCGCCTACGTCAGAAGACGAAGGGCGGGGCTTGACCCAAAAGGTGTTTGAGAAGTGTGCGAGAAGTGAGATCATCTTCCTCTTATGACGTAAGTGCCCACTAGAAAGGGATTTCTGCATGTCAAGCCCTTAATGGTGGAGGGCTGTTAAATTTTATGATACGTTTACAACCCAAACCCCTCGACTTAGAAATACGAAAATACTTATATCATTGAAAAAAAGTGCTGAAAAGATGGCGCTGACAAATCAAGTTAAAACTGCGATTCCACGATGTGAGTACTAATCAGAACTTTGAATAACCATCTTCAGAAAAACAAAAAATATTGTATGTCATTAATTTCTGAAATATAAGTAAACTTACATTCAATTGTCCTTGTAAAACCTAATTTATAAGAGAACACCACTCTATAAATATAAATTTGTATAAATGTATGACGACATGAGGCCTGCTCGAAAAGGTTTATAGTATCAAATACGTATCGAAGCAACTTTATCCCCTTATTGGTTCACCTTTTCTTCTCCATCATATATTAATGATGTACCTTTATATTAAAAACTTGTGAATGAAGTTTTCGATATTAGTGAACAATGCAGAAACTTAGTGCATTGGTACTGGAAGGTTTGTTACGCACATTTTACTTTAAGAATTTACAACTGTGTGGCTCGTTCGAAAATACAATGGTCCATGTTTTATGCGCATATTATATTTGTTATTTTACGTCGTATTTCTGCAATTTTTTTGGCTAATCGCGACGATGAGGATGAGTGGTGGTTTCATAAAATTGATGAGACGACACTCGCCAAGAAAACCGCATGTTCAGGCCGGAACTGAAACTTGGGACCTTTGGTGATGAGTGAGTAGACCTCCGATTCTAGGTTTTGAACCTATTTTTTCCTATGCAGGTAAATAAGAAATAACAAGTTATATCAGCGTTTCATTAAAAAATGCAACAACTGACAAAGTTTTATAGTGTCTATAATAACCTATTTTGCTGTTGGAACCTATTTTAGGTTTGTATGCCTAAATTAAACCTTTTTAAAAAGTTTTTAATGTTTTCTTTAGGTTTTACAGGATTATTATATCTCACAGAGGTATTTACTAGTTTTGGTGACAAAACAATTCAATGGCTGGCGTGTTTGAAACATGTTTTCTGTAAATTTCCCTCCCTTCAAGTTTATGATGTTCTCCAAAGCTCTAAACAGAACGTAAACAGTCCTTGTACACCCTTCCCCCCTTCCCAGTGTTGGCACCCAATCGCCTCTACTGCCAGCACAGTCCGAAGTGCAAACTTCTGATCCGCGTGGTCTTATTCACTTTCTCGTCACTTCGGTTCTTTTGTGGCATTCATGCCTTGCGAAGTAACGTTTCAGCATTCAAATTTTCACCACTGACTATGTTTCTGACTCGCATCGCCCACCGGTAGTTTCCATGGTTCAACGAACATCGCTGTGTGCCGTGTTGCCACGATCCCCGAAGAGCTTTACTCAACTGAATAAAAATCTGTATAAAATCAGTTTCACAATGTGAATTGGCAATGATAATGCATTTTAAAAACAGATGCAAAGAGCTTCGAAACAAGACCAATATTGTTTTTATAGGACTTCCCAATACCAAGAAAAAGTTGTTTGGCAAAATTGAAAATAACTGTTTTTTGAGAAATTTTGGAAACCTGAAAATTAATAATTGTGTTTGAAACCTTTCTGTCTGCACCCTACTAAAATTTCATAACGATCGGTAAATCCGTTATTGATTTACAGAATTTCAAAGATAGCGATCATTTTCAAAACAAAAAACACCCCTTTTTTGTTCTCACATAACAATTGGCTATCAAAGATTAGCACATAATTTAATAAACTAAATTTTGATGTATCTGGTTTCTATATAGGTTTACTAGTTAATTTTTAATTGGAGTTCAAAGTCGAGTATCTATTTTTTTATCCGACAGTAATGCGAGTAACTTTAAAGCTTAGCGTGTGGTGCCTCATGCACAAAACTTTTCTCAGCGTAGAATTTGCTTTTTGCGTAAACCTGTTTTGAATTATAGAGTGTCTCAACCTTAAAAGTCAGTATGGAAGTAAATGAAGTACTTCCCTCTCTCTCTAATACATGAGTTTTGCCAATAGCTCTGTCCTTCTCTACCACCGCTGCGCTGCGATATGTTACAAAATTTACAAAATGTAAAAGTCATAAATTTCAAACAGTGAAATCATTATCCTGTAGAGTTTTTCATGCTCTATTTAATGATGGAATTATATAACCTGTCCTAAATTAATGTGATCTGAATTTTTCGTAATTATGCAATTTTGCAAAACGCTTAATTTTTTTCTAGTAATTACTTCAAAAAGCCATAAATATCAAACCGCTTGAACAACTTCGCCAGTTTTTTTTTTCTACGGGATCTATGATGTTTGTAGATATGATACTCTTCGCCTGAGTGAATTAATTTGCTTACGAGGAGAGTTATATATATATATACATTGGATATTTTGTATAAATCATCAGACCGTAACACGAAAAAGTTGGTTAGCGAGAAACTTTTCGGTTTGTCGCGATACACGTGCAGACCAAGCGAGAAAAGTGTTGACCATTGTTAGAAGTTATTTTTAAAATGCATTGTTTCTCAACAGCACCGTTATTTATTCCGCAATCCTACTTTATTTATGCGGGCTGTCTCGCCTATCAAATTCATTGCGCGCCACCAAGGTTACAATTCAGTTGCAGGCAGGTGCCCCGATTCGTAGGAAGTGCAGTGTGCTTTATTTTCCATAAAAAATGTATCTTAATGTTTGCTTTTGCATTTATTTAATTCTGTGTATGTAAAGGATACAACATTCAACGAAAGAAGTAACAATAGTTGCCTGTATTACACATATAATGCAAATGTAAAATGGTAAATAGTTACGTCGAAATATAAACATTTACATGCAACTTTTGACGTAACTTTCGTTTTTTTCCAAAATGCATCAAATACATAGATTTTGATGATTTCCTATACGATATTAAGGAAGTAAATTTGTCGCAATCATTAGCGATTAACAGCGACTCGATGCGACTCCATGCGAGGGGGGGCGCAGTAAGAATGATAAATTAAGAAAGACCGATAGTTCACAAAAGTTTTCCTTTTGGCGTTAAAATATACTTTCAACTAAACATATTTTATTTCTATGTCCTTTCAACTGCAAACAGAAAATGTTAATCACTAGAATATTAGTGAATACCACATTAGAAGGAAACCTTCATTAGCTGAATAGTTCAAGTCATTCATTAAGTCACCAAAGGGTAGACGACAGGCAAGAAAATACGTTTTTCTACCTTGCTTTAGATATTGTAGTAAATCAAGTAAAGAATAGATTTCAGTGTATGAAACATTTCAAAGAAAACTTCACCTTTTTAAGCCCCACCACCCTAACGGAACACACAGAGAGACAATTAATGGAATCTGCTATTTTCTGGGAGAAATATGAAGAAAATGTATCTTGCAATGTAGCTACAGACATTGCTTGTTTTTGGAATGTAGTGTCAAAACTAAAATAATAATAAAAAAAAAAGTATGTCGAACATCAGCGAAGTTTCAGAATGCCTGTTGGTAGAATACAATATTCTCGCTAGTATCATTCCTGACGTACGGACTGCTTACATGCTGTATTTGACCATACCTGTGACGACTTCATCAACTGAGAGGTCGTTTTCGAAGCTAAAACTGATCAAAAATTACTTGAAGAGCACAATGACAATAATGAGATTGAGTGGACTGGCGTTGTTTTCTCCTAACAGGTTTACAAATATATGGTCATAATTTGAATGATTAATTAAAAGAGTCAGGTCTATAAGTACAGTGTCGAAAAGTCACTAACACCTTTTAAGAAAATGCTACTGAAAATAACACAAACACATTTGTGTCAGATCCTGTTACTGACGTAGTTTTGAGCAATTTATCTTTATTCCAACATGGTAAAATTTGATGTATTTCAAGGTAACGGAAGTTTTTTAGAAAAATCGATACCAGCACCATCTATGTGATAACCTCTGCAAACTTTCGCATGGAATAATGGAAACCTCTGATAACAATTCTTCCAAGTTCTTCCTTTCTTTGAACTTTCGAAATCGTCAACCAATCGAATTCCGCCTTCGACCTTTCACGTACCGACAACAAATTTCGAAGACATTTTTCTTCCTTCAACCGTGACGTGGTCATATGTCATGTCGAAGTTTTACAAATGCAAAGGCGTGAAATTTCTATGAAAGAATAGTGTGCTGTTTCTTGTTGAGGAAAGTCGTGGGGTTTGACATCATGCTATTTATTTATTTATCTGTATACGCCCATTGAAAGTGCTCTAAAAGATTTGAGCATGTGCAGTCCGACCAGTTATAAATGTCAACTACAGAGAGCGCTGCTGCCTTGTAATCATAAAATTTCAGTTTTCATGCTAGTAAAGGTTTATTCCGTATTGGCAATCTTTACTTACTTCCAGTGTTTTAGGGTAGACAATCAGTGATAAATTGCTGCAGTCTACTTCATTTGTTTTCCTATTTCCCCCCCAATTCTTACTAACTGCCTCAGTCCCAACCTACACCACAAGTGCGCATGCGCTGTGGACGAGTCCACTGGCAAAATACAATAGGGATGGGCCGGATAAGGGAAATGGGTTCTGTGAAAATCATCAGCAACTAAATGAACATAGAAGTTTCACACACAGAAATATCGCGGGAAAAAAACGTTAAAAGATGATGTTACTAGTTGCAACAGCCATCACAAATACATAATAAACAAAACAACCGAACGCATAGAAAGGAAATACTGATCTGAGACCTACAATGTTGCTTCGTGTATGATTCTACCTACCTCCCCTCTCGAGTATAGACTCGTCCTCTCGAGCTAGCATCGTCTTCTGAGGTTGGAAAGTATTCAGTTCACTACCTCGATGTTAGATGTACGTAACGTCTATTGTGAGGCTACACTATAGTCAAAAAGCTATAAACATTGGATCGTTAAGTGATTTCATATGCAAGCCTTGTGTAAATAAAACAGCAATTTTGGGCTCCCATTCTAAGTAGTTTATTATATTGTACGTTGTACGCTTTATATATTGTTACAAGCTTTAACAAAATTATTTACCAATTTACATACGTTACACATCTGCACTGACTTGCTCTTCAAAAGTTATAAGAGATCAGTGTAATTATATTGCAGACAAGATACGTAACTTAAAGCCAGTCTCACACGGTAGTTAAGTAGGTCCTCACTTCTCGATCCACCTCCGACTCGAAACTATTATCAGATGTTTTTACGTCTTCAGTTCGCGAAGGCAGCAAAAGGGGTCTCACACGATCCTTAAAATCGCATCTTTAAAAATGGCGACTGCACAAACACGGTATACCACTTCGCAAGTTTAGATGCTAATAATTGCTGAAGATTTGGGAAAATAATGTTTTCTCTAAAAAGAATAAGAGAATAACATTGACACTGTTGAAAAATGCAGCAGAAGGAAATAGTGCAAGGAATGTGAGTATATAACATGTTATTTCAAGTTGATATACCACTTTACGGACACACTAGCATAAAGTTGCTTTACCCGTATATTACGATAGAAGTTGCATCTTCTAATGGAACCCTTCTCGTAATGTTTTGAAATATATTCCCCAATACGAACTAGTCAAATCAATTACGTAAACTTCACAATATTCAAAGTGCGAACATTGTGGTGTTTACATTAAGTTATCATATTATATTTATATTTCATTGATACTTCTTTGCTCCTAAAATACTTATTGTGAAATTTGCTTTGACGTCCATGAAGAACTAATTACAACTCATAATTTATATATCATTACAACACTAAGCTGCTCGTCAAGTCAACCTTGCAGCAGGTTTTATGTATCAATCCGCGCGAGAACTGAGCTCAGAATCTCCCGTGCCAGTCTTTCCTCAACCGCCGAACTGCTTACATCGCAGACACTGAGAAAATCCACAGTATTGCCAACCGCACAACACATCAAAACCCGCATGCATGTCAAGTGGAATGTATTTTTGCTTCTCTTTGTCTCCTGAAACATAAAATTTTAAAAGTACTTTCTGCGCATAGATTATTTAATAAATGTGTCATTACTTAATATAAATGCGAAATATCTTCGAAACATGAGAGCGTGTGTGTATATTTCGAGCACGCAAAAATAAAAATGAACAAAGATAAAAGTAAACAACGATAGGCCCTCTTGAATTTAATGACAATTTTTTTTTTTTTTTGGTTTAGAAAGAAATACATTTATGAAAAACGTGGTTGCTTCGTCCGCAATACATCCGTTCCTGTAAGACACACGCAATTCAAGTTATACCACCAAAAAAGCATCATTTGTTATTGGTGATATATACAATCAGGTGTATTGTCTGTCGCTATTACTCTGGTTTCAATTTATGAATCACTTCACTAAACCAGGATTCAAATCTTGGTCTGTCCATTTCTTGCGGATAATCACCCTTCCCTTTCTTTGCGCGGAACAGTAAATATGCACCTTCAACAAAGCTTTCATTGCCGCCAGTGGGTGAAACAATAAGCCTCCCCCTTCCCCTCATCGTTGGTTTCTTCAGCCCTGGCGTGGTTTTGCATGCTGGTATCCTTCCATGTTTTATTCCCCCTTCCCCCACCCACCGAGTTGAAGGACGTCTCGTCCAAATAATAAACATGTTTCTTCTCACTGCGATATCTTTTAATACCGCGGAGATTCTTTTGTCGTCAAAAAACAAACAATCGTTTCCTCTTGCTAAACTCAAACAGCAAATCATTCAACACCCGTGATACAATTCGTGCGCACATTGACGGCAAATCACCTCACGCCCTGTTTTACTTTGATCTTGTTGCCGCAAGGAGGATTATGCATTCAAAACAACTTGCTTGTCTTTGAAGAAAATTTCCCTTCGGACGAAGTCCAAAATAACATTCGGGTAAAACCGCGCGCTGAACAGTAGATTCAGCCATTCTCGCCGCTCTACAATAAACATAGGGTTAAAATAGTGGGATGTGCAACACTGGTATCGCCGATTTCACGCGTTCTGCAACGGATTCAGTCTCGCTCGACTCGCTCTAAAGTTTCAGTGTCTCTTCAACGCACTACACATTGCAGTTGGCGAATCTACGGTTCCAAGTTCGTCTGCACAGTGATTGCAACCAATTAAGTCCATACCTGCTAATGGATGTACTATTTTGTCTGTATATTACAAATTAAATAACTGTTTTCTTGCAAGTATGCAGTTGTGTCGGAATAGAACCCGTCTCAGTGGAACTATGTTCTTGCGCGCACGTTTGGAACTACATATGCGAAAACCTGCTGCAAGGTTGACTTGACGAGCAGCTTAGCAGAATAATTTACTGCGGTGTTACATACAGAACAGTCTATTTGTTACATCCAACAAACCAGAGAGTACATGCATACATACTATGTGGTTGTTCAGTGTTTACTTCAAAATAGTATTCACGTCGGTTGTGAAAGTAAAATAATAGTAATCACAGCAGGAAATTTAGACATACGAACTATTTATTTATTTATTGCAATTTCCAGTACAGCAGAAGCCATTTTAAACCGGAAATACATAACAATAGAACAGTACCCTAGTGTTAAAAAGAACACACGAAACAAGATAAAATAAAATAAACAAAATATAAACATAAGCAAGCCAAGACAGTACCAAAGTAAACAGATTACTTTCACAATGCATTACTTATGTACAATTTTTTTTTTAAGTTGGTGATAAAATACGAATATGAACTGAAAATATCTACTTGGTTTGAGATGATATTGAACTGGTTTGGTAGCTGATGGAATAATGAACGTTGTATGAGTGATAGTCTGGGAGTTGCAGTGTGGAAAGTCTCCTTGCTCCGTGTTTCATGTCTGGGCACTCTGAGGGAGAGTTCGTGGAGTGGGATGCTACATCTTAGGTTTCCATTAATGATCTTATGTAGTAATTTCACATCTGCAACGTATCTACGTGATTCTGGAGTATTTACGTTTAAGTTTACAAGCAGATCTCTCTCAGGGCCGGCACTCTATATCGAACGATGGAGAGGAAAAGGATGAGAACACGCTCGATCTTGGAGGTATGAGAAGGGGCAGCCACGTTCCAGATGGGTGAACAGTATTCTAGAATGGGGGACACAAAAGTTTTGAAGTAAATGGAAAGTGCTTTCGGGTTATGGATTTCGGTGCATCTGTAAAGTAGGCCTACGCATTGCCTTTTTTGTGATGGTTGATATGTGATTATCGAAAGTTAGTTTAGAATCTATGAGGATACCTAGATCTCGGTGTTGTGCTTCTTTTGTTAGAGTGATGTCGGTTAGTGTATAATTACCTTCAAGAATGTTTTGCTTCAATGAAATTGTTATGTAAGAGCATTTCGAAGAGTTTATGGACAGTTTCCATCGTTTATACCATGCAGAAAATTTGTTTACATCATTTTGGAGAAGTCGCATGTCTGATGGCTCTCGTAATCTTGCAATCATCGGCGAACATTAGAATTGTGCTTGAGATGGGGGAATTAAAGATGTCTGTGAGATCATCCAGATATACAGGGAGGTTATTTCAGTCGTTCACCGCCAGCGTGACGGCCGTTCGTCGGAGTCTTCATGCAACAGGTCCCGGCAAATTGCGTTCAGGAAGTCCGTAACAGAAACCGCTTGTTTTCTAATGTTTCCACTTTTCACAATTACAGTTACAATTACAATTGAAATAAGCACATACCTTGTCGCAAGGATGCTGGAAAAGGTGTCCTCGCAAATACAAATATTTCTGGCACCTTATTCCTGACATCTAATCTTAGATTAGACATCGCTACTTTATCCTCAGTTGACATTAAGGGAAGACAGCATCCCGGCGCATAAAGCAAACCGAAAGCGTAAAATGATATTTAAAAGTAATAATAATGATGATCACTAACCTCCTGTGTTATAAGAGATGTTGAAAATGACCTCCTTGAACCTTCTTAGGTTCAAGAGATCCTGTCTCCCGTAATTCCCTGACCACTTTTCTGCAAGAATTCGTTTTCACGTAATTATCGTACATAAAAACTCTCTGTTCAAGAGTATATTTGTTTAACGGCATAAGTAATGAATGAATAACAATTAACACACAATAAACACTGGCCATGAGTAGCACATTACAATAACACAGTATAAACAACACGCGTACTGATAAACGCAAACAGAAGTGAACATGAACGTACAGTGACTACGTCTGGTAGCTGACAGTGTTGCTAACCATTTTTCGGCAATGTCCCTACAGACGTAGTCAAAATGTCCCTACAACTGACCAAATGTTCCTGCTCCACGTAAAGCGACTAAAAAAAAAAAACACCTAATGAGCATGCAAGACAGAAGATAAAATATACACATTTACTTACCAAATCTTTCTGCTCGGTGCTTCCACAATTAATGAAGGAGCGAATTTACTGTACAGGACCCCTCCCCGATTTTTGTAATATTTGGCATACTCACTAATTGAGGCCTCCTAATCACGAATTTGAAGTTAAAATTTGTGGGTCACGTGTAGAAATTGCAAAATAAGTTAAATTGAGTGGTCCGCGATCGGCACGATTGCTCATTATTTACCGGAAGATTTTGTGTTTCCAATACTTAAAAAACGAAATATGCATTCATGATATTACTACGACCCCAAATTTTAACTATGTTTGCTTATCCTAACCTAACCGTACCTGAATGGTTCGTGGGGCTATCCGTCAATGGTTTGTTGGGCTACCCGTGCATGTTTTTTTCGAGCCCAAATTTTAACTATGGTTGCCTTGCCTAACCTAACTTAACCTAACCTTACCGAGAATGGTCAGTGGGGCTATCCGTGAATGGTTTTGCGCTAATGGTGGTTACGAACCGATAAAAAATCTTATTTTCGTAGCACTTTAACGGCAAACGTTCATCATCGAAGACGCCATTTTCGTATCCTGCAATTTTATGATTGATGTACTGTTGCCAAATTTACCTGTAATCAAATTAGTTCTTCTACATCGTGATTGTCGCTGTCACATGTAAGGACGTTCTTTGGGCAATATACTGAAATCCATAAGTTTATTAATTAGCCCACAGCCATCCTCCTGCACACTCAACCTAACAATCTGTACAACATTAACAACTTTTTACTGTTCTCTTCCGCCATTATTACACAATTCATGCTCTCCAAGTATGAAATCAACAGTGTGGCAACGCTGTAGAAAGCGTAACTAATTGCAAACGTCAATTGTTCATATCAACAAATATGGCTACCATACTTGTATACGGAGAATCATTGCGAGAATTGAAAAGCTTATTTTACAATTTCTACACGTTAATGAACAATTTTTTCACCTCACCCCAACATGTTAACTTGAGATAAATCATCACGACTAATTATTTCGTGAGTATAAGACGTAGCATAGAAATTACAGAAGGGTCCGGTATTGTAAATTCTTGCCTTAATGAATAATAGGGGTGTGCGGGACAGAATTTTTTGGGTCGGGACGGGATCGGGACGGTAATTTTTTTAAATCCCGACATTCGGGACTGAAAAATTTGCAATTTCCCGACCAAGTCGGAAAATTTTCGGGACGGGAAATGTTCGAAATTTTCCGAAGCACTGGAAATTTAAGTCATTTTCACTTTAAGTGATTGTTTTTGCATTTCTAGAATAAAAATTTACAATTTTCGATAAGTTCCAAAAACTTACAATGCAGAAAACGTCGAGAATTAACGACTTTTTAAAGTGACCATTCGGTATTTCCCGACTGCTCGGGATCCCGAAAAGTCGGGAAGTCATTTCCCGAAGTCGGGATTGGGACGGTAATTTTTTTTCCCGATCCCGGTCCTGACTTTTCGGGATCCCGCACACCCCTAATGAATAACGTTGAGTCGTTTACTATTGATTATGTTATTTGAAGTCATACATGGTGTTGCTGTGAAGAGATAGATGTTGGTTGGTGATATATGCTGTATTTCCTGCAGTCTTTAACAATTTTGGTCCCATTTTATTTCCCTTTGTTGTTTTTGTATCACTTAACATTGAAAATATTCTTTCCGTTTCCACGTTAGAATGGGGCAATGTTAGCACTATTTTCGCGAGAGTGGAAATGTTTTCAAAAAAGAACGTGCCTTGAAAGTTTTTGGTAACCGATAACATGTTCCAAAATTCTGATGGAGACTTGTCAGTTAGTTCTTTTTTTTCCTCCTCGCTAAAGTATCCAGATAAACTAATACATAAAATGTAATTTTCCAAGATTGAAAAAAGTACCTACGATTTCCCTCATTTGGCAAAATCTGTCCCTACGTCCCTGCGGGCGAAATTTAGTGAAAAGCCCTATGCGTAGGGACATGTCCCTACGGTTGGCATCACTGCCGATACGTGCAGTTTGAAGCGCCCTCTCGCGGCTGACAACTCCCCCAACCTCCGATAAGTTGCCGGCGCTGTCGCGACAACTGAGGATAAAGTAGCGATGTCTAATCTAAGATTAGATGTCAGAAATAAGGTGCCAGAAATATTTGTATTTGGGAGGGCACCTTTTCCAGCATCCTTGCGACAAGGTACGTGCTTATTTCAATTGTAATTGTAACTGTAATTGTGAAAAGTGGAAACATTAGAAAACAAGCGGTTTCTGTTACGGACTTCCTGTAATGCAATTTGCCGGGACCTGTTGCATGAAGACTCCGACGAACGGCCGTCACGCTGGCGGTGAACGACTGAAATAACCTCCCTGTAATACAAATAACAGAGGGCCAAGAACGCTTCCTTGCGGCACACCAGAAATAACAGGAAGTCAGTTAGAATGAGTTCCAGAAAGTATAACACGTTGTTGTCTATTACTTAGATAGTCTTTCAATATTTTTAACAATAATAATTAGTAGACTCTTCAATTAACAAATAAAATGTTCACATCAATCATTTATGTAGCTGTATTGATCGTATGTTTTTCTTCTTTTAAACGCCTTGAATAAGTAGACGAAACTCTATTGCCTTTCTTCTTCTATTTCCTACTTCAGCTGGCTAGTGTGCTCCTCAATTCTGATTGGTAGTTCTATGATATTAACGATGGGATTAGAGACGGTTTCTAATTCTGTCGGAAACTGAATAAGAGAAAGCTCTCACACGATCGTTAAGAAAGCTATAAATCGATCGCGAAGTGAAGACGTACCTAACTGCCGTGTGAGGTTGGCTTAACACAAGCTTTAAAAACTGCAATCGGATTTTGACTAACGTTAACCATTTACGAGTGTTAACCAATTATTTGAGTAAAACTAAGTAATCCAAGAGCTTCTTTCCACCTCTGAATTATTCGCTTGTTAACAATAATGTCTCAATATTTAAATTCGAGGTAGAGCCATTGAAACCGATTTAAGATTCTAAGGGCGATGATGTAAAAACTTTAAACGTTATGGAAAATGTTTGAACGTGGTATAAAATCTTTCAACATGATGTGAAATTTTTGAACATGATATGAAATATTTCAACATGACGTGAAATTTTTAGAGATTAGGTGAAATATTTGTACGCGATGTTAAGTCTTTAAATCTTTGTTTAGTCTTTAAGAGCGACTTGAAATCTCTAAACGTTATGCGAAGTCTTTGAAACCCAGGTGAAAATATTGAAAAACTAGTGTATATTAAATATTCTAATGTGATGTGAAATTTTTTAACCCGATTTGATTTTTTTTAACACGATGTGAAATTTTTAAGCTTCATGGAACACATTTAAACGGGATGTGAAATCTTCAAAAGCTACGGAAAATCTTTGAACAGAATATGAAATTTCTAAACAGAAATAAACAGTTGCCAAATTTAATTTCACTTTCATCTTGCAGATTGGTCGTTACTTATGGTATCGAGAAAAGACGAGACGAGACTTCCACAAGCGTTCTGTTCTCGGTCTCGTCTCAAACACCAGAACACTCACTCACTCTCGCTCATGATTTGTACTTTACTTTGAACCATGTTTAAACGCGAGTGAAAATCCGAGAAATTACACTTTCTCCCTGTTGCCCATCCAAAAGGTCTTCCTCCAGATAACACCCACACAAAATTCCTGGGGGAATTCCCTACGTTCCACGGGAGGAGAGATATTGACTCTGTCGAAGCCATGTCTTGAGGCTGCCCGCTTCCATTCCTTGAAACCAGCTGCATGAAACCAGTGTTGCCAACTCGCTTATTTTGGGTTCAGTTTTGGTCCCTTTGCACTTCCACTTTGCTCCTAGAAATCCTAAATATTCCAAGCACTGTTGTTCATTAATTGTACAGAAACCAGTGTCCTATTCCTAGGAAGCACCTTGATAGTAGCGTACAAAGCGTTAAACTATGGCATCACAAGGATATGGTATGTTAAGAAGAATGGCGGCTATGAACTTGCCTTTATTTTATATTTGATTGGCTTTTTTTTTGTTATTTAGCGTCGCTTTTCTGCCACTTTTGGCTAATAGCGACGATGAGGATGAGTGATGATATGAAGGGATACTCACAAAAAAAACATGCCCAGGCAAGGATTCGAACACGGGGCCTCTGGCGTCGTAGCGCGTTGTGCTGTGCCACTTTTTTTTTTTAAAGGAAATGCCCCCTACACGGAGGTATCCCCACCATTCACACTTTTTCTCACTTTTACACTTTTCAATTCTTACATTTTCTTTGTTTCTTATCAATTGGACGAACACAAATACCCATGTCTTACCCGGGACTCGAACCCAGAACCCCTGGCGTTGTAGCGCGGTCTGCTAACCACTCCGCCACGGAGGTCGACATCCACTTCCCCACGGAGGACGTCACAAGCGCGTATTATATATTTTAGCATGTTTTCATTCATATAACATTCTTCTTTTAGGAAAAATGAACAAAAAAGTTGACAATAACTCCAACAGCCATTCCGACCTCCTTGTATGACCTGTCGGTATGCCCAAAAATTTTTTCAACTCACCAAATGCCAAATTTGTAGCTTTGATACTTAAAAAAACGACAATATTAAAAATTAATAGATTGGTGACTTTCGATCATTCTACTGCCACAGACAAGACGAACTGGCCAATCAAATTTTATGTCGCATTAAAGTAGAATTAATTGCAAGGTCTTGCTTGAATTTCACAAAATATATGACGCTTGTGTGGTTAAGGCAACTAACTAACCCGGTAAGTTAATGATAGTTATTTGGAAGCGCGTGGTAAATATACCCCTGTTAGTGCCTATTCCAAACAAGGGTCACAAACACCTTTCGACGCTACGTTTCCGTTGAGTAAATAAGTTCCAAAACATGTAAACCATCAACAGAAAGGCAACGTCGCGTTCCGCTAAATGCAGGAACCCGAGGAACGGTCAAAATCACGAAGATTCCGTTCCAATTACTACTATGCTTATTTATGTTGTCTACAGCAATGTTCCTGTAACAAATGATGACGCCAAAAAAAATACTTAATCACCATTAACTCACTTAATACTAATTGACCAAACAGACTTGCATAATTTAATAACCATCGTAATCTTCAAAAAGAAGCAAAGAAGAAGGGGGGGGAGAGAACAGTCAAAAAGGTGAAAAATGACTTTAACCGTTCGGGGACAGTATCTTGGTTCCTATTCAAGAAAACATATTTATACATATATACATATATTGCTTTTCTTTCAACGTGTTCGATTTAACTCTAACGGAATACAAAAAACGAGTACAAGGAACAAGTCCAATTGAAAATTCAACGTTTCTGTAACTGTATTGCTTAACAAAAGGCAACGCAATGCCAATAACAATCTACGGAGGTATTCTGCAATAACAATTAATCCTTAACTTCTACGTACAATCAAGCATAAGTACCCTACATGTACATATGTATACTTATTTATTGTGCATGGCTTTGAGGCTACTGCGTAAGGTGTTCCGGGGATATGACTTATTAAAGCCGAAAAAGGGGAGGGAGAATCAGAAAAAAAGGGCACATCGTCATTTGACAAACTTGATTTTTAAACTGTTGCTTCCTGTCTTTCCGCAGGGTCTACACAGCAATTCCTTGCGTAAAGAAAAACAAATTTATTTTCTTTTTGCCACAATCGATTATTCAGTCTCCAAAAGGGGCATGAGAATAGAGAGCTAATCGATCTTTCTTTGGGATTGGACGGTTATACGAGATATTGGAGTAAAAATGTCTAAGGCTTCGTGTTGGACGTACTTTCACTTGGTATCATTATCAGTTCCAAAAATGCGTACATAAATTATTAGAGTTCACAGTCCGAAAGCACTATACCAATATATTCGGCACGTTAATTTACATCCAAAAAGTCTAAAAGGGAGGGGGGGGTAATGTGTTGGAGAAAAAAAACTCCGAACAAAAACAGCTCGCTGGATAATCTCACAAAAGGGAGAGTAATTGTACAGTTCAAACGGGGCAAGTCGGTAACAGGATCAAATAAATCTATAAACGTCCACTTTACCTTGATGCAATCCTTCTGATGGTCCTTATCACAATCGCAAGCACATGGTATGGATCACGTAACTGCATTCGTGCGCCTCTTTACGAGTCTAGAAATCGTGGCTTCCAAAGTTGTATTCCCATCTCACCATTGCAATGCGTGGGCGAAGGAATTGCGTACAGGCAAGGCGATCCTGCTCCGCTGCTAGTTGACTGTATGTGGCTGTTTCGAAGACCGGATGCGAACTGTGTTACTGACGATCGGGAATCGTGCAAGAAAAGGGGAAAGGGGGGAGGAGAGTATAGTTTAGCGTATCTACGACAGATGGCAACACCATCTAAATGCCGTAGCGCTATCGTATTTTGCGGTGGAGAGTTTATTTTCTCCGAAATAAACTCTATAGACGTACAAAAAGTACGAGTAATATTCCCAAATTGAATATATAATATTTGGAATGTTACAAACTCCCGGGCCCTGGGAAAAGAAAGAAAAACTGCCCGCAAAATAAAGTAACAAGGAAATAATGGCCTAAACGACCAAGTAGCTTCAAAGTCTTTCAAGACAAGAGTTGCACTTATGTTATGACAATATGCATAAAACAAACACCCTAATATATATATATTATAAAATGACCATTTTCTCAGCTTTTAACGCAAAGATACAGGTATGAGCAGAGAAATTACAAGTAAAATAGAAATACACACCAAATATGTACAATCCCCCAAAAGGAACCTGCAGGGAAAAAATTTCCTAAGCGTTTACCTATGGTAATTAGAACCAAAACATAATATAAATATCAAACTCAGAGTATAACACCCAGAATAGTTAGATTAATATTAATAGTGGCAAAAAGAAATCCATCAAGGTATAATAACATACCGGTTAAAAATGCCAACATAAATATCAACCAAGATGATATATCAAAGTCCACAAGACATATAATTTAACCTTAAACTCCATATTGGCCATTCCGGATCCAATATTACAAAGAGATCATACACAGGCAAAATTACCAAATTCATCACATTTAGACTAAATATCAAAAGAGATAGCAAAAATGTTTTCAAAACTGGACAACGCCAGAACACAGAATCACTACCAGGCAAAGGCCTACACAAGAATTAAAGCGATGCGCAACACTACGAAATGTTTCGAGGCGTAATACACACTCGTCGTAAGATGGTCACACTAGCAAGATGCAACGGAATTCTCCCATGGCGTAATTGTAGTATAGAAGTAGCCTCGTGAAAATATGAAAAAAAAGAAAAGGAAAGGAATCAAAACAAGAATAATAAAGATAGAAGTTAGAAAGAGAAACAGGAAAGTTAAGACTACATCCTACAAAAGGAAGGAAGAGAAGGAAGTAGCATCATTACAGAGCGCATGCATTACAAAGACTTGTGATTAATCAAAATACCCAATCAATAGACAATAATAACTTTACATAATATCACTCCATAAACATTGTATTGAAAAATAGACACAGTTATAAGGATAATACGCTTAACAACAACAATGCATATAAATATTACCATAACACCCTTACATCTAAGACACTTCTTATGTTGACAATTTAAATAATAGAAAAAAAAACCAAAATGTTGATACATAAGTAGGTCTAGGGGGTAGGAGAATTATGTAGTGTCTGACCCACCTGTGTATGTGCCGAAACCACAGGTGACACAGTGTTCGAACGGCGGCGACACGTGGAGAGGGAATGACCTCTCCGGCGGCAATAGGAACAATAAGGACCAACTTCGCTATTTGGTGAAAAAGGGGGTTGGGGCGCGCGCGCCACAAGATTGAAGGACTGTCTCCAAGAAGCAGATTTATTCGTTTCGATAGAAAACACCTCCTTAGCATAGGCGAAAAGTTCTGCCAAAGATTGGGGGTGACCGCGAAGCAAAATACATCCCATGGAGATGTGGTTGAGGTGAAGAAGAATAGTTTGCAATAAAGTTGGTTCATCCCAAACCAAAGCCAAAGCGGACGCCGAATTGACGACGTCCGTGACGAAGGGGTACAGATTTTCGTCTATTCGTTGGAGACGAGTCACGTGTTGGTTAACTAAGATAAGGTAGTGATGGTGCGGGACAAGACTGTTCCATATGTTCGACTTTAAATCCCCCCAAGATATGGACTGAGACAACGCCTCCAACCACGTGGTCTCGAGGAAACCTGCTGTACGGCGGATGGCATTATGTAAAATCCAGTCAAGTGGAACAAGACCATTTCCGATGAGGCGCTGTAACGCAGCCATAAACAGAAAAAGCCGAGGAGGGTCCATACCGTCACATATTGGTAAGGCATCAATTGCCCTATTGAGATTTTTCATTTTTATCGTCTCCAAGGGAGAATGGGACGTCACCAATGATGTCGGGACCTGAGACGTACCCGAAGAAACAGGATGCACAGAAGGAAGGGGGGTTGGAGGTGGTGTGGGCGTCCGAAATGGCATAGCCGTTGAAGAACGAACCGGTAAATCAGGACATCTATAAAATGGCGGATTAGGCCACGAAAAAGGGGGGGTGGAGGAGCTGAAGGCACGGAAGAAGTAGTGCCAGGAAGAAAAGGCGCAACAGGAAATGACAGTGTGGTTTGACAACCAGCGTCAAAAACCTTTATTTCATCTGGAGGTGCCATCATAGGATAAATCGGTTCCAAAAAGAAACGCCGTAGGAATTTATCAAAAAAATCGGCCCAAAATGGAAAAGAAAAAAAAGTAACTAGGGAAAAAAAATTTTGGGAGGAGGTTGTGAAAAATTTCTTCTTTCTGCAAAGTTACTTGAAAAAAGGTAAAGTAAATCGTCAAACCAGCTCTGGTACCAAAACTTTATGACGCTTGTGTGGTTAAGGCAACTAACTAACCCGGTAAGTTAATGATAGTTATTTGGAAGCGCGTGGTAAATATACCCCTGTTAGTGCCTATTCCAAACAAGGGTCACAAACACCTTTCGACGCTACGTTTCCGTTGAGTAAATAAGTTCCAAAACATGTAAACCATCAACAGAAAGGCAACGTCGCGTTCCGCTAAATGCAGGAACCCGAGGAACGGTCAAAATCACGAAGATTCCGTTCCAATTACTACTATGCTTATTTATGTTGTCTACAGCAATGTTCCTGTAACAAATGATGACGCCAAAAAAAATACTTAATCACCATTAACTCACTTAATACTAATTGACCAAACAGACTTGCATAATTTAATAACCATCGTAATCTTCAAAAAGAAGCAAAGAAGAAGGGGGGGGGGGGAGAGAACAGTCAAAAAGGTGAAAAATGACTTTAACCGTTCGGGGACAGTATCTTGGTTCCTATTCAAGAAAACATATTTATACATATATACATATATTGCTTTTCTTTCAACGTGTTCGATTTAACTCTAACGGAATACAAAAAACGAGTACAAGGAACAAGTCCAATTGAAAATTCAACGTTTCTGTAACTGTATTGCTTAACAAAAGGCAACGCAATGCCAATAACAATCTACGGAGGTATTCTGCAATAACAATTAATCCTTAACTTCTACGTACAATCAAGCATAAGTACCCTACATGTACATATGTATACTTATTTATTGTGCATGGCTTTGAGGCTACTGCGTAAGGTGTTCCGGGGATATGACTTATTAAAGCCGAAAAAGGGGAGGGAGAATCAGAAAAAAAGGGCACATCGTCATTTGACAAACTTGATTTTTAAACTGTTGCTTCCTGTCTTTCCGCAGGGTCTACACAGCAATTCCTTGCGTAAAGAAAAACAAATTTATTTTCTTTTTGCCACAATCGATTATTCAGTCTCCAAAAGGGGCATGAGAATAGAGAGCTAATCGATCTTTCTTTGGGATTGGACGGTTATACGAGGTATTGGAGTAAAAATGTCTAAGGCTTCGTGTTGGACGTACTTTCACTTGGTATCATTATCAGTTCCAAAAATGCGTACATAAATTATTAGAGTTCACAGTCCGAAAGCACTATACCAATATATTCGGCACGTTAATTTACATCCAAAAAGTCTAAAAGGGAGGGGGGGGGGTAATGTGTTGGAGAAAAAAAACTCCGAACAAAAACAGCTCGCTGGATAATCTCACAAAAGGGAGAGTAATTGTACAGTTCAAACGGGGCAAGTCGGTAACAGGATCAAATAAATCTATAAACGTCCACTTTACCTTGATGCAATCCTTCTGATGGTCCTTATCACAATCGCAAGCACATGGTATGGATCACGTAACTGCATTCGTGCGCCTCTTTACGAGTCTAGAAATCGTGGCTTCCAAAGTTGTATTCCCATCTCACCATTGCAATGCGTGGGCGAAGGAATTGCGTACAGGCAAGGCGATCCTGCTCCGCTGCTAGTTGACTGTATGTGGCTGTTTCGAAGACCGGATGCGAACTGTGTTACTGACGATCGGGAATCGTGCAAGAAAAGGGGAAAGGGGGGAGGAGAGTATAGTTTAGCGTATCTACGACAGATGGCAACACCATCTAAATGCCGTAGCGCTATCGTATTTTGCGGTGGAGAGTTTATTTTCTCCGAAATAAACTCTATAGACGTACAAAAAGTACGAGTAATATTCCCAAATTGAATATATAATATTTGGAATGTTACAAACTCCCGGGCCCTGGGAAAAGAAAGAAAAACTGCCCGCAAAATAAAGTAACAAGGAAATAATGGCCTAAACGACCAAGTAGCTTCAAAGTCTTTCAAGACAAGAGTTGCACTTATGTTATGACAATATGCATAAAACAAACACCCTAATATATATATATTATAAAATGACCATTTTCTCAGCTTTTAACGCAAAGATACAGGTATGAGCAGAGAAATTACAAGTAAAATAGAAATACACACCAAATATGTACAATCCCCCAAAAGGAACCTGCAGGGAAAAAATTTCCTAAGCGTTTACCTATGGTAATTAGAACCAAAACATAATATAAATATCAAACTCAGAGTATAACACCCAGAATAGTTAGATTAATATTAATAGTGGCAAAAAGAAATCCATCAAGGTATAATAACATACCGGTTAAAAATGCCAACATAAATATCAACCAAGATGATATATCAAAGTCCACAAGACATATAATTTAACCTTAAACTCCATATTGGCCATTCCGGATCCAATATTACAAAGAGATCATACACAGGCAAAATTACCAAATTCATCACATTTAGACTAAATATCAAAAGAGATAGCAAAAATGTTTTCAAAACTGGACAACGCCAGAACACAGAATCACTACCAGGCAAAGGCCTACACAAGAATTAAAGCGATGCGCAACACTACGAAATGTTTCGAGGCGTAATACACACTCGTCGTAAGATGGTCACACTAGCAAGATGCAACGGAATTCTCCCATGGCGTAATTGTAGTATAGAAGTAGCCTCGTGAAAATATGAAAAAAAAGAAAAGGAAAGGAATCAAAACAAGAATAATAAAGATAGAAGTTAGAAAGAGAAACAGGAAAGTTAAGACTACATCCTACAAAAGGAAGGAAGAGAAGGAAGTAGCATCATTACAGAGCGCATGCATTACAAAGACTTGTGATTAATCAAAATACCCAATCAATAGACAATAATAACTTTACATAATATCACTCCATAAACATTGTATTGAAAAATAGACACAGTTATAAGGATAATACGCTTAACAACAACAATGCATATAAATATTACCATAACACCCTTACATCTAAGACACTTCTTATGTTGACAATTTAAATAATAGAAAAAAAAAACCAAAATGTTGATACATAAGTAGGTCTAGGGGGTAGGAGAATTATGTAGTGTCTGACCCACCTGTGTATGTGCCGAAACCACAGGTGACACAGTGTTCGAACGGCGGCGACACGTGGAGAGGGAATGACCTCTCCGGCGGCAATAGGAACAATAAGGACCAACTTCTCTATTTGGTGAAAAAGGGGGTTGGGGCGCGCGCGCCACAAGATTGAAGGACTGTCTCCAAGAAGCAGATTTATTCGTTTCGATAGAAAACACCTCCTTAGCATAGGCGAAAAGTTCTGCCAAAGATTGGGGGTGACCGCGAAGCAAAATACATCCCATGGAGATGTGGTTGAGGTGAAGAAGAATAGTTTGCAATAAAGTTGGTTCATCCCAAACCAAAGCCAAAGCGGACGCCGAATTGACGACGTCCGTGACGAAGGGGTACAGATTTTCGTCTATTCGTTGGAGACGAGTCACGTGTTGGTTAACTAAGATAAGGTAGTGATGGTGCGGGACAAGACTGTTCCATATGTTCGACTTTAAATCCCCCCAAGATATGGACTGAGACAACGCCTCCAACCACGTGGTCTCGAGGAAACCTGCTGTACGGCGGATGGCATTATGTAAAATCCAGTCAAGTGGAACAAGACCATTTCCGATGAGGCGCTGTAACGCAGCCATAAACAGAAAAAGCCGAGGAGGGTCCATACCGTCACATATTGGTAAGGCATCAATTGCCCTATTGAGATTTTTCATTTTTATCGTCTCCAAGGGAGAATGGGACGTCACCAATGATGTCGGGACCTGAGACGTACCCGAAGAAACAGGATGCACAGAAGGAAGGGGGGTTGGAGGTGGTGTGGGCGTCCGAAATGGCATAGCCGTTGAAGAACGAACCGGTAAATCAGGACATCTATAAAATGGCGGATTAGGCCACGAAAAAGGGGGGGTGGAGGAGCTGAAGGCACGGAAGAAGTAGTGCCAGGAAGAAAAGGCGCAACAGGAAATGACAGTGTGGTTTGACAACCAGCGTCAAAAACCTTTATTTCATCTGGAGGTGCCATCATAGGATAAATCGGTTCCAAAAAGAAACGCCGTAGGAATTTATCAAAAAAATCGGCCCAAAATGGAAAAGAAAAAAAGTAACTAGGGAAAAAATTTTTGGGAGGAGGTTGTGAAAAATTTCTTCTTTCTGCAAAGTTACTTGAAAAAAGGTAAAGTAAATCGTCAAACCAGCTCTGGTACCAAAACTTTATGACGCTTGTGTGGTTAAGGCAACTAACTAACCCGGTAAGTTAATGATAGTTATTTGGAAGCGCGTGGTAAATATACCCCTGTTAGTGCCTATTCCAAACAAGGGTCACAAACACCTTTCGACGCTACGTTTCCGTTGAGTAAATAAGTTCCAAAACATGTAAACCATCAACAGAAAGGCAACGTCGCGTTCCGCTAAATGCAGGAACCCGAGGAACGGTCAAAATCACGAAGATTCCGTTCCAATTACTACTATGCTTATTTATGTTGTCTACAGCAATGTTCCTGTAACAAATGATGACGCCAAAAAAAATACTTAATCACCATTAACTCACTTAATACTAATTGACCAAACAGACTTGCATAATTTAATAACCATCGTAATCTTCAAAAAGAAGCAAAGAAGAAGGGGGGGGGAGAGAACAGTCAAAAAGGTGAAAAATGACTTTAACCGTTCGGGGACAGTATCTTGGTTCCTATTCAAGAAAACATATTTATACATATATACATATATTGCTTTTCTTTCAACGTGTTCGATTTAACTCTAACGGAATACAAAAAACGAGTACAAGGAACAAGTCCAATTGAAAATTCAACGTTTCTGTAACTGTATTGCTTAACAAAAGGCAACGCAATGCCAATAACAATCTACGGAGGTATTCTGCAATAACAATTAATCCTTAACTTCTACGTACAATCAAGCATAAGTACCCTACATGTACATATGTATACTTATTTATTGTGCATGGCTTTGAGGCTACTGCGTAAGGTGTTCCGGGGATATGACTTATTAAAGCCGAAAAAGGGGAGGGAGAATCAGAAAAAAAGGGCACATCGTCATTTGACAAACTTGATTTTTAAACTGTTGCTTCCTGTCTTTCCGCAGGGTCTACACAGCAATTCCTTGCGTAAAGAAAAACAAATTTATTTTCTTTTTGCCACAATCGATTATTCAGTCTCCAAAAGGGGCATGAGAATAGAGAGCTAATCGATCTTTCTTTGGGATTGGACGGTTATACGAGGTATTGGAGTAAAAATGTCTAAGGCTTCGTGTTGGACGTACTTTCACTTGGTATCATTATCAGTTCCAAAAATGCGTACATAAATTATTAGAGTTCACAGTCCGAAAGCACTATACCAATATATTCGGCACGTTAATTTACATCCAAAAAGTCTAAAAGGGAGGGGGGGGTAATGTGTTGGAGAAAAAAAACTCCGAACAAAAACAGCTCGCTGGATAATCTCACAAAAGGGAGAGTAATTGTACAGTTCAAACGGGGCAAGTCGGTAACAGGATCAAATAAATCTATAAACGTCCACTTTACCTTGATGCAATCCTTCTGATGGTCCTTATCACAATCGCAAGCACATGGTATGGATCACGTAACTGCATTCGTGCGCCTCTTTACGAGTCTAGAAATCGTGGCTTCCAAAGTTGTATTCCCATCTCACCATTGCAATGCGTGGGCGAAGGAATTGCGTACAGGCAAGGCGATCCTGCTCCGCTGCTAGTTGACTGTATGTGGCTGTTTCGAAGACCGGATGCGAACTGTGTTACTGACGATCGGGAATCGTGCAAGAAAAGGGGAAAGGGGGGAGGAAAGTATAGTTTAGCGTATCTACGACAGATGGCAACACCATCTAAATGCCGTAGCGCTATCGTATTTTGCGGTGGAGAGTTTATTTTCTCCGAAATAAACTCTATAGACGTACAAAAAGTACGAGTAATATTCCCAAATTGAATATATAATATTTGGAATGTTACAAATATCACGTCTTCGCATTTCCGAAACATCCTCGATTCCTTGAAAGACACTCCCGCGCGGATTCGAGGCTGACGTGACGGAGCAGTGGAAACGTCCCAGACAGTGTCCTATGCGTCTTTAGGACGTTCATTATAAATGAAGATGTTATAATTAGTACAGGCATTACTTTCAATTAAACAGATAAATGCAAGGTGCATTCAATTTATAACCAGAATTTTGTAATAGCATCACTCATCGTTGAACAGAGTTGCTACATTCATGTTATTTTTCGAAGTACTCCTCTTCTCTATCGATGCACTTCTGCCAACGGTCCACCAGCGAGTTAATGCCTTGTAAAAAAATTATTTTGGTTCACCTGTCAACCAGGAATGTGTTGCCCTTCGATCAGATGCAAAGTGCTTCTTCCCGCAAAGAGCCTCGTTGAGAGGTCCAAGCTGAGTGCTAAGTCCGGTGAACAAGGGGATGTGCTGTAACTTCCATACGTAAGTCCTCAATGGTTTGAACAGTCGCAGCAGCAGTATGTGGATGGGCGTTGTCGTGTAGCAAGCAAATTCCTTTCGAGACAAGTCTTATTGCTGGCTTCAAACGATTCCGCAGCAAAGCACTATATGAATCACTGTTCACTGTCGTACCTTTGGTTATTCGATCTTCACGAATAACTGCTTCAATGGCTTTCCGCACGCGTTCAGTCGTAACCATGACCGATCAGCCAACACGGGGTTTGTCTTCCACACTTGTCACACCGCTTTTGAACTTATTCACCCACTCGTACACTTGGCATTTAGCCAAACACTTATCACTAGGGCTCGGTAAGTTATGCACTAAAAAAACGCAAAATATGCACTAAAAAGTGTAAAATATGCACTTAAATATGCACTTTAAAAATCCGTTTAATTTATAAATGGTGTATATTACAAACTATGAAAGATTACATGCCAGGCAATGACTAGTCTATGCATTATTCTGAATGCTCATTCGCTACACAATTTTTTTTCAATTAATATGGTCCTGCGTTAAATGGCAATACATTACAGCAAGATCATGATTGCATTTGATAACAACATGATGTCTTAAATTTTCGAACTTGAAACTCCTTCTGTTTTCAGCTAGCTTATATTCAGAAACACACGTTCCACTTCGCAAGATACAAGTGGACTGTATTTTAAGGCAACAAAGTCAGACACATCAAGTTCCAGATCATCCACACGTTGGCCATTTGTATGCAGAATATTGCAAGCTTTCACCATTGTTGCATACACACTGTTCTTTTTCAATACTGCATCCAATTTCTGTACTTACACAGGATCTTCAACCTGGGCGAGGACCTCTTTAACGTCTTCTATAATTATGATGCTTGTTTGAAGTTGTAACCTTTTGTTTTTTAATAGACGAATGGAATCTTTCAGGCAAGACGCACTTGCCACATTTCATACAATCCAGGAAAAAGAAAGGAAGAAAGACAGAGAAAAGATAACGAAAAGAGGCTCGGTGTTGGTTGTGGGTACAAAAATATGCACAACATCAACTTATTTTCAAATATGCACCTGCATATGAAACATGCATTTTTAGTTAAAATCGTTAAATATGCATTTGCATATGCAATATGCAAAATGCATAATTATCCGAGCTCTACTTATCACTGTAAATTATAGTCATTCGTTGATAAATTTCATCCGGGTTTACACCCTCAAAATGCAGAAAACGTATCACTGATCTCATCTGCGCTTTCATACACTCTGTGACGGGCGCCATGATGCCAATCTACGGAGCTTCCGCAGTTAACGCAGGAATTTTGCGTCACGCGATACGGGGCTTCCGCGGTTAATACAAGGGTACTTCCTAGAACAAGCGCATGAAGTTTCGTGATTGTGGTGGACCTATTACAGAAGATTTTATTGCAAAATTCTGGTTATATATTGAATGCGCCTTGTATTTTCACCTGAAGTTTTTTCATTGTCTGCTGATAACAAACTTTTCAAAATGCATTAAATAAAACAAAGTCCCTTTAAACCATTGTACAGTTCCATGATACACTTACATTCTTTAACCTTAATACACAAATAAACCTTTAACATCCTCAATTTCAACATTTTTACAAACTATATCTAACAAACTCAATAACGATAAATATATGGCGTGTGTGAACGTGCAAGAACTATGAAATATGGGTGACACGAACAGAAATTTTGTCCCTTCTTACCAAAGAACCCACCCTTTACTGAAGTGTATTCGAGCTGCATATGTGTACGGCGTGCTACCCAGAACTCGAGTGGACGAGACTTCTTGGTCGCTCTTGAACACTCGAGTTCGTATCCGGTAGCACCAATCAGAGCACGCCTGACGTCATATACAGGGCGATTCAGAATTCCTATTACACACTTCTATGGGTTGTAGAGGGGACTTAGTGGAACAAGTTTTGATAAGGAACCCACGTCCGGGAACGTACCGTTTTGGTACTACACAGACGAAAAGATCATATAATTTCACATCTCCATCATCGTCTAAGCGGGCAAAAATGGTATGTGATGGAGTGACACGATGCGGAAAATGCTCTTCATACAGACGTTGCGCAGCTCTACCATTACGTCCAGCTTCGCCGTAACTTAACAACATGTCGGTGTTCTCGGCAAACGTGTATTCAACCATACTGTACTGTCTTCCGCAACGACTGAATAGCAACTGACGTGAAGGTCGATGCACACCAGATGGTAAACAGAGGACGTTGGAAGCAGCACACATGCCCTCCGTCAATGAGTGTTACCTACCGTGATCTTGTTATCTGTGTAGTACCAAGACGGTATGTTTCCGGACATGGGTTCCTTATCAAAACTTGTTCTACTAAGTCTCCTCTACAACCCCTAGAAGTGTATAACAGGAATTCTGAATCACCCTGTATACAGTATTTCTTATATCTAACTGTAGAGTAAATACACTCTAAGGCCACTTAACAATAACATGGAGTGGTCTTATAGCCACAGTTGGAGTGAATTTGTAACCGGATTTCCCCTTTGTAGTGGCTGTTCGTGAGATCTCGATAATAGACAGGGACAGATGTACGGGCAAAGAGTACCATAAAAATAGACATGTAAAAATGTGGTGCTCGAACCCAGGATCCATGGTTTGGGATCATTTTCTCGTCACCTTTGATGCTACGGAGTCAGTTTCTCATCTTCGTAAGCCTCTTTATATTTCTAGATGGAGTTGGTTCTTTTTCAGTATGCAGATTTGGCAACACTGCGTAAAACTTCATCTTCAAAAACTTTCCGAGACTTCCCCACTAAGATAATGGAGGATTCAGGTATTAACTTCATTTGTAAACTTAACTGCGACGTGCGCTCTTGCTCCATAAATACACAAAGAAACAACTGGGCTTTGTTACCACACTGTGAGCCTTAAAACTTGGAAACTTTATGCTTCAAACATTCCCATAACGTCCATATAATATGGCGCCCGAGGGCTTACTTTCATCTCTATACACTGTTCTTTTAAAAAAGGATAAAAAAAAACTAATGGCAGCGGGAGAAAGCACAGGAGAGAGAGGATACAAAGTTCCCCTTAATTTTGTTTTGGGCCTCTAAAGTGTCCCATCTATGCCATATTTTAATTTTCGAAAGGAGAAATAATAACAACTTTGCCATTTTTTCACCCGGAAGGCACCTTAAGAAATGCTTCCCATGGACGTTCTAAACTTCCCTGTTACGCTGCTGCAGTGAGAAGATTTCGCTCGAGCGCCATTTAGTTCTCACGCACGACGCTAGATAGCGTACGGAATTGAGAGCTTCATTGCTCAAGCGAATAATGCTCGAACGGGCAAAACGAGCGGTATATCCTCGTAGCCCTACACGTATAACCACCATGTGTCGGTGATAGTGGGTCCTCAAACATGGATCGTGAAATGAAAGACGCAGTGAAATTGAGACAGTCATTATCTCCGTGTTAAAATGCAGTTTAGTCTATCTTACCAATACAGTGATACGAGGGTTGCTATTTATGTATCTGGAATAACAAACAAAAGAAAATATGTATCATTGAAAATGGTTTTATTGTTTTTCAAAATATTCTCCATGATGATCGATGCACTTTTGTATACGTTTGAACCAATGCTCATAGCACTTTGTACATTCCGATTGAGGTATCTCGAAAACATGCATTTTGAACGCATAAATCGCTTCTTCTGGCGTCGAAAATCGTTGACAACGTAGCTTATTCTTCACGTACGGTAACAAAAAGAAATCATTGTGTGCTAAATCAGGGCTATAAGGCGGATGACCCATCAATTCCATGTTTTCACCGGCCAAATACTGGACCGATGTGTGACAACTCGCATTGTCATGGTGAAGAATGATCCTGCGTCGCTGGTTGTTTTTTATGATTTCCCCAAAGACTTCTGGCAAACAAATGGTTGTGTACCATTCAGAATTGACGGTTCTACGATTCTCTAGTGGCACTGTAGCCATATGTCCATTTTTCCTAAAAAAAAACAGGCGACCATTTGCTTCGAAGTGCTTCTTGCACGAACAACCTTTGTTGGGTTTGGCTCATCTTGGAACACCCACACCGTCGACTGCTGTTTGCTTTCGGGCTCATATGCATAGATCCAAGATTCGTCACCTGTGTAGATGTTATACACGGCTTTTGAAGCACCACGATTGTTTTTTGTGAGTATTTGTTTGCCCCAATCGACACGAGCCTTTTTTTGAGCGATTGTCAAATTATGCGTGATCCAACGCGAACAAATCTTCTTCACGGCTAAATGTTCATGCAATATCTTATGTATGCTAATCATACTAATGCCCAGGGATTCCTGAATCTCACTATATGTCACATGACGATCTTGCATTATCACTTCTCGCACAGCATCAATGTTTTCTGGCACAACAACCGATTTTGGACGGCCTTCTTTAGATTCGTCCGTGAGCGAACAACGGCCACGATTGAATTCACTAAACCAGTGATATACAGTGCTTTTAGATGGTGCTTCATCGCCAAAAAGTCGAAGCGAGTTGATCGATGCACTGTTGTTGAGATAATCCACGTCGAAAGTCGTTGAAAATCATTGCTCGAAAATGTTCTCGAGTTAATTCCATTGTTGGCCTCCGATGAAATTTTCAAGTCCCTGTAACAAACAAAAATAGCCGTAAGCACAACGTTCTGGATACATATACCATAGAAATGTCCAACTTTACGATGGATATCATTAGTGTTGCCAGTTCCGGATACAAAAATAGCAACCTATGTACCAGGTGGCCAGAATTAAAGTTACCCAACCCAGAGCCCTCTATAGCCTGTTTGAGGCATCGTAGAACTCTGAAATTTGGTGAATCCACTATGCAGACCATGGGGAAGAGGATGGCGATAAAAAAGTTCAATTTTCCGCTACCAGGTTGAAACGTGGCGCTGTAACAATGAATATTGAAAAACATAAGTCACATGTACAAATCTTTATTGTTGGTTTCTGCCAGTAACGCAGTGTTCAATAACCTCGCAGTGCAGCTATTACTACCGTTCTGATAAAACAACTTCAACAGCAATGCACGTTCTTTCTTATTTAATGGTGATCACTTCCGAACTTTTGTTCAGCACTCACGTTATGTGATTTAGCTGAGTTATTAATTAGAAAGACATTTGTTAGTGGCTGGAAGTTGCGAGAAAATAATCTCTCGTTTATTGCAAGATTGCAAGGTAAAGGCAAATCCATAACCAATTGGAGCAGTTTACGTCATTATTACAACCCATCATGGAAGTACAGCGCCACATTTCAACCTGGTGGCGGAAAATTGAACTTCCTTTTTTTTCTTTCTTTTTTTTGCCATCCTCTTCTCCATGGTCTGCATAGTGGATTCGCCAAATTTCAGAGTTCTACGATGCCTCAAACAGGCTACAGAGGGCTCTGAGTTGGGTAACTTTAATTCTGGCCGCCCGGTACATAAAAAATTAAATATATGATTATGGGCTGAAACTACAAAGGGGTATATTTTGCATTTATTTGTCTACGATTATTGTCACATTAGAATGATATTCCATTCTATACGTTTGAGCGTAGCACGCTCGAGGGTGGAAGAGACACAAACGAGAACGTGCGAGCGAATGTGGTCCCATGCAGTACACAACTGTCTTGTCTTATTCACGTAGTTTTATGAAAGTTCAAAATCTATTTTAATCCATAAGAAGCGACCTAAATAGATGTAACTGTCCCGAAATGCTGGAATCAAAGTCAAAATGTTATGTTAATTAAGGAAAATTCCAAGTTTACAGATGAATATCTTCATTTATTTTCAAACCGTCGATTGCGAGTTACCGGTAGCTCATGGTATATATTTTCAATGGCTCTTGAATGGTTTGGCTACACGCTGCAGGTGATGTACTGTTCTTGAATGAAGCTTTGGCAACGTCGCATCTCCATGTTGACTGTCCTACAGGTGACGTCACCAGAGAATTTTGATCAGTTCAAATACTTTCAGGCGTGGGTGTGCTTCTGCTCAGATTCTCTTATCTCTATCTTTTTCCTCTCTTCATATCTCTTTGTTTGTGTATGTCTATATCTGACTTCTTGCTATCTCATTTTCTCATGCTCTTTCTACATTTCTTTTTCTCGCTCTTATTTCCTGCCTGTCCTCTCTATGTTTTTCATCCTTCTTTCTCTGTTATTCTTTCTTCCTCTCTTCATAATTCCTTGTTTCTATGTATCTTTCATTATTTTTTCTTTATCTTACTTCTATACTCCCTCCATATCTCTGTCTTCATTTCTTCCTCTTGTACCTTTTCTTCTGTTTTCTCTGTTTCGTTCTTCTATTTTCCCTCTCTCTTCCTATCTTCTCTGTTTTTCTATCTCTTTCTTCTTCTGCTCCTCTGTCTCTTTGTTTCATCCCTTCTCTGCTCCCTACAGTTGCTCCTGTTACTTTTTCATTCTTCTTCCTCTATTTCATTCTCCTGCCTTCTTTGTTTCGTTCTTCCTCTGTTCTCTCTTTCTCTTTGTTTGCTGTCTCTATTCCTATTTCTTACTCTCTATATCTATCTATCCTTTCATTCCGTCACTTTATCCCTGTACTGCGTTACTCTAACTCTGTTATAAATTATTTTAAAAATTTCTCATGTGAATGAGATAAGAATGGGCGATTATTATCGTATGGTGAGCTAGAGCACACCGTTGCCCCCTAGTGGCCTCGCTTGTGTGAACTCCGAACAGCATAGTCGGTGCCACTTCTTGGCTAATCGCGAAGTCGGCATTTCTGAAAGCAACATTGACAATAATACTCCAATACACTAATCATTCTATCCTTCATAGCTAATACGTAGAATTCATACAAGTTGCAGATTGATACCTGAGAAATTTCTAATAAACCACCTAGTGAGGGTGGAGATCCATAATTTTGCAACACTGAAGATCATGAAAATTTTAATTTAGCGGGTCATAATTCTTTATTGTTCCATACGTCTGTCTAGGAAATAGAATAGTTTCATTACGTCTTAAAATTTTCTTTAACCAAGAAATGATCATGAAAACATTCAAATCCACTCTTGGTAGCTCGCCATTTATTTCAAATCTCGAAAGTGACTCCATCTCTTGAGCAATTTGGTGATCTCTGGCTTAGAGTATTTTGCAATTTGTTTTCAAATATGGTACGTCATTTTTAAATAATTTTAAGGATATTACTCCTGAAGAATATCCAAAACAATACCACCGAAGGTCCCAGATTCAAGTCCCGGCGTAAACAAGCATGTGCGCCTTTGTCAAATATCCCTTTATGAATTTAATCAAATCATTATCATCCTTATGGTCGCGTTAGCCTAAGGAGGCAAAAAATGTGACGTAAAATAAGAAAACTACAAAGATAATAGTTTGCCAATCTTTATCAGACTGTCAACTTAAAGGGAAAGGGTATCTGAAACTAATGACCCATTACAAGGAAGAAGAAAACCCTGGCAGTATATTTCCCTGGCGTTGTTCATTTGTCATCGTGTTGCACGCTGGAAGCTTCCCATGGGTTGACGGACTGACCTGTATCTCGATGTTACCTTGGCAACCGTTTCCAGGTTACCCCTTCTGCTAAAACAAAATAAGCCAGCTGTGGAATTGACCCAGCAACGGGATAAGAAAATCGCTTCCCCGTGCATTACGCACCCAGCTGCAGCGTATCAAACAGGCCCCAGCTCGTGATAGAAAATTGACGTCACGGGACATACAAGTAGACTTGCTAAAGGTGGGGTCCATGCTTATGATGATCCACCATGTTGAAACGCAGTCGATCGGTGTTGCAATTTCAGCAAAATTTTCAGTTTAAGGTGATATATTTACCCTTTGAGGATTCTCTTTGCCAAGCTTGTGTTAGCTTACGGTATCTTTGGTCATGATTTTCTCGGGAACTGGCCGACAAAAAAACTTCAAGCTTGACCTGTGTACTTTGGGAGGATGTTTCTAGAGAACAACTGTCTGGCATTTTCATTTACTGCACCAACGTCTACAAAAATTAATTAACTAATGTTGCTCTTGAAATATCATATTTTTCACTTTTCTTGACAGGGCAACCCTGCAGAGAGCCCAGCCCGCCCTCCATGACCACGTTCACAATTAATGAGTCCGTGGAAAACGCTCCAGGTGCTATCGACCCACAAACAAACAGTTTCGCGTACAAATAGTAAGTAAAGACTGCTCTGTGGACATCCAACTGCGCATTTTTTAAATTCTAGATTGAAAATGGTCAGAAGAAAATGTTCAGGAATATAAACGGAATCAACGCAGATCCACTTAGTGAGTTGTATGAAATTTCTCGACGTGATACTGTGCTCAAGGAGGGGTTGAGGGTGGCATATTCCCCAGTATCTTAAATGTGTCAAGAAGGGAGACGAATTTGTATAATTTGAAAGCCACACTATATAAACGAAATCGATTTTTTTCGTTCGCCATCTTGAAACGCTTTGACTTATTTTGCTCAATACTACACCGGTCTTCCAAGAAGTTTCATTCCATGAGATATATCCTCTATAACAGTTAATGTAGTCATAACGTGGGTGACAAATTCGTCTTACCTGGTGCTAAATCAATGACTACATTTTAAAGATTTTTATTTACCAGCGAGTCCGTGTCTTCATATCAGGGAAATAATTATATGATTTCAGGAAGACTACAGCACGTGGATGACAACCGACTTCGAAGGTTGATCGAGTCAGAAACTTTGGATACAGGGATATCTTGCCAGACTTTATCTCCAGAAGATTGGAAAGATTAAGATTGATTGGTTTGGTGTTTTAAGTTCACTTTATGCACAGTAAGGCTAATCGGGACTAGACCTACTGTTCAAAGTGGGATCCGAACCACTATGTGCCTCCATCGGGTATTGAACCCGGGACCGGAAAGATTAAGAAACTAGCCTTACCAACTGTCTGCGGTACACAACAAACAGATCCCCTCTGAAAATTTTCCTTTCATTGTCCATGCGACAAGAAAGAGTATCGAGTCATCACCTGTGACGAAACGTGGCTCTTGTGCAACAATACATGATTGTACCAATGGCTGTATCTCGGTGGAACATACTCCGAGGTTATTTGGAAACATGGCTCTCCCTCCGTCCCTTCTCGTGCTTCGAATTAATGACGAAAAACAGGTCACTCTCTGAAAAAGTTTTCACTCAATACTCTCAAAATAGCTGCTTTGTTTGTGAAATTTGTGCAAAGGGACCAATTTTACGGCGCAGTATATCTTTATTATTATTACAGTATTTTTCACTGCTTGTTGAGAGTGCTAACGTGGGAGCCATTTGCATACAAAGTGCACGTCCTGCACTCGCTTGTCCACCCGCTGCTTGCATGTGTTGATACGGAATGTGTTTGTAGCGTGACACCAAAAAATCCAATACCGCACGCACGAACATATGCGAAAACAACAGCCCCATGCATTGCACAACGACACAGTGTATGAAGCTAGATATAATTATCACTACAATTGATGTTTAATTCTGCTTGCTTTTTCTTCACGCCTGGTTCTGTTATTGTGACGCTTGGAATCTCTGCAAAAGCTTCGAAAATGGTTATTATGTATGCTGGTAGGGATGTTGAGATGAAATAGGCTCGTCTCGAAATGTGCATGCCCGTCTCGCACATTCCCCTTTCGCCCAGTACCGAAGAACTTGTTTTATTGGCCCAAGTGATAACACGCGCCAGAACGAAAGTACCGTTTCGCCCAGAGGGAAATGTGAAAGTAACAATTCCGTGCTTTAAGTTCACCTAACATAACCTAACCTCACTGGCTATTACTATTGTTGATATTGTGTTTGTACTATGTATTCTTATGTACATGTATCTGTGTTTCTGTTATTAATTCATTAAACAATGCGACAAGGCTCTCCTTTGGAAGCCACACCTGATTATTTGACTCTTTACTTTCACATTTCCGTTCACCTTCAAACCATCTTTTAAAATTCCCTCTGGGCGAAACGGTACTTTCGTTCTGGCGCGTGTTATCACTTGGGCCAATAAAACAAGTTCTTCGGTACTGGGCGAAAGGGGAATGGGCCAAACGGGAAGACGCTATATGTGTGCCTCGGTCTCAAGGAAAAGTGTCCATCTCTTGCGTAAACTACAAATACTAGATACATAAATATAAAGCTTACTTAGTGTTAAATATACCAAAATATGTGTTTTTTTAAATACCATACGTAACCTCGTGAGCCAAATGGGCAGTCACTAACAAGCCCATAGGTTGGGGGTAATTCCAGCAGCCGCCGTAACTTTAATAATTTTAACGGACTCTCAGTTCCAAAACCTTCCAAGATTGTCAGATACCTTATATAATAACATCAATGATGGGGTGAATTCTTGGTCACTCTGTACTTCAGCATCGCGCTTGAGCATCTTGCGCTCCCGCTTAGTGGTAACATCGCCCGGTGGAGATACATAGTAATTACGTAGTTCGGATCCCACTTTAAACTGTAGGTCCAGTTTCCATGGGAAGGGGCCCTCCTTTTCACGGAACCACCTCCTGCTTCTTCTGCCACGGTTACTCTCGAATCAGATGACATGAGGTCTCCCACTGCACGAACGTGACCGACGAAGCCTCCTTCCTAGCTCATCCCCTCCTTTCCGCCCATCTCACAACGTTACAGTACGGCTGCTCGGTCTGCAGTCGACACGTACACTCGCCGGCAATAAAAATTAGACACCTCGATCCTGAAATACCCACTTCCCTGCATGGAGTCTTGTGTAGTGTCTAATTACTTATTGTAAAGTGGCTATTGAAGTTCGCTAATTGCTTTACAATTAGGCAACACACACAACAGGGAAGCAGGTAATTCAAGATTTTGGTGCCCCATTTTTATTGACGGTGACTGTACATCCGAGAAAGCACTTCCACTGGATTGGCCAGGTCTAATATACCGATTCCACTTGTACAGGGTGTTCCATTTACAACGCAACCCGGAGTTGGGGATAGTACAACTTTTGAACCGGAAGTGGTGCACATATAATCCTTATACCAAATTGAAGCCTTGTTCATGCATATATTTTTAAACTGGGGAACAATTATTGGATTTCATTAGTGTCCACGCAGTGTTGCCAGATGTAACGGGAAGTGTAAATGAATTTTTTTACAAAGCATGAACAATGGCACATAACACACATGTACGGACATGCCGTGGGTAATTTTCAGTTTGGTGAGGTGGATTAGCTCGTCATCTATGGCAGTGAAAAAAGAAATGTCAATTTCTACCGATAGCCAATCGGATGAGGCGTCTTAAAGGGGGAACTGGGAAAATCGTTGTTCTTAGAAATTAAGACTGTGCATTGGCAACACTGCGGGTGTTTCAGTGCCACAAAAAGTGTGTTTCGAAACTGTATACATCATGCAATTACTGAAAACAATAAAAAAGAAACAAGAGCTGATAACCAAAAAGCGAACCCTAGCAATCCTGAAATTGCTTGCCAAATCCTGTAATATACTCACACACCGAACATGCATTAATAAAATATCTTGTTCATCAGTTCTTGCTTGGAAATTTCATCTCGAAGGATTATCCTACGCGCGTAGCTATTTCGTTCGGAGCTATGACGATGTAATTAATTTCTAATCCTCCGTGGTCGAGAGTGATGTATAGAAAACATAAACTAGTTTGACGATGCATTTGTCAAATCCGATCGTGACTATATCCGCCCGTGATGCGAAATTGTCGTAGGGATTGAAGTCCCAAAGTTGAACAGATTAAAACGGAAAGCAGAGTCGGTGTTGCCAGAACGCATTATTTTTTTGCAGTTTTGCAATAATTTTACACATACAAGGGTAAATTTAAAATTTTTCTGTTTTGTTGTTTTTGTAACCCCTGTGCAAGGGTAGTTCAAAACAGGCATTATTTTTTCTAAAACTTGACTTCTTTTAATGGCGCCCATTTTTGTTTCATGCCTTACGAAATTTTCGGCTTTTGCTGACAGTAATTATAACTCAGGTAAGAAAAATGCTAGAAAGCTGGGGTAAAAGCAATATTGTTTTCAGTATATTTCAATCTACATTTTATGTTCCATACCTTTTTCACCAACTTTAATGCAAATGGCTGAATTCTAGGACCAAAACTGACATTCAATTTTGAAGAAAAAATACCAGTATAGTTTCTTTGCACGTTGTCATTCGTGATATTTTCTTCCACCCCTTTTATATTCTGTTTCGTGTGTATATTTATGTTACTTTTAGCACCTTCTTATTAATTCTAACATGTCACCTTTTCTCTGAACTCTTGCTTTCACCAGTCTCGCTTTGATGTTTTATCCATCAAGTTAACACCGGGAAGCTAACCTGCTGCCGCCTGGTGGGAAAATTACGAACTGGTCGTTACAACAAGGCCTCTTAAAAGGGTCAACCACTGCTTTGATGGGGTGCGAAGTGATAGCGACAGTGTTTCGGTTGAAGAAGGAAGTCAGGGGGACCCCCCCCCACCCCCAGCGCCTATGGATTTTCTTTCTTCGTGCTTTACATTTTTAAATCCGTTCCCAACCACCGTGGTATAAAGTTTCTCGCGATGTCAGAATGGATGTTATGGCTTCTATACAGGTACTGGCGGATTTTGCGGGACGGACGGGGGAGAGGGGGTTTGCAGAATACATTGCAGCCATTAGGCAGGCACTCCTACCGATTTCGTCGCATGAACTTCTGTGTTTGTTTCCACTTGTGGAGTCGCCTCCTACGCGTTGGAGGCGAACTTTGGAAACATCCTGTATATATGTGTGTGTGTGTGTGTGTGTGTGTGTGTGTGTGTATATATATATATATATATATATATATATATATATATATATATATATATACATACATACATACATACATACATACACAGGGTGAGCATAAAGTCTTTCCCTGATTACAAACTTTTATTGCTAAAGAACTATGCTAGATACAGATATGCGGTTTGTTGGAAATGGTAGCTTAACTCATAAAGTTTTTTTTATCAGTACACTTCGACATGTGCTCCCTTTGTTGCTCTTAGAACGTCTAGTAGGCGATACTCAATTTCTCTCCATGTCTTTGCCAACATCTCTTCCGTCACCGTCTCTATAGCATCCCTTATTAGTGTCTGAAGAATTTGCATATCAGGAACTGGTGAACTAAACACTGTGTCCTTAACGTAACCCCATAAAAAAAGGTCAAGAGGGGTTATGTCCGGCGAACGCGGTGGCCATGATATGGGACCGTCAGAAGAGAATAATAAGAATCAGACAAAACAAAGTAATGGAAAAAAAATTGATGTATTGCACTTCTCATTATTATAGGTTTTATTTCCCTATCTACCGTGGAAGTTGAGATATAAATATTCATAATCAGGGAAAGACTTTATGCTCACCCTGTATTATACAGGTATATATGCTGATCATTGTTTTAATATTGTGAATGTAATGTACAATTTCTTTCTTTTTATTTTTTAGCACATATGTGCAGCATGTAAAAATATTTTGTTCTTGTTCTGTAATTGCTTGTATACCATACCTTATATTTTCATGTATCTGGACGAAATATATACTCATGAAAAAATGGGTCAACGAATGAATAAAGATTATGATTATGGTCGATTTGACTTATGAAGCAAGAAAAAAAATGTTTTTTACCTAAGATATCCGCTCCCTTGTTATTTTTCTACAAATTCTCAGTTCGGTTCTATGGCCTTGCAGCACCACGGAACGAGAGAATGTTTCCCATCCATGTACCAGGTATTATCACGTTTCTGTAACCATCTTTTGACAGCCCCCAAAATGCTTTCGTTGTCTTCACACCTTTTTTCAGCGCATTGAGTCCTTCATTGGACCGAACCGGTATAGATCTGATGGGGCTAGATCTGGGATGCAGGGTGGATGGGGAAGGACAGTACAACCAAGTTTAGCGATTGCCTTCATTGACTCACTTTGGCGACGATGAAGATGAATGATGATACGTGAGTTAAGTCATATGTCATGGCAACTATTTTTTTTTCCTCGTGAACAGGGGACAACACGAAAAATCTAATATATACTTTTGAAAGTGTATGGAATGTACTTTCGAGAGAAGCCACCAGATGAAGTCTGCATGCAGGAGACTCTCGTAGGGAAGATGCAGAACACATGACATTGGGCAACAGTGTTTTATTTTGGCAGTTAGTAGAAGGGAAAATACTTTAGAGCTGTTTTCATCGATTATCTGTCATTTTTTAATTATGATTAATGTTTTTTTATTCATTATCGAGGGGTGACGCTATTGTTATTTAATCTAGCGCCACGTGGCGACACGTGTCGGGGGTGGAGGAGGAGATGAGTCATCGATGACTCATGCACACGTGTGAGTTTGAAATTAATGGTTTTCCATTAGTGCACAAAAGACACTATTATGTATTCCGTTTTTGTCCTAAGCTAACCTTTTGTTGTATATTATATATGCGTTTCTGCCGGATATGAGTCACAGATGATTTATACAGACGTTGGAGTTTGGAATTAATGGTTTTTCCATTAAGGTACAAAAGACACTATTGTGGAGTTCGTTTTCGGACTATTCTAACACTATTGTTATATATTATATATGCGTTTCTGCCGGATATGAGTCAGGGTGCTTTATGCACACGTGGGAACTTGGAATTAATGGTTTTTCCATTAATGTACAAAACACATTTTCGGTCTATTCCGGCCATTTTGGCGTCGGTGGTGAGTCATATTTGGTATAATTAAGGATCCAGATTTACCCGAATTCAATCGATGTCGACGCGTTCGATCGGAGGTAGAAGATATTATAACACATGTTCGCTTTAAAGGCGAAGAAATTGAACGATGTATTCTATATGCAAACGAAGTATGCGAGCGGAATCCATGTTATTAATATTAACCTGTTACGGAAGAACCTGTTATGTGGTTGCATTGAGCGGCACCCTCAAACCGCGCGCGTTCATGGACATGTGAGGGGGGGAAGAAAGGGTCGCCATTGTTACGGCCCCCTTCGTTTGGTGTTCTTCCGAAGTTGAATGGAAGGCAAGTGTCGCCAAATTTTTACACACGAGTATTGATTTTCTTTGAGGTTCCAATTTTATTTGGTGGAAGTAATCTACGCGGTATTTCTGCCGCCTTTCGTAACATTGCAAAGACTATTTGACCAAAACCGTAAGGAATTTGGCTGAACTAAGAACATTCAGTTCCAGTATCTACAAGTTAAAGTGGATGCCAGCCACTATTTGCCCTTATTTCGGGGTTGCGAACCACGGACCATTTGATTATTGCCTTATATACATCAGGATTCACGTAAAATTGACCAGATGTTTTTACTGTTAGGGACAATATTTGGCATTTTTTGTGTATTTTTACTCAGAAAACGCTATTTGAACGATTCAAGCAAGAGTTCGCATGGCAATTTAGACACACAAACTGTGTTTCTTCAACTTTTAACTTGCTATTTTAAAAGTTTATTTCCATTTTTTTACTCTAATATCACAATTTCTTCTATTCAGGCAACATTTTTTATTAAATTTTGGACTCACAGAGACATTTTTCAACTTTTAACTTGATATTTTAAAAGTTTATTTCCATTTTTTACTCTAATATCACAATTTCTTCTATTCAGGCAACATTTTTTATTAAATTTTGGACTCACAAAGACATTTTTTCAACTTTTAACTTGTTATTTTAAAAGTTTATTTCCATTTTTACTCTAATATCACAATTTCATCTATTCTGGCAGGAGTGTTTATTCCAGTTTAGACTTGCAAAGATAATTTTTTCAACTTCTTTTATTAATTTTTCTATTTATTGCCTTTTGTATCTTATATTTATTAATTCTTAACTTTGAGTTTTGTTCTTTATTTAAAAAATTTCTCTAATCACTAAGGAAGAAGTACTTTTAAGTAAAACTGTACCCACAAACTTTATTATTACTATTATTATTAGTATTATTATTATTGTTGTTGTTTTTGTTTTGATGTAGTTGTTGAATCTTGTTGTTGGTGTTAGGGTTTATTGACTTCCACTACGCTATTTTTGGTTTGCTTCGTAGGAAAGTTTGCTTATTTTAGAGTTTCCTAGGTATTTTCTTACTGTTAGGGTAGGTAAAGTTTCCTAAATATATGAGTAGGGTTCCATATATTCTTGTTCTTGCATGTTTTTCATATGATGTGATCACCACAACTTCTCCAAGGGCTTTTACTGCATGTTTCCATTTTTATTGAGGCTTAGTGATTCTTGAGCCACTTTGTGCATGAGAGAAAGCTTGAAAATTTTGATCTCAGATAGCCGTCAACCTTATGTCAGAGTATTTTCGAGTATATTTTAGTCTTATTATGGCCCACTAGAATATCACGGCTTGCTTTTTTTTAAGTATGTTGCGCAGTTATTGTATTTTTGCTTTTGCTTTCTAGATAAACTGTATGAAATGTTTAATATTTGTACTTTTTGCACTTATAAGAGGCCAAACTTTTACTGTAACTAAAATTATTATGTCTCTGGGCACTGAAACCCCTTTACCAAGAGTACTATAACTGCATGTTTATTAATATTGTTTCTTTCATCCCTCAAATATAACAATTTAACAATATAATGACTAATCACAGGACAAGTCGATGTTAGCAGATGACTACGGGGCTCTTAAGTCCACCTGCCAAACTTTTCTTACCATGCTATTTACCCTTATAGTCTTTTATTCGGGGTACGTTTCAAGTACTATTGAATTTTTGAGTGTTTGATTAACACCAGGGGTTATTTGTATCTGTTATGCTTTATTATTTGAGGCTTCTTTTTTATTCTACAATCACTATATGTCCCTGAGAACTAAATTTCCACTGACTGAAGCTTAAAGCTTACGCTCTGCAGCATGTTGAATGGTTAAGCACTGGTCAATATGAATTTTACAGAGGCTAGTAGGAGGCATAGGAACACACGCCAGAGCCTTATTAGCATGCAAGAAGCATTTTCAGGGAGTACTACGAGGAAACGAAGTTGATTTTTTTGAGTGCTTTACCAGTTACACAGCCAATATTTGCTATTTCAAGTAACTACATGTACCAAAACATTTTACAGCCCAACACTAACTAGACTTCAATTTATATTTTATTTGGTGCTAAATGTAGCAAGAACACTGATTGTACATATTTTTGAGAATCCAACTATATCAGGATTTTTTCTATGTAAGTATATTTTTATTGATTACTAACTTTAACAGACCAATCAGGAAGACAACAAAATTCACTAAACTTAGTACTATAGTGTAGGTAATTGCATGAAAAGTAGAAATTATAACATCCACAAGATTTCGCTTTTTTTGCTTTTGTGACTAATCGTGACGCTGAGGATGAATGGATGGCCAAAAATCTTAAGGACTGGATGTATTTTACCACTACAGACGCCTATGTAGAAACACTAGAGTACTGTTAGCTTTCAAAATTGAGGATATACTGTACTGTTTCTTAAATATTTTGTACTTGGCACGTTACAGTTATATCCATTTCAGGACAAATATTGCTAAAACTCTCAAATTTACTGGTACAAGTTGATATTTCTGCTATCAGAGAAATTAACAACCCTATTTTACAAACAAACGGTATTGTTTACACTTTATTTACTTCAATCTGAGACTAATATTTTACAGTAATTGAATCATTCAGCCCTAGTCAATACTTTACTGCATCAGAAAGTTTGTTATTAATCTAATAAGTATGCTATTTTGTGATATTCTAATGCAAACGTTGTTTAATTCACTGGTTATAATGCAAACTTTTGCACAAATTCGATATATTCACTACCTTCAAACCAAACAATTGTACTTATTTAGCGCATTTCATTTATATTTCTTGTAATTAACTTATGTTTCTTATAATTAACAAACTAAACTAATTACTTGGGCATGTTAAAAACCTTATTTTTTACTATTTCCTATTCTATCAGGTTCTATATTGCTGTTTTTATCAATTATGTAAGACCACACTCTGGTAAATGCACATAGAGTATTAGTAATCCCAAAGTGGTGTTTTTGGTGTCCAAGTTCAGATGAGAGTCTGCTATGTGCCTTTTGCAGGGGATTGCATGTGAAGTGTATGCATATTGAGCATTATTTAGTGTGTAGGCTTCCAAGTTTTGCTGTTATTTTCCTATAATTCTGCGAGACTGTAGAGAGTTCTTCCTTTTCAACCAGTTTTCTTTCATTGATTGGATACTTTTTGGGAACTTAGCAGTTTTTTATGTTATGAAGCAGATTGCTGTAGAATATTTTGCATGGTCTTTTGTGATATTGAGTGCCTGCTGTAACGGAAGTAAGTATCTTTCCTTCTTGTGTTGATGTTCTCGTGTAGGTTTCCTATTTTCGGTCAAGTTGCAGTAGGGAACTTAGCAGTTTTTTTATATTATGAAGCAGATTGTTGTAGAATATTTTGCATGGTCTTTTGTGATATTGAGTGGGTGCTGTAATGGTAGTAAGTATCTTTCCTTTTTGTGTTGATGTTCTTGTGTAGGTTTCCTATTTTCTGTCAAGTTGCAGTACTTAGAATAATCGCTATTGTCTTATTGATCTACGAAGCTCCTTTGAATAATCATTTGCATGTGACCCTATACTCCACGCTGTACTTTGTTCTGGGAGCTTTCTTTTGAAGCCTTGGCATTCTGCTAGTACAGTATTATTATCGTAGAGGTAAATTAGTTCTTGAAAATATGTATTTTTCTGATTAACTATAGTCGCTTAGTTGTTCTAGCAGGTATAAGTAGTTACTGCTGATGTTGTTAATTTTCTATTCGCAGGGGCTATGTATGATGTAGCGTATTTGTGTTGGCTGTCCCTTTTATTCCTATGTTGTTGAGTTTCTCCATAAGCATGTCCTGTTTTACTCTATTCTATGCCTTGTTGCTGCTAGATATCTGAGGTATGTTGCTGGTTCATATCTGAGGTAGCTTGTTTGACTATCTATTATTTTTGCTATGGCTGTGGCTATTGATGTCCCTTTCTGAATTCCATGTTGGTTTCTGTTTATCCTTGTTGCTGCTTGTTATCTGAGTTAGGTTGTTTGACTTCAGGACTATCCTTTTTTAACTTTATTGTTGATTGCTGTTTTGTTTATTTCCTTATTTGTTTTTATTTGTTTACTGAATCTATTTGTTTTGTGTCTTGTAATATTATTTACTATAGTAACAAAATTATTTTCCTTCCATCCCACATTTATTATTCTGAGCAACAGAACTTCTCCTTCTTTCCCATATATTTGATTATTTCTGGTGTAAAAGTACAATTTTTCAAAGTGAATGTTTTAAAAGTACAATTTTTACAAAGTTAATGTTTAAAAGTACAATTTTTTCAAAGTTAATGTTTTAAAAGTACATTTTTTTCAAAGTTAATAATTTAAAAGTACAATTTTTTCAAAGTTAATAATTTAAAAGTACAATTTTTTCAAAGTGAATGTTTTAAAAGTACAATTTTTACAAAGTTAATGTTTTAAAAATACTATTCTTTCAAAGTTAATAATTTAAGAGTACAATTCTTCTGCTATTTGAACTTTTGTACAATTTTGTTATTGTTGTTAAAATAAATATGTTAGTTGATATAAAATTACAGTAAATTTTCATGAATTTATATATTAAATTTCAAAATAGTGTTACTTGCTAAAGATAGCGGACAAAATAAATTAAACTTTGACAAATACTGAACAAGAAATATACAAGTATGTTGATAAATATCAATTTTTAAAAATAATTTTGTTACTATAGTAAATAATATTACAAGACACAAAACAAATAGATTCAGTAAACAAATAAAAACAAATAAGGAAATAAACAAAACAGCAATCAACAATAAAGTTAAAAAAGGATAGTCCTGAAGTCAAACAACCTAACTCAGATAACAAGCAGCAACAAGGATAAACAGAAACCAACATGGAATTCAGAAAGGGACATCAATAGCCACAGCCATAGCAAAAATAATAGATAGTCAAACAAGCTACCTCAGATATGAACCAGCAACATACCTCAGATATCTAGCAGCAACAAGGCATAGAATAGAGTAAAACAGGACATGCTTATGGAGAAACTCAACAACATAGGAATAAAAGGGACAGCCAACACAAATACGCTACATCATACATAGCCCCTGCGAATAGAAAATTAACAACATCAGCAGTAACTACTTATACCTGCTAGAACAACTAAGCGACTATAGTTAATCAGAAAAATACATATTTTCAAGAACTAATTTACCTCTACGATAATAATACTGTACTAGCAGAATGCCAAGGCTTCAAAAGAAAGCTCCCAGAACAAAGTACAGCGTGGAGTATAGGGTCACATGCAAATGATTATTCAAAGGAGCTTCGTAGATCAATAAGACAATAGCGATTATTCTAAGTACTGCAACTTGACAGAAAATAGGAAACCTACACAAGAACATCAACACAAAAAGGAAAGATACTTACTACCATTACAGCACCCACTCAATATCACAAAAGACCATGCAAAATATTCTACAACAATCTGCTTCATAATATAAAAAAACTGCTAAGTTCCCTACTGCAACTTGACCGAAAATAGGAAACCTACACGAGAACATCAACACAAGAAGGAAAGATACTTACTTCCGTTACAGCAGGCACTCAATATCACAAAAGACCATGCAAAATATTCTACAGCAATCTGCTTCATAACATAAAAAACTGCTAAGTTCCCAAAAAGTATCCAATCAATGAAAGAAAACTGGTTGAAAAGGAAGAACTCTCTACAGTCTCGCAGAATTATAGGAAAATAACAGCAAAACTTGGAAGCCTACACACTAAATAATGCTCAATATGCATACACTTCACATGCAATCCCCTGCAAAAGGCACATAGCAGACTCTCATCTGAACTTGGACACCAGAAACACCACTTTGGGATTACTAATACTCTATGTGCATTTACCAGAGTGTGGTCTTACATAATTGATAAAAACAGCAATATAGAACCTGATAGAATAGGAAATAGTAAAAAATAAGGTTTTTAACATGCCCAAGTAATTAGTTTAGTTTGTTAATTATAAGAAACATAAGTTAATTACAAGAAATATAAATGAAATGCGCTAAATAAGTACAATTGTTTGGTTTGAAGGTAGTGAATATATCGAATTTGTGCAAAAGTTTGCATTATAACCAGTGAATTAAACAACGTTTGCATTAGAATATCACAAAATAGCATACTTATTAGATTAATAACAAACTTTCTGATGCAGTAAAGTATTGACTAGGGCTGAATGATTCAATTACTGTAAAATATTAGTCTCAGATTGAAGTAAATAAAGTGTAAACAATACCGTTTGTTTGTAAAATAGGGTTGTTAATTCCTCTGATAGCAGAAATATCAACTTGTACCAGTAAATTTGAGAGTTTTAGCAATATTTGTCCTGAAATGGATATAACTGTAACGTGCCAAGTACAAAATATTTAAGAAACAGTACAGTATATCCTCAATTTTGAAAGCTAACAGTACTCTAGTGTTTCTACATAGGCGTCTGTAGTGGTAAAATACATCCAGTCCTTAAGATTTTTGGCCATCCATTCATCCTCAGCGTCACGATTAGTCACAAAAGCAAAAAAAGCGAAATCTTGTGGATGTTATAATTTCTACTTTTCATGCAATTACCTACACTATAGTACTAAGTTTAGTGAATTTTGTTGTCTTCCTGATTGGTCTGTTAAAGTTAGTAATCAATAAAAATATACTTACATAGAAAAAATCCTGATATAGTTGGATTCTCAAAAATATGTACAATCAGTGTTCTTGCTACATTTAGCACCAAATAAAATATAAATTGAAGTCTAGTTAGTGTTGGGCTGTAAAATGTTTTGGTACATGTAGTTACTTGAAATAGCAAATATTGGCTGTGTAACTGGTAAAGCACTCAAAAAAATCAACTTCGTTTCCTCGTAGTACTCCCTGAAAATGCTTCTTGCATGCTAATAAGGCTCTGGCGTGTGTTCCTATGCCTCCTACTAGCCTCTGTAAAATTCATATTGACCAGTGCTTAACCATTCAACATGCTGCAGAGCGTAAGCTTTAAGCTTCAGTCAGTGGAAATTTAGTTCTCAGGGACATATAGTGATTGTAGAATAAAAAAGAAGCCTCAAATAATAAAGCATAACAGATACAAATAACCCCTGGTGTTAATCAAACACTCAAAAATTCAATAGTACTTGAAACGTACCCCGAATAAAAGACTATAAGGGTAAATAGCATGGTAAGAAAAGTTTGGCAGGTGGACTTAAGAGCCCCGTAGTCATCTGCTAACATCGACTTGTCCTGTGATTAGTCATTATATTGTTAAATTGTTATATTTGAGGGATGAAAGAAACAATATTAATAAACATGCAGTTATAGTACTCTTGGTAAAGGGGTTTCAGTGCCCAGAGACATAATAATTTTAGTTACAGTAAAAGTTTGGCCTCTTATAAGTGCAAAAAGTACAAATATTAAACATTTCATACAGTTTATCTAGAAAGCAAAAGCAAAAATACAATAACTGCGCAACATACTTAAAAAAAAGCAAGCCGTGATATTCTAGTGGGCCATAATAAGACTAAAATATACTCGAAAATACTCTGACATAAGGTTGACGGCTATCTGAGATCAAAATTTTCAAGCTTTCTCTCATGCATAAAGTGGCTCTAGGAATCACTAAGCCTCAATAAAAATGGAAACATGCAGTAAAAGCCCTTGGAGAAGTTGTGGTGATCACATCATATGAAAAACATGCAAGAACAAGAATATATGGAACCCTACTCATATATTTAGGAAACTTTACCTACCCTAACAGTAAGAAAATACCTAGGAAACTCTAAAATAAGCAAACTTTCCTACGAAGCAAACCAAAAATAGCGTAGTGGAAGTCAATAAACCCTAACACCAACAACAAGATTCAACAACTACATCAAAACAAAAACAACAACAATAATAATAATACTAATAATAATAGTAATAATAAAGTTTGTGGGTACAGTTTTACTTAAAAGTACTTCTTCCTTAGTGATTAGAGAAATTTTTTAAATAAAGAACAAAACTCAAAGTTAAGAATTAATAAATATAAGATACAAAAGGCAATAAATAGAAAAATTAATAAAAGAAGTTGAAAAAATTATCTTTGCAAGTCTAAACTGGAATAAACACTCCTGCCAGAATAGATGAAATTGTGATATTAGAGTAAAAATGGAAATAAACTTTTAAAATAACAAGTTAAAAGTTGAAAAAATGTCTTTGTGAGTCCAAAATTTAATAAAAAATGTTGCCTGAATAGAAGAAATTGTGATATTAGAGTAAAAAATGGAAATAAACTTTTAAAATATCAAGTTAAAAGTTGAAAAATGTCTCTGTGAGTCCAAAATTTAATAAAAAATGTTGCCTGAATAGAAGAAATTGTGATATTAGAGTAAAAAAATGGAAATAAACTTTTAAAATAGCAAGTTAAAAGTTGAAGAAACACAGTTTGTGTGTCTAAATTGCCATGCGAACTCTTGCTTGAATCGTTCAAATAGCGTTTTCTGAGTAAAAATACACAAAAAATGCCAAATATTGTCCCTAACAGTAAAAACATCTGGTCAATTTTACGTGAATCCTGATGTATATAAGGCAATAATCAAATGGTCCGTGGTTCGCAACCCCGAAATAAGGGCAAATAGTGGCTGGCATCCACTTTAACTTGTAGATACTGGAACTGAATGTTCTTAGTTCAGCCAAATTCCTTACGGTTTTGGTCAAATAGTCTTTGCAATGTTACGAAAGGCGGCAGAAATACCGCGTAGATTACTTCCACCAAATAAAATTGGAACCTCAAAGAAAATCAATACTCGTGTGTAAAAATTTGGCGACACTTGCCTTCCATTCAACTTCGGAAGAACACCAAACGAAGGGGGCCGTAACAATGGCGACCCTTTCTTCCCCCCCTCACATGTCCATGAACGCGCGCGGTTTGAGGGTGCCGCTCAATGCAACCACATAACAGGTTCTTCCGTAACAGGTTAATATTAATAACATGGATTCCGCTCGCATACTTCGTTTGCATATAGAATACATCGTTCAATTTCTTCGCCTTTAAAGCGAACATGTGTTATAATATCTTCTACCTCCGATCGAACGCGTCGACATCGATTGAATTCGGGTAAATCTGGATCCTTAATTATACCAAATATGACTCACCACCGACGCCAAAATGGCCGGAATAGACCGAAAATGTGTTTTGTACATTAATGGAAAAACCATTAATTCCAAGTTCCCACGTGTGCATAAAGCACCCTGACTCATATCCGGCAGAAACGCATATATAATATATAACAATAGTGTTAGAATAGTCCGAAAACGAACTCCACAATAGTGTCTTTTGTACCTTAATGGAAAAACCATTAATTCCAAACTCCAACGTCTGTATAAATCATCTGTGACTCATATCCGGCAGAAACGCATATATAATATACAACAAAAGGTTAGCTTAGGACAAAAACGGAATACATAATAGTGTCTTTTGTGCACTAATGGAAAACCATTAATTTCAAACTCACACGTGTGCATGAGTCATCGATGACTCATCTCCTCCTCCACCCCCGACACGTGTCGCCACGTGGCGCTAGATTAAATAACAATAGCGTCACCCCTCGATAATGAATAAAAAACATTAATCATAATTAAAAAATGACAGATAATCGATGAAAACAGCTCTAAAGTATTTTCCCTTCTACTGCAGTTGACACACTGTCCCGTTTGAAGGCCTCCTCCCACCTCCCCACTGTTTGATAGGGCATGACAAGCACACCCAGTGTTTCCCGTAGCTCTGTATGGCATTCCCGTGCATTTCTGTCGTGGAGAACTGCTATTTTAACGTACGAATGTTGCTGCTGCTTCATGACCTCCATTTTCGAACGCTCTCACTCACCGACTACTACCCCACCTTTGTTTATATACACAATTTGGTGGCTTCTTTCGAAAGTACATTCCATACACTTTCAAATGTATATATAAAATACACATAGGAATGTATTAAAGGGTAATTTTATGAGATGAAGTGCCATGTGATGCACTAAAATGCATCAATTTTGAAGATCAAACAAGATATTTTCGAAGTTAACAAACTTTCACTTTTAATGCATCAATTGACACAGCTAAATATGGAATTTTGTTATCTTCGAAATGATCTTGTTTGATCTTCACACTAAACACTTTTGACACACTAAAAGGTGCATCATTTGCACGTTAACGTGTTATTGAAATCAAAATATATATATATATATGTCAATTGACACGTTTTGGGTTATGTGTGTAGATTTTTCGTGTTGTCCCCTGTTTTCTAGAAAAAAAATAATTGTCATGACTTATGACTGAACCCTTGTGTGATGAAATTAATGAACAGTCGGCCGCAGTGGCGGAGTGGTTAGCACAGGAGTCCCGAGTTCGAATCCCGTCCTGGACATGTTCTTTGTGAGTGTCCCTTCATCAAATTTATCATATCATCACCCATCTTCGTGATTAGCCAAAGTGGCAGAAAGGAAGTAAAATAAACACAGACAATCAATCAATGAACACACATTCACAGAGAACATCCATGGTTCGAACCCATTATCCCAGCCCCAGTCCCGAGGAGTTTATCTCGTTAGTTGCATCACTGTTCAGTTCTCCCCCAATTTCGGCACAATTTGGTGACGTCTTTCCATTGCATAGAGCCTTTCTTCAACGGGAGCTTGCAACACTGCCATCTGATAATTAACAGTCGATATGGCATACGGGGGAGTGCATTGTGCTTTATCGTTCGCCAACTCCAGCCAGCTGGGCAGGAAACAATGATGATATCATTTTGGAGTTCAGAAGTATGTAGGTATCTGGGTCGTAGATTACACGAGAATCCAGTGCAATGAACCAATCAAAACTCAGCCTTTGGTAGAGTACTTCATTCTGTCTCTGAAAGGGTGAGAGATCTCTGGTCCTTATTCGAAAGCCCTTGCAAGTGAAGTGGCAGCGTCGTTCTAGTCTTGAGATTCTCGAAGCAGACACACTGACGTATTCTGGAGCATTGGCGAACCAAGTTTTTACTGGTGGGGGGGGGGGGCAGCATATGCTGTAAACAGATATGTATTAAGTAGATTGATTTGATCGATTGATTGAGTTCGTGTTTTAAGTGCACTTTATGCACAGTAAGGCTAATCGGGACTGGGCCTACATTTTAATGTGCGATCCCAACCACTATACTTTATGCCGGGAATCTGTGGAGGGTTTTGCGCGGCCTTACTTCAGGGATGTGCCTTCGCTGGGTATCGAACCCAAGATCCCTTGATTACAAGGCTACGATGCTACTAAGGAGCCATCGTGGAGGCCTTAAGTAGATTGGATTGCACTGCCACCATAGCCTTAAGGTTTCAATAATCTGTCAAGGGATGTCGCATGGACGCATATAACTTGAACAAAGCTACTTGATATTAAGAAATATGGAAATATAAAATAACTAACCGTATCTATTAAACATTTAGTTGGCCTAATAAAAAATTTAAGTTCCTTTTCATAAATGTAATTTATTTTACACCATAAAGCAGTAGAACCCTTATCCCGAAAAATATATATATATTATTTTATTTGAGTTTCAAGTTAGAGTTTACCTTTGTTCGAGAGAGAATTATGTGTTAAATAAGTAAACCATTGTATAGTTAAACGAATAGTGCACATGTTTTAGTAAAATATTTGAACACGATTTTTATGTAGTTCTATGCATAGAATACAATCTCAATCATTTTGGATATTTTTAAGTATGTCAAAGCAATCTATAACAACTATTCTTATGTAGATATATGCATTATTTCTCTTCTCGAGAAATTTTATGAGGTTATGGCAGTTAGCGCCTCCAAGTCGTTTTTTCATCATTGCGTCGATGATCAATATACAAGATCGATGGGAAAAGTAATACATGCTTTTGCCTGAACACGCAGCCAGAACTTTTTGTGGACCATGTACAGTCATGGAAAGTAGTTCTTGGGCCACGAGACCTACGATATCGTAACATCTTAAAGCCTGTTGTCTATGCAACCCAAATAACAAAATTGTCGCTTGGGTTTGCCTGGCGGGCCTGGATTCTCGGGAATGATTGAGTATTGACAGCAGCGTGAGTCATACCCCCAGGCCCAGCCATAACAAACGACAGCTGGGTGCCGTGAGACTACCAGAAAAAGTTTCAGGAATTGGTTTCTTAACAACAGCTATTCGTAAGAAAATGTTATCTTTATTGATATTAGAGTCATTGTCAAGAAAGTTCACTGAAATGGTGGTTTTCGTCGAATCATCATCGCGCAACACACATGCTGTCAGCCCAGAAGTCCTTGAAAAAGATTGGAGTTAAAAGTAACTACTTGACTAACGATAAGACAAATCGATATTCATTAGTCCCAACTTAGAATTTTGTGTAAGACATGGATCATCATGTCCTATCATCCATTTCATAACTTCATTAATCATCCTCATCGCCTTTGTTGACGCCAAGTGCTAGAAAAGCAAATAAAATAAGCAAAATTAAGAAATTAATAAATTACATTTTCAGCGATTTCACGCAGCGACTCAGTTGCATGTAGACAAAGTTTCATTAATTGGGAACCAAGGGCCTCGTTGTGTTCCATTGTCATTTTCCCACCACTTTGCCTGCCGCGATTAACCTGATGTTGATTAATGCACAATCCACAAAGTGCACCAAAGCGGCGCATATTATGAATAGGTAAACTATGTGATATTATGCTAATTTAGAATTTAGTAATAAAATGTGAATTTTGGGGGGTTCAGTTAAGTGGCTGCACATCCATTACGTAATCGCGATATCATCAAATTGTAGGAAGCGTGTCTACACCTACGTAAAGTGTCAGTCCCCGTCATAGGCGTGCGCAGACCCTCTGATTAGGGGGGATAGCCTTGATGATAGTTCAGGCCGGAAAAGAATAACGTAATTTCATCTCACTTGTTTAAATTTTATTGCATTGATGGGTGTGTTTATATATACACCCCTCCCCCCGCCCCACACACACACACACACACACACACACACACACACACACACACACACATATATATATATATATATATATATATATATACACACACATATACAACACACACACACACACACACACACACACATATACTTATATACCAACAGTAAAAATCATATAAATTGTCTCTCAAATCTGCGCGTTCCTTTTCCTCCAAACAATTGTTCATGCACTTAAGAGAAAACCTTTTAGCAGCAGTACTTCTCTCCTCGGTAATTTAAAATGCATTACAGAAAACAAATTGCGAGCGAAGCAACCAATAAATTTTCAGATCCAAATTTTTGCAAAATGAAAACAATGTCGATTTAATATGGGGGAAAAATTCATGGAGCGCCATATTATTCTATTTTACATTTTTTTTCATTTAGATCGTTTGGCGTCCAGGGTTAACTCCCGTTGACCCCTAGCTACGGCTCTGAACTTGAATAGACTGCAAGAAAAGCAGATATTGCGAGCGAAGCGAGCAAGAACATTTTACAAAAGGTATTTATATTTGTATAAAATTTGAAATCAAGGGGGCAATTGCAGCTCTGTCCCCCCCCCCTCCCCCGCAGGTGCTCTTGGCAGTCTGGAAGAAATAGTGCACGAAAGACGTGAAAACAAAATCCATCCTGAGTATCCTTTTGTCCTGCTACTCTTAGATTCTGCTACTCTTGCTTTCCTTTACTTCCATGTTTGCCCCCTAAAATTGATTTCCGTTCAAGGTTGTGGGGGGCTGTGGTTTCGCCAGTGCACCTCCTTCCCCCGTAGTTGCTTTGAACTTTCATCGGCTTGAAAATACTTAACTTTCTTTAAGAGTATAATATAGTTTAATAACGGCGATAGGATTCATCTATCCTAAATATCTAGGTGAAAATATAATAATATAGGGGCATAGATGTCTGGAAGGGGGGCAAGGATTGCCACATCTTTCCCTTAGAAAACGAATGTCAACCAAAAAGTACGTTTTCACATCTATAATTTGATTTCAGTCATAATAATTTACATTAATTATTATAATGAGGATGCAGGAATGCGATAATGCAACACAATTATCGGGGTAATATGCCCCATGGAAAAATACCTTGCTTGTCTCTTCGTGGAAAAACTCTGCAGACGTCCATGATTAGGGGGGCATTGCCCTCCCCTGGCCCCATGGGCGCACGCAGGGCTTTAAGATCAAATTTGTTTTGTTATTGTTTTTATTAGTAATTACCTCAGTTTTCTTCCTCTGAAGTTAAATTATTCATGACGATGATTTATGATCACATTAAAGACAGGAATGAACATACACAATGGACCCATTTTGGTCGGAACTCGAACTCGGAACCTTGTTCGGCAAGAAATACAAATATCCATAAGGCATGAGTGTTTCATTGGAGATGTTCCTCTACTTCCGTCATTTTATCACTAATATATTTCTTTAATATACAATAATAAGTCACAACTACCTAAAAATAAATATTTTTTTGCATTTTCACATGCATGTTTTTTTACGGTTAGAGTGTGAACTGGCACCTGTTTATTTAGATTGTTCTTTATGTTTCGTGTGTAGTTAAAGATAGGACAAATGCTTGAGGAACGATTAGGGCTATAAGAATTCCGCCCGTGACAGAGTGGTTAGCACAGTGCGCTACGATGTCTGATGTCCTGGGTTCGAATCCCGTCGTGCGTATGGGTGTTCTTTGTGAGTGCCCCTTCATCAATTTCATCATATCACTCATCCTCATCGTCGCGATTAGCAAGAAGTGAACGAAAAACGACGCTAAATAAGAAAATAAAAAGACTTATAACAATCATTCTTATTTCCGGACGTGTCCTACATTTTATAGTTGTGTCTGGCCTCCGGAAGGAATTTGAAAGAAATCTCTAATGCCTTATACGTATTTTGGGCATCACGTAACTTCAAATTAGATGGAGAAACAGAAAAACTGAGGGGAGTCTAAGATAACGTGGTTTCTTGGAGAAGTATGCTTAAATCAAAGAGTGTGCATGTTTGCTACTGGATGTTCGGAAAAGCTCAGAAATTACTTCACGATTTTCTAGATCCGGAAAAGTCCGGATATATGTATAAAAATGCTTACTTTGTGAAGTTTTATCGATATAAGTGTCGGTAATTTGTTCGAAGTAACAAGTAATTATTCTCCTTATTGGAGAAATAAGGCACACAATTCTGTTTTTTCCCAGTGTATAGTAGTTTTTTACATATTAATAAACAAGAACTTCCAGACTTCGTTTACGAAATTTGAATTTTTTCCTTCCCGAATTCATGGATTGTTTTCTCTTCCTGGCCCCACATCGACGAAAAACGTTCTGTCTTACATACACAAGTTGAAATCACATACAGCCGTGCTATTAATTAGCAGTTGAGGAATTTTGAACTCAACCGTTCACTTGAACATTAATTTTTGAGCTGAAGATGTCATACTCTTGTTATATGCTAAGATGTCCTAGTAAATACGTTCGTGTCCAACATTTTGAGACAATTTGTCTTACTCTCCGCTGAAGAGCGATCTGATAGCCCTATGCGTGATGAGAACTGTTTTTACTCAATTTCTGATATTATTCATTCCAGCATTTCCTTCAACTTCTATTACCTTGTTATTGCCTCCAATGCTTACACAACTTTTCCTTCGTGCTCGACCTTTGGGTTCAGAAATGTTTACAACACCCCCATCTCCCGCGTGTAAATAGCAGGAGGCAACAACACACTGGAAGACCATAATGTATACAATTTGTTTACTACATATTTTACGAAAATATTAGAATGTTAGCTTGATATAACTGTGGATTGGAACGAACGAAATAAAATACCTGTTTTATACGCACACTGGAACGAGATAAGGCCAGCTGTGAGTCACTCTGGCAGTGAAGGTCAATGATCGAAGCAGTTAGTGCTTGCTTCCTACAAGAGGACGCCTTATCTTTCCTCAAGGAAACACGGAAATCTTCGTTACTTTTTTTCGCCAGACTAATGGTGAACATTTACAGGAACGTAAGGAGTAGTATCGTATTCTATTGGAATTCGATTTCGTGGTGTTTAAAAGATATCATAACAATATGTAAATCTCTTTTGTGACCTACACTGAACTTATTTTAAAGTTTATTTGACATGTTAAAGCGGAAATTTAGAGATCCTTCTTCCTTACGATTTCTAAACAACCGAAGAGTGTGGTGAATTTGAAACTACTTATTGTTCGCAACAACGATATGTATTATACAAATGGTCTCTAATCAGAAACCCTATTACATCACAGGAAGTGATATTTAAGACAATTCTACCACGTATCCAACGTAACCAATATTCAGATTGATTCCAAGCTTCTGTTTGGGTTATTTCGTGTCGCATTTTTACCCCTTGCGATAATCGCGACGATGAAGATGATGGGTAATGATTCGAATGCAATGCTACATCTAAGCCTCAACAGGTTTCAAAAATGGATCCTCTGGCTTTGTATAGAGTTACGGTGATTTTGATTTTTATTTTCATTTGGTATTTTAAGTCCACGTTATGCACCCAGAGGCTAATCGAGACTGCATCTACAGTTTAAAGTGGGATCCTAACAACTGTGTCTCCACCGGGTATCGAACCGGGGACTCCTTGATTACAAGGCGACTCCTCTACAACAGCGCCATCGGGAAGGATGAGAGAGAGAGAGAGAGAGAGAGAGAGAGAGTTACGGTGACTACGATAATGAAGAATTGAAAGTAGCAGAACGACTAAGCTATTCTTTTGTCAATATTGGGATTGTTAATGAATGTTATGAATGTCAGTTTAAATTGAAAAAAAAAACTAAAAAATTTCCGGACTGCCGTTACAAATCGTTAATTTTTCTCTTTCCACACATTACTTTGCTACTATGTAGATATTTGCATGCTAAGATGTAGAAAGTGCTGCATATTCAGTGTGTGGAATTGAGATTTATTTCTGAGAATTAAGTGAGTAGTGGGAAAAGGATCACCTCACATGTTTCGATTATACCCCCCCCCTTACACACACGCACACAAAATATATCGGCTGTTGTTCTTATAAGGAAATATAACATGTATGAATTGTGTCAAGAAATATTGGAGCTTATTCACATCCCTACGGAACTTGGAAGAAAGCCCACGTAGAGATTGGGAAGTTTTGTTCCGACAAAATCGGGATGTATAGTAAATTAATAAGCAAAGTCCTACCTTGTGCTTTGCACCAAGCCATGAAGGCGTATAGGAGGTGTGGAGTTAGTGGAGTTGGGGCCCAAAGCTTTCTTCATCAGGCCGAAGGTGGGAATGATGTGATCAGCACCACGCTCCTGGCCGCCTTATCCCCCCCTTTCCCCAGAGTTTCCTCCAGGTACCCACTTTATACGACGCTGGGTGGGCACCGAAGCAGCTTGAACAGGTGGACAAAATCCCGATTATCCCCCGTCGGGGATCGAACCCAGATCTCTCGCATGGTAATAAAACGCCCTAACGACTGTGCTACTGCGGCACATACAGTAATTAAGGCAAGAATTGTTTTAGCGTCTCGTTCAACGTTTTTAGGGGAATCATTTTCGGAGATATACCTAACGTGTAGCTCTTGTCGGTTCTGCGACCTGCCTTGAGAAAAGGCGATTTTCTGACGAACAACATTCCACCTGACAAGTCACGTGACTTTCCTACATTTCCTGTGCCTGTTGGCTTTTGCATGAAAGACGAGTTGCTCTTGAGACAGACAGAATCACCAGATTACCTAATGGTGCAATGTGTGTTGCCTACCCTTCCGGCATTATTTACTGCCATTAAAGTCTTATGGGGAAGAACTTTTTTCCACCACTGTACAGGGTATTTCAAAATGATCTGAACGATAAAAACACTTTCAATGAGCAATAAAACGTAATTACCGATCGAATATCCAGTGAAATACATTCGAACACGTTCTTAAGTTTTTTTGGAACGGTTTCAGTAGTTCTAAATTCTGCCGCCAGGAGGCAGGCTGATCGGTTGCAAAATGGCAGCCAGTGGTGAGGGGAAAACATTTTGCGAGAGTACGTCTGTCGCGAGGGTGCAACGTTAGTTTCGTACACGATTTCATGAAGATCCACCAGCATAGAACTCTATTAGATCCACCGCATTAGCGCCGCGGTGCAAATTATTGATGATAACATTCTGAAACATGGTGAAACGTGTCTGGATGGAGCTAGTAATGGAGGGTGCTCACATTGAGCATTTGTGAGTTATCTTCGCGATAACTATTGGCACTTAAACTTGGACAGTTATATTGCATATGTGTAAAGTTGTATCTTATTTTGACAATTTATTAATAAAGTATAATGGATTGAAATCGTTCACAACATTTTGAAACACGATCAGAATTATGAAAAAAATCACAGACTACATGAAGAACACAATGATGAGACTGAAATTTGGATTTAATATAAACACATCGGCTGTTCCAAACCAGTGCTTTAAGAAATCAATATCCTGACATTCAGAAAGTTCCTACTGGAATAACAAAAACGACTCGACGTAAATGTGGGGAAGAAAATGACTCGAGAGAGCGAAGGACGAAGAAAAAAGAATAAATGTTTAAATGATTTCCCACTTTCCGAGGCGTACGAGCTACGAAAGACCTTATCGCGGATGTATCTGAATATGGATCGTCTTCCTCGAAGATCGCTTGGATTATTTAAACAAAATTACGCTTTCGTGGGTACAAGGAATGATATTCTGTTAGCGCAGACCGAAAGACTACAAGTCTCCCCTTACCCCTTGTTTCTTTGCGTTTTCTACCCTACGAGATCCTAGTTGAAATTCGGAATCTTTACAATCAGCTCATTTTCTCTTCTCTGGATTCCTATTTCCTTTGACGTCTCACTACTATACTCTCTTTCGCTACAATCGACGACTCAAGGTCAAATCTGCCTCGTAATCAAGGGGTCTCGGATCCCACTTCAAACTGTAGGTCCAGTCCCGATTAGCCTATCTGAGCGTATTGCAGACTCAAAACAAACCAACAATATTACGTATATTATAAATTAATTTTTGTCTTTTTCAGTTATTAGTATAAAATGAATAGTATATTCCAGTTTATCTTGTACGAGTTAAATTCTATCAAGAATAAAGTAAAAAAAAAGGAACTTTTAAAGTAATACTAACTGTAACAGTGTTACTTTCCAAATGAGTAACTGCAACGGTAACTAAGTTACTCCTTGAGGAAAGAAATGATTGCAAGGTGACGACGCTACCACTGCACCATCGGCGAGGGCGTAGTTACTCCGTGAGCAAAGTAACTGTAACGGAGTTGATTTTTGAGTAAAATAACTCACTTATTTTCCAAAAGTAACTTTCCGATCATAAATAATAATATAAATATACGTATCGATTGGATTAGACTGCCTACCAGAACAGACAAATAGATGAAGCAATCCAGAACATGTGGAGTGGACCACTTCTGGGTGATATTTCCAGTTTCTTTCAGTTCGCCAAATGTAATATTTGTATCTCAAATAGTTTACGAAATATCTCAACACCAAAACATTTCGGTAACTGTCTGATATCACCCGATCGAATTTCTTCAAATTTACAGGAGACGCTACTTACTGAAATCACTTTCTGTATCATTGTCGAGGTTCTTCCAGGTATTTTCTTTCGCGGAAACTAAAAACTTCACCATATAATGCTGCAGAACAATAAATAATCAGTTTTTACGTAAGGAACTTGCATCTTCTGTATCATTAGGCCGTTGTTTCCATTATGTACGTGCAGATGGCGCGAGCGTCGAAAGTCACGCGGTCTCGGCAGTGTTTCCAAACGTGCCTTTCTTTTACGAGAATTTTTTAATTTTTTTTAACTGCTTACCTAACCTAATCAAACCTAACCTAACCTTGCCGGAAATGGTCCCTGGGGCTATCGTGAATGGTTTTTGGGGCTATCCGTCAATGGTTCGTGGGGCTATCGTGAATGGTTTTTGGGGCTATCCGTCAATGGTTTATGATGACATAACAAACAGAAAAGTAGGTATTTTTCTGTTAAGATGGTTGAAACACTGCATATCCACTCCAAATCGACAAAACACAAGCACGACTGCACGCCATATTGTCTGTTACCCAAGCATAACAAGGAAGAAAAATAATGACTTGTAATATGAAAAGTTGACACTATTTTATGGAAAAAGGCATAACTTCACCTTAAAGAATCTTCCGCAATGCAGAATATGTAAGTATCAGTGCTAAAATTAAGGAAATAAACGAGTGAGAGGTGTTCGGGCCTTATGAGACAAGTACCAAAATTTCAATCTTTTGTTAACTTTCGATTATATTTCTACCATAGACTTTTTCGTGTTAAACTTAGTTTTAGATTTAACTGCTTCCCCTTGTCAACCGTGGATTGTGGAATTAACGCCTCGTTAACCAACACTGCAAGCGGACATAAACTCGCTTGACTAAATTAACAATGCGTCTGCAAAGCGCCTCTCTTCGGGGCGGCCATCTTGTGTGCACTGCAAGATTGGCAAATACGGGACCGGCCAATAAAGGGGCTAGCTTCGGGGAAAATTAGAACAGTTGACCTGTTACTCTTGCGGCTGTATGGTCGACTTCTGTCGTAGAATTAGCTTTCCCGCGCGCGTTTTGTTGCGGCCTGGTCCTGGTGAAAATGGGGCTCACTTCGTATTGATTCAGAAATTCCCTTCTGCATGCAGAGTTGCCAGGTGCTTTTTGCCTAATCCCGTTCGGAATACTTAATTAAGCTGTCTCGTCTATTTATATATCTCAGCACTGGATCAGGGCTTCTTGACTAGCCTTTGGTAGAAACAAAAAAGGAAAGTTTTTCAAGATATCGAAAAGGTTAATAGGTGATCTCTCTCCCTAGGGAAGGCTAAAATTAAATCTCAACCACTGGAAATCAAATCTTAATACAAAATTCAGTGTGAGCAACAGCTTAAAGTATCTACTGAGTCTCACACCATGAAAGTTCATCATGGAAGGGTGACTGTTATGGGTTTACTATTCTTCGTTGATTGATTGATTTATATTCCTTTGGCCAAGTTACATTAAACTTCCCCATACAGCACAAATCTCGAAGGAATATCCAGAACTGGATATCTGAAACTCGACCAATTCTAGATATCTCATACATAGCCCAAACATGTATAGAACTGGCTGTCAGAAATATTGTCTAATTCCAAATATCCAATACGTCTCCAGATCTTGTCCAAAACGGGATACCCAAAACACATCCAGTTCTGGATATCCAAAACATATGCAGATCTTGTCCAAAATGTGATATCCAAAACATATCCAATGCATAGCTAGATCCTGTCCAAAACTGGATATCCAAAATACATCCATCCCTGGACACCCAATACATAGCTAGAACTGATCCAGAACTGGATATCCAACAAAGAACTTAAATAGGATCTGTTTCGGATATTAGAAAATGATCATAGTATTTCCATTATGTATACTTTGTCATACTGTATCGTGGAATTGAAACAAAATTTGCACAATGACATTTATATATAAACAATAAGAAGTGTGCTTTCCCTTACCGAGTACTGAAATGATGCTGACTACACCTTGTCTCGGGATTTTCTGGAACAGAAAAAAGTCTCTGCACAAGTAGTGACTGGAGAGGGCTCGAAGAACGAACGCATTCGAGGGGAAATGAGTGTAGCTGCAAGCCGCTTGCTTTGGTCCGACAATCGCTTTCTCCCCTTTCCTACCATTATGCGTGCCCTTGCGCCACAGATTCCAGGGACAGAATGTTCAGTATGTTACCAGCCTCGATGCCAAACGCTTTGATTCCCGATCTCGTCATCGAAGATTCTGGATTCGAACCCTGACCTAGTTGCACAGTGGATGTACAAGTACTGCCCAGCAAATTGTTCATTACTATTTTTGTTGGTTTTTATCTTCATCCTGCGTATTTTTAAGTACTGTGTTTTTACATATACTGGTTCAGAGGTTGTCAGCAGATTATTTGGTGTTTTGTGTCAGTTCTTGAAACTCTCATTGCATAAAACAGTGTTTCCCAAACTGTGAACCGTGGCTGGCTTACAGAGGCGCAGCAAAATGTTCCAATATTTTCACTGAAATGACACTTGTTACTCAACACATGGTTTTTACAAATTTATGTGTTTATTTTTTTTTTTTAACTAAAGGCAAGTAACCTAACCACACTAACTATGTGTTGCAAGTGTTAGAGGCCTACATTCTGACTTGCGCGCCGTGAAATAGTCTTCAACGACTGGCATAAGGCAAAAGGAAACGTGGACAATTTTCTTGGTAATACTTATGCACCCCACTGTACACTGTTAGGAGTTACCGTAAATTTTATAATATTCTGCCGTTCAAATTTAACAGTACAACCGTTAATTTTAAAAAAAAACATTTCGCAACCGGCTTTTTCCAGGAGCACAGGAACATTCATGTCGTCTATTTTCTGTGTTGTGGTTAGAATGAGAAGGGAAGATGGCGCTAGTAACCGGCTGGAATCTTAGAATGGACACACACTCATATATGTTATGTATATAGGCCTACAATACAGAATTGAGACAAAAGGAAATACTTTCAAATTTAAATTGTGTCATTTTATCATTAATAAATGTACGTAGTGATTATAAATTGAAATTGCGTACATCACAATGGCTCATTTTTTCAAAATATATTTAAAATTACAATAGGTTAATTTTAAATGAGTATAATTCCATCATTTTTTAATTTTTAGTGGCAATTAGCCTAAAGATGTAGAAGAACGACATAAAACATAGGAAATATGCAAAAAATATATGGACAATTGCAAATTATATTGTTAACGTCAATGCAACCGACCAAGCAACTTCAAACTTGCGCATGAGTGAGTGGAAGAAACCACGCCTGGTAATATGTACGAAGAAACGTTAGTGCTGCCATCATATACAACTGCATTGCGGATAATTATCGACCCACCCTCGTATATTTGAACTTTTTTTTTACAATACTTTTTCAGCACAGAACCGAGATTGCATTTTGTCAGCAGTAACCTCCATTTCGCGAGCGTCATCTGTTTCATAACTCCCTGTTCATATTTTCAGATTCTTCAATGACCTTGTTTATGAAGGTACTCCGTGCAATTTTGAAAATGTCGTCTCTTGGTATCTCTCTGTTCACTTGAATAGAACGATAGTTTGTCATTTTCCTGCAATATTGCAAATTCAAGGTTACGTAGGAAGGTTTTTGATCAAACATATTGACGTCAACAAAAATGCAGATAGAGATTGCTTTGTTTCCTTTCGCGAAGCTGAAACAAACGGGATGACTTCCTGTTCCCTTCTGTGTCTGATTAAAATTACATCTCTCTTTAAAATTGTCTGTCTGTCTCTCTCTCTCTCTCTCTCTCTCTCTCTCTCTCTCGCTCTCTCTCTCTCTCTCTCTCTCCCTCAGTCACCCTGGGGGCTCTGTTTTCTTGGAAGCGGAAGAAGATTGCCCCTAACTCTTGTCGAAACGGGAGCCAACCACGCATCTGCTTACGCAAACGAAACTCACGGACAAGAAGCGTGGAATATTGATTGCGTTTGCTTTAATATTTCAACAGATTTCGTTCCTGGCTGTTCTGCCCAGGGGTGGAAGCCACCCTGCTAATGCAGGCCAGGCGGAGGGTATGGGTCGAAACGGGATTGTTTTTCTTAATTTTTCCTTTCCGTTGCTCTTTCTTCCGTTCTATTTCGTTCTCGCTTTATCCATTTCTAAGTGCTCATTTCTTATTTCTCTATTTTTTCTATTTTCCCCACTTTCTCTCGTTTTCTCTTCCTTTTTCTTCTATTTCTGTCTTTCCCCTCCCTCATGTCTACTTTTTATCTCTTTCCTGTATCTTTCCCTCGTTTATATCTGAATTCTATAGAGCTACCGAAAACAAAAGAACATTCGGCCAAAGCCTTCGCGCATCTTCCCCTCCATCTGTTCAACCCTCACTCTACCCCTCCCCTACACACACAAGTACGATGCACTGGTTTTGACCAGATAATTTTGCCTGTGGCCCCTTTATACCGCATTAGTAGTTGTATTGATACTATTATAAGGACCAGAAAGGAAGAGCTCCCCTCAAGCAGATTTGCTATACTTAAAACTTGCTCAACATGCCCATATGAGATTTTTGCTCAAGTGTGGAACTCTGCCTAACCCAAGGATTTTGGAAAAATGCCCTCGGGAATTTTTCAGAAAAGAAGAGCTCTTCTCAAGCAGATTTGCTATACTTAAAACTTGCTCAACATGTTCATATGAGTTTTTTGCTCTAGTGTAGCACCCTGCCTAACCCAAGGATTTTGTAAAAATTGCATCAGCCGGATTTTTGTCCATAAAACTTGTCAAAAATTGATATTTTTTTTGGCTATACCTGAAATTAAGCTAAAACCCATACCTACATATACATATTTACTTCAGGTTTAAGTTCAATTGGATGCCAGGTTCAATTTTTTTATCTATATGCAGAGCCCCTCTAGAATGGCCTTGTTATGTATTGATTTTTGCTTCCCGAGCAATGAAGCTTTGCGTGCAAACAATTGCATCAGCCAGTATTGTGAGAGTAGTTGAGGGGAGCAGATGTGTTGTTACAGTGCTTCTCATACTTACAGGCCTGTTTGTTTTAATCTGGTATATTGAATGCCTGACATCCAGCTTGTTTATTGTAATCCACTCATATTTAGGGGGTCAGGCTTATATCTGTCCCAGCCTGTTATACAAAAAATCAATACATAACAAGGCCATTCTAGACATGCATGTCCGTGCAGGCATTTGTGCTAGGTCAGTGTGAATGAATATTTATTCTCTTTTTCCACTTGTAGGTTATTGGCTTTACAACCTGTCATAAGATAAGCATAGAGTTTTGATTTGGACCCCAGGAAATTTTATATAAATACCAAAGCCAAAAATATTAACACACATACACACATATACACACACACACACACACACACACACACATATATACATACACACACACAAAGCACAGTGCTGAACCCAACTGATATTTTTATCCAGCATAGAATTTTGATTTGAATCCCAGGAAATTGTATATAATAAACAACAACAAAAATGCCAAGTCAAAAATATTGTAATCAATGCAATAAGAATATATCCAGCTCTAATTGGGCCAGACACCAAAAGATTTGTAACCCAGACAAATGCAGAACTCCCACAAAAATATGCCCCAAATGCCATAGAAAATATAACATGCAATACTTCACATATACACATAAAGATACTTGCTCTGTACAGTCATCAGTACAACCATCTACATCTGGTCTGAAAAGGAAGCATGAAACACCTGTCAATGCTTCACCAGCAAAGCAGCCACGCTATGAACCTATCCGTAGCAGTTTTAATACCCAATTAAGAGATTATCGGTTTGTATCAGAGCCAAGATGTGGCATTGAGAATTTTTTGAACAGTATAAATTCTGATCTGCAGGCAATTCTAAATGCACAAAATGGCTCTTATAAGCTGTCCCTCAAATTGTTTGCACAATATAAGAAACCAAATGGCACAAAATTTACACAGCCCCACATAACAGAAACTGTACCTGTATACTCAAATACAAATTCAGACAAAATAATAAGCAGGTTGATAAATCAATTGAATATTAAACACTCTGAATTTGCAGCAAAAGAGTCCGGATGGAGCCTATGTGGCTCTCCGCACAAGCTCTATGTTAATATTTCTGAATTCAGCCCATTACAAGGATCTACATATCTGCCATTACCTGCCAATATTAAAAACAAAAGAGCCGTGGTTAATATAAAAAATACCGACCAGAAATGCTTTTTGTGGTGTATTTTAGCTGCTTTGTATCCAGTTTCAAGCCATCCTGAGAGAATAACTTATTACAAACAACATGAGCACGATTTTGATGAGGCAATGGAGGGTTTAGAATATCCAATGTCTGTCCAGAATATTGATAAATTTGAAAAAAGGGCCAGGAATATCAATGGCAAACAACTATCTATTAATGTATTTATTTGTTCCACTGGCAATTGCTTGATAGAACCTCTCAGAATCAGTACATTTGATGATGATTCTGCTGTTCCGATTGATTTGCTCTTAATTGAAGGGGATGGCACATATCATTACACTCTGATACATAATCTTGAAGCTTTGGTGAGAACACAACTAGACAAATCCAATACAATATTCAAGTTGTGCAGAAGATGTTTGTCTGTATTTGATGGTCAAAAAATGGTGAATGGGGTTCGGGAAAAAAATGCAGAAATTGCTAAAAACAAGTTAATTGAGCATCTGAAATACTGTGGGAACCATAAACCTGTTCATATGCTTATGCCCAATCCAAGTGAAAATTGCAAATTCAAAAAGTTTGAAGCCTTGTTGGAACACCCAGCATATATTGTCTGTGATTTTGAATCAAACCTCAAACCTCTTGCATTCTGCAATCCAGATCCTGAAGAATCTGCAATTACACCATACCAGCTACATGAACCTTCCAGTTTTTGTTATATAGTTATACGGGATGGTGTAGCTAGTGAGCCACACTTATACATAGGACCAAATGCCTTCAAAGAATTTGCACATAGAATAGAAAATGAGTGCCGTGACATAGCATCTAACATCTTATTAAAATCAAAGCCTATGTTGCCTTTAACAGAGAAACAGATTGAAGATTTCAACAATGCAGAAAAATGCCCGGTATGTGATTCTGAATTTTCAGATGCAAATATCAAGGTGAAACACCATTCTCATACAGATGGTAAATTCTTAATGGCCCTGTGTAATAGCTGTAATATTAAGATCAAGAGACCAAAATTTGTCCCCATATTTTGCCATGGAGCATCCAATTATGATTTTCATCATCTGATCAGATATGAGGGGTTTGACAAGCAGAATTTAAATATTTTAGCTGAAAATGATGAGAAATATATATCTATTAGCAAAATAATTAAAGTTAATGGTGTTCCTATTCACATAAGATTTCTTGATTCTTACAGAATTTTATCTGCTAGCCTGGCTACACTGGCCACTCAGTTATCTGATGATCAATTCAAAATCACACGTGCCTTGTTTCCAAATCAGGACCTGAAATTAATTAGGCGGAAGGGTGTATATCCATATGACTATGTTACAGATTTTTCTAAATTTGATGAGTGTTCCCTGCCACCACAAGAAGAGTTTTACAGCAAAATCAGAGGATCTGGAATCACTGATGAAGATTATCACCATGCCCAATTGATGTGGAACAATTTAAATTGCCAGACATTTGGTGATTATCACATGGCATATTTAAAACTTGATGTCACCCTCTTAGCTGATATAATGCAGGCATTCAGAAAATCTTCCATGCAAAATTATAAACTGGATCCAATATATTTTTTCAGTGCCCCGGGCCTAGCATGGTCTGCAACGTTTTTGAACACTAAAATGCAATTGGATCTAATCCAAGATCAAGATATGTATCTGTTTATGGAGAAATGTATAAGAGGAGGGATGGTGCAATGTTCTCAGAGATATGCCAGAGCAAATAACAAATATATGCCTGATTATGATCCAGCACGGCCATCAAATTTCATAACGTATCTAGATGCAAACAGCCTCTATGGTCATGCCATGATGCAAAAACTGCCATATGCAGGGCTTGAATGGGTTGAAGATTTCAATATTGAAGATCTTCAGGACTTTGATGACAGTAACAATGGCCTCTTCTTAGAGGTTGATCTGATATTTCCTGATGATTTGCACAATAAATTTTCTGATCTGCCCCCAATTCCCGAGGTTCAGTGCTCACCTGGCTCTAAACAGAAGAAGCTCATGATGACACTGGAGCCAAAACAGGGTTATGGCATATATTACAAAAACCTCCAGTTCCTGATGAAACATGGTGTCCAAGTGACCAAACTTGGCAAAGTTTTGAGGTTCAGGCACTCAGAATGGTTGAAACCATACATTGATACAAATACAGAGCTTCGAACATCTGCAAAGAGCCAATTTGATAAGGCCTTGTTTAAATTGATGGTTAATTCTGTGTATGGCAAAACTATTGAAAATGTCAGAAAACATACCGATGTTAAAATAATTACTGACCCCAGTCTGAGCAAAAAATTGGTTGCAAAGCCTAATTTCAATTACAGAAGAATTTATGATGAAAAAATGGCACTTTTCAACATGAAGAAAACAAAGATCAAGTTTGATAAACCTATTTATGATGGGGCTGTGATATTGGAATCGGCCAAATTACATATGTTAACATTGTATTATGATGTGCTGAAACCTTTTTATGGTGATCGTGTAAAACTGATGTACATGGACACGGATAGTTTTATTCTTGATATTCAAACAGAAGATGTTTATCAAGATATGTTACAGCCTGAATTGTTTCAATACTTTGATACCAGTGAACATACAAAAATTCAACACCACCACAACAAAAAGGTGCCTGGCAAGTTAAAAGATGAGACACTTGGTGATGTTATTGTGAAATTTGCTGGGTTAAGTGCCAAGATGTACACTTTTAAAACATGTAGTGGTGCTGTTGCCAAAAAAGCCAAGGGTATTGGCAAAGTAACTGTAGACCAAGAGCTTGAATTTGAGGATTACAAAAATTGCCTCAAATCCCAGAATTCAATCAGAACATCAGAATCCAGAATTCAGAGTGAAGATCACTTATTGACTAGCAATATTGTAAGAAAAGTGGCTCTGGACCCACATGATGATAAGAGATGCATTTTATCATGTGGCATACATACTTTACCATGGGGTCATTGTGATTTGAAAAATGGGAATCAATGCCCAATTACAGAGCATGATTTGAAATAAATAAACATGCCTATGAACTTATTTGGGTTCAAAAAACAGGCTATTATGGAGCTGCCGACACCACAACCCTCTTCTGATATGCTGTCTAAACTGAGTGGTTTCTTAATTATTCATCTGAACAGCATACTTACAGATGTTGATGATGAAACAGGTAAAATATTGTACATATTTAACAATAATTTAAATCATTACCAATTACCTGTAGGTGGGCAATTGCAATTTATTACAACCCCTGAGGGCGATGTCAAGATTTCAATAGGGAGAAATATTTATAGAATTAAGCACTCAAACATGGTTTCTGGCACTGTTTATACTGTTTCTGCTGGTGACTGCTTATATATTGAGGTCCCTGGATCATATGACAAGCTCATACCTTTTTTTATAGAATTAAGAATCAGATATTCAATAATAAATAACCACTAAAACAAAAATGCCTAATGATATATTTGGCCATACAAGGCATGAAGATCACAGTGATGAGATTCTGATGCTTGATGTCAGAGTCAAGAAATTAAGAAGTGATTTACAAGCTTTACAAACCACACTCAATGCCAGTCTTCAATTAGAAATTACAAATTTACAATCACAATGCATGGACCCTCTTCTTAAAATTGATTCTGAACTCAAAGTGCTGCTTCAGAAATATACTGACCTGGCCACATTAGATAATTTTCAAAGTTTAGAAGAAGCTGTTGCAGCTCTTCAAGCCAAATTTAAGACCCAGGCCACCAATTCTGAGCAATTGAAACAACAATTGGAAGAGCAGATAAATAATGTCCAGACACAGCTCCAAACAATTGTCAAAAGCATAAAATCACAAGAAGATTTTGATCTAGTCATTTCCACTCTAAAAGAACAGATTCAATCACTCCAGATACCTAATCTGGACCCCTTGAACAATGCCATAGCCGAGGTTAAAGAAAAAATTGAGACACTTGAAAATTTTATGAACAACTTGCCATCTTCTGATGCTTTGAATGCAATAACTCGGAGTGTAGCAAATATTAAGCTGCAACTTGAAACATATGAAGATTTTGGAAAAATTCAAAGTTCCATAACCCATCTTGAAGGTACAATAGCAGCAGTGCAAAGTGATTTGGCAAATGTACTAGAATCCCGATTGCCTGGGATTGTAGATACTCTTGTCAGTGTCCAGCACCAAATCACAAAGCTTGAAAACCTCAACACTGAATCTGAACTATCTCATTTTCATCACTTGATAGATGATATCCAAACAAAACTTGAAATTGTACAACAATCCACACCCACTCAGGCAGATATAGCCCTGCTCCAAAATGCTATGCAAAATGTGGCCGATGCTTCTGAATTAAACAATGTAAAATTGGCACTTGAATTTTTGCAAAATACAGTATCAAATCTTCCCACATCACAGGAACTTAAAAATATTAAGAGAGCTGTGAATCGCATATTGAAATCAGAAGATATCAAGAATATCCAGACAGAGATCAAACATCTCACACAGACAGTGGGCACTCTTCCAACCAATCAACATATTAATGAATTGCATGCCCTGTTTGAGGATATCAGAAGACAGGTCCATGATCTTACTGCTCAAAATTCAAAATTGGCAGTTGTTGAAAATTTGCAACAAATTGTAGCTAATATCAAGCAACAGCTAGGGACCATGGAATCCAATCAAGCAAATGCCCTGTCTGTTTTTGCCACCCAGCTACAAGAAATTGTGCAACAATACAAGAAACTTATTGTGGACATAAAAATCAAGCCAGGCCATGATGATGTTGTTAGGACCATCAATAAGCACCTTGAATCTGTAACAAGCAGATTGCTTACAGCAGAAAAGGAAATAACCGGCATAATCGAGAATCCAAAACATTCAGTAATTCTTGAATTGTACAGCATCCCCAACAAAGAATATGATTCACCATTTACACCAGGTGGCAAAATATATATGCTGTCCCCTGCACAATTTTATTACCAGTTTTTTGTTGGGGGCACATTGAGACCAATCAAGATCAAATATTGGCTTCAACCACAGGCACACCACTACCCCACCTTATCAATAACAAATGCTGACAACAAACAAAAAATCACCAGTGTAGAGTTAGAGGATTTTACAGATCCCAATACATTAGAAACAGCATATGTTGAAGATGATGGATCTCTGGAATTTAAAATACAAATAGGGGACAAATTATATTTAGAAAATCCTGTAGTCTCAGCTGCTGAACACCCCATAGTTGCAATATTCTTGTTTACATATTATGTCTAGACAAATTATTGTTGATGAATTACACAGACAAGCCCGACATAATTTTAAGAGACTCCCAGTAGTCACAAAAGGCATAGATGATTTATGGCAAAGCGACTTGATTGAGTTGTCAAGTGGGCAGTTGAAAAACTTAGACAAAATCAACAAGGGCTACAAGTATCTACTCACTGTGATAGACACATTTTCAAAATTTGCCTGGGCCGTGCCACTCAAATCCAAGACTGGAAAATGTGTTACAGAAGCCCTCAGAACAATCATCAATCAGAGTGGAAGATCACCGCGCTATTTGCAAACAGATAATGGCAAAGAATTTTATAATTCTGTGTTCCAACAATTTATTAAAAGCCAGGCAATAAAACATTACTCGAGTTACAGTGACCTCAAAGCCTCAATTGTAGAGAGATTCAACAGAACCTTAAAAAATCTTATGTATAAACAATTTACACTTCAAGGTAATTATAAATGGATTAATATTCTTCCAGAACTTCTACATAAATATAACAACTCGGTCCATTCCACAATCAACATGAAACCCTCTGAAGTAACTTCATCTGTTGAGCAAAAATTGATCAGCACTGTTTATTATCCTAAATACCAGCCAACAACAAGAAAGGCCAAATACAAGGTGGGGTTCAAGTAAGAATAAGCAAATATAAGCACTTATTCAAGAGAGGCTTTACAAGAAACTGGAGCACTGAATTATTTACAGTGGCTCAAGTTAAACCCGGGACCCTTAACACATATATAATAAAGGATCACCGAGGAGAAATTCTCAAAGGCAGATTCTATGAAGAAGAACTCAGCAAAACTAAACAGCCTGACACATATCTCATAGAAAAAATCATCCGCAGAAAAGGCAACAAGTTACTTGTCAAATGGCTGGGACTTCCAGAACACAGCTGGATCGATGCAAACAAAATAATAATATGAGCACCTGGGATGTTATAAAAAGGCTGCCAGAACCTGAACAACAAAATAAGAGAAATGGCAAGTTGCTGCCTGAAAATATTAGATGTCTTATTGTTGGGCCATCTGCTTGTGGTAAAACTACACTAATGGTTGATAATTTTTTATTGGCACCCAACTGGTTAGACTGGAAAAACAGGCACTTGTATATCTTCTCTAAGAGCTTGGAACAATTAAAATATCAGCAGCTGATGAAGCTATATGATGGATTGGATATTGCCACTTTTGAACCAGATGTTAAGCCACTCCATGAATGTCTCGATAATTCTGTTGTTGTGTTTGATGACATTATACTGGATAATCAAAACAAGGTTAGAAATTTCTTTACACAGGGCCGACACAAAAACATTGATTGCTTCTACCTGGCACAGACTTTTTCTAAAATACCGAAGCAACTGATCCGAGACAACAGCAATTTTATATGTGTGTTTCATCAAGATGATACCAACCTCAAACACATACATGATGAATATGTAGGTGGGGACTTGAGCTACAATGATTTTTCCAAGTTTTGCAGCAGGTGCTGGAACCAGGATAGTTATGGGTTTGTCACTATTGATATGACAAGAACACCTAATACTGGCAAATACAGAAATAAAATCAACAATTTTCTAGACATTGAAATATAAATAAATAAACATGAAAAGGCCAATAATTGATGATCTTAAGTTAAGAGATTATCTTGTAAAAAGATTTAAGGGATGGAAATCAGAGAACCGAGGAATTTATGAAAAACACAAACAAGCAGAACAGCCTGTAATTGATGCTATTAGTGAATTAGGTAAGAATATCAAAACTGTTACAGAGCAAAATCAAAATTTGATCACAGAGCTTGTACCTGTAGCTGCAAGGAACATATTAGATTATCCATTCACCCCACTTTCCAGTATTCATACACCTAGTCCTGTTGCTCCTAGAAGAATTGAAGCTACTCAGGATCCTATTGAATTAGGTCTTCTTGCTCAAAAATATTTAACAACACCTAAAGACAATAAAGATGAGGTGTTTGGCTTATATGCTGACACAGAGCTTGATGGTAGCATTATACATAGAATTGGCAATTTCAGAGTAACATTTATGGGGGATGATATAATTGTATATTCAGAATCTCGTCTCGGAGAAAAAGGTGCTTTTGTTAAGTACCCCGGCACACCTGGATTGTGGGAATTGATGACTCGGAAAAGGCCTGGCAGCTATACAGATCAAGATTATGATCACTACAAAGAAATATTAATAAAATCAGATGCTCTATACCAGAACAATGATCCCACACAAAAAAGAGTCAAGTCTAGCAGTGGGGCAAAATACAATAATTTAATCAAGCCCATATGGTCACAGATCAAGACTGGCAGTGGAATCAAACAATACAACACCCTGCCTAAAGAATTTGTGTGGGTTGATGATGTCAGGAAACTTGTAGATAAGTTATTGGTGATAGCTGGGGAGGAAAATGCTGGCAACCATAATTTTTACAATGAAAAGGTTGGAATTATGGACATGATAAGCACCAAATTGTCTAATTTTATAGTGAATGACACTAAGGGCATTGGATATTTCATAAAAATTATTAATACTCTACCACCTAAATTTTGGAATATTTCTGAGGGTCGGGGCCTGGTTAATGACATCATAAACAAGCTGCCATTTGAACTACACATTCCAGGCTATCAGTATTGTGGTCCCGGTACAAAATTGGACCATAGATTAAACAGAGGTGATCCTGGTGTTAATCCCCTAGATGCTGCTTGTAGAGACCATGACATAGCATACAACGCACATTCTGATCTTGACAAAAGACATGTTGCAGACAAGAAATTAGAAGAGGCTGCATTTGGCAGATTTGTAAGCAAAGATGCTTCTTTGAGTGAGAGAATATCAGCATTGGGAACCACCATAGCTATGAGCACCAAACAAAAATTGGGGTGGGGGTTGTGAATATATATATAATAAACCTACAATGAAGGCCAAGGGTGTTATGTATCAAATACCTTATGCAGGTCTCAAATCTCTTAAAACTATTGACAGTCTTTTGACCAAAAAGCAGCGCAAGAAAAAAAATTCTTGTCTTGCAAAGGGGCATGGTATGAAATTGTTGCTTAGCACCCCCCAATTAAAAAAATTACAGCAATCAAGAAAAAAATCACATGTGGGGGGATTCATATTTACCATCCCTGCCATCTTAGCTGCTCTCGGGGCTGTTGGGAGCTTGGCTGGGGGATCAGCTGCCATAGCAAAAACAGTAATAGATGCCAAGAAAAATAGGGCAGAATTAGATGAGCAGAGGCACCATAACCTGGCAATGGAGAAACAAGGCAAAGGTGTTAAAAGAGCCATGAATAAGTTTAAAAAAAACAAGAGCCGCTTACAAACCAAGATATTGAAGCTTTAATCAAGCCACTGGGCATCAAACATTTTAGGGGTGTGTACATGTCTGATTCTTTACCGGAACAACCACTCAACAAAGAGTGTGGCATTGTTAATTTGGATGAGTACAAAAATCAGGGCACTCACTGGATCTGCTATCTTAAATATTTAAAAAATGAGGCATTTGTGTTTGATTCATTTGGAGGTGTTCCACCTGAAAATTTAATAAAATATTTAAAATCACCTAATCTTTATTACAATAATGACCGTGTTCAAAACTTCAAAGATGTTAATTGTGGACATTTGTGTTTATCAGTTCTTAGATATATGTCTCAAATAAATAAACCATCAATTGAAAATTTTCAAAAAGCCTTGTGGTATTTAAAACATCATGGGGGTATTTCATCTCACCAGCCAAAATTCAATATTGAAACTCAAATTGCATGATGACATAGTGTATCCCAAAACAATAGCCCTCAGAGCATTTTATGGCATGTACCTAATCCCAAATATTACACACCACAACAACAAAATTGCAGTAGGGGATCAAAAAATTGTCATTACTCCAGGGCAGTATAATCTATCCACTTTAAATGCTCAATTACCCAGAGGTGTAGTGTTAAGTCAAAATTCTGTCACTCACAGAGTAGAGATTGTATCTGCTACAGAAACAGTGAATCTGGGTACTATAGGAGAGCTGTTGGGCTTTGAGAACAACACAAAACTCGAACCGGCCATCAAACACACTGCTATGAATATACCTAAATTCTTAGCCATAGAGACTCTGAATATTCACTGTAATGTGGCCGAGGGTATGATCACCAAATCAAATGGCATAGGCACTCACAAACAAACTGGCATCATTGCAACATTCAAACCTAATTCCGAATTCATGGAGCCAATCATCTACAATCCATCCCCAACATTATATTTTCCTGTGTGTCATAATATAATAGATTACATCGAGTTGATGGTCACTAATGAAAAAGAAGAATTAGTTGATTTTGCTGGAGCCACAACAACTGCAATCATAGAGATTAATATTTAAATAAAAATACATACAATGGAAAATATTGAGAGTTATGAGCTACAATCATTCCCCCCAAACAGGAGGACATTTGCAAATTTAAATCAACCCAACACAGAAATTGAGGTTGATCTTGATGTTGGGGATGGATTTATACACCCCCACAGAGCAGATCTATACATCAAATTCGATGTTGTAAAGCTCGATGAAACAGATTATCCGGCAAATTCAAATATAAGATTGGTGGACAATTTTGTGCCACATCTATTCTCTGAAATTGAGATCAGAAAGCATGGTGTTGTTATAAACAGAGTGGATTATCCCGGCATTACCTCCACAGCTTTGGCCACATTAAAATTATCCAAAACCGAGGCTTCTTACTACAAAATAGGTGGATTTGAGGCTGGTGATAAAATATTATCTAAAAATCACACAGTGCTGTTCCCCATGCGCCTGTTGCCAGGATTCTTCTCAGATTACAAAGGTATTATGTGGAAGGGTGGTTTAAGAATTACATTTAGAAGAGCTGCCAATGATAATAATGCTTTGATGAGGTACAGCACATTAAACTCTACAGGGGAAGCTCTGCCTAATACCCTACCTGATGCAGGCAAATGCATTATTCAGACTATGGAGTTAAGAATCCCTGTTGTTGAATATGAGGCCAGTTATGCTCTTAAATACAAAGCTGATATAATAAAAAATCCACAGATTCCTCTGCAATTTTATACATATCAATCTGTACAGAAGCCCGCAACTGGTACATATTATGAGTTTGATGCTACAAATTCATTCTCCAGCATACAATATGACATGCCGGATTTTGTGGTGGTACTGTTTCAGACTGGAAGACACAATAATCAGGAAAAAAATTCAAGCAAATTTGATAACTGCAACATCAAGAACATATATCTTAAAAATGGCAGAAATGAGGTCTTTCCTAGAGAAAATTATAATTTAGACATGTCCAAGGATGATTTCCTCAAATTATATGAGGCATTTTCAGCATTCAAACGAGTCACTATTGGCAATACTGACATGTATTACACACCAGATGAATTCAAAACACAGAGACCCATGTTTGTAATCAACACCTCAAAAAGAAAACAAGTTGTGGTGAATGACAGGACAAACATTAAAATTATCTGTGAATTCCACGATACACTCCCTGATGACACTATATGTAGTGTTATTCTCATAGGTGAAAAATCATATGTTTATGATGTAAGAAATGAGAGGGTCACAGAGCAATTCTAGAGATCCGATTCAAACACAGAGGCCCTTTGGATATAAAACAACACTTTACCGTCAGAAAATATATTACCTACCCAAATTTTATAGCACCTCTGCTCGTGGCAGAAAAGCTTTTATATATATTACCTACCCCGAAATAACACAGCACATCTGCCAAGCAATTATTCTGTTGCGACAAGACCAAGCCAGTTTGTATGATAATATCCGAGAAGGCAATACTAGGAATTTCCTCAATATGATAGATGGTAAGTAATTTTCCTGAAAAGAGCATAGTGTACATAAGAATTTCTCTTTGAGTTCCATGACAAATGACATGTAATTTCCCTCGGAAAAGGCACAGTGTAGGTAATGTCAACAGATATAATCTCCCAGGCATTTACTAATGATAATGAATAATATGTTATTTCTCTCTGAAAAGACACAATATAGATTATATCTGCTGACATGCAATAATTTATTGCTGGCCGAAACATGGGAAGCAATAAATTATTGCATATCCGCCTCTCTCCTATTGTATTGATCAGGCAATTTTTGCCTGCATAACAGCAGTTAATAGCTTAGCTGATATACACAACACTCCATTAAGTTCTAAGACCCAATACATTTTTACAAAATCCTTGGGTTAGGCAGGGTGCTACACTAGAGCAAAAAACTCATATGAACATGTTGAGCAAGTTTTAAGTATAGCAAATCTGCTTGAGAAGAGCTCTTCTTTTCTGAAAAATTCCCGAGGGCATTTTTCCAAAATCCTTGGGTTAGGCAGAGTTCCACACTTGAGCAAAAATCTCATATGGGCATGTTGAGCAAGTTTTAAGTATAGCAAATCTGCTTGAGGGGAGCTCTTCCTTTCTGGTCCTTATAATAGTATCAATACAACTACTCGCATTTCACCCTTCCTTTATCTCGTGCTTCTTTTTATATATCCTTCTCTACATAATTTCTCTCTCTTCTATTTCCCTCCTTTTTATCTCTCTTTCCCTATCTAAGTTCTCCATTTTTCTTTCTCTACGTTATTTCTGTTTACATTATTACTCATTTCTCTTTCTCTCTTTCCTTACTCTCTTCTCTCTACTGTCCATCCATTCTCTCTCTTCTTTCTCTCTTTCCCTACTTCATTTCTCTATATTCTCTTTCCCTACTTCGTATCTCTCTTCTCTCTTTCCCTACTTCACTTCCCTCTTTTCTCTTTCCCCATTTTATTTCCCTCTTTTCTCTTCTCCTGCTTCATTTCTCTTTTTTCGCTCTCCCTGCTTCATTTCTCTCTTTTCTCTTTCCCTATTTCATTTCTCTCTTTTCTCTTTCCCTACTTCATTTCTCTTTTCTCTCTCCCTACTTCATTTCTCTTTTTCTCTTACCCTACTTCATTTCTCTCTTTTCTCTCTCCCTACTTCCTTTCTATTTTTCTCTTACCCTACTTCATTTCTCTATTTTCTCTCTCCCTACTTCATTTCTCTCTTTTCTCATTACCTACTTCATTTCTCTCTTTTCCCTTTCCCTCTTTCATTTCTCTATTTTCCCTTTCCCTGTTTCATTTCTCTGTTTTCTCTTTCCCTCTTTCTCTTTTTCCGTCTGTTTCTCTACCTCAACACACCGCCCTAACTTTTCCACCAAGGAGATTATTATTATGAATATTGGCAGAACAAGTCTATGCTATGTTTCAAGGAAAGAGGAAATTTCGTGTCTTCTATTAGACCTTGCTACAACACTACCAATACAACAATTTGTCAAATGTAAAAACGTCATTTCGCTTCTGTTACTTTCGTTACAGCGTCTTGAAAAACGTAGTGTGGAAAACGACCAAAGAAACTGGTTCCCCAGACGGATGAGAAACAAAGATGGCAGTGCGATCAATGTCGGTGCTAATTTTCTTATGAAAGTAATGCGGCTTTGTTAGTTTTTGGAATATATTATGTAGATTTGTTTTGCTTGAAAGGCGGTACGTGAATTGATGGAAACAGTTATATTTGTGGAGTGATTTGCAGTCACGAAATGGCATTAATTTGGAAAGAAAAGTAAAATAAAATTAATAAATAAATAGTATGCGTAATGCAAGAAGAAACATAGCAAAGTGATTCCGGACGTCAGAGGTTGGATTGTGTACTAGAGTTTTATTTTTCTATGTTATTAGAATATAAATAGTATCCTGAGAGATATTTTATACCAAGGCGACAAACAACAAGTGTCGCTTGGAAGCGAGCAGTCGGTAATCAATGCAGCCTTTCGAACCGTAGGGACACAAGCTCTGACTGCACCGTTTCCTCAAGGAGATTTTAGATCAAAGCGACACGCAACAAACGATACGGGGATTTCACACCAAAACGACGCGGGTCCTTCTGTCCAGCGCAACTTCCATACCGAAGCGACACGCGACACATGACGCTTGGAAACGAGCCAATCAAGAGCAACATTTCACATTGTAAAGGCATGACGGGCAGCACAGGCCAGCGTTCGGTTGGTGAAATCCTCAAGCGATAAGTATCGCGTGTCGCTTTCGTGCGCAATCTCCCTAAAGCAAGACACTCATTGCATCGCGCATGCGCGAACAACAAACCACGGCAACATGTTGCAAGCTATTGGGGGAAAGGGCTCAGTATGAGCAACACGCAAGCGACACGTGTGGCTTATCGTGTCGCCTAGATCTGTTGTTCACATAATTAGCAGCAAACGCTTCCTAATAGACTGAAGGCACCATGTCGCTTGTCACTTAGTTGGGAACTCCCCCTGTAGAGCGTCATCATTATCATCATCGCCGCGATTAGTTTAAAGCGGAAGAAAAGAGACAGTAAATATAAAAAATACAAATGCTTTAGTGTGTATATCTTTAAAAGAAATTATGATGATAATAATAATTATAAACTTAATTCATACACAAAAATTTAGTTACCAAGAGCATTCCACGCGTATTTTTCCCCGCATTATTAACGAAAGTATGACGATAACAGGACGTTGTCGACTGTCTAGAATGTTCGTTAATATCATCACGATCAATGTACCAAATATCATAGCAATTATCACATTCATAGAAATGTTTCATGTAAAACAATCAGACGTTGCAGCGAAAACTCCATTTACTTCCATTATAAGCAGACGACACCAGCGCCTCTAGCGGTATCATGTTCGAGTGGAACCAGCCAGAGAGCCCAGAACAGTGCCGTTTTCTACACTACGTTATTCAAGGTGCTGTACTTTCGTCCAACCTAGTAAACTTTCAAAGCGAACAAAAAAGAGTACCCTTTCTCTTGTTCAGCGAAGCGATGCTGTTTATTTCTTTTTCTCGTCTCAGCTCTGAGGTGTTTCAGCATTTTGGCGTATGAATATTTCACAACTTTTTCTCATCTTTGTGGTGGCAGTGTACATACTTTTCTCACCACTGTGATTTAAATTTTGAAAACTTACTCTTGTTCATCCAATAAAAAATTTAGAGCGCCAAGTCATGGAGGCGTCCTACATTGTTGTTGAAAAGCTGCAGAACGCAATAAAACCAGGAGAGGAAATGGAGAATCCCATTTATTCTTAATTTTGGTATTTTAACCACTGTGTTAATTTTAAAAATACGAACGTTTCGGAAGCTGATTCTGCCTCCGTCTTCAAGGTAATGTGTAATCTACTAAATCATAGTTCAGTCCCTGGATACATAGTGTGTTTGAGGGCGGTGTCTATATGGAGAGTGAGAATAAATGGTTGCCTTGGAGCTCCAGAAACAGCCTCCGAAATGTTGGATTTTTTAAAATTAACTCAGTGGTTAAAAGTCCACAAAATTAAGAATGTATGGAATCCCAGAAAGGGAAAATAGAGAAATGAAGTAGGGAAAGAGAGGAGAGAGAAAGAATGGACAGTTAAGCTATTTGTCTTAACTATGAGCTTAGTTTTTAAGTTTCTGATGTGTTTAGCTTCCTTATTCTATTGCCTACCCAGTCCTAATTTGAATGTACAGTGGGATGCATAAGCATTATAAAGAAAATTGTCCACCATCATGTATTCAAGAATTGAAACAAAGCAGCTGGCAAATCTCTGCAATAACACACATAAAAATCCATTTTTTTAAAACAAAAATGTGGGATGTAAAAGAAACAGTATTAAACATAGCAATGGACAATTTGTCGAGCAATACTTGTGCATCCCACTGTACAATATACAGGCTAATCTGTATGAAAATTATCGAGAATAGTGCAAGTAAGTCATTGTACAAAAGGTACCTCTGTTTTGTGAAGTAGGGTAAATAGAAAATTTTTAAAAATTACAAAATTATGAAAAGTTTATATATGTTTTTCTATTTAATGAAAACAGTTTAGTATTACAAATGTATAACGCATAGAATAGCTGATTCTTTTAATAAAAAATAATAATAAACCAAAGCGAAATCCATTTTGAATGTTGAACTGTATGTGCAAAAGTCACACCCATATGCATCTCTGTCAGCACGTTGCCTCCAATGGGATTGGTCAAAGCAAACTATTGTAGGTGGCAGCACCCCTGTTGTGTCCACCACGCTTTTGATGGGCAATTGTTCTCCAATTTAAATACATGGGGAATTTGATGCTGAATGTGCTGCTATTACATTAAATTGCAAGCTTAATTTTATCTTAACCTCAGAAATTATGTCTGAAATGATAGATGAATAATCAATGCTGTAAAACTAAGATTTTCGAAAAGACAATCGTCAATAAGAAATAATATCGGAACTCAAAAAAGCCTTAAAATTTGCACAGCACTTGTTTACGTCATTACAATTTTCACAATATATGTGCTTTATTGTTGTTAATCTGGTAAAAAGTAATACATAATACTTCTGCGCGACTGTGCTTTTATTTTTATAGTTATTATTATTAGCTGACTCATTTTTTCACATAATATCACACTTTTTCAAATGGTTAGTAAATATAGTCCCTGCTTTATAATACACATTTATCAAGAATAATAGTTATTGCAAAAAACATTTATCTTCTGTTTCATGTCTTACAATCACTAGTGCGTTCTTATTTACAGGAATTATAATTTTGAAATTGTTGTAACCCTCCCCAAAAGAGGACGAAAATACATGGGGAAATTGTCTGCTTAATACAAAGAAAACATACGTTAATATTAAGTTATCGGATAGGGCATAGTGTATATTAATAAATATATAATGCGCTTATGCACTTAATACATTTTTCTTTATAATTTGGAAAGCTTTTCCGAATCGTACTCATGCCTTTGAATTACACATACTCGCAACCAGAGAAAAACATACAGCGTAATGTAATTTTTTTTGTATTATCGACCCATGGCAGCTAGGGACAACCCAAATTACGTCAACTTTAGTGATCTTTGTTCATAAACATACTATAATTAGCCCGTGTAAGCTGCTTTACCGTTTCGCTTTAATATATTAATTCTTAGGTTCAGGTGAATGTACTTTTCGGAAACTTAGGACTTGATACATAATCTTAAAGGTTTACTAAACACATTTTTATTATCGATTTACGCAAGAAATACCTACCTTTCTTCTAAATAACGTTTGTATTGTCATCTTATCGCGCTCCAATGTAAAGCATAGGGCAATCAAATGACGAACGAAATACTTTAGGGACACATCAGGGGTGGCGCCGCCACCGGAAAAGTTTGGCAATGACAGCCCCATTGGTAAGCCATTCTACGTTCATCCATGGGGATGTTATTGCTTCCTGCGTCAGTTGTCGCAATGTCGTTTCCGGAACTTCAAATTGTTTATCTGCGATTTTAAGTTCCATCTTTCCAAGCCATAAATATATTTGAGAAGGGTGTGATAAGAATGGACCGTTCAGAAGAGTTTTGCGATTGGTCTTGCTTCCAGTACTGCCTCTCGATGTCCCCAGCATAAATTCCATACGTCTTCACGAGTTACGTCAACGTCAGGATTGTATATTGATGAAGCTGTAAAACGTTGACGTCATCCACGACAACGTGACACGTTATTGCTCACCTTACTTGTCCCCGACTGCGATAGCAGCAGGGGAAAACTTCTAAAGTGCATTGTCATTTATGTACCAATAGTATGATCAAGAAGTAAGTAAAAGAGACACACTTTTACGCAGCTCAGTATAAATGTGAAGTAAGTAAATGAGGCAAATATGAACACACTTATAAAGCCTTCGTAAGCAAGATTCGCTACATTAAGAAGAAGCTCAAAGTACAGAGTGGCTCAAAAAGTCACTTAACACCCCCTGTACAAGGCCACTGCAGTGCGCAACATGGAAATGGTGATTACCAATCTTTATCAGGCCAAGGGGGGACCACATTGAGGCCACCCGCGCGGTCGGCGACCATCTTAATGTCCGCCATCTTGAATTCAACTTTAAAATTTTAAATGGGAAGGGGTGTTACGGGCTGCTAATTTAATAACTAATTAACTCAACTGAACTCAACGGAGCTGAGATTAGCAACGCAACAAAGAAGAATCGCTCGCCTCACCTGCTGGGCGAATTAAACATTACATGAATTATAATACGGTCAGGATAAGTGCCTAACAGTCGGAGTTACCGAGAATAAACCTAGGAGGATTTGATTTTAAATACCTGAAATGACGTTACATAATGCTACGGTGTTTCTGAATATACACATATATTAAAGCACAGATAAATACACATTACATCTTGCCCTCTTTCACTCGATCTCACATTCATACTCTCATTCCATGGCATATGGCGACAATATGACAATTACAACGGTTAGATTAATTAATACTTTGACCATACTCTTGCTATGTCTTGGCTACATTGCCTTTTACAATTTATCGTTTAGGATTTTAAGTATAAAGTGAATAATTGTTCCTTGTGCGAACCCCTTCTATCTTTTCTGAAGGTACAAATATAATTCAATGAGCTATTGTTTGCTGTTAACATAAACTCTGATCTTTAACATTGATTGCCCGCCGGAATACCGATGTCTATGGATGCCATAGCACTGATTTAAGTTATGCAATGATTTGATTTACGCAGATTCGCGGTAGATAGGCGTCAGCTCTCTCACACACGCACATGGTTGGATCTTACCTTCGCTGCATTCCCTCTGACCTGGGTTGGGTGAAAGTGGTCCTACAGTTCTGGAAGACATCCGCACTCCAGTGTTGCACTTCACGGTTATCCTGGTTGGCGAAAGTGGATCAGTCGGCAGCTCCATCTGGCATCATCGGATCCTGGCTTCACTCGCTCACTTCTCAGGGACGTCCAGGACGGTACACGCCCACTGTCGACTCCATACGACAACTTGCGCAATAATAGGTCAGTTCTTCGCGGTCACTCGTAAGTACAGATACGTGACTTGGGCGATGAGACGACATACGCGATGAGATATTCGCGGTTTCACATGGATATCAAATGTTATTAACTTTTACTACTTAGGACGTTGTTTCGGACGATTGACACAGGTGGACGTGTCTGGCGTTATTCTCACATAACCACACGTATGTGCACGGATGCGTTGACGGCGAGGGGGAAGACGACCCCCTGGTTCTATTCTGCTCTACTCCATGGCTCTGAAAACACTCACTCGCGGAAAACAAATCCAGACCTCGAGTCTGATTGCGGCTCGCAGCTAGGTCGCGCGTAGCTCACACTCCGGTGGCGATTCTAGGCAAAACTGTGTCTCGCTATTCCAAATCATCCCTTTTATTCCAGATTTGAACGTGGTGACGCTCTACCCTCTATGATCAGGTGCTTGTTTATTGTTTCTGGTGCTTTGACCGTTGTTCTCCTATCCTGGTCAATGCTCACTCCGGTCCTTAACCTCTGGTAGCAGCCCCTCGCGCAGAGATTAGGTTAAATCCTCCTCTATTGTATTCAGTCACGAAAAGCAAGGCCAACTCAGTAGGGTAGCGTCTACCATTCAATTCATCGATGAATCTTTAATAATTCATAACTCCCGTAGTTCTGTTCTGATTAGGCTCAAATCTTGGAATCAGTACTTTCATGATGTGGTCTTCCGCTGGTTAAAATCTCATCCAATTCGGTCCATTGGTTTAGAAGTTGCATTTTTCTTGCTATTCCCATAAGAATGCATGTAAATCCGAATTCGGGCGAAAAACGGTGGTTGAGCAAGCTAGTGCTGGCTAAGGCAGTTCGCTAGACACCTGTATTCGCGACGGATATTAATATTACCAATTGCAATTAATTCCTACTAACGGGCAATTAGATTAATTAATTGTCACTCAATATTTGACCGTTATGACAGGCGATATGATATATCAAATCAGGCTAGAATTTCACGAGAAATGCAACGGTGAAGGTTTTTTCGACGTATCTTTAACCAGTAAAAAGTTATGACTGAATTCTTGTATCAATTTGGTCCTTTTCGAGGTGTTAGAAAAATGCCTTAAAATTTGTTTAGTGCATCGGTAATGCATCGAGATCAAAGTGGCGTCTAGGGAGAGAAGTTCGCATGCCATTGCACAAGATTTTAATCGGATACATCCAGGAAGACCTGCGCATTATGAATGGTTGTCGCGAACAATTTACAGTGTGACCTTCCATTGAATTAAAAGTTTTTCACAGTGACAAGGCTAATGTTTATGTTCATAAGGAAGTTCAGAAACAGAACATGCGACCCTTGTCATCTGATAACTAACTTTGGACAGAAACTGCTTCACATCATTCCCATAGTGTTCTGGTGTTCCTCCCTATTGAAAAAACTCTGTAAAAATACCTTCTTCCATAAGCAAGGATGAAAAAACCTGTTTATTTAACAAATCCAAGTAGCCCTAAGCATTTAAGGTTCCGTTGATGGAAAATTGACTAACCAATTGTGTTCCACACAGCACGCCACACCATTAACTTACCAGCACTAACCATTCAGCTTTGATCTGTCGAAAATGGGTTGTCAGAAAAAGCATCGAATATTCTGTTTATGAACTTCCTTATGAACATAAACATTAGCCTTGTCACTGTGAAGGACATTTCATTTAATGGAAGCATCACACTGTAATTGTTCGCAACAACCATTCCTAATGCACAACTCTTCCTGGATGTAACGGATTAAAATCTAGTGCAATGCCATGCGAACTTCTCTCCCTAGACATCACTTTGATCTTGATGCGTTACCAATGCGCTAAACAAATTTTAAGGCATTTTTCTAACACCTCGAAAAGGAGCAAATTGATACAAGAATTCAGTCATAACTTTTTACTGGTTAAAGATACGTCGAAAAAACCTTCACCATTGCATTTCTCGTGAAATTCTAGCCTGACTTGATATATCATATCACCCCCTTCCCATTTAAAATTCTTAAGTTGAATTCAAGATGGCGGACATCAAGATGGCCGCCGACCATGCGGGTGGCGTCAATGTAGTTCCCCCTTGGCTTGATAACGATTGGTCATCACCATTTCCATGTTGCGCACTGCAATGGCCTTGTACCGAGGGTGTTAAGTGACTTTTTGAGCCACCCTGTATTCGAATTTAATATACAATTCTCTCTCATTTTGAAGGTGTTTTCCATAGTAGTATTTGAGAAGTGCAGCATAAGTTCCTTAACACATTATTAAAAATGTTATTGCTCTTTTGAGTACTGCTTGAAAGAAAGCTATCTAGTATATAGTATCTCTCCAGTATTACGATAAGAAATATAATCGCAAAACTTGAATAATCGGTTGAGTGGTTACTCTGTACATCTTCCGATGCAATTTCAAATTACTTGTGTTTTTGTTGTTTACGTTGCTTTTTGCATGCCCTGGCCGGGACTCGAACCCGGGAACTTTGGTTGAACTATCTAAAGTCGACCATATAACGCACTGGTTCGCCCAGCTGACTCATTCCCATTGATGAAAGTTGATGTTGTCATGGTAATACACGGACCGCGCGCACACGCCGACACACACATATACAGTATATACACATTAGAAGCAATGTTAGCTTTCTGCACTGCAATTCTAATGTTGATGTCGTTGTGGTGACGTTGCATGAGCGCATGTCTTATATGTAGAAGCTGCTGCCTAGGCGTAAGGGCGCCAGCAGGCCAGGATGGCATTAGCCTGACCCCCTTCCAACCAGAGAATGGTGAAATTGTAGTGAAAACGTGGATAACTGCTGCCATGAAAGTGATCTCTGTGAATCGTGAAAAAGTACAAGACAGAGCTGTTTATCAAGAAACTGATAGATGTCTAAGGAAAGGAAGCAAGTGAGATCCTGTTTTAGATCGTAGGCTTGACACCAACGCCAAGGTATATTCAATGAAATTTCAATTTTATTTTTAAAAAATAATCATAATAAAATGTAAAATATGAGGGTTTTTTTTAGGGCAAGATATCTTACTCTGACCCAAGTGCTGGAAGTGGATAATCCTAGCTCAGTTTGGGGAAAGGTGGGGGGATATTTGTATGTATTTACATGGGTTCGATTCCCGGAGACTGGAGATCCTGGCTTTAAATTTTGTCATCTAAATATTCAAGGTTTACTCAACTCCAAATGCGAATTTAAACTAATAATATCGGGCTTAAACTTTCACCTGATAGCCATTACAGAAAGCTGGTTAAAACCTAATATTAGTAATAATATGGTAGACATCAAAAATTACGCATTAGTTCGACAAGATAGATTAAACAAATCTAGAGGTGGTTTGTGCTTATACATATCTAAATCGCTTAAATGGAAATGTTTAGACGGATTCGTTAATAGTGATACCGGCGTAGAGTCCCTTGTAATCGATAGGAAAAAAAATAATTATGGTATCATATAAACCCCCCAATGTCAACTGTACTCACATCAGCCACGTACAAAATAACCTCCAACACCTACGTATATTTAAATTACGATTATTTTATTGCGTTAGGCGACTGGAATATCAACTTGTTATGAAACAACGAAAGTAGCACTCGACTCCTTCAGAGTATAATCAAGGTCATCAAAGTTTTAAGAAAAAACTAAGGATCTTACTATTGTCCCTACAACTACATTAACATTCATATGTTAAGAATTGCACCTGTACTTACACATCATACCCGACCCTGTGGCCGAGTGGTTAGCACATCGCGCTGCGACGCCAAGGGTCCCGGGTTCGAATCCCGGTCGGGCTTGGTTGTTTGTGAATGTCCATTCATCAATTTCATCATTTCATCACTCATCCCCATCTTCGTATATTAGCCAAGAGGCACAAAACGCGAAGTAAAATAAACTTAATCAAATCAAATCAAAACTTACACATCATACAATGCATACCTAACTTCCCCCCTCCCACCCGCACACACAATGATGTACTGAAGACATATTACTTATCTTCACTCCACAGTATGTATATGAAAACAGTTTAGTATTACAAATGTTTAACGCATAGAATAGCTGATTCTTTTAATAAAAAATAATAATAAACCAAAGTAAAATCCATTTTGAATGTTGAACTGTATGTGCAAAAGTCACACCCATATGCATCTCTGTCAGCACGTTGCCTGCAATGGGATTGGTCAAAGCAAACTATTGTAGGTGGCAGCACCCCTGTTGTGCCCACCACGCTTTTGATGGGCAATTGTTCTCCAATTTAAATACATGGGGAATTTGATGCTGAATGTGCTGCTATTACATTAAATTGCAAGCTTAATTTCATCTTAACCTCAGAAATTATGTCTGAAATGATAGATGAATAATCAATGCTGTAAAACTAAGATTTTCGAAAAGACAATCGTCAATATCAGAAAGGATATCGGAACTCAAAAAAGCCTTAAAATTTGCACAGCACTTGTTTACGTCATTGCAATTTTCACAATATATGTGCTTTATTGTTGTTAATCTGGTAAAAAGTAATACATAATACTTTTGCGCGACTGTGCTTTTATTTTTATAGTTATTATTATTAGCTGACTCATTTTTTCACATAATATCACACTTTTTCAAATGGTTAGTAAATATAGTCCCTGCTTTATAATACACATTTTAAAATTTTGAAAAGAATTATATTTAATCTTCGTTAACAATTGAAGACTAAAATTGGTAAACGCTGTAAGTGCCACAATAATTCAAACACCGTTTTCTACGTTAAACTGTGAAATGTGCCATGCTTTATAATGTGGTAAACGTGAAATGTGGCTGGTAGCCCTCTAAGTGTAGTTCAAAGGGCGTGTAAAGAGGTCACTAGTGTGAACGTTCTTACGGGCTGATGTCCGGAACGATGCGATTTCCCAACACTTTCGCTTTTGGCACTTTATGTTATCTTTATTGCATTATCATGATCAATATGTCTTTCTTTCTTTTCTATGTTTTTATTCGTTTATTGTATCTTTGACAAGGGTTGGTTGTAAGAAACAACCCATGAGGCCGAAACACGTCTGCTTAAATAAAGACCATTCTATTCTATCTCAGCTCCGAACATCCAGTGAACATAAAACGAACTTTTGACACCATTAGTATAGTTTTTAAGTGGAGACATCGGAGTAATTACTTGGTTGATTGTAGAATTGTGATTTTACGAGACGGGCGTTTGATTGCGTAGCAAGACTAACATCTTTGTTCTTCGACAGGTGAATAATGACTGGAAGTTTGTACATCAAAGCAAACAGATCATACAATGTCGACAAAAATTACGCTGGTAATTGTGAATTCCCGGGCGATCATTTGGGAAAATTACATTGCACAATTGTGGATTTGGCTTCTTCATGTGCAAAGGAGCTATTTCTTTATGTACAATATAGGCCTCCTCCATGGCGCAGTGGTAGCGTCGTTGCCTTGTAATCAAGGGGTCCCGGGTTCGATACCCGGTGGAGGCACAAGTGGTTCGGATCCCACTTTAAACTGTAGGTCCAGTCCCGATTAGCCATACTGTGCATAAAGTGGACTTAAAACACCAACTCAGCACTCAGCAGTTTATGCACAATAGATTTATTCACGGTCTCGCCAGCGAAGGATAGGCATTCGTGATCCTTTGTGTGACCGTGCATGAATTGCATCTAATCATCATTCATCCTCGCCGTAGCCATTAGCCAACGAGAACGAGGCAGGGGTTTATCGATACGAGATTGACAACGAAACACATTTTCATTCACGAGACGAGACTCGTCTTTATGTAAAACTTTTTCCCAAACATTCCGTGCGTCTTTCGGAAAGAGTCCACCCGCTCTGAACTGCCGCACTGAACACTGTCGTACGCAGAGGGTGGGGATGAAGGGACTGCAACCCCTCTTCCAAATTTTGAGGAAATGTACATTTTCAATGCAAACTCGCTATAAAATAACCCCCCATTGCCACTTTTGAGAGAGGAAAGTTTTTGATGTATGAAATATTGCCGTTCCCCTAGAAAGCAACTATGCACTAGCAACCTTTATAATTCGAACCCCTCCGAAAAAAAAAATCATACGTACACCAGGGGTGTGGAACATTCCCACGTGCCTATCGCCCCTTCCGCACAGCCGTGTATTGGTAAAATGCATTTTCCTTATATCTACAAGGAATGCCGCCGGAACTACAGGAAGAATCCCAGAATTCAACGAGAGGCATTTGAAGGCGGGAACAAAAAAAAAGTGGTATCTAGATATCTTCAGACGCATGGAAATTCCGCAAGCCACTTCCGCGCGTAATAGTTGGTGTTTCAGCATTTAGTATCATAAGAAGGGGGAACTGGAATTTTCTTCTCACTGGTAAGGTGCGATTCCAGCTGTCGTAGTGAGCGGCAACCTTTATACGCTGCATTTTCGACTTATTTATAGCTGCTTTATAGTATAGAGCTTTAACAAGATGCTGAGTATGAGGAAGACCATCATCATGTTGAAGCTCTTCGTTTCAGCAAACTTCGAAAAGAGGTGTTCGTCGTGCATAAGAGACATAATGAAACTAAGGCAATTTAGACCGCTAACGTCGTCTTGAATACCAAAAGAACCGATGTAATTAGATTTTCCTGGAACACCCGCGTTGCCTTCTGTTTGCCATCGACTCTTTCCGTCGGGGTAATTTTTTCTAATTCAGCCGCCGCGACGGTGATTTCGTATTTCGTTTGATCTAACTATCTTCTTCTTCTCCCTTTTTAAATCACCTTTTAACCCTTTACATCTCTTCTCTCGTGCTGTTAACTTTGAGAGCAAGACAGCATCCTTTTTTTTGCCTATCTTTTATTTCCTTCTTCACTTCTCTTATGCAGACTTCATTTATCAAGTGCACCATAATTTAGTGTCAGCCTCTCTTGTTATCTTCCACCTTTCACTCTGTCCAATCTGTTCTCGAGTCGCTTTATTCTTCGCTTGTTAAACAATTCGTTCAACCACCATATTTTTTTCCCCCCGATCAATATTACCTTCATTTCTTTCTTATTGTTCTAAAAAAGCAAACTTTGAGTACTGTTCTTCATTAGTTTCTACAGGATGAGTCAAAAGTTCTTTAATTCCACTTATAAAATGTAAAGGTGTTATCATCGGGGCGTTTATTATGTCCCCATCGGCAACCCTTTCATGAAACTTAACACTGGCAACAATAGCCAAACCGCTCCCGATAAGAGATTGCACTCAGACGTTGTTGCCACATTTTCTTTACATTTCTTGTAGTTGCAAGGCGCCTCTCGTTATTTTTGCTCCATAACCACGTGCGGGGTTGATTCTTTTAAACTAGTTGTGTTGTGTTATGGTGCTGTTTTGTTGCTTTGTTATAGTGTTGTGCTTTTAGTTTTTTCCTTAGACTTTGCATAATGCAAGTTCTCACTGACGGCTGCTAGTGAAAATCCCAAGTAAGAAGACAAAACTCCAGGATATTATTTCTTTCATGGAGAGCAGAGGTGCCCATCCCCCCAAAAGCCAATGGCTCATACCCCCAAAAATCATGTCATGTGTCCCCCAAATCATATCAAGTGTCCCCCCCCAAAAAAACATCATTCGCGCCCTCAAACTATATCGTAATCCCCACAAAGTATTTAATTACGACAGCGTGTCTACCAAAAGTAACTTTTTCCTTAGCTTCACAGAACACTATACTTGATCTGCCCCTCCTCCCTGAACAGGGAGCCCATCACTCAAGACCACCCCTAAAATCGTTCATCATAATCCCTAGAAAATAGTTTGGATGAATGTGTAATGGTTGATGTCAATTTGAATGGAATACCATGTTACATTGTTCATATTTTTTGATTGTTTTCGAAAAACGTAAAGCACATTGATTGGTTAAATGTAGTAAATTAAAATATGTAAATATGCATATAAATAGTATTTTTGAGTGGGTTTATAAAACTCAATTTGAATATTTAACACAAATTGTTACATAACTTAAGATAAAGATAGAATAATTCAACCTTGGCAAACCAAATAATATGCTCCAGCCGTATGGCAGATTAAATTTGTTTCACGAGACATTATAGAACCTTAGCTAGAAATTCTTAACCTCAGGGCGATAATATAACAGGGTTCCTCTTTCAAAGAACTCACCCCCACCCCCCGTTTTCCTGGGGTAAATATAATTATTTTAGTAACAAACCATAATCCATAACAATAATTACTTCGATTTTATCTTCAGTTCAAATTTAAAATTTTCCTGTGGCAAGTTAGAAATGCAGATTCGATATATTTTCGTCCCAAATGATGCACCTGCTTTAAATTAAGCAGTATACCAACACTAAGCACTATATTTTAAGAAGTGATGTTATTAATGAATATCGCTTATGTCTTGTAATGCAGCTATAGTATAAAACGTCACATTCACCTCACTAAAGAGCCAAAGATCCTCGAAATACATTGCGAGCGATGCAAGCAAGAATATTTTTTCATCCATTTCTTTACAGGCTTTCAAGAATATTAATTTAATGGCGTGTCAATACTTTCTTAAGATCCAAAGATATTTATTTTTTTCCAGATTGTCTTTTGGCACGTTTGGTGTCGAAAACGTGTAGATACAATATCGCTAAATACAGTCTCCAAAATTTAATGTTCGAACTCTCTCTCCACTACAGAAATCTCTCGACAATCTAAGATTTAACACTTTATCAAGAGCTTCCTATTTCCTCCTTTACATTTAATACTCAATCCTACAACCAAAATTTCCATGCTAATTTTAGACAGCATTCCCTCTTAAAAATTAATTCTCAGTCTCCACACCAGAATTTCCGCAACAGTCTACGATAATAGTAATACATAAGAATTGGATACCCCTCAATTTAATGTTCAATACCCCTCTAACTAAAATACCAGCCATAATGTAAGACCTAGAGTTGGATACTGCCCCCCACGTTTAATTCAGAATCCCCCCCAGAACCCTCGTGTCAATTAAGGCCTAATATGTAAGAGTTGGATATTTCTCTCCCCCCCCCACTTCGATAATATCCTTAAACATTTCCTTTTTAATCTTTATCTGTATTTCTTTTCTCTTTCCATATTCTTTAATTTTGTTTCTCTTTCTTTTTCTTTTTTCTTTACCATTTCCTTCTGCTTTTCCTCTTTATCTCTTCTTCAATTTGACAACATCGCTTTCCTACTCCAGTTTGTTTGCTTCTACTTCAAGAGAAAAACGCCCGCTTGGGTGTTTCTTTTAACAAAGAGTACCGCTCCCTTTGTTAACAGCTGGTGATATAATGAACACGCGGACTGATTGGTAGAATTAGTTATGATGCATGCAGGTTAGAGGGAAACGTAGTTGCGTGTGTCAAGTTGAAGTCCGCCATATTGTTGATCGCCATATTGAATTCAACTCGAAAATTTTAAATGGAAAGGGGGTTGATGTTATATATCAAATCAGACTAGAATTTGACCGGAAATGCAATGATGAAGGTTATTTGAGCGTATTCCAATATTATTAACGTAACGAAAAACTTATACATGGAATCTGTTAATTATGGAAATAGGAACTGATCAGTACATCAGTACACATAAAATAAACTCATTCCAATTTTTGCTTCATTTAAAGTTATATAATTTACCCCAAGGGTCAGTGGTTCCCAACCTTTCTTGACTCACAACCAGTGATGTGCCGTAGACTATAAGTTTACGTCTACATGCGTTGTCTACACGTAATCTACGCGTAGATTACATTGGGTTGTAGTTTACATAGACTACATAGACAATCTAAAGTACATAAAAATTAATTTTCAAGGGTTTCATGAAAGGAAAGTGACATTTTCAACTATATTGATTCCTAACGAAATGAAAAGAATCCTACTTACAACAAAATTTCTCTTCTCTTCTATCATCAACTATGGAAGAATATAAATAGTATGCAAAAAAGACAACAGATGGCAGTTGTTTTTTCCTAGGTGAGAAATTGTTCGAATTTGGAAGAAAGAGTATGAAAAGTTCCCTTCACACATCAGCAACTGATACGCAGTATAATTGTCTTTTAATTCCACGGCGCCCTTTGTTAAGTTATCACCTTTCGCAATGTTGTTTACATAGATTACGTAATCTACGTGTATAAAATAGTCTACGTGTAGAATGTAGACTATCGTTGTTTACGCGTAGACGCACATCACTGCTCATAATGTACTGTACTGAACTTCCGCCATCTCGCGATACAATAAATTGGATATTATTAATAATAATAATAATAGTTATAATAATAATAATTATTATTATTGTTATTATCAGAAGCAGCGTAACGGGTTGGATCTGAGGTACATTTTCCCCTCCCCCACCTAAAATTCGGGCCAAATTGTGTTTCTTTCCTTCCTAAATTTAGTAACAATGTACTGAAGCAAATAATGTGAGCTCTGCGCTTTGGAGAAGAGCTGCTGGAATATGTAGGCCGGCTTCCGTGCTGGAGTGGTTAGCACAGCGCGCAACGACGCCACGAGTCCCGTGTTCGAATCACGGTATGGTCGTGGGTGTTCTTTGTGACTGTCCCTTCATCAATTTCATCATATCCCTCATCTTCTCGATTAGTCTAAAGTGGCAGAAAAGCGAAGTAAAATAAACCCAATCAACCAATCGACAGAGTGAGTCAATATCTTAGTAATACAGTAGCTGCAGGCGGAAACAGTAAACTTTAACGCTATTGCCGGTGTTGGGCAGTCTGTCTCAATATAAAATGTACACTATTAAAGGTTTCTTGATAATAACAAGAAAATAAAATAACTTTTTTCATATACATGTAGCTATAATATATGGAAAATAGCTCATTATATGTATATTACACAAACTATAAAAATAATATTTCGAACCAGAATTCAAATAAATTACTTAAAGAGTGGTCTACACCACTCATCGTTCATCGCAGACGATTGAGTTTCCTCCCCGCGGTGAGGGCTAGCGAATCGAAGAACAAGTTGGCGGTGTCTGTTGAAAAACACGCGGCCAACGAGCTCCGTTCCAAAGCTGCAAACAACGTTGGCGGATAAAGCTGCTTGTTCCTTCCTGTTTCCGTGCCGCGTTTTGGCAGAGGCAGTGTTGCCGCATGAAGGGAAATCCAGGACAAATTTTCGGTGAAAAGAGACATTTTATGAAAAATTCAAGTTGTCTATTTTTTTTTTTTACATGCATGCCTCGTATACTATCTAAGAAACTAAAAGTAAAAGTATATGAAACTGTAATTTTGCCTGTAGTATTATATGCATGTGAAACTTTGTCCCTTACATTAAAAGAGGAACATAAATTAAAAATATTTGAAAACAAAAACCTTAGGAAATTATTTGGACCTACGTATAATGGATGAAGAGACAGGTGAGTTCAGAAGGTTACATTATTTAGAACTACATAATTTGCATTTATGTCCAGATATTATTAGAATAATTAAATAAAGAAGACTTAAGTGGGCGGGCCATGTGGCACGAATGTGAGAGGAAAGAAGAGTTTACTGGATTCTTGTTGGGAAACCTGATGGTAAGAGACCAGTAGGAAGGCCAAGACGAAGATGGGGGATAATGTTGAGATGGCCCTAAAGAAAATCAGCAAGGATGGAAAAGATTGGATTGATCTTGCCCGGGATAGGGACAGATGGAAGGCTTGTGTTGTTGCAGCCATAAACCTTTGGGTTTAAGAGTGCTATAGAGTTAGTTTTATTGTGTTACTTCTTCCTAGTCCGAAATTCAAATTGCTGTTCAGTTGGAACGCATGCTTAGCTTATCTAATCAGGCTTGGACAGCAAAATTAATTTATTCAAGTGCAAGGTGGTTGTCGCAACCAAATCATTTCCACACGAAATAACATAACACTCGCTACCACTCTACTTCAACTATTCATGAAAATAGCTTAAAAAATTAATAAAGTAGGAGGCTAACTATGACAGGGCCAGAGGCCTCAGGTTTGAACCCTGCAGGGATGGGTGTTTGTCCTATTACCATTGCATCAGTCATCCTCATCATCGTCATTAACCCTAGTGGTAGTCAAGAAACATGAAATAACAAAATAGTAAATAGAAAAATAGAATAAGATAAAGCAATTGTCGGATTGCATTAACATGGGACAAATCTGGTCCTGAAGGAAACTGGTCAAGATGGTCAAGTGTAAATTGATCATGACCAGGATATTGACTGGAGATAAACTTATGTGGCTGTAGGAATGAAGCTTCGAGTTTAGAAATGCCAAAGTTAGTTAGTTAATTATGTAATTTGAGCACAAAATTGTGCTATTTGTTTTAAAACTTAGTGTTTAAGAATGCTAGAGAGTTTGTTACTGCCTGAATTGGTATTTTATATCCAATTCATCTACATAGGTAAAAAAAAGGTAAAGTGCTCCCCTGTGCTTAGCACCATGCCATGAAGGAGTATAGGAGGTCCCAAGTACCCATGGCATTCGACGCTGGGTGGGCGCCGAGGCCACTTCCAACGTTAGGAAAGTTCCCGGATTTGAACCGGCCGGGGATCGAACCTGGGACCTTTAGCATGGTAGTCAGACGCGTTACAGACTCAGCCACCGCGGCCATGTCACCATAGCTATGTAGATGAATTGGATATAAATTACCAATTCAGGCAGTAACTAACTCTCTAGCATTCTTAAACACAAAGTTTTAAAACAAATAGCACAATTTTGTGCTCAAATTACTGAACTAACTAACATTTTTATTTCTAAACTCGAAGCTTCATCTACATAGGAAAGGTGTATAATAAATATATACATTAAATAAGAATTGTTGCGGTCAAATTTCAAATAGTGAAATCGCTGCTGTAGTGATCGTACAGTACTAGTAGATATAGTGGTGAGATATGCATGGTTTCTTGCATTACATTCAGGAACATGGCACGATCTCTCAGACAAGATATCTCCATCGTTTCCGCCAGAGAAAGGCGAGATGGGAAGAGGAGTTCACTTCCTTCCAAACTCCTCCCCCAGCGCCTTCGAACACATGCTGAAGCGCCTCGTCGGACGTTTATGGCTGAGCAGAGCGGTGCTGCGAGTGAAGGGAAACACTTTCTTTACTTTCTCCCTGTGGTTCTATCTCTCCTCAGTAAGAAGCTTACGGAATTACAATCGCCGTGGAATTCTGCTGGTTGACTTTACAATTGCGCTCTGTATCCGTTCATAGAATTAACTGGTCTTCCCGATTCAAGCGAATTAGAATCCTGTGTCTGCGAACAATGATCCTACGAGCCTAGCTGAAAGAATCAGAAAACTCAGAGAGATTTCTAGCCTCTGTACTTGAACAAGCCCGTAAATGTACTACGGGAAAGAGTAAGTTGAGCGTTGTGTTAATCTGAGCTTTGCAGTAACACGCTACAATGGCCGCCTCGCTTTTTAGCATTTTCTAACAAACCGTCAAGTTGGAATGGAAGTACTGACAATGGAACTTCGAACTTCTTTTAGAACGGTGCGCAATTATGTGCAGGCTAGTAGGATGGGACACTTGTATCCGAGAAAATTATACGGAAACACTAGCGCCGCCAGGCGGATAATGTGAATATGTTTTTCCTCCAAGCCATGGGACAATGCGTATCAAGTTAGGGAGCTTTCGAACTGAAGTGATAAGCGACACTGCCACGACTACACGCACCAGAATAAACGAAGTGATTATCATTAGACCTCGTGTTTTTAGGTTGTAAAAAGTGTGCCTTTAGGTTCTAAAAATCCTAAAATAGGTTCTAAAATCTTGAAATAGGTTCTAAAAATTCTGAAATAGGTTCTAATAATATTAAATAAGGCTTGAAAAATCGTGAAGTAGGTTACAAAGAAACTTAAATAGTACAAAATTCCTGAAAAGTACTGATTACATACAATCTTTACAAAAAAATCACAAGAACCTTAAGAAATTTTAGTAAGTAAAACTTACATGTAACAACCAAATATTAATATTTTAACCAAATTCTCCTTTGTATGGCATTTCGTCAGGCATTTTGTTTTGTTTAGTGCTTTGAAAAACATCATAGACTTGAAAGGGGGCATATCGAGAAAGCATGTTTCAAACATGCCAGTTATTGAATTGTTTCATCAGCAAACCAAGAAAAATAAAAATCCTGTAAAATCTAAAAATATATATAAAAACGTAAAACAAGTTTAATTTAATCCCACAAACCTAAAATAGATTCTAACAAGCAAAATAGGTTATTTTAGGCACTATAAAACATCGTCGGTTGTTGCATTTTTTTAATGATACACTGACATAACTTGTTATTTCTTACTTACCTTCAAAGGAAAAAAATAGGTTAAAAACCTAAAATCCGATGTCTAGTTATCACAGCGCGCTACGAGCACAGGGGTCCCGGATTCGAATCCAGGTCTGAGCGTGGGTGTTCTTTATAAGTGTCCCTTCATCAATTTCATCATATCACTAAAAATCATATCAAATCAATGCCATACTCGCTATAGCATGTCCCTTCTTACTGAGTCCACCGGTAGGTAAAATATTTATTTTGCCACTGCTCCGTAGGAATTATGAGAAGGGACAACTAGAAAAGTATTGTGAGTATTTTGTGATTTTATGGGTTAAATTTATCCGTAAACGAATCAACTCTTCTTTGAACAGATTGTTCAACACATAATATAAATCGACATTGGAAAGGCGCTGAACAATGCACTTCTCGCCGGCAGATGGCACGCGTTCTTAAATAAAACAAAGGAAGTAGGTTTGTAATAACAAAGACATTTTTGAAACAGAAATCGGGAAGATATAGTTTGTTTTTCTCATCTTTACAAGTTCCTTCTGAGATGGAAGACAAATTGGGATTATAATGCTTTAGGATTTGCATTATTTCCGATGATATGTGGTTACATTGAAGTTCAAATACAATTTATAAAGAAAAATAAACCAACCTCTACAAGAACGTGATATACCATCAGGGTAGGAATTCATGCCTGAATTAGTGTTTTATTTCTATCATGTCTAAATAATGTAGATAGGAAAGAGTGTATAATGAATGTATACAATAAACAAGGTTTGTACAGCCTATTTACTGTAGGGTATAATCAGCAAAGTAAAATAAACCAAATCAATCAATCAGGCATCCTCGTCGTCGCGATTAGCCAAACATAGCAGAAAAGTTACGTAAAAATAACCAAATCAATGGTTGGGAACCACGTGTTCAAACTTTACCTCTTCACTCTAGAATAAAAACAAACATGCTGCTTTGTTTGTTTGTTGGTCTATTTCTACACCACGTGTAATGATTGGTCGTCGTTCTGGCTTAGATCACCGTTTCTCAATCAGAATTCTTGAATGTTGTGATAAGAAAACGACGCGTGTTTTGACGTCATTGTCGTCAAGTGCATCGTTCAGTGGGTGTTGTGCTGTTAGCGAACGTGCTCATATCGAACACTTGCTCTTAGCGAACACAGTTACGGAAGGATTTGCAAGTGCGTGCTGTTAACGAACACGCAAACTTGTCCTGTCTTATTTGTCCCTGAAACTGGTCAGCATGCAAGTGTTGCCAGTGATAAGCCAACTTGCGTGGAGAAACATCTCTTTGGCTGGTGCCTCTTCACCTGACCTGACTCACCCCTCCATGATAATTCTTCAATCGACTGCGAAACCAGCAAGCTGAGTGTGTTGCTGTTAGTTTTGTATTAGCAACTAAAACAAATACAGGGAGTCCATAAAGTCCTGCAAAAAACTAAAACTCTATAACTTTTTAGCTGTTGCGTTTAACAATACACATTTTGTGGGTGAGAGAAGTGGAAGTTTAAAGTTTTGTTCTGGCCACACTCCTCAGTGATGCTTGCACTGGTAATCACGTGATCATGTGACTTAAGATGGCGTCCATCCAGGAAAAGGCACAGTGTGTTCAGTGGTTTGCAGAGTTAAAATCTTGTGTTTCAGTGCAGAGAAAGTTCCAGACAACATATGGGAAACCACCCCCAGCAAATTCAAGTATCAAGAGATGGTATGAAAAGTTCAAGTCAACGGGAAGTGTGTCAGATTTGCCACGTAGTGGAAGGCCAGGATCGAATGACGATGTGATTCAGTCAGTGCAGGACAGCGTGCATCGGAGTCCAATGAAATCGCTGAAACGAAGATCACTGGAACTGGGAATACCGAAGTCAACATTACACAAGATCGTACGCAAGAAGGTGAAGGCTAGGCCGTACAAGTTCGGCAGTTTCTTAACGAACAATTTCAAGGTAGATGGATTGGCCGAAGAGGACCCACACCTTGGCCTGCAAGATCACCAGACTTGACACCTTGCGATAATTGGCTGTGGGGACATGTAAAGACCGAGGTGTATTCACAGAAACCAGCTAATCTGGATGACCTAAAAGAAAGAATAAGAGATGTGAATCTGAATATCCCAGGAGAGCAACGTCAGCGCAATTCTCGGTTTCACAAAAAGACTGCAACAGTGTTTGGACGTGAATGGTGCACAATTGGAGGTTTGGCGATGAACCTAACAAGCAGGAAATAAACTTTGAACCTTGCTGTAAGTACACACAAAATATTTTGTTAATAAACTTAATAGTTTTCAAGTTATAGAGTTTTAGTTTTTTGCAGGACTTTATGGACTCCCTGTATATTATTTGTTTTAAGAAAGAAAAATACTGAAATCTACTTACGAATTGATGTATATTACACTATCCCCCATAATACATAATTAGAACAGTAACAGTGATAATGAAATGTCATCCTTTGGCAGGGCGAATTGGAGCGCATTTCCCCGCCTTAGTTGTTTAATGTTCTCGGAGGGCTCCCACTAGTAGCATTAGTTACTGAGGAACATTCTTGATTTAAACTAATGTCATTGCAATTCATTCCATTTCGGAAATTTCCATTGTTCCTTGCTGAAATCTCTGAGTTAGTGTTAATGGAGTCACCTCGCAATTCTGTATTGGTCGGACTTTGAAATCTTTCTCCCCCAGCGCTTTCGAACACATGCTGAAGGAGGGGAGGTTATTGTGACTGTCATCTTTTTATAACATTCACAATTAAGTTGCATTAATGATAAAAATCTTTGATAAGAAGAAAGACACATGGAGCTTACTTGTAATTATGATCCTTACCTTTTGCATGTTAAGTCTTGTCTCGGTGACTTTAATAGAGTTAAATATTTATATTATTTGTTTGTTGTATCTAGGTGCATCTGTATTATTGCCATTACTAGCGTTCCTTTGAGTGTTTGTTCTTCGATTGTTATTATGAAAGTACAAACTTCGATCGTTACCTTGTCGCCTCTAGCTCTCTTGGTTTGCTCCAGATTGCCTATAGTTGTTTCTGGGATTCCTAGCAGCTGGTTGGCCCATAAGTCTCTCTGAAGCTACTGTTTGGGTAGATGAATCACTGCATGACTTATTTTCCATAGACACTTGCCTTACAAAATGCCTAGATTTTTCGAACCTATTCGAGTTGTACTCCCCACTTATATAATCACCAGGTAGTGACAAAGATTTGGTTTTATCACTAGAATATAAGTCTATTGTCCTGAGTTTTTGTGTTAATTGTTTAAGGTTGGAAATTTCGTGACAACCCACATTCTTAGAAACTGTTTCTGGTAATTGATTCAGAATTACTCTTATTATCTCAGCTTGTTTAGGCTTTTCTACAAGGTTGCAATATGATGAATATACCTTCAATGCGTACGCTTCTAATGATAAACCAGAAGATGTGTTGTATTTACGAGAACGCAAAACTGCCAGTTGGCTTTCTAACAAATCATTCGAAACAAATTGTTCAAGAAACTTGCACACAAAATCATCATATGATGAGAAATTCCGTCTTTCACTATTGAACCAATACGCTGCAGTATTGTAGAAACATTTGTGAATAACTTGCAGGCGATATTGAGAAGATACACCAATCAAATTTAACATTGTTGTCAGCTGGTCTATAAACTCCCTAGCTGATTGTTTCGAGACGTCACCTCCAAAACGTGGTAACTGGCTTAGCTCATTTACACGAATAACTTTACCCGGGCATTCTCCAAATTGGTTTCTTGAAGAAATATTTGTATTACATTCTGCACGCGCAGGTTTACAAAACTGGTTTGATTCAAAATTTGGAGACTGAGAATTCTTAGAAGCAATGTTAATTGGATCATTCAAAATGTCATTTCTGGGAATGTAATTTTGATTACAAAACATCGGACTCATTGAAGTTGTAGCATTTGTATTACCAGCCACAGTATATAATGGCTTCTCACATGAAGGTGTATGCTGAAAACACATTTGTGAAATTGGATTATTTGAATAAGCTTTCGTTGTACAACACTGAGTTTCATTATGAAAACTGGTATTCAGAGGACTTCCATAACCATAATGGTTAGTAGAACAAGGTTCATTGTAATGCACTCTATTTGTATTCTCCGAAAGTGCGAAGTCCCTATTGGCCAACGGATGTGTAGTGAAACGAGCAGGTGATTCGTCACGTGATGGAGGATCCCACAAATAAGATGTATTGGAAAGCCTGTAGGTAAAATCAGTTCCTAAAGAAGCGTTCTGACCTGATTTACGTTTAGTAATTACAGGTACATCAATATCAGATGAATCATAACCGGAAGAACCAACACCACGTTTGTCACTTCGAGCACTATCCCGAAATTTAACATTTCGTGATCTTCGATTTGAATTTGCGTTATTTGTTTGACAAGCCATATGCTAAGTTTGTTTACTATTTCCATCCTCTTCGCTCAGTTCTCGTCTTCCATTCAAAGTTTCGTTAGCAACACTGTTGCTGATGGCATTGCCTTGCTCCAAAGAAATAACCCTATCTCTAAGGTCATTTACCAAGGTTTCAGAGCTACATGTAGCAGTCTGAACTACCTTCATTCTATCTAATTCCGCATTTAATGTTTCAAACCTAACCTCATGTTGAGTAAATTACTCCATAATTTCCTCATTGCAGACTTCCAATCTTGACAACTTTCCGTCATGACTCTTCATTTGTTCTTGAATAACTGAAACTTCGACATGCATTGTACTAATACCTTCATCCAATTTACACCTCAACTCACTGCTAACATTTTGACAAGTTTGGGCAACATCTTGTAACGAATGTTCAATATGATCAAGTCGGCCGTTAAACCTAACATTATGCTGCTGTAATTCATTTTGAATGGCTTGAAACTTCTCTTCCAGATTTTCATTATTTTCTTGCAATTCCCTTTGTAACATTTCATTATTTTGTTGCAATTCCCTTTGTAACATTTCATTATTTTGTTGCAATTCCCTTTGTAACATTTCATTATTTTTTTGCAATTCCCTTTGTAACATTTCATTATTTTGTTGCAACTCCTTTTGCAACATTTCATTATTTTGTTGTAATTCACAGCGAATGTTCTGTTGCAACTTTTCTTGAAGATTTTCATTATTTTGCTGCAAACTTTGGGTAACCGTAACTTGAAATGCAGCAATAATCTTGTCCAAGTTTGGATTCACTGTACTTGTATAAGACTTAACAAAAAAGGATCAAAATCTGGTTTACAAGATTTACGAAAATAGCTTTCATTAGAAGAACTAAATATTACCCAGTGCATTACAGTCAAACCTCTGCACTCCAAATGTTCCCATTTATTGCAGTTATTGCACTTCACAAGACGAGAATCTGCTTCAATGTTACTGCAACAAATAATATTCTTCATTGGGTCAGCATTTTCTTCAATAGTTTCATTTTCCCTGAAATTATCGACGACATCGGATCTTAAGAAAACTCCCGTTCTTAAGTTGTAAGAATGTTGTTTCCGATCCATTATTTAAAGTAATCAGAAGATAACTTGCACACTATATATTCACATGAAAAAATATAAATATGCTGACCAAGGCAGTAATTTATTTTATTAAAAACATAAACTAAACGTAACGTTTCAACCTTCTAGCAAGGTCTTCATCAGACTCTGTATCAAGTACAAAAGTAACAAGATACCAAAAACAGGGCATTATATACACAAAACATTACTCCCTCCAGACTAATAGAAAGTTGTTTTGGAACTTTCTCGCAAGTGGCTTTCACTATACTTTCACCTAAAAGGCGAAAAATATATACTTTCAAGTAGAATGTGGATTGGGCTTTATATATCATGCTCTTTTTCCTTCATTTTCTTCCTTCTCCTCTCCTCTTTCTCTCTTGTCCTTTCCACTCTTTCTAACACTTTCTTCCATTCTTTGTTTAACTTCAGTCCCCCATTCCAGTTCATTGTGTCTTCTTCACCTTTCTTCTCTATTTCCTTGGCTTCCTTCCATTTTCTCACTAGCATTCTCTTCTCCCTTCCTATCTGCTTAGCCTCATCCCACTCTATGTCATGTCCTGTTTCTCTCGTGTGTTTAAATATCGCATTTCTCTCTCTCTTAAGTCGTACATCATCCCTATGTTGTTTCAACCTATCTTTCAGTCTCTTTTTCGTTTCTCCTATGTACACACTCTGACATTCTTTACATTTTACTTCGTAGATAATCCCTTCCTCTTCCTCTTCTCTGTTTTCCTTTTTCTTGTTTGCATTCTTCGCTATTCCTAAGATGCTTCTCCCTCCCCCCTGTAAGTTTTAATGCCCACTTTCCTAAGCACTTTGCATATCTTTTCTGTGGTCTCCCCCATACTCCTTATTCCAAACCACATCTCTTTTTCTTTCTCTTCCAATTCTCCCCTTCCTCTTTTCTTCCTTCTTCTGTTTATGTCCAGTCTATCCTGCTTCTCATAGCCATTCTTTTCCAGCTGTTTCCAATAATGGAAACAAGGCTTAATGGTGTTATATATTCACGAATCCTGGCTGAAGGTCGCCATAATTGTTGCTGTTAGTTTTGTATTAGCAACTAAAACAAATATATTATTTGTTTTAAGAAAGAAAAATACTGAAATCTACTTACGAATTGATGTATATTACACTATCCCCCATAATACATAATTAGAACAGTAACAGTGATAATGAAATGTCTTTCTTCTTATCAAAGATTTTTATCATTAATGCAACTTAATTGTGAATGTTATAAAAAGATGACAGTCACAAGTGAAATAGAATTCATTAAAACGAAGTACGTGAATTTGTGTTTGGTTTACGATGGTTACAAGTATTGAAAAGTACGCGAGGCGATGGTGACATGGCTATGTACGAATGAGAAGCAATTGAAGTGTAAAGGGTCACTGAAGACTATAGACGAAGTTCGACTTGAGAAACATTTAAAATTACATTCGCACGAACCAAATATTGCTGAAATGGAAGGTAGTGAGTGCTGCCACTACAGTTTTAAGCAATCCGATTGGCTGACGTGACGTCATTAGTGACGCTAGGTTAGGTTAGGCTGGGTTGGGCAAGATAGAAGAAGAAAGAGTGTTTTGGTACTAATTGAACCGAAATAGAAGTGAAGAAAAGAGTTGAACATTGTAGGAAACAGGCAAGAGAGGATCTTTCTGTTCCTGTTAATACGATCTTTCAGGAAGAATTTCAGGTATGTTTACTTCAGTGGACACGGCACCAATATTTTTTATTGAACTTGCGTACGTGTTTTAGGCAAACCGTATTTTATATTCTTCTTTGTAGCTGATCATAGGTGATTCATTCATTTATTGTATATTACATAAAATATAATGTATCTTACAGGAGCTCGAAAATCGTAACGGAAATCCCAAGCTGATTTTAAGGAAGATGAACGATATTTTAACAAAACTTTCATGTAGTTAACCTAAATTGTTGAGGATCCTTCATTTAGCTAATTTCACACACAAAATGATTATAAGGTATCACTGGCGACACTTGCCTGTTGACCACTTTCAAGGGCAAACAAGACAGAGCAAGTTTGTGTGTTCGCTAACAGCACGCACCTGCAAATCCATTCCTTCCTATGTTCGCTAAGATCACTTGTTCGCTAGGAGCACGCACGCGGAATCGTTCAGTGTGTGGTTCACTATTCATTGGCTCGCGCTTTGGACGCAAAGAACATAGTTGGCAACACTGATATTTCATAGCGACGTTCCCTTCTCTTTCCTTGTGAACAAACGCGAAAACTTCGAAGGCGTAAATCAATCGCCAGGCGCCTAAACGGCAGGTTTCGACATGTCCGTCACCTCGGATTAACGACCCTCCCACTTCAATCGCTCCGACGGCTTTTATTTCGCTCGACCACGTCGGTTGCAATAAAATCCAGCCTGTGGGAGACCGATAAAAAAATTATTACTTCTTTCTCGACTCGTTGCCCTGGCTGTTGGCATGTTTCGCGTCCTGCAAGACAAGACAAATTACCAGTGGAACGCTTGGTAACAAGGCGGCTCACCACTCGTCCTATTACCCATGCGATGAAGGCTTGTGAAACGAATTTCGCCCACTTTGGTGACCGCTCGTAAAATGCTGCGAAAACTCATTTTGGGCTGTAATGAGAGTATTAATTGGAAGGTCCTGAAGCAAGGAATTGGTGCTCGAGAAGGGTAATGGAAAGGAATTGGAGCTGCGTTCACGACGTGTGCGATCCAATCAGGGCTTGTTATGATGAGGGGGTCGAACTTGTAGCTTGACTTTGAGGGCAGAATCAAAACCTTTTCAAGCTCATAAAATTATCATCAATTTTGATAAATGACTGTTACATTTAATTTATTTATTTCCCTGATTTTACTTCGCTTTTGTGCCACTTTTGGCTAATTTGCGAAGATGGGGATGAGTGATGATATGATGAAATTGATGGACACTCACAAACATGATGTCGTAGCGCTTTTACATTGGCAAAAACTAAATTTTTATACTTGTAATCAAGGGCTTCCAGGTTCAATACACGGTGGAGGTACATAGTGGTTCAGATCCCACTAGGAAATGTTGTGGGAAGAACGTTAAATTAGCTCCGATAAATATGCAGATGAATTGTATTTTTAGTCAATTTGGATTTATTATTGTTCCTGTAAATAATGGAAATCAGTGTACTAATCCTGCTGTAATAGCAAATACCGCTCCTCACTTTAAACTGTAGGTCCAGCCCCAATTAGCCTTACCGTGTATAAAGTGGACGTAACACACCAACTCAATCAATCATCAATTTTCATACATCAGGGTTAAGTAATCCCCCTGTCCCCGTCAAGTTACGCCTATGATGACAGAGAATAATCTCGTGACCCAATCGACAAAAGTTTCGCCGTCTTCCTGGCTATGAAGCCAGAGGTCCAAGGTTCGAAACATAGTCAGGCAACGTGTTTGTCCCATCATACATTTCTTTAACCGAGGAGGTAGAAAGCGAATTAAGATAATCAGAAATGAAGTGGGCAAAGTTTCAATTATTCACTCAAGAGAGAGACATATTTCCATAAAATATATGGTGTCAAATTGCTTAGAATTATAAATTCTTTATTCATGGGTGAGCCGGCCTTTGTGTCGGAGTGGTTAGCACGACACAGTACGATGTCAAAGGTTGCGGGTTCGAATCGCGGCCTGGGAATGGGTGTTCTTTGTGAATGCCCCTTCGTCATATCATCGTTCTTCGTTGCGATTAGCCAAAATCAGCAGAAAAGCACACTAAATAACAACTCAAATTAAGGAGTAGTAATCCAACGTCATATCAAGAGATATGTTTAATTGATTCATTTGATTTATTTTACTTAGCTATTCTGCCACTTTGGCCCATCGCGACGATGATTGATTTGCTTTATTTTACTTCGCCTTTCCTGCCACTTTTGGCTAATTTGCGAAGATGGGGATGAGTGATGATATGATGAAATTGATGGACTCTCACAAGGAACACCCATGCCCACTCCGAGATTCGAACCCGAAACCCCTGATAAAATTCATATGCTCCACACTCTGTTAAAAAAGCAAGTTACTATATGACAGAAACATTTGCTTTCCGCGTCAATGTCCATTTACACCTTGTTTCCCATGCGAGAGCTTTCGTAATCAAGTGAGTGGGTTTGTTTATGTCGACCGTGAACGAGTGTTTCGACCCGGACTCGCTTCCGGCGTTCAAAAAGGAATGCTTCTCCGCCTGACTAGCTGCGTCATAACCTGACATCGATCTCCAGCACAGGTGTCGCCTGCTGCGCTCGATGGAGGCGGGGGGGGGGAAGCGGGGGTGAGGGTGAGGGGAAGAACCGAGTGAAATTAAGGTCACGTAACACGAGGTAAACATCAAACATTGAATGGATTTCTCTGTTGTTCCTAGCTGAGTCACACAGGTCAGGCAGATTTGAGAGTTTGCAGGTTCAACAATCACGTTGCGAATGAACTCACGTGCGGTGAATATTTTGAGGTGAATTTAGTTTCTGTGGTCGTAACTTTCTTCGATCACCTTTAAAATTGTCTGCTTTTATCAATGTCAGTCGTCTCTCTCTCTCTCTCTCTCTCTCTCTCCATTTTCCCTCCACTTATTTCTATCTGTATTCCTCCCTATCTCTTCCTCCCTTCAACTTTTCTTCTATAGTTGACGCGTTTACTTGTTTAACGTGCAAGATCTGAAGCGAGCTACCGCCACGAACGTGGGTGGGGATAAACAGCGGGCGAGTTGTTTTCGTCCAATCACACTCAACCTTCAGCCAATGGGCACAGCTGTCATTCTGCTCGTCTACTCCACGTAGAGTCCTTGAGCCAATGGGCGCAGCTGTCATTTTGCTCGTATAGTCCACGTGGAGTCTCAACCGTGCGGTGAATATATTGTTGGAGCTGGTGGGCGCGGTCCGTCGACTTCAAAGTCAGCTGCTCGTTAACGTAGCTAGTGCGTCGACTATACTTCTTCCTCATTTTAATTATCTCTCTCTCTTTCTCTCTCTCTCTCCCCATCTTTTCCCATTACCTCTTTATCTTTATTTACTCTCCCTATTTACTTATTTACCTTTATTTACTCTTCCTCATCTCATATTCATTCTTTTTACCTATAGTTTCATCTCTCTCTCTCTCTCTCTCTCTCTCTGGTGTTAATACAACTCTAATAAGAGAATAAGAAAATAAGAATAATAGAGGGAAGTGAGCGGGTGACCATTTTCGAAGACATCGAATTGTGAACCTCCCTTCCAAGCAGGGTGAACAAAAATCATAATTTTTAATTTAAAATAATCATTATTTATGATTTTTAAATTTTAAGTCGGATTTGTTTTATTTAAATCGATTCTTTTTTAAAAAAAAAAAAACAAGCTGAAAATTGCTTGTATAGATTTTGGCACCATATACATATATAAATTTGTGTTTTTATACAAAGACATTTTCTAGTAAACGGCCCTGTAAAATATTCGAACAGTTTGATTAAGGCAAATAAAAACTATATGTAAATATACATTTTTGTGTTTCTGACACTGTACATATGAACCTACTATTAAAATGTTTGTTGACTGTTTTAATTAAACTATAATACCATAATTTGAGTAACTTTTCTTCCACTAAATATAAAACATTGTGGACGACCTTGTAACTTAAAATATTTTTAATAGTCTTTTTATCTGAATTTTGGCAATTTTGTTAACTATGGTTTGTAAAATATCAGCTGCCGTGTATATTTACAGTTTAATAATAATGACACTATTTATGGTTTAACATGATTAATATTTTGTATGTTTTTCTACACAAAATGTTTGCTATTTTTGCCTATAAAAATTATTGAATTTTAAATCAAGAGAAATGTAAACACATTTCCTCAATGCACAGCGTGCTCCTCATGTCTGCCACGAGTCTCGACACACTTTCTCATAAGTTTCACCAAGTTTCTTTGAATTATTTCTCAAGTGCATGAGGTTGAGATTAGGTGATCGTGGTGTCCATTCCATAGGACCCTGTTCTTCGTCGGTATCGTAACTCACCTTCAATGAGAAAACTCTTGCTTTTTTTCCTTCGTCGTCATGGCGGGTTTTACATCAATTGCCTTTATTTATTACACGGACATCTCTTTATTCATTATTATAAATAATTACATGATTTTCTGTGGCATTACATAATTTTGTTACACCTCCCGCAACTGTCGCAGGGAGGAAAAATTCTGTGTTGTTCCCAAGACGGCACAAAATGAACGCAAGCAAGAAACATAAAATCAATCAGATGGCAACCAACAGTTCCTGGAGGATCTGAAGTCTGGCATCTGAGTCGTCAGCGCGGTGGATGGCCTGTAGCTGAGCAGCCGACGTAATACCTCCAAATTGTCGGCTCTCTGTCGTTGTGGTCTCCGCGTGGAGGCCTGTGATTGGCCGGGAGAAGGTGCAGTCTGAGTTGGCCTATCTTTTGGCTTCCGTTGTTCAATGGCACTCTGCCGCGAAGTCGTAGCTGGTTGAATGGGAACGACGGTGTCCTGGAGTAAGGGCTTCTTCTCCTTGTTGGTGTTCCGAGTTGACTTCGTCGCGCTTTTGGCGTCGGAAGCTTGTAGTATTCGTTTATACACGGGACATCCCTTGTAGTTTGACGTGTGTGAACCAGAACAGTTCACACATTTGGCAGGAATCTCTGGTGATCGCTGTTGGCACTCTGTAATCCAATGTACCCGAGAGCATGGGGCGCATGTGACAAAATTGCTAATCGTGGCCGAAGCGTTGGCGTCGGACCTCTCCACTACTTTATTCCCCTGAGAAAAAACTCATTGGTTCCAGACTTTATGACTACTCTGTGTAACACAATGAAATTCAGCAAATAATCGACGCCGTATTAAAATACATCCTGGCACTGAACTGATTAGCGATTGGCCGCTGAGAGTTGCGTCGGCCAAAGTTCAATTGTGCGGGACAAAGCAGTCCAATGAATAGCATGAAAATTCAACTGCGACAGATACTACCAGAGGGCAGCCTGGACGGGATAATTGGGTTCTGTGACCCTACGTTGCAATATTTGGAATTTTTCAAGCTATTGAGCATGGTAATCGTTAGAAATATAAGCACATGTGAGCAACTAAATGACCAACTGATGCAAAACTCAACGGACAATCCTCTGTTGCTGCGTTTAAGACTTTCACGGATGATTCGAGCACGAAAGAGATGTTCTTATCGGGAAATGAGTTTTATTTCGACGTGTTGTACCGTGAGATATTTTGATTTCTGCCTTAAATATGTTGTCTTTTGTTACTACTAACTTCAATTCAGGTAAAGTGGGAGAAGAAGTTTGCTTTTAGTTAACTTCGGATATAGTGAACAAATTGTCTGTACGCATAAGGTTTCGTTGTAAGCGGAGTTGACTGTATTTAGAAAGCATTATCTATTCTCAACTTTTCCAATAATCTCTATAAGCGAAGAAATTTATTTCGATCACAACTAATTATGTGTATGCTTCGTATAATTATGCCCGCTTAAATAGTGGTTACTCGAATAATTAAGGGTCCAATAGGTAATACTCTGTTCTCTTCCCGCCAGAACCTTTAACGTAACAGAATGCACGTGACTCAAACAGCAAATCAGCTTCAATCGTCTATTCAGAGACGCTATCTGGTTGGTTCTTCTGTTGGCGCGCTTACGACTGGCGCGACTGTTTGGCGGGAAGATGAACAATTTGTAACTTACAGGCTATACTGACATTTCTTCTTTTTCTTTCCAGGCGTGTCCCACTTCTCCAGAGTTCTGGAAGACACGGGAGAGATTCTGGTTCTTAATCAGGTATGTTAATTATATATTTTCTAAGTTTAGATTAAATTTCTAGGCAGTAATCCGTACGGCATTAGCATAAGGAAGCAGATGAGTCTTTGGGTTGCATGCTGCGAACACATTTCAATAGTAACGATATTAATAATAGTTTCGAATTATTATTTTAGCACTCGGAATTCTAAATGGATCAAATTAAGGTCGATGCATTAAAATGCATCAGATTGACACAGTTAAGCTTGTAAATTTGGTTTCTTTAAAATAATCTTGTCGGATTTTTAAAGTCATGCATCACCCGGAGCGCAGCGGATGAAAGTATTCTTTGATGCATTTCTGTGTGCATTTTGATGCACTAGAAGTTCATAATTAGCAGCTCATGCCCTTTAATGTGTTACTGGAATCAACATATTTGTGTTATTTGACACATTTTGGGTTGTGTGTGGGGGGTTGAACGGGGGGGAGTGGAATATTTTCAGTTAAGTGGAGGGAGTTTCAAAAATGCATTTTTCGATGGAACAGACTCCAAGAAGAGAGAGGGAGACTTGACAAGCCAATCTCAAGGTTGAGCAACCAAGAAGAGGAGTGCCAAATTACAAACTACGAGGGGTGAACGAAAAGTAACAGTAGCTCAAGGTGTCTCTCATTTCTGTCTTTCTCCCTCCGTCGCTTCTATTTTTTCCATTTCCCTCCTTTACCTCCTTTTCTCTCTCTCAACCTCTTTCCTGTTTCTCTTCTTGCCCTTCCTCATCTCCTCCTCTATTCCTCTTTTGATTTCTCTCTTTCAACCTCTCTATCTCTCTCTTTCTTCTCTTCTATTTCTCCCCTTCCTTCCATCGCCTCCTCCGCTCTTCCCTCTTTTTCTTTCTCTCAATCTCTCTCCCGTCTCTTCCTTTCTTACTTATCCTTCTCTTTTTCCCCACTATCTCTTTCTGTCTATTCAATTACATCTATATCCTCTTCATTCTTTCTCCTCTCTCCCTCCCTCCTTCTTATCTGTTTATCTTCTCTCTCATTCTCGCTCCCATTCTTCCTCCTACTCATTTTTTCTGTCCCCAATTCCTTCCTTCAATCTTTTTTCCTCGCTCTCTCTCTTTTCTCAATCTCTCCCTTTCTAGGCTCCTTCTGTCCTCTCTCTCTCTCTTCCGCATGTCTCTACTTCCTGGTCCTACCGCCAGACACAGATGTCCACTCCGTCTTTTCCGAGAGACCCCGTCGCTCTTTGACGAGACAAATGGGGGATCTTTTATACGAGGCGGCTCGGGAGGGAAGTGACTCTCGAATTCATGTCTCCCAGGCGTATCCGTTGCGATTTAATGACCCCGAGAAGCCAAGATTTCAGTAAAAGACACTTTCACGGCAAACGAAGGTCGTTGAAGCATACGAAACGGCACATTTGAATAACATTTCCTTGCATATTGCCCATATTAGAGTGGGAATGTGCATTTGGTACTTTCAGAAGCATAAAGAGATATTCTTCTTCGTTGAAGCTTAGCTTTTCATCAAAAAATTATTTGTTTCGATTCTGTTTTGTGTCTTAAGTTAAGCCACATCAGGAAACGGAAGGATTTAAGTGACGTTTTTGGGTGGTAGCTTACCATATTTTTTCAAATTCCCGGAATTGTTCGGGTAATTCTGGCATCGAAATTTAGGCGTGGAATCCATATTCAGCCGTGTGCCCTCTATACAAGTTTCAGTAGTAAGACTTGAAGTTTTCCTGGCGACGAATGATGAAGAGATCCTCTCGGGGTATCGACCAGGTGAGCTGTGGAAAACATTCCAAGCTTTCGAGAGCTAACGTCACTCTCATCTCCAGGAAAGTATCAACTCGGGGCAAGCCCCGGCACCTAGCGACCTGTTGGGTGAGAGAATAAGTCAAGGCAAGAGCTTATAAAATCTTTTCCTGCTGCCCCCAAAATAGGCAATAGTTAGGCTGAAGAGTTCAATGAACTAACAGATCACTGATCAATGTCAGTATACATTAAATATTTTTTGAGCGTCAACCCGGTGTATATACGTTCGTGGACGGGAGATCTCGGTGAAAATATAGCGGGCCAATCGGGTGCCGTGTCTGCTGCGTCAGCGCTTCGGGTTAACTATCGCTAGCCAGACTGGGTCCAGTTCATGAATGGCTATTGCTTCCTTGATAATGCGGTCCCAGTACTTTGAAGCTTTGGCTATGATTTCTGTGTTGCTGAAATCTGCTCTTTGGCCCTTGTTGATTCAATGTTCAGCTAGTTCCGAGTTTTCCGCATGGAAATTCTTGATGTAACTTTGGTGTTCTTTACAGCGCTGTTCTATTGCTCTGCCCTTCTACCCAATGTATACAAGTTTCGTCTCTTCCTTTCGCTCGCTGCTCAATTCCCTTACCCAATCTCTCCCCTCTCCTCCTCATTTTCTCATTTCTTTTCTGTCTCTCTCTCTCCTATTCCCTTCCTTTATCTTCCTCTCTCCCATATATAATCTTCCTGTTTTCTTTCCTTCTCTCTTCCTCTTCATTATTTCTCCCATCTCTCTCACCATATCTCTTTGTCTTTCTTATATTTATCTCTTTTTCTCGCCTTCTCTACTGTTCTTACCCTCACTTCTCAGAGTTGAGACTATTCCTCTTATCTTTACGAGATTGTGGGGAAAAGAAAACGAGTAAAAATGTTCTAAAATTTTGAATTTATTTCGGCGCAATTTGCAACAAATGAGTAAAATAAGTCTTACTAGACAATTAGAACAGATTAAATCCCCGGTGTACATCTGTAGGTCACTTACTAGATTGTGCATTAAAGTATTATAGCGTTTGATTAACTCTTATGGTCTTCATCATTTGACCATAAAATCAGAGCAAAAACTTTACTTAAGAGTTGCCCGTCATGTTACGAACTCAATATGCAAAAAGAGGGAATTTTCGACCGTTAAAATGAATCGCATTCCTCATTTGTTGCTCGATTGCTTCCCATAATTCTCCATAATTAGGGACGGAGCGAGATCTATCGGCGTACATAAAATATTATCGGAGAATTAAAATCGAATGGAGATTTCTGTCGTTAGATACGGCATTTCGCGCGTTGTTGATTGGCCTGTTGCTCGCTAGCGAAGCGAATCAGAGAAGGGAGATAATGATTGGCGCATTTTACAACAAATGAGCTCGCAGAATGTGAAACGAAATTTAAATTGAGCTCCTAGTCTTGCCGTTTCGAAGCATTGTGAGGACATTCTCATAGACTTCGGTGCCCGTTTGCTCATGTATTATGATGCATTGCTTTGTGACTAATTGCGACTATATGGATGGATGATGATTTAAAATTGATGAAGCGAAAAACAGAAACACATATAGACAAGATGCAGAACACCAAGTTTCACAGTGGATTATGCTGTTGGTTTAGACGCCAGAACCTAGCTAGCTTTGTCAACCATGAATTGATTGATTTGCTTAGTTTGCTTGCTTTTCTGCCACCTCTGGCTAATCGCGAAGGTCGGGATGAATGGTGATGAGATAAGATGAATGTAGTAAAATCACAAACATGTTTGGGCGAAATAAAACAGAGGATTACGCTGGCTGTGAATGCAGTCACCAGAGCCTCGCTAGTCTGCAAAATGCAGTTCAGGGTACATTACGTGAAATAGAGGATGGCATTTGGCTGTCTTCACAAAGGGCCACTCCTTACACCCCTGAAACCATCAAGTTTGCAGGATGTACAATAGAATATAATTTATATCTAGCACGAACCAATAGAACGTTTCAGGCCCTTGCCACGTCCTCTCACGTAAGCACCTACCAGCTTAGCACAGGGGAGAGACAATGAGATACCTCTGGGCACAGACCAAGGTTACTAACGCTAAGAATATATGAAAAGAAACAACAGATTTAACCCACTACGGAGGGTATAATTCGTATTATATTCTTGAATAATTATATCCAAGTATTAATATCTTTGTAAATCCTTTTATACAATATTATTCTTCTATTGTAGCTAATCTTCTTGGAGCTTCTTCTTCTTATAATCAATATGGCCTCTTCTTCTTATAATTAATATGGCATCTTTTTCTTATAGCCTCTTAATTAATATGTCATCTTCTTCTTATAATCAATATAGCATCTTCTTCTTAAGGTGCCTTCTTCATGCAATTAATAAGGCTTCTTCTCCTTATAATCGCTAAGGCTTCTCCTTCTTGTAATCAATAATATTTCTTCTTCCTTTTCTTTGTTGATCCAAATAAAATCAATCCCCCGACAAACAAAGAAAAAGGGGTTAGTTAAAGATCGCCGCCAAGCCAGCGCTAACCTTAACTTGGAGCTATAGTGTATGCGCTTCCAAATGTGCTTGGGTGCTGCCGTGAAATGGCGCTACACCTGGGGAAAAACAACCCAAAAGCCACACGAAACTCTCAGTTCGTGGGAACCGTAATAGACACAAAATCGAAATTACAATTCGACTTCTTTACTTTTGTATATTAATCACTTATGCCATTACTGAATAATAATTCCCCTTTTCTCCTTATTTATATCCTGTTATTAAGCTAAATTTATTTATTTATTTCCTCATAATTAGTATTAATATATACAATCACTATTTCATCATATCTGCTCTTTCCGTTGTCTCTATTTACAATCGTATAAGTTCTCCTGGGTGGTGCCATCTCTTACCCACTTTCTAAACTGCTTTATGCATCACCTCATATAACCGTTGTTCCTTTTGCATGCTGCCATCTATGGTCCTTTATTTCAAAGAATAGCAATGCAGTTTGTGTACGTGACACCCTATAAGAGAATAGGACAAGCCACTGCACTTGTAGACGCCAGCTAGCGCTCCATGTGGTTCGAGCTTCGCACCTGCACCTCAAGGTCAGTTAGCAGAAGAGGTGTGGGGTGCCGTTCGTTGAGAGTTTTAAAATGCTGTGGAGGAATGCACCCTCCTCTTCACGGAACCACCATCTGTTTCTTCTGCTACCATTAAAATGTCACAGTACACTGTTACTCATGACTAATGGATGCTATCCCTTTTCACAAAAGCGACCGACCAAGCCTCCTGCCTAGCTTCCTCTCCTTTCTGTCCCCATTGAAGCATGTTACGTACCCGCACATATAAACCATATGGAAAATGATTGAAATAAGGAATCATAGATGGCAGCACGCGGAAGAAATATTAGGATCGCAGATAATAGTAACAATGCGCACGCGAATTGAATGAAAGTGTTTGGGAAAACTGAAATTAATTGTGCTTTTATAAATTTATGAACTGAGATAAACAATGGAGATGGAAAAAGGCGAGATATAGAAATGATCGACACGTGCAGCATATGTGATTATATGTAAAGATTAATGAAGTTAAAAAGCGATTACAATTTTGTATTCTATACCGTCTTAGTGGGAAGGAGTTTTCCCACTATACGACGCACGCTTTTAGAAGCGATATCGGGCGGAGCCACGCAGAGGGTGTGCGTGGCGATCAGCCAATGGCAGGAGTGCAACGTTGTACAGTTAGGAGACTTCGGCGCGGAAGTTAAAAGCCGTGTTCTGTATTTTTCTTGCGCGCAAGGATTTTTCATAAAATTCGCCACATTAAGGTTCATCATAACATGGGGAAATACATTTTGAACCTGACTGCCCAAGTCCCATGAATTTCCGTCGCCTACAGCCAGAGTTATCGTTCCTTGAAGAAACAAGGGAAACGTCACCTTTCATTTCCTTCCGCCTGTTTTTTTTTTTCCGTTGCCACCGTGTTGACGCAGCTGAGTTGTTGTGTCTAGGGAACACTGTGGGTGTTAAATTCGCCTCGATATAAACAATGACCCTTCATTGTTCTGGGCGTTCTCGAACATTGAAAGTCTGGGTCAGTTTGAGTTCAGCGTTTTCGTAGCAAGGCCGGTGTAAAATTATTCGCTTATCGTTCACTCGTGCGCCACAAAGAACAGTTTGTGAAAAGATTAAATACAGCCCTTTCGTGCAATAGTGTGTGTTCCGTGTGTTCTTTTTATTTTAAATAATGTCACTCTCGAAACCTAGCACCAGTAGTACAGGTACCAAGGGTGCAAAATCTAATCATTAACCTCCAGGAGACTCGGAAATGAGTGAAATCAGTGACACGGAGACCGAGGAAGACGACGAGAGCGGTGATGATGACCTGGTAGTTCCTCTACAATAAATACCTTCAAGCTTCTTTCAGGTATGGGTTTCTCGTATATGCTGCAGTGATATGATATAATAATCCTGTGTAGAAATATTCACTATATTATTTCACTGTACTCATATATACTGTGCATGCATTATCAAAATAATGAACACATCGCGAATTTTCTGTCCTTCCCTTGCGCTAGCATTTAGTTTGGCAACAGCGCAGTAGCACTGGCTTGGTATTGGCCGAACTCATGTTTCTTCTAAAAGCGTGCGCCGTTTAGACCTTTTTGGTTGCTTTCCCCGGTGCGGCGCCAACTTGGCGGCCCCCAAGCACTTTCGTTGCGGCGCATATATTGCTGACCCGGATCGAGGTCGAGCGCTGGACAGGCGGCGCCCTTCGATTAGCCCCTTTTCTCTGCTTGTATTAGGCTATTGCACAGCAAAAGATTGGTTCGAATTATTTTTGAATTTGTATTTGTATTTTGTATTTTTGACAAATTCCAAAAAAGAAGGGAAGATACTGGAATCAATCCAATGCTTAATAAATGAAGGAATTTGGATATAGGTGCCTTGGTAAATAAGAGATATATTTACTATAAGACTAAATAGTATATGAAAGGCATATGATTTCATCAATAGAAGAAGTATATTGATTAATAGAAGAAGAAGGTTATAGAAGAATAAATATATTGATTAATAGAAGAAGAAGTTTATAGAAGATTAAGTATGTTGATTAGTAGAAGAAGAAGTCTATCTATTAGTAGAAGAAGAAGTCTATTAACCAATTAAAAATTTAGTCTATCAACTAATAGAAGAAGAAGTCTATTAACGAATAGAAGAATAAGTACATTGATTAGCAGAAGAAGAAGATTATCGACTAGTAGTAGAAGAAGAAGTCTAGTAATCAATGTGAGAATAAGTATATTGAAGAAGTATAAGAAAAATTCTATTAATTAACGGAAGAAGAAGCATATTGAAAAATAGAAGAAGTGTATTAAATAATAGAAGAAAAGTTTATAAAAGAATAAGTATATGATTAATAAAAGAAAAAGTTTATGGAAGAATAAGTATGTTGATTAGTATAAGAAGAAGTCTACTAACGAATAGAAGAATAAGTATATTGATTCGTAGAAGAAGAAGACTATCGAGTAGTAGAAGAAGCCTATTAACCAATTGATAGAAGAAGAAGTATATTAACCAATTGATAGAAGAAGAAGCCTCATAACCAATAGATGAATCAGTCGATTAATTGATAGAAGAAGAAGACGTCTATTAAACAATTGAGAGAAGAAGAAGCCTATTAACCAATAAACGATAATAGAAGTCCATTAAACAATCAACCATGGAAGAAGAAGTTCATCACGTATTCAGAAAGAAGAAGAAGAAGCCTTCCAGTAGATGAAATAGGTTTAATAGAGATATGTGTGAGCAAGAAACAAAGAGATAGCTTTAAATACAATCCTGTATATAAATTTCATGTAATATGAAAATTAAGAATATACGGTGCATTGTACCTTCTGTAGTAGGTTAAATAAGTTGTTCCCTTTGTTCTCCTTTCTCCTTCTAAAATAAGTTATCAATCAGTTTTAGTTGCCCTGAGAATCTCATGTTTTACCCAGGCCTCTCCGTGACGTGGCAAGCGCTACAGTACCAGTGCTCCCTCTATAGTCTACACGTGCATACGACAACGCTCTTCCACAAATACGGCGTGTTGGCCAAAGATTAAGTCGTTTCGACGATGGGAAATATTTCGAAAAGTCACATTTTTCACTCGCGACAAGCTCTGGTATCACTCAGGATGTTAGTAAGTGTATATTGTACGTATAATTTCTAATATATTATCTTTCAACACTAAAATATGGAATCAAATATATTTTGTACCTTTTAATTTCACACTTTGTGTTCCGAAATATATCGATCTCCAAAATTCTACAACTCCATTGGCTTTGGTTTCAGTACGCCCTTGATAATGTGTATATAAGTTAATCGTGAACAAAACATTTACAGTAAGTGTTTGTCCATAGTATATGACTCCACAGAAATTATTTATTCATGAGCAAGAAACCTAGCAACGAAATTGTTAGATGTTTGGTTTCATTGGGTTTATTTTTCTACGCTTTTCTGCCACTCTTGGCAAATATTGAAGATGATAATGAGTAGAGCCCGGAAGTTTGGCAAAATGCCTCTTTTTATCTACTGCATATATTGATAAAAATTTTCCGGATATACGTTTCTTATGTTGTTTCGAATGGTTTGGAAGCCTTTTCATTTTGCCTATTTTGCCTATTTGGGACCCCACTGCCTATTTTTAATTATAATGCCTTTTTTTGCCTTTTTCAATGAAATTTGACATTTTTTTTAAAAAGAAATGTGTATATAAATTATTTTTCTCCCAAAAAACGTTATTGGCATTTATTTTTCTTCCGTTTATTATGTGAATAATTTTCGCCTTATTTAATTAATATTGAACTCACGCATGTTTCAACATTGCTGAAGGAGAAAAGTGTGAGAAAAAAGTATTTCATGCTGTGTTAGGATATTGCATTCGGTTAACATTTCTTGTGCATGATTGACTGCTGAAGTGGACAGGTTGATTTCGAACACAAAGAAAATATTTCTGAAATCTCCCTCTCGAACCCGAAAATTTAAGGAAGTTGCGATTGAGCTTAGTTTACCTCAGCAACCAGTCTTGACGAGATAGGGAACCTGGATATCAGCAGCTATATATTATGCTAACAACCTTCAAAAAATGAGTGAGGTGATCGATGCTCTTCCAGAAAATGAAGCGGCTTCAATTCGTGAAGTGAAAAAACTCCTGTGCTATTCAAGTTTACTTTTGCACATTATGGTGCATTGCCAGAGACAATTACAATTATAGCATCCACGAAAATCTTCGAGGAATCTATGCAGCAGATGATGGAAGTGCCAGGAGAAAAGGGGTGAGCTGTTGCGGAAAAGTGCTAACGGGTAGTGAGTGCAAATGAGGACTTGAAACAATTGAAAACAATTTGTGATATTCTAAAAGGTGAAAATGCTGTTACCAAAATTAGTCCAGCTACATTAGCTTGTTTTATGTATGCTCCAATAACATCTGTCGAAGTAGAAAGATCATTTTCTATTATGAAAAACATTCTCTCTGACAGACGACTATCAATGAATGTTGAGAACTTAAAAAACAGCTTGTAGTTATGTGCAATCAAGACGGAGAAAATTGAAATGCTCTTCCCAATTTAGATTTTAACATTTTGCCAGAAATTATAGATAAAAGTAAGCGACTTCTAAATGTGCCTTTTTTCGGTTTATTTTGCCTTTTTTTTCATTTTTAGTGCCTATTTACCACATTATAAATGCCTTTTTGCCTGCCTATTTTAACGAAAATAAATGCCTGAACTTCCGGGCTCTAATAATGAGTGATGATATGATTAAACTGATGAATAGACACTCGCAAAGAACACCCATGTCCAGGCGTGATTCGTACCCGGACACCTGGCGTCTCTTGTGCTAACTTCTCCGCCAAAGAGGTCGTCAATTATTGCATGTATTTCTTCACACTTGACAATAATATTGATTTAATAGAGCGCCAATTGGCTGACTTGTCAGCGCACGGGGCCCCTCCTTTTGGGTACAGATGTGAGCATCATATCCAGGATACGTACTCCAGAATATTTAGTGAAATAATACCCGTAAGTGTAGTATGGCTCGTGCTATTCACAATGCACTGAAAAACTACACAAATTTCTTTGTTTACAAAAAGAAAGGGACATCAGTGTTTATTCTGACATTCGCCTGTGACGTACGGACCCACTTTTAAATTCATCATCAAACTCGTCCCGATGTTTGCTCTTGCGATAACTGCTATTCCCTCGGGAGTTCCAGTCCTGCTTCTTCCCAATATCCGCTCGCTCCTGTTTGCGTTCCTGCAGGATTTTGTATTCCGCTGCGGATTAAGGGAAGCGGGTGGGAGTTGGAAAAGACCTAATGAAGGATTCAGGTTGGCGCAGGTTTTCTCTTCCTCTCCCAGAGTTTGTTTTTGTAATCACCCTCCTTTCACTAATGTTCTTTAAGCTGGATGCTACTGCCTGCCTACGCAGTTTAGCGAAAGCACAGGATTTGTACTGCGGTTTCTTCTCAGGTAACCATTTATGTACTTCCACATCGATTTTCGTAGTGGCAATGAAACGTTAAGTAAATGTGTTAACTAGGGATTGAAATGAGTGCTCAAAAATCTACACACGTTTGAAACAAGGCCCGTAAAATTGAGACAAGATCGAGAAAAAGCCTGTAAAATCGAAGCGGCATCCAGACAAAGCCTGTAAAATCGAATTGGCATCCAGACAAGTCCTGTAAAATCGAAACGGCATCCAGACGTGGCCTGTAAAATCGAAGCAGAACCTAGACGAGGTCTGTAAAATTGAAACGAGATGGAGAAAAGGTTTGTGAAATCGAGATTTAGTAGGGAAATAAATACGGAGATACCAGTACTCACTTTTATCCGCGAAGCTTTTTTTTTTTCGATTAATTTCAGTGACCACTGACACCATCCTCGTTGGAACTTGCTGTACTGTTGCTTGGCGTGCGTCTTTTGTTTGTAGTTCTCTAGCTGTCGCTAGGTGCGCTGTTGTTAACTGTGCGTCTCGGTCTGTGTCGTCTGCTATTTCCGGGCGATAACTGTTGTAGTAGGGGAATCCAAGTGTTGTGCGCTTTCCCGCTATCGATGTTTAGCTCATGCGGGAAGTGCATTATGGCATGCGTTTCCTTGATCTTGGTGTCTATGAGCGTGTGGACAGTGTGTTTGACTTGAACCTTTTGAATTTTATGGCGTATTTGACATGCTTAGCAAGACTAGTAGTGGGTTGGGCTTTTTTCGCATCTGCTAGGTGCTGTTGGATTCTTTCATTGACAGATCTGATGGACCTGCCGATGTAATGAGCCTTGCATTCACACTCTGCATCATATACACCTGGGTTATCAAGGGGGGAGAGGAAGTACCGTTCGTGTTTGTTCAGTTTATCAGCTATTTTGGAATTGGGTTTGTGCGCTACTTTGATGCCAAATGGGAGAAGGGCTTTGGCTATGCGGTTGAAAGTGGTGGGATGGTAGGGGAAGCCAAACCATTTATATTGGTCGCTGGGGGTTGATTGTGGCTGCGTTGCTTGCGGATGGGTTGATTGTGGTTGGTTAGGGTGTCTGACCTATATTTCCGCTTTACTGCACCAAGTGGAAAGTTGTGCTTCAGTGTAGCCACGTTTCAGTGATTGTGGCTATCTCCTCTCGTAGATCCTCTTCTCTGCAACAGTAGGAGAAGGCTCTTCCGTAAAAGTTCAGCCACACATTGGCTGACCAAGATCAAGGAAACGCACGCCATAATGCACTTCCCGCATGAGCTAAACATCGATAGCAACAAAGCTCACAACACTTGGATTCCCCTATTACAACAGTTTTCGCCCGGAAATAGCAGACGACACAGACCGAGACGCACAGTTAACAACAGCGCACCTATCGGCAGCCAGAGAACTACAAACAAAAGACGCACGCCAAGCAACAGTACAGCAAGTTCCAACGAGGATGGTGGCAGTGGCCACTGAAATTAGTCGAAAAAGAAAAAACAGCTTCGCGGATAAAAGTGAGTACTAGTTTCTCCGTATTTATATACTACCTCTTTTCCCAATTATAAATTAGTAGGGAAATTTTCACAAGAAATCAATATTGCATTTTTCTGTGATTGTATCGTGTCATTCTAAAGAATGAGGGGATCTGAACCAGTGTTTGTGCAATTAATTGCTGGGTGATGTAAATAACTCATCATTCATCCTCTTGATGAGACCACTCGTCATTGGCATGACGAGTTAACGCTTGGCAATGCGAAAGGTACAAAATCACACTGAGGAACTAGACTACAGAAAAGACAATGGTCACTCGTTGGGTTTTGTGAACCGTTGAACCTGAATCATGGCTGGGTGTAGGATAATTACCTGTCTATCTGAAGTCTTTAGCTGAATCAAATAAGCGAAGTCCTCTGTAAGCTTCTCCACTATGCTGACCAAAGCGTCCTTCCACTTCTGACCTACTGCCTTGCTGACCACCTCGTCTCTCTCCACTCAATCCCAAAAGTCCGTCCCCTCTCAGCTTGTCTCACCTCTATATTACTAGGCCATCGAGCTCTTCCTCTATGCCGAATCGTGTTATTTAATTGCTACCATGCAAACCGCTGACTCTATAACCAGAAGTATTACCTGTTTCCTGAATGCTCAGGAGGTTTGCATGGCACAACACAATGCATTGTAAACATGCCTCAGAGGTTGAGACAACTGAGGAAAACAAGTGAATGCCCTGGTCAACGTGAAGCGTTCAGAGAGTCTTAATAAAATAAACATATAATCTTAGGGGTTGATACGTTCGCCCGCGCGGAGAAAATTTTCTCTCTTGAAAATTTAAAAGTCAAATCGCAAAGTTTGACATGACCCAGGTTCGCCAATTCCATGTATTTTCTTAGAAAAACAAACAGACAAAATATAAAAAACAACAAAACATAGCCTTCTTTTGATTCCCTAAAAAAAATCCATTACCTAAAACATTATAATTGATAATAACAAATACGCACGTCGATATGATATAAAAACAATATTATGTATGATTATATGACTAGTAATTACAAAATGTTATAACATTAAGTGATATTACTTGCGATGTAATGCAATTGTACGTGCGAAAGTTGTTTTGATGTAGAATTGCTCGTTTTCTACAACTCGCAAGCGCGTGGTCATTAGGCTGTGCTCCATCGTCAGGCAAGGCAAATGGCTGAAGCGTCTTTGCAACGTAGTTCACAATGTTTCTGTATATGGGATCCCTACGGAGACCCTTCAGATAACTAAAAAGGTTTGTAAGTAAATACACAAAACGTACATTGTCCCATATGTGTGTGAATTCGTAAATAAGCAGGTAACCACAAATATTCGCTGTATCATTCTCACTCTATACACATCTCATTGTTTTGCATGTAAAAACCTGGGTACACCAACATGTACTATGTTTTGCCAAATGTGTAGCCACTTCACTCATGACTACTTCAAATATATATGAACTTTCACTGGCTATCTTGCGTATTCTGATGTTTGATTAGAAAATACTTGATGCACACAATTAATTACACAGAAAACTGTTTGTATTTTATATAGCCTTGTACATACTCGTGTGTAACTGCACACAAAATCTTCCACGTATCCACCAACTGTCTACTCTGATGATAAATATCCGAAAATGTTCTGCGAACAAATGTGTCGCTTTCAATGTTCCATGTAGGTGAACAAAAAATTACTGCTTGGGATAAATATATGCATAAAACATTGGCACTAAAGCATGCTTCCGGAAATGCTCGAAAGTGCTGTAGTTATGCTTGTCTATTTCTTGCATGTTCGTTTGGTTATCCATAATGAAAATTTTCTTCTTAAAAAAATTAACGCACTAATTGCTATCGTTGGATAATTTGACAGAACTGGTGCTTGTCGTCTCCTTGTAATGTAATGTAAACTATAATGCATGTAAAACTGGCTAGCATGCATGGTACAAAACTGAAAATTTGTAGAAGGGCTATGGAAAAGTATTGTTTTCCATAATGCACGGTAAATATTCACATGAATACACATGATATAAGCTTGCATGTGTATGTGTGGGAAAACACTGTAGCACAATTTGAACAATAATTCTGTACTTATTGTTGTGACCGAAACTGCTGCTTGTAGAATATATGTTCTCTCTACTTCTCTTCTTCTTCATATTGCTTTTCGTCTTAACTTAATTTGGGTAATGTAAAAAGTGTGGTAATTTACCCGTAAAACTTGGGAGATGGGAAAAAATTTGTCCCAACTGGAAACAGTGTGGAGGGAAACTTTATCTGGTTCCTTCACTAGGTGTCGTTGATAGTCTGTGACACTAAACTGGAAAGTTCCTGGTTGAATATAGGCTTTCCGGGAAAAATGTAGTCGTCTTGTAGAAAAAAATGTCTGCATGCTTCCTTGTAATATGGTGATGAGTATTTCTGCATGCTAGCTTCTGTGGAAGTCCTTCATACAAAAATGCCCAAGATTGATGTAGGCATTGCTTGTCCACGTTGTTCCGTATAGACAGGTTAGGTTAAAAGAAGGGAAAATTATAAAAATGAAAGGAAATTGCAAAGGATGGGTAGATATAATTAACGTTTATGCACACAAAACCAAACTCATTTCCATTGCCTTGTCTTAAAATTAAATTAAATTGCCTCACCATAATAAAATAAAATTAAAAATAAATTGATGAAATAATTGCCATAACTCTTTGAAAATAAATAAGGAAAATTTAAATAAAATACACAACCGTAATTAAAATATTAATGTCCATGATTGATGTGTTGCCTTAAATTATTAATTATTACTGTGCTGCTCTGATTGAACCTGTCTCGCAAGTTGATGGTGCTTATAGAAATAATACACAAGTGTTATAGTTAGCAATAAATTCCAAATAATAAATACTAATATAGACATGGGCAAAGGGTTTAAAACTAATTCCTGAAATGAAATGCCCTTACTAACAGATTGATTAAGTTGCTTTAAGGCAAGTTCAAGCGGAGTCCATTGAGGAATAGTGAAATCAGATAAATTCTTGGGAATATTAAGTGGTAATTCAACTTCCTTCATTTTTACTTGTTCAAACGCTAAAATTCGTGTATGTTAAATTTGTTGATCCACAATAATGTGCGAAAAATCCTGATAGTTAAAAAATATAGATTGCTCCTCGTTAATCTGAATTGATCTGTGTGTGTTCAAATTATTATTCAAATTCTGAATGACAATAAATTGACCTGAGCCTGATATTAAAATACCATTACGTGTTCTGATAAACTGAAATAATTTATTGTCAGTAATAGACTTCACTTCAAAATTACAAGAAACTGATCTGTTGTGTAAAAGTAAATCTTCCAAACACTGTACATCTCTATCGATGGTAACTTCACTATGCAAGCAGAGATAAAAAAAAATTTTAAGCTCGCATGCGCTCTCAACAATTTGCACTAATCGTGGACTTCCCTTATGTTGCATACTGTAAGTTAACTCTGGGATTCTAATGCGAGACCATGAATTGTTACGCAAAATGCCTAAGTTAACTGCTCTAAAAATAGGAGCGATGTCATTCATCTGTACTAAAGGTGTTTCAAAAAGTAAATGAAATGATCTACTACTGGGTTCATAATTAATCAAATATACTTTGGTCAAAGAATAAAATAATCCTATGTCTGTTTTATAAAGCGAATCTTTAAAATCGGGATGATGCTGAATAAATGTACGGAGCCAATTAGGAGTTAAAATATGATAAGATAATTTTCCTGAAGCTATTTCCTTAATTATAAAATCTAAACGCTCAATCATCTTAGAGGCGTGCAATAAAGCAACTATATGTCTCTCTTCATTATAATCGTAACAAAACTTAGCAAGTAATTCTTCTTTTAAATGCAAAACTGATTGCTTTAAAACTACCAAAATCCCATTAACAATGTTGACCATCTTTACTTGACTTTGTTTCATATTCTGTACTTCCTGAGTGATATGATGTTGAACGGCTGCTAAAGTTTTAACTGATTGAGATAAATTATGAACTGACATGGTATTGAAAACAGAAAGTCCTGCACTGAACAAATTTATTAAATTAAGAAATATTTGCCTCTTGTCCCTGTTGTGGGTATCAGTAACATTCTGATATAAATTTTGACAATTAGGCCTTACGTCTCCTACTGTAAATTTACATGGAAAATACTGAGAAATTTCAGTAAGATAATCATTAATTTTGGTGCTAAACGCCCGTCTTACTTGGATTTGTAATTTTCTTATTTCACGTCGCTTCTCTGCCACATGTTACTAATCGCGACGCCAAGGACGATACGGAGATAATATTGATGAAGGCCCACTAACATGCTTGGCCAAGCCAGGAATCGAACTTTGAACGCTCCATGGTGAGGCCATGAGTTCCTGGCATCATGACGGAGTATACTAATCGTAAAGTGCTACGAAACCAAGGATACGGGGTTTATACCCTGGGCAAGACCTGAATTTGTTATTGGCTACGACGCACTAGGTAACCGAGATGGTAGTTCTTGAACTCCGATGTGGTTGGCTGTTGGAGTTGTGTCACCAGGGACGCTTCAAGTCCTGAAAGAAATTGTTTCAGAACTGCGGGGAAGATTGCGAGAACTATCTCGGCCTCTTTCCATCTCCGTATCGCCTCTTCGGATGCTGCGGAGAAGCCGACTGCAGCCGTATCTAAGATCATCCCGTTTGTTGCCCTCCGAAGCGACGGTTGCCAAGGAAGGCGAATTCCTCGATTGACGGTAACAGAACCGCATTCGGATGGGGACGAAATTTTGACAATTATTGGAGACTGCGATGAGCTTCGATCGTTTTCAAGGATGTCGATGCGGTGCTTCCTTGTGTAGAGGCAGGTTGCTTTCGGAACAGCCGAGTGCGTGGGTCTTAACTAGCGAGCCTACCAACAGCATACAGTGTGGTCAAAAGGGTTAGTGATAGGTTCTGGGTTGATATGACGTCAGTGGATCGCTTATTGATTGGATGCTTCTAGAGTTATGACTCCACCTCGAGCAGCAAATGCTAGGGCTGTTACGAGAGTAATCCCACTCTACCCATTTTCATCCTGATCGTGCTGAGTGTGTATTTCCGTACTGTTGTCGCTTGAGTGATTCATACGGCGTTGGAAAGGCCTTGTAGGGCATGCAATATCTTAAAGACCTTTTCAACACAGTAGGAATCACTTCTATAGGTACCTTGATTGGCGAAATATTGTGGTGGATGAAATGGTCAAGATCGCACATTCTGCATCCCAGTAAATTCGGAATTCCAAAGATATGGATCTACAACTTTGCATACCTCAGGTGTCCCTTTCAGATGCCAAATTCAAAATTAATAAAAAAGGTAAGGTTGAGGACCTTGTTGATTTCATATGGAATGACCCCTAAACTAGAAGATCAGCAACATAGTCTTTCATCTGTCCCTTCGCTGGGTATTCATCCACTCTTAACCGTCCTTATCCATTTCCTACAGGTCCAACTAAATACTGTCATTTGTGAGAGTTGTTGATAAAGGGTGACCCTTTTCGAGGACACCCAAACGTCAACCGCACTTTCACGTAGCGCACTCTGGGCATCATTTTGCAGGCTAACGAGGCTTTGGCGTCTGGACCCATGGCTAATATAATCCTATGGAACTATGTTGTGTGTTGTCCACATGCGTTTGTCCCTTCATCTCTTTCATCATATCATCATTCATCCTCATATTCGCAATTAGCCAAATTGGCAGGAAAGTGAAGTAAAATTAACTCAATCAATCAATCATTGTGAGATTGTATTACATTTTTCAAATTTGAATTCACTATAGCGAATACTTACCACACTACAAATGCTAGACTTGAGAAGTTTTTTTTTAAAAAAAAAGTTTTGCTTTGAGTTCACTTGCTCTCACATACACCAATCCGGACTGGGCCTACAGTTTTAAGTGCGATCCAAACCACTGTGCAGCGTTCCTCTACCGGGAATCAAGCCGAAGCTCGTTCATTACAGGGCGACAGTGCCTTGAAATCGGGGAGACCCTTGGAATTAATTACTTTTAAATTTTGCTTATGATTCTGCATTAGTTCTGCTGATTTAATGACAACTGCATTAGGTTCCGTGGATACATTTGGAAGCAAGCGTTATAATATTCACAAATCCTCTTCGAGAAGTGACGGCTCCAGAAAAGGATAGGTGAGGTAAGACAGAGGATAAGATATTTTCAGGAGAGGCGGTCACACTTGATATACTTCCATATTGGGCTCAAAGATCATTTGTTTGAATAGTCTTTCTTCTTTTTTGGAGGGGTCATCCTCTCAGTCCCCTATGGCGTCGTCACGCGTGAGTTCCTTGTCAGTACAGAATTTCCACTCCCATCTACCATTAAACAAAATCTTTTTTTCTCTAATCGAGATTTGAGACCGAAGCGACACGCGACACATGTCGCTTTGGAATGGTCCAATCAACAGCAACGTTTCACAACGTAGCGGCATGATAGGTCGCAGAAGCCTGCCTTCCATTGGTGGAATCCCCAAGCAACACGTATCGCGTTTCCTTTCAGTGTGAAAGTTAATATCCACAACTTGCTTGAAGCTTTAAAATATTTTCAAGACTTGACACAAGATAGCAGCACTTCTCTAACGAATTGTAGATACCAATACCGTACAGTCGATAAGACAAGGGTTATCATTCTGGGAAAAGATTGGAACATTTCAATGCGTCTAGAAAGTGTCATATTAGCTGTAGAAACATCAAGGAGAAAACAGTTCGTTCTCTATTAAAGTAGAAACTTTCTGATATGGAAATATGCATCCTACTCAATGAATAATAAAGTGTGGTCCATTCGTGCATTAATTTTTTATGTTGTCGAAACTTATCCTGTAAATTCCCAGCACTTTCCTTTCCGAAGAAATCCGCCATCTTGAAAAACGTCAGCCATGTTGGATTGCATTCATTGGTTTAGTAATTCAGGCATAACTCCTGTACTACTCAACATAAAGACTTGACCTTATATAATTATTTTTTGCATTATACCTATCATGAAAAGTTATCAGAGCCTCTTCCCTTCTTCTGTCCCTTTATCTTCTCTTTGCTCTATCTGTGTTTCACCATTTCTCTATCTCACTTGCTCTGCTTTCAAGAACGTTAGACCCTTACATTTTAGAGGTTTTCGTCATGTTGAATCGGAAGCAAAACACATTACCTGATTTAAGTCTTCCTATTGTTAGTGATAATGTTCAACTGAACTTTAACAGTTACTGCACTTAGCATTAATTACACTATTCTAAGAAGTGGTCGTTAATCTTGTGTATACTGATAAGCTTTCTAACGTCCCACTGTTAATTCCAGCGACAAATGAGCATTAATCAGTCCAACTTTTTGAACGACCCTCGTATATGAAAAATGTCTGGTCTTGCGAATCCTGGTGCAGAACGTTTTAAGCAGTATGCAAGATTAATCTTCATTCCGTTGATATGGAGAGGCCATCAAGCACTGCCGAAACTTCCCAGAGTTCAGAAGACGCGCTTCTCAACTGCAATCTGAGAAAGCGACGACAGGCAATTTCCAAACAAACCCCTTTAGGTCGTCCCGCCTCGGAAAATTGCACCAACAGAGGGCAGTAATGAGGAATGAGGGATCTCCCTCTCTCGCGCGAGGAACCGACTCCCATCGATCTTTGCACCAGGTAACGTCATGGAATCCATCAGGGAGCTGTTCTCAAGATGTGAACATCTTCGTATTTAATTGGGAACGGTAGGAGATGAAGCGGCTGCCTTCAAGACATCCTTTCTTATGGACTGCGATTTATTACGATTGTCTTCTGTTCGTTAATGTTCTGCAGGAGAGAAATGACATTTATCTTGGACATTATCTAGTGTCTAATGCTTTAAGGTAAGGCAAAAGTATCCTCATGCGTGTGGATACATGCCACGAAGGCATCGGGGTGATGTGGAGGTATAGGGCTCCATATATTCTTGATCTCGGTGATAGTCTGGATGGTGTGATCAGCATCACACCCGGCCGCCTTTACCTCTCAGTGTTGCCCCAAGGTACCCATTATACGAGGCTGGGTGGGCATCAGAGTCGCGCAGAAACAAGAAAAATTCATGGTCCATATCACCTGCATCGGATTTCGAACCCGGGTCTTCCGCGTGGTAACTAGATGCTCTACCAACTGAGCTACCGCGACTCTCGACTTGCGAGTAGTTTTATTAATTTATCACTACATTCTCTCGTCTTCTGGTGAACAAACTATTTTCTGCCGGTGTTGGGGTTCGAGCCAGTATGGCTCTGAAACAAAAGCTTCCGAGTTCTATCCCGGCGGACGCGCGTAGATAGAAGTTTGGATCCCCTTTAATCTGTAAGTCCAGTTCTCATTAGCCTCTGAGCTAAAGAGTGCTTCGAGCAATCTTTGTGTCTTGAACAATATAAGGTTAAAAAATCATGTAAAACAATTATATTATTTGAAGTCATAATTCAAATAACGATGCACATATCATTATATCAATAGAACAATTGTTTAAGAATCTCCCGTGCAATAAAAACGTCACATGCTTACGTTAGATACACCAATGAATATACATTGGATTGGTTGGATTAGATTTGGTGTTTTAATTATAACACCATTAAGACTTGTTTCCATGATATGAAAACCTCAATATGCTGACCAAGGCAGAAATTTATTTTATTATAAAACATAAACGAAATGTAACGTTTCAACTTTCTAGCAAGGTCTTCTTCAGACTCTGCACCAAGTACAAATGTAACAAGGTACAAAACAGGACGATATATATACACAAAAATTACTCTCCCCAGACTATTAGAAAGTTGTTTTCCTGGAACATTCTAGCAGGTAGCCTTTCCTTGTCAAATGTACTTTTACCTGACAGGCGATTTAGCTAAACATTTTCTTTCATCTTGAATCTGGTTGGACTCTTTATCTCACGCTCTTTTTCCTAAATTTCTGCCTTGGTGTTTTAAGTCCACTTTGTGCACAGTAAGGCTAATTGGAAATGGACATATAGTTTAAAGTGGGATCCGAACCACTATGTGCCTCCACCGGGTATCGAACCCGGAACAACTTGATTACAAGGCACCGACGCTACCACTGCGCCATCGGGGAGGCCGCAATTAATATACATGGCACTTCTGTAGTTGGTAAGTAGATTTGAAATGAAATATTTAAAGTTATATTAAGTTTGAATATTTCTCTTCTGCGTTCAATTACACTTTTTAAAGTTTATTAAGCTTATTAAGTGTATAATCTAGATATTCTTTCATTTCGTAGACTAAAATTCTTTAAGATAATAAATATGTGCAACCTTTATAGTGAAAATGGGTGTAACTTGGAACATAACCTTGGATTGGCGGAATCAAACTTTGGGCTTCATTTGGGGGGGGGGGTAGAACCGAAAAAATTTCCATTGCATAGAAACTGTTTCTAGGATTACGTGCTAAATGAGCGTTACTTTTGCCAAATCACAGATATTACTCTTTATTTCTTTGCTTCTCAGGCCCCAGGGGGTTAACAAAGTACCCTTAACTTCTAAATTTTAATAAAGGAGAAAACTTTGGGGGGACAACTGCCCCCTTGCCCAGTATAATTACGTCTATGATAGTGAATATCATTAAAATGGAACGAGTTCTTATAATGTGTTTCATACCTGTAAATTAAGTTTCTCCCCGTCAACCAATGCCCGTTGACTACCAGTTATGAACCCACCTGTGTGTAGACTCCTTGGACCCGAAACTTGCAATTGCTTAAGCGTGGCACGCGCGGAATGCGAGAGCGTTTCTGCAGGAGCCCTGAAGATGTTGTGCCGGAAAGCGTTTCTCGGTTGCTTGTCGCTGGGAAGGTTATCACGTAAAAGAACATCGGTTTCCCAGCAGCGGGGCAAAGGGGCGCAGAGAGAGGGAGCTTAAGTGGGCAACACGCCAGATGGCGTGACCGGCTCCACTTCGGCGGGGCCACGTGTTGCTTCGTGGAACAGGTCTTTATCACAGGAGATCATTCAGCTAAAGAAAGGGAGGGGGACCTGTTAAGAATTCCACGCCAGTGTTACTGTATTGAATTTTCTGCACAGAGGACATTTTGATGAAAAATAAAATTTCTCAATTCGATTCACGTTTATTTTCTTTCGTGGAGCTTCATTTCTTATTTCGCTATTGATTAGTCGATGATTTTAATGTTGGTTAATTCCCCGTTAGATAGGATTAGTACGCCACAAATAAAGCGCCGGGAATTTCTGCAACCCAGATATCACAAGTGTTCTTCGGGTTGCGTATGTGACAGGATACAAAGTAATTTGTGTCCAACTAAAGCTAAAGCCATGAAAACAGTCCAGTCAAGGTCACGCCGTTCACCTACATTGTTGCCAGTAAGCAACAATTTCAACAGTTTGTGTTTTAAGTTCACTTTAGGTACAGTAAAGCTAATCGGGGCTGGACCTACAATTTAAATTGGGATCCGAACGACTATGTGCCTCCAGCGGGTACAAGGCGACGACGCTACCACGGCGCCATCGGGGAGCAACCGCATACGTACAACGCGCGATGTTTCGACTGAGCAACTTAGAAGAGCGTGGAAACCCTGGAGCGCCGGGGGTTCGGAGGATGCAAGGGGACTATTTTCGTGGAGAGAACAATATCTACTGGTTATGGTTTTGGGATTAGCGCGCATGGTTGGTTGATTGATTAGGTTTAGTTTACTTTACTTTTCTGCCACTTTAGGTTATCGCGAAGATGGGGATGAGTGATGATATGATGGAACTGATAGAGTGACACTCATTCTCGGGCAGGATTTCGAAGGCGTGACCCCTAGGGTTGTAGTCGCTGTCATAACCACTCCGCCACACAGGTCGGCTAGAACGCAAGGGAATACAAATTATACTATTCCCTGCCACTTTCAGCTAACCGCGAAGATGAGTATGAGTGATAATGTGATCAAATTGATGAAGGGACAGTCACAAAAATCCCCAATGTCCTGGTCGGTATTTGAACCCGAGACTTCTGACGTCATAGTGTATAGTGTTAACCATTCCGTCACGGAGAACGGTTAAATACAGAAGGTAAGAGGAATTGACTCCTATGACAAGAAAGCAGGACATGAGAAATTAAACTGAATTAGTGGGAATTTTCGATGAGTCTGTGTTACTTTAAATGAAAGAATTTAAAGAATTATGTACTTTTTTATATTGAAACCCTGTTTTTAAAATGATTAGCTATTCCAGGTTGCTGTTATTTAGGTGTGTGTAAAACTCCCTTAAGGCTGAACTACAGGAGGCTAAATTTTCTGCTGAATGGCCAGTTGGACTTGGAATATTGATGTGGTACTTCCTCACCTACTAGTTTTTCCTTCACATGATACTTGGTACCATACTTGTTGGTAGACTTTAGTTCCCACAAGGCATTGCGCAGAGCAGATTTATTCATTAAAATAAAATTTTTGCTAATAAAGATTGTTCATTATCTGCTAATCACATATGTCGTGTACAAATCTCATTCCTATCGATAAATTCCTAAACATTAATAAAAACGAATGCTAATAATTTCTGTTACCTTTTTATAGAGCAGCGAACAAAAAATTTACACAATCAATATTCGGAAACTACAGACAAAAAAACAACATTTCCATGCCAAACTCACAGATTATCTTCACATGGCCAAACGTTCGCTATGATTGGTTTTACCACAGCATACAGCAGAGAAGCAAGCTATAATGTGAAAACGTCTAGTCGCCAAAACTGTCTAGCAGCCATCATTTCCAGCAAGATATCCAGTACATCGCCAGCTAGGACATTTCAATAGGAATACCAGCTGCGTGTGTTGCGATCATATTGTAGCATTACACAAATTGATGTGTATCCTGTCACATAGGCAACCCGAAGAACATTTCTGATATTTCGGTTGCAGATATTCACGGCGTTTTACTTGTCTCCGCATTACCTGCAGTTTTATGATGGAATAACAACTTCAAAGCTCGGTTCAGGGACGATCGGTGTTCGATTTACTGATGACGTGTGGATGATTATATACGGCGAAGCACTGTTGCTGACTACGGACGAGCAGCGAACGATTCCTAGCGTTCTAGGTAGATGTTTTCAGTCAAATCTTTGGCTTTGTTTCCCAAACTAAACTTCACTTTTAGAATAAATTTATCTATATTTAGAATGGACATATTTGGTGGCAACGAATTATTGGGTGTCGATAGATATAGCTTGATAATTGAAAACTTCATGAAACTTTCTGATATCAAACAAGATAGCAACAGGGTAGATTATTATTATTCGTCAATCACTTTGTTTGGGATCAAAATTGAAGGGAGCGACGGATAAGGGCGTTCCTTGTACCGATCTGTCTTGCTGCGCGGGGCAAATGTGGATCTCGCGTGACCGACAATGAGGGGGGAAACATTCACACATGCCGTGTTAACGATTTCTCCATTACATGTGCTATTATTAGTATCCTTCCATGGAGTGCGTCATCTGTTTGCCTGGAAGGGAGTGCTGTTATTGAGAAATTTATTATTGTAGGGAATTATATGGGGGAATTTTTAATCATACAGAACTTATAAAACGTTTTGCCTGTTGAAATCACGTTAGGTTTAAAAGGGTTGGAGGGATATTTTCATGGTGGAGGGGAAATGTTTAATCCCTGGCACTACAAGCAAGACCTGACAAACATTTGTCGTTTTTTATATTTTTTAAAAAAATTTACGTCACATTTTTTTATCACCTAGCTTTATCGCAGCATTGTTTTAAGTACACTTTTTGCACGGTGAGGCTAATCGGGATTGGACCAACAGTTTAAAATGGGATTTGAACCACTATGTGCCTCCACCGGGTATCGAATCCAGGACCCCTTGATTACAAAGCGACGACGTTGCTACTTCACATTCGGAGAGGCTTGCCATGGCCCTTAGGATGTATGATGAGTAGGGCTAGAATTTTTATGACGTAAAAATCACCCAAATATGCAAAATAAAATATGATCTTATGACCTAAAAACTTTACAAAATATGCACTAAAATTTGAAAAATATGCCCTTATAAATGGACTGTTTCAAACATTAATATGTAACATGCTGAGATATTTTCACATACGTGCTATTTTTAGTCCACTTTATGTACTCTGAGTTGCGATGCACAATGAATACTTTCTCTAAATTTTCAAATAAAAATTAAAAAGATTTTGCTACAGTCCAAAAAAAACCTCTCGAGTAAAGATGGGAGTAAGAACGAATCCACTTCGAAAATGTCTGTATATTTCTTGAAAATGCAAAACATATGCTGAATATGACCGAAAATATGCCCTAATGATGAGCATATGAAGTGTATGATGGGACACGACAATGAATATGGTTCGAACCTGTAGCTCTGGGTGTAAGGGTGTTTCTTGGGTGACACGTGGTCAACACATTGAACCTAATTGCCACTGTTACAGGGATTTCTATAACACGTTAACCCTTCCTTTCCTATCATGCACTGTTCGTCAACACTGAAATCTATTCGATCGATCCCAGGACCCATTGTACCAAAGATGAGAGAACGCTCAAAATGTTTTAAGTGTAAATGTCTCATGAACAGTGTATTTACGAAACATCTCCGCCAGATGTGCGAAAAATGGATTTCACGGGAGAAAGTTCTCGCCAGGAAGCTTCGGAAATTTGAATTGACTACGTCACTTCAAGCTACTGTAGAAACGCCGAAAGCTTGCGGGAACCGACAATTGGGTTACTGGCCGCCACTTTCGACGTCGCTTGTGTTTTGTTTCTTCGTCTCCAAGCAACCGGAAGATGAAAGGACAGGAGGATAAACAAGGAAAGAGCGTGGAATTGCGTTAGGAGTCAATTGCATTACTGCACGCAATTTTATTTTTATTTTCCCATCTTCAGACGAATTTCGCAAACGCCGCTCTTTCGTATCCTTAAAGCGTGTAGGCAGTGTTGCTAACTGGAGGAGGAAAATGTTACCGAAAATTGCTTGGAGCTTAAAAGAGAATACTTGCCGTTTGACACGATTGGTCCATGTAATCGAACGGAAAGGAGGCAATCTTTCACAGTTTTGTACAAAAGTATCTCGAATATACTTTCTCATGAACTTTATCGGAACATTGAAATTACTTAGAACAATTGCTGTATTACCAGTTCAGATATATTTTATCCAACTGGTAATGAGGATATTTTTTTAATCATAAAGTAGCATTTGGATCCGATTGTTTTACACAAAATTTTATCTTTCTATTGTTCGTGGTTTCCTAAATAGTCAAACCGATATCTTATCAGCTTTTAACTAAAAAACTACAGGATGGCTCATATTGTATCCAATGTCAGTTGGCAACACTGTCCGAACACAGACGCGCATGCGCAGAAGTCTGCTACGCTTTGGCAGCTGCAAGGCGCGTTCAGTCTGCCATGGAACGTTGGCTGATTCAGACGCGAATCGCGACACTAGAGGTGTTCATCCGAAGAGGTTCTATTCAGGGGTTGCAGATGGTACTACTACGGACCAATGAGGTGCGTCAGAAAATGGCTATCCAATGGCAGTGTGTAGAACTAGAAGGTAACAGGAGACATGTCCTGGTGCTCGTTACGTCTTCTGAATGAACCTGTTTGGATGAACGTCTCCAGTGCGATGATTCGCGTGTGAACCAGACACGTTCCATGGCAGACAGAGCGTGCCTTGCAGCTTCTAAGCATGGAAGATTCCTGCGCAGGCGCACCTGTGCTAGGACAGTGTTGCCAACTGACACTGAGGAATGCAATATGAGCCACACTGTATATTGTTTTTATTTTTTACGGGTAGATGGTAATGCCGATTGGCACCAATATTTGACTTCCACTGACACAGACGAACAGATTGATCCAATCCTGGTATACACCATTATAATGCACTTCGTATTTATTTCAGTCCACTAACAATAGTTTTACCTGTAGTCATGGTCGGCCGCACAATTTTTTCCATGGAGGGTCAAGCAAAAAGGGGTGCACGAGAGACATTCTCTCCCATAATACAGGGTGTCTATAAAGTCACAACATTTCAATGAACTAATGACAAATCTTTTCTTTTTCCCAAGTGATCTGATAAAATGTACTCTATAGAAGAGACAATAGCCGTTGTTTGTGCTCGTCTGCGTGGAATGACGTATGAAAAGGTGCGGACGGACTTCACTCGGAAATTCAGAAAACCAGGTCCCACCAGGCTGGCCATTAAGAACCTGGTCAAGAAATTCAAGTGAATAGGTTGTGTTGAGGATGAAGAACGTCCTGGTACGCCAGACATAACACCACAAATTGTGGAAAATGTACAGGACGCGATCACACGTAGCCCCACCGCATCGACCACGCGACTCAGTATCCATAATCCCAGCATCTACCAACTGTGGCTCATAGCACGGTGGATTGGGGCACACCAAGCTTCTTACTATGCACCAACAGGATGGAGCACCACCCCATCTTGCCATCATCGTTCGTGATCACCTAAACGAAGTTTTCACCGGTAGATGGATTGGTCGTGTCTCGCAACGGGGAGTGCCCTCCCCCCCTCGATCTGACCCCGTTAGACGTTTTTCATTTGAGGGTTTATCAAGTCTAAGGTGTACGGGGCGAGGATCCACAGCATAGCCCAGTTGAAACAACGCATTACGGCCGCAGTTGTTGAGATTACACCAGCTATGTTGTAGAAGGTGTTTCGGGCTGTGGTGGATTGTTGGTAGGTATATGCGACTAGACTTGAGGGGTGGTCACATTGAGTTATACTGATTTTGTGTCCTACTGTGATATAATATGTTTCAGTACATATTGTATTTTGTACCATAAATCCTGTTCATGCAGAAATGTTAAGTGACTTTATAGACACCCTGTAGTATTGTCGGCTCAAAAAAATTGTTTGAGTTTCAACGTCCTTGAAATAAATAACATGTATTACTTTGACTGAAATGAAATTATATGTGTGAAATATATAATTTTTGGTTGACTTTCATTTTCTAGGAAGGGGCCGTACCCCTCTTTCCGGGCATCCATGCCTGTGGTAGCTTCCGAGCTATCAACAGATATCGAAAAGTTCGATTTTTGACAATTAGAGATGTGTACGTATAATTAATATTTTGTGATACTGTGGCTGCTGATCACGACATCATGGACTCTGCGTTGCACTTTTCTTTAAAACGCAACTTTAAAAATGCTCGTCTGCCTTTGACTTAAAGTAGTTGAAACAAATGAAACGACATAATTTAGTATGAATGTCCAAGGAGATAAATTATAGCTCCGCATTTTTCCCAATGGTATGAAATGAAATATGTCCCACATATTGATTTTTGATTCCTGGGAAATTGCTTCGCAAAAGTTCGTCACCGACCATATCGTTTCCGTTATTGGTGAAATTATGATGCGGTGATTCCATCGGGAATAGTAAAGGGAAACGGATTAAACAGGAAAGTTCATGTTCTCTCATTCTCTTGGGAGCCTTGCATCACGTCCATGGCTGGCACTGGTCCAGAATTTGTTTTTTTCGGTTACGTGCTAGGAGCATCTCCATTCCACGGCTGGCTGGAGGCCAAACATTTCAATCGGGGACTTAATGTCCATGCTGTGCGGCGACAACAGCGGCACTGAAAGCTGCAACAGCGGAAAAAGAGGATGACCGGGAGAGGCAACAGCGTGCCGCAAGGATGGGCGGAATCTTAAGGAACTAAATGGGACTATATGGATTTCTGGTTTATCAAAGGGGACGTTTTACTAGGATGTAGGTGCGAGTCATCGCTCATTGATTCGATTTGATTTTTGTTAATTAGCGTCGCTTTTCCGCTACTTTTGACTAATCGCGACGATGATACGATGATATTTATGAAGGGTCTCTCGCTAAGAGCACCCATGACCAGACCAGGATTCGAACACGGCACCTCTGGGGTCGTAGCGCGCTATGCTAACCGCTCCGCCACGGAGGTCCGCAGAATCGTCGATCGTGACGATAGCGATAGTGGCGGAGTGGATAGCGTAAGACGCTACGAAGCCAGAGGTGCCAGGTTCGAATCCTGTTCAAGACATTTGATTGGTTTAGATTATTTAAGTTGCTTTCTGCCACTTCTGGATAACATGAATGTGATCATGTCATGTGGATGAAGAGACAGTCACGACCTACACAACACAAAACTCCCACAAACGCCAGAGCCTCTTCGCAACAATAGGCAAGTTGTCAGTTTCTTCATTCTCTCCGTCATAAAAAGATGAATCTTCTCTCTCTCTCTCCCTCTCCCCTCTCTCTCATGAGCTTTCCAATCACATAAATCATCCAATTAACTAACTGAAGTCAAGTTGGTGTATTATAATAAATGTTATACCAAGAGAATTTGCAATTAAGCTGCATTTCTCTAAAACAACACACAGAAATGTATAAAAGAGCACTTTCATCAAATGGTGTTCCGCGTAATGCACTAAAAATGCATCAATTGGGAAGATCAGACAAGATTATTTCAAATATAACAAACTTACACATTTATCTGTGTCAATTGATGCATTAAAAAAGTGAAAATTTGATATAATTGAAATGATGTTATCTGATCCCAATTTATGCATCTTAGTGCATCACAAGAAACAGATTCTGATAAAATTATCCTTTTATGTATTTCTCTGTGTATTTTGACACCAAATAGTGCATCGTTTGCATTTTATGCATGTTAATGTGTTGTTGAAGTCAACAACTTCTCTTGCACAAATCACCCTATTTTCTTAGGTAGCACTGCAACGTTTGGGTTACAAGCACCGATAGACGGTTGTATGTGCCATTCGGTAAATGCACTCGAAGCAGCAGTTATTGAAGCCAAAGTAATTTTCTCAGTAATTGCTGCTTTCAAGAGGGGAAAAGGCACGCATCGCTACGTTGCTGGTGGGGAAGAAAACTGCGCCTGGGAGGAGAAAGCCCGAAGCTACGGGAAGAGGAAAAACATTCCTCGGCAGGAGAGGAATCAATATGAGAAAGCAAGAAGGTAAGTTCTCAGGATTACGCCGCCCGGAACGAAGAGCAGGTTCTCCGGGCTTCTCAACACTAATCACTCCCCGGTGGAGCGAAGGAGAAAGAAGGAGGGGAAAATTGATACACAAAGATAGGTAGGATAGGGGCAAATAGATAGAAGAAAAATAGAAGATATATGGAAAAATAAAGGATGATAAAAGATAATGAAAGAGAAATCGTGAAGCGATTTTTTATTTTGATTTAGTTTATTTTACTTCGCGTTTTTGTGCCTCTTGGCTAATTTGCAAAGATGGGGATGAGTGATGAAATTCATGAATGGACATTCAGAAACAACCAAGCCCGAGCGGGATTTGAACCTGGGACCCTTTCGTAGCAGCGCAAAGAGTGAAGAGAGAAGAGGGGAGAAAATAAAGAAGAGGATAAAATAGGAAGAGAGCATATAGGATGGAGATAAATGAGGGGAATAGATGATAAAGAGCCAGCCTTCCTGGAGGAGTGGTTAGCACATCGCGCTACGAGGCCAGGGGTCCCGGGTACGAATCCCAGTCTGCTTGTAGGTGTTCTTTGTGAACTGCCCTTCATTAATTTCATCACGTCATCAGTCATACCCGCCAAAAGTGGCAGATGTGAAGTAAAATATACCAAATATATAGATGAAGAAGAAAGATAAAAATAGATGAGACAAAAGTAAAGAATCAGAGAAGATTCGAAATAGAGTAGGGAAAAATAAAGTTGTAAAAGAGTGATAACCGGAGAAAAAGTATGAAGGAGAAGGAGGGAGAAAAGTGAAGAGATAGGATAGATTGATTTGGTCCATTTTACTACGTTCTTCTGCTAGTTTTCGCAAATCGCGGATATGAGGCTGAATGATGAAATTGATGAAAGGGCACTCGAAGAGGACACCAATGCGCAGGGTGGGATTCGTAGCGCGCTGCGATAACTACTCCACCACGGAGGCAGGATACGCCTTGAAATCAAGATGTCCCGGGTTCGATACCTGGTGGAGACACATTGCACAGTGATTCGAATCCTACTTTAAACTCTAGGTAAAGTACCGATTAGCCTATTTGTGCATAAAGTGAACATAAAACAACAATTCGTTCACAATTCACGGGGCCCGGTTCGGTATCCACCTACCCCCTACTTCCCTAAAGTGGGGAAAATATAAACGTGGGATGGGGAAAGGGAAAGAATATGCAAGAAAAACAGGGATAAAAATGAAGAGATGAGTGGAATAGCAAAGTGAATAACCAAAGATGAAGAAATGAAGAGGAAAGTGAGAAATATCGGAACAGAAGAATGAAGAAGAAAGAAATGGAAAACATATAAAAATGGATAATATGAGAGGAAAATAAGGAAATAGAAACGTCGACGAAGAAAGAAGTATAACCAGATAGTAAAGATAGATATGGAAGAAAGCGCAAGGCAGAATTATGGGACAGGGGAAACGAAGACTGGAAAGAAGATAATGATGGAAGATGGAGAAACGTAGAGAGACCGAGAGGCGATCTGCTTTTGTCTAGACTAACGACGCGGGGCCCCTAAATTCCAAAAAGACATAATTGAGTTTGACGTCGGGGTGTTGTTAGGTAAACAGAGCCACCGGTTAATCGAGTTACGGCAACAGTATTGGAGGAATATTACGCAAGGGGGCTTCGGAAATAACGAGCAGGTTCCCCCTCCGACGCCGTTAATTACTTTTCACAGAACCTCTCCCCTCTCCCTGAAAATTGAGTCTATTGTTCAAAGGAAATAACGCTCTACTCTATTAGTAACCCACTGACTATGGGTTTACCAACTTTTGAAAAACATATATTGATCCTATACAGGGTGTTCCATGGAAATTATAACAAACTTGAGAGAGAATGTTAAAATTTATCGAAGAAAATTGATCACGACAGAAGACTTAATAGTAATTTGAAAAATTACGAAAAAAAGAACTCTGGGAAGAGTTTTGGAATCTTTCTTTTCAAATAATATTTTGTAAGAGTTTACACATGTGTGATTAAAGTTCATCTTATTAATTAAGATAAATTTGTACTGAAAGTGCGTTCCTGTCACTTGTTCACAAATCAATCATGCACGAAAACACTCCTTCAGTGAGTGCATTAGTTCCAGGCAAACAGAGAAGAAATGTCAATATTTTAAGAAAATTGGAATATGGCACTTTGTTATATATATACATAAAGGGTGTTTTTTAAGAGTGATAGAACTTTCGATAGGGATAGCTGTCATTTATTTTGTTTTGATGACATGTTGTTTTGTCATTTCAGATCAGTGAGCATTGGCAAATGATAATGGAAAGACTGACGCCGCAACAACGTTTACAAATTGTGGAAATATATTTCCAAAATCAATGTTCTGTTCGCCAAACGTATAGAGCACTTCGGAAATATCGGTGCTGTCAGTGAATTGGCCTCCCAAGATCATGGGACCTAACGCCACTAGATTATTTTCTTTGGGATATCTAAAGTCTCTGGTTTATGCTGATAAACCAGCAACAATTGACGCTTTGGAAGCCAACATAACTCGTGTTATTAACGACATTCGTCCCCAATTACTTGAAAAGCGGTTCAAAATTGGACTGATCGAATCCGGTTCATCACAGCTAGTCATGGTGGACATATGCCGGAAATTATTTTCAAAAAGTAAATGTCAGAAAGTTATTTTTCAAATGAAAACACAATTGGCTTCAAACTTATTTTTTATGTGTTTTATTTCAATTCAAAGTTCTATCACTCTAAAAAAAACACCCTATACACACACACACACACACACACACACACATATATATATACAATATATAATAATATACACAAGATATATATATATATATATATATATATATATATATATTGTTGTAAACCCGTTTTACCTGGGCTCTGAGAGGTCACAGGGAAGTTTCATTTAAACATTTAGGTAGAGCTTAATAATATTTGATGGCTGAACCTGCTCCGTTAGGAGGGTAGAGATATGGAAAGTTGGTGTAAGGTTATTCACGCTTGTTCATACCTGGTAGATGTGTGTGATGTCTTGTCCTGATTCTTCTCGCAGACCGAATCGTGACAGTTCCAAGGTTCTATCCAGCGACCCTCAGCTCACCAAACCGGGCAATCCCTTGCGCCTTGTAGCATGCTGGGCAGCGGTAACTCGTCGTAGTTCAGCAGTGTAATGTGTTGTAAAGTATCGGACTAATTATCCATGTAGCGTCGATGAGTGTCAGAATCAAAAGAGAGCGAGCTCCGGGTAGGAGCTTGCTTTTATCATTCTAGGCGTCGAAAGGTTGTTAAACCTTTCAAACGCGGTAGATCCTGTTTAGATCCACGCGTTTGCCTTTCCAGTTCCTTGTTTTACGGAAGTTACAAGTTAGCGCATTCTTGGGATCACTCGCTGGTCGGACAAGTTCAGGAAATAAACAAGTGTGAATATTAACATGACGAGGTTTTCTCGGTTTAATGGTCTCCATATCTCTACATTCCCCTTGTTGAAATAATCGAACCACTCTGTGATGGTCGACTACCTCGTCCGGAGTAGGTTATATTTAAAAATTATGATTTATTAACATATCAAAACTCGTAGAAAACCAATACAGTAAACCAATCAGTAGAAGAATCACATCACCGTAAAAAAAATTGAAATCACCAGAATAGTCATATCATATCGTGGCACCAAACACCGTTGAGAAAAAAAATATAAAACACGTAGAATAATAAAAAAAATTAAAAACTGTAGGTCATAGCCTCATATATACTCAAAAAGTATGAGCACAAATAACTAAGTTCTGAGGCATGGGTATAAATAATTACATAAGTGTGACACTGAACCAGTTTTGAATGAATGATGACAACACAATAATAATAATAAAAAAAAAACACATGTCAGCACATTGTGAAGAAACGCCGGGAACCGCAAGCGGTTGTATTTACTGTTTGCTGAGTTCAAAGTACACTCGGCGGAACATACACGATGCTGGGCGGAGCCTTGAGGTATGTTACCTATGGCAACTCTGTAAACTGCATGCCGCCATAGGCTGGACGTTCTGTGCAGCTGACGATAAAAAAACACAAAAGAAAGAGACGTATCTCTAATCCAGTATGGGCAGTACCCATGGGCACAAACTTTGGCACTGTAATGGACATGCGTGCGTACTAATAACGTGTGCCTTACGGTAGTTGAAGTAGCTGAGCACCGGAACACTTGTAGCCGATGAAAAATAACATATGCATCATATGACGTCAGGAAACAAGAGCAGGATGCACTCAGTGGGAGGGGCCTTCTGGAAGTCAAATTTGCGATGACGCTTCGGGGCAAGATACGTCCTGGGTAAAAAGCTCCAGTTCTGCATCGCCGCTTGGAAGATGGAAAAATCAGCCATGGGGTCCAGACGGGAACGGGTCCTTGTTGGGGCTGGAACTCCACAAAATCGTCGTCGGTCTCTGCGATGAGCCTAGGTCTGTCGCTCGATGGTACAAGCCAGTGGTCGTCATGGGTCCGGTAGCATCCGTGGCGATGAGAAAATGAAACAAGCGCAAAAAGGAAAAAATTAGGAAAAAAGCAAAAGGTAGTGGAGCAGGGTTACAATAAATGATGACGGGTTATAAAATCGATTGAAAAAGGGACTTTCAGTTAAAACTGGTGAATTATTTTGGGGGGGGAGGTAATATCTGATTTGAATGACGGCGAAGGGGCGTTATTACTTATATGATGTAGTGGTTTTAAGGGGGCCTGTTTATGATTAACAGGTTTACCTGAAGAAAAGTTCGCCGGGGCAACGGGGGGGGGGGGGGAAGTAGGTGGAATAATTCCATGTTGTAAGGAAAGTTCGCCGGGGGGGAATGGGGGGGGGAGTTAGAATAGTCGGCTTAGCCGGGAATGAAATGAGAAGAGAAAGGAGAATTCAGCGATAATAGAACGAACTAAGTGATTACGAGACATTTCCTTCTGTAATATGTGTAAATGTCGTATATAAAAGCAATTGCAAGAATTTTACGTGTCTTGTGGACAAAGGTTTAAGCGCCTTCGATTCGCTGCTAATAAAAAAAAATGAAAAGGAAGTGAAAAAGAGTAAGTAATAGATTTGTGTAAGAGTTCGTTGAAAAATACAGTAGATTGTAATTTCATGGGATATGAGCTATACCATGTTGTATGCTATCAATATTTGAACTATAAAATTAAAGGAGAGAGTGGGAACATTTGCCTATATTTATTATATACTTTATTAACATATTTAGTGCATTGCAGCTTTCAAAGAAGCAGTTCGCGTTACACCTGAGCGTAAATAAAAAAAAAATTGCTATGGCCAAAAAGCCAAAAGTTCAAGCAAGTTCTACGCAGTTCATTTGTTCTTTAAATCATTGATCTTGTTCTATCTTAGTTCATTCGTTCTTTATTTCTGTGTATTTTTTCTTCATTTGAGCGTATATGTACCAGCAAATGGGGAAAAAAAAAATATTTGCTAGTTAGGATCATAAACACACTAAGTACTTATTAGTCAAATCAGCTAAGTGATATGTTCTGACTATTACTATGCGTTTAATCGCATATTACAAAATAACATTAAAATATCTGTAAAAAAATAATTATTAGGCAAGAGATGTATTATAAATGTTCCGACGATTGAGATAGCATTCTGTAATCCTGATCTTGTTAAAAATAAAAATAACCATGTTGTATTAAAAATAAAAATGAGTTCGTTCTAACGCAGAAATGCAGTGCGAGCACTGGAAGTGGAAAGAGGGGGGAGGGGAGTCGATGAGCGTGAGAAAATGCTGGATCATGGGATGCTAGCATGTGCAATGTACGGAGCGAGGAGGCTAAAGAGGAGGTTAACGTAGTGGCGTGTTAATGAATGTTAGTGGGGTTTTTATGGCACTAGTCGTAGCGGGCTTTAAGTCTAGAAATGGTAATAGTGTCAGTCTTTTGTTTACTTCTGCCGTCGATGAAAGTTACTTCGTAGGAATTCTCGTTAACTTTGCGAAGAATAGTTCCTTTGTACTTATAAGAGGACGCAAAGGCTTTTGACACACCTGGAGTTGGAGTGGCATCTAGAATCCATACATGTTGTCCTGGTGAGTACTGTATTTTCCTAGAAGTGCTGTCTGCGTACTTTTTCTGCTGTTCGTAACGCTTATGCAGGTTGTCATGTGCTGTCTTACGTATGGATGTCAGGAGTTCTAGTCTCTGTGCGTTCGTCTGGGAAACATTGTCGGGGTTCGAAGGAAGGACTGCGTCAGCTAAGATCCTTGGGTTGTAGCCAAATAAAGTAAAATACGGGCTCTGGAGGGATCCAGAATGGATTGTAACGTTGTGGCTGAACGCTGCGCTAGCTAAATAGTCACACCATGAATCCTTCTTTTCCAACACAAAAACTCTCATGACTTTCTTTAAGTAACTAAATGAACTTTCAACTAATCCATTCGTGAAATGGGCACAAGTATCTACATATTTTAGTTGTACGCCTGTGATATTAGCTAACTCTCGTAAGAGTAAACTTGAATTGGGTGTTGAACGATCTAAATAGATCGTTTCCGGGATGCCATGGACTAAAAAGACTTTCTCAACTAGGGCTGTTGCTATGTTTTGTGCATCGTGATTAGCCAAAGGAGCTGTAATTACATACCTTGTACAACTATCGACTACTGATAGGAAATATTTGTATTTGTGCGTTTTTGAAGAGACTAAAGGACCACATACGTCAATATGAATTCGTTGGAAAGGAATTTGGGCTGGTTGAAATGTTTGCAGGGTATGTGCTTTAGAACCTTGTGGTTTCTTTGAAATCTGACAAGGGATGCAATGTCTAACCTTATCGTACACAAATTTCTTCATATTGGGGAAAAAGTAACGCATAAGCATTAAATTATATGTCTTTTGTGCACCTTGGTGACTTCCATTCATTTTGTGTGCATGAATAAGATCGAAAACTTGATTTCTTAATGCATGGGGAATACAAAGTCTATCCCTATTACCAGTTTTGATTTTATTAGTCCTGTATAAGACTCCATTTTTGAGTACATAAGAATACGAAAGCTTTTCTAGTTTAGGATTACTAGGTTTGTCTTTGTTTTCTAAAACATTAATAATGTCTCTAAAATAGGGGTCTTTACGTTGTTCTGAACTAATATCAAAATCTGCTGCTTGTGCATGAAATACTTGATGAAAGAATAAGTCATCATCATCATCATCATCATCTTTCTTGTCAAGATTAGTCTTTTCTATAGGGTTGTCTTTGGGAATTACAGGTGACTGAGTGTTTACTGTATCATTGGGAAGGACTACTGGATGCTGGACCATAAGGGAAGCAGATGGGGTAAAAAGTACAGGCTTAGGGGTGTTAGGTGTCGTAGTGGTGATGTTCAAATTGATATAAGTTTCTGTTCGTGGACTTAACTGAACTGTGTTTGAAAGGGTAGCTTTTCCCTCATACACATTTACATTTTCAATTTGGGTAAATATGTCATGGGACAGTTGGTGAGTCCTGTACTTTGATGTTAAAATACTATAATTAGGAGTACGTCCTAAATGATAAATAGTTATTGTATTGTCTTTTAGCGACATTTCGCACCTTTGCGTTCTCAAAAAGTCATTTCCTAAAAGGGGAGGGACGTTAGTTGAATCTACTATTCTAAATGGGTGCGAATATTTACGCTTTCCAATTATGATAGGAAGAACTACAATTTCAGACACACTCAGTTTCGATCCGGACACACCTTGGATTGTGGATTGTACCTTGTATGTTTTTCTTTCAGTAGGGAGAAGGTGGGAAGGATAAATTGAGATTTGGGAACCCACGTCAATAAGTAAATCTACCTGTTTTCCTTGTATGCTACTATTGATAAAATATAGGCCATTTCTCTCAATTATAGGAACTTTATCTAATCTGCTATTATCTTCGATTTCGTTCCTGCAAGTCGAAGACGATTTTAGTTTAAATCACTGTCTCGTTGTGGCTTGTAAAAGCAATTGTCGCTCTCATGATTATAACGACCGCAAAACCTGCAGGCTGAGAGGTATTTGCATCGTCGCGATTAGCCTGATCTCGACGTTGAAACCTCTTGTTACTATTACCTCTGAACTGGCCTCGTGAGTTCGACCGAAAGTTACCTCTGTGATTAGCTCTATGACTATTATTATTTCTGTAGAAAGAGGACTTATTATTCCCCTTGTTGAAATCTCTGTTCTGTGCGTTTTGATTAGCCGTTTTCGCAAATTCCAGTACTTTTGAGCAAAGATTGAAAAGAGAACTGGCGTTCATCTGTTCGGTTGAATGCAAAGCTAAGGTCGACATTTGTGACGAAAGTTTGTTTATTTCGTCACCAGAGGCGGCATTTTGAGCGTGTTCTACTCTGGCTACGGCTGGTGTCGCCGCGCAGCGGACACTATCAGAACTCGGTACATGATACATTCCTTGATACATTGCGTGGGAGTTATTTACGGGAGCCGGATTGGACTGTAGACTTTGGACTTGATGAGTCGATGGTGGGAGAAAAGGAGATGGACACTGGTTGTATGGTACAAAGTGCGGACTCGGGTTGAGTGGATTACTGGGGAGGGGGGAATAGACCTGTGCATGCGAACAGCTGTGGAGTGGTGACGGGTTGAATGTCTGGGGCAAGCTTGCCTGAGCGATTGCCTGATCTATTTCCAATTTCTCTTCCAACATACGTGAATTAATTAATGACTGCTGGCGTTCGAAATTCTGTAGGTGGGCAATTAATTCTTCTGTTCTAGCGAAATGCTTGTTGGTTAAACAGCCAATGTATTTGGCTCGCAGTCCCGTGATGATGTAAGAGAGAGTTTGTTCTTCAGTGGCGTTCGGGAAGTATTGCTGGACTAATGCCTTTTTAGCAATAACGTAGGTGTGAATGGGTTCGGTTATCATTTGTTTTCTTTGGAGTATTATCTGTACGGGATCTGCTGACAGGTACGATCCCTTAAAAAGCGTACTTAGCTCGTCTTTGATATGGGTGTATGTCAAGTCTACAAAATTGGGTCGTTTCTGTATGTCATGAAAATAAGTTAAAGCGGTGTCCGTCAAAAATAAAGGTAACATCTCTTTACGCTTAGCTTCCGACCATCCTGCGGCGTGTGCTACATTTTGGAACTTGAGGAAAAATGAGTCAATGTGCTTAGGGTCATTTCCGCTAAATGGTGCCGGGTATAATGCAGTGGGGATTGGGGTGGCCATGTTAGTGGTGGAAATTTGTACAGCTACGTTACCAGAACTATTAACAGTGTTAGAGGAAGTTGAAACGGGAGCTGGGGTACTTGCTAAGGGTTGGGGTCGGTTTCTGTCGGGTGTTGCTAGTCCAAGGACAAATTGAGGGTAATTTCTATTAGCAGACCTTAACCGTGTTAGTGGAGGGGAGGGAATTGGGGATAAAGGTCGTGAATTTATTGGATTTGCCGTGATTGCAGTTGCTAACTCTATGATTTGGTCGAGGGAGGAATCTAGGTGTTCGTGCAACGCTATCTGTGACGTATTCATAAACGAAGGTTCGTCGTGCTGACCAAAGAACAAATGAAAGTATGGGCATACAGTTATTTATGTCATTAATATATCGCTGGTCAAATAAGTATAAGCAAGTGTTCTCATTCCTGTGTGAATGATGCTTGAATACATGTTATGCAGAAGAACTAGATTTTGTTGAAAAAGGGGGGGGCTCGGCATAAAAGAAAAAGAGGGGTTGTTGTCCATAGGGTAATACACATAATTGTCACTGGGTCTGACGCATCTTAAGCGTACTGCGGGAGTATGAATTGGAATTACTAAAAATTGTCTTTAAAAATGCTTCCAAAGTGGGAGGGAGGGGGGGAGAGAATAATTTAATGTAAAGCAATTCGTACAGGAGGGTACTTATTTGCAAAAAGGGCCTGAAGCACCTCCACCATGTTGTAAGCCCGTTTTACCTGGGCTCTGAGAGGTCACAGGGAAGTTTCATTTAAACATTTAGGTAGAGCTTAATAATATTTGATGGCTGAACCTGCTCCGTTAGGAGGGTAGAGATATGGAAAGTTGGTGTAAGGTTATTCACGCTTGTTCATACCTGGTAGATGTGTGTGATGTCTTGTCCTGATGCTTCTCGCAGACCGAATCGTGACAGTTCCAAGGTTCTATCCAGCGACCCTCAGCTCACCAAACCGGGCAATCCCTTGCGCCTTGTAGCATGCTGGGCAGCGGTAACTCGTCGTAGTTCAGCAGTGTAATGTGTTGTAAAGTATCGGACTAATTATCCATGTAGCGTCGATGAGTGTCAGAATCAAAAGAGAGCGAGCTCCGGGTAGGAGCTTGCTTTTATCATTCTAGGCGTCGAAAGGTTGTTAAACCTTTCAAACGCGGTAGATCCTGTTTAGATCCACGCGTTTGCCTTTCCAGTTCCTTGTTTTACGGAAGTTACAAGTTAGCGCATTCTTGGGATCACTCGCTGGTCGGACAAGTTCAGGAAATAAACAAGTGTGAATATTAACATGACGAGGTTTTCTCGGTTTAATGGTCTCCATATCTCTACAATATATATATATATATATATATATATATATATGTGTGTGTGTGTGTGTGTGTGTGTGTGTGTGTGTGTGTGTGTGTGTGTGTGTGTGAGAGAGTGTGTGTGTGTGAGGGGGTGTATAGATAGAGAGAGATTGAAGATGGGTTTGATGGGTGACAATGCGAGAGAGAGAGAAAGAAAGGAAGATAAGATAAGAAGAGAGAGGGAAATTTTGATACAGAGAGAGAGAGAGAGAGAGAGAGAAACCGGAAAAGCAATTCAACTTAAAGAAGCAAGAAACACTTCCTGCTTCCTGCAGATGCTAATGCTCTCTTATCCCTCCGAGGAAAGACAAGCTCCGCAGTCCTGGGCCTCAGAGACCATTAAAAGTTTCTCTGCGTCGTTGCGAGCGAAATAAATTGGAGGAAAACATTCTCCAAGGCAAAAAAGAAGTGGAAGCATTTAAAATGGCGCCACCATATGATCTATAGAGGCAAATAGGGGCTATAGTCCCCTCTTATCCCGAGTCCCTGGAAAGAATGCACAAGATCAGATCAAGGAAACACTGTAATAGCATGACGTCACGAAAAATAAGTTTGTCAGGAATAAGTGACGAAAGAGACGAATGTTGCATAGAAAATAATCCTGTGGCACTGTCGTAGAATTCACAAATCTAGGTGTGTAGCAGAGCCGCCTGCATTTTAACCCCTCCCCTGCGTTGTAAAAATGTGCAGTTCTGTAGACACCTTTTGTCCATCGTCTTTATCCAGTGTGAAATGTTTGAACACTCGTGTTGAGATTAAGTGGCACATGCTGCAACTGTCTATACTTGTAAAATGTGCCACTTTATGTGAATGGGAGTGTTACCATCTTGAAAGAGATAGAAGACAAGTAATTCGTTTAAAGTTCGTGATTTTTTTACAAAGAATCAAGGAAACGAATATCATGTATTGTTGCATTCTGCGCTGACAGCGGATCGTACGTTACTGCGTGTTATGCAAAGATCTGTATCGCAACGGACGCTCCGTGGTGCATTATCACAGGGAGTATTCTGTTGCAGGACAATGCTAGGCTACATACAACACCATCCATACAGTCCGGATCTTTCGGAAAGTGAATTTCACGTGCTTGGTGAGCTAAAGCGGAAGCTGAACGGTTTGAAGGTTTTCTTCCGATGCTGATCTGTATCGCAACGGACGCTCCGTGGTGCGTTGGCCCAGAAGGTAATCTTGTTGCAGGACAATGCTACACTCCATACAGTCCGGATCTTTCGGAAAGTGAATTTCACTTTCTTGGTGAGCTAAAGAGGAAGCTGAAAGTTTTAAAGATTTTCTTCGGATGTACAGGACGCAGCCGTAGAAATTCTAACCCAGCATCCAAAAGACTTCTGGAATTACAAGACTCGTTACAACAGTGAGACAAATGTCTTAATGCTGCTTGTTTCTAACATACATATTTGACTTCAGCCTAAACATCGTCTTGGCTTACATTCTGACTCGCCCTGTTGTTATAAAATACGGTGCCAACATTTACAGACAAATGACGTCACGTGGTGGAATCTACGAGCTGGATTCCTCCCAGGGCAGTGACTGAAGGGTTTACATAAATCCCCGGACAGCACACAGCAACGACTCCCAGCTCTCGGCTCCTTTAAACTCTGCGTTTATTTGAATTTCAAATCTCGTTTCTCTCTCGTCTATTCATGGCTGGAAATCACGGTTCTCCGGCTAAAAAGAATCTAGCGTTTGAAAAGAAGTCGGCGGCGTGTTTATAAAAAGCAGGGGAAACGCGAATTCATGCGAGAAAAGCGGAAGGAAATGCAATTTGTACCATGATAACTTAAAGTTTAAAGTTGCCTCTTTGCTTGGGTTCTATGGTACTTGGTTATCAGATGAACTTGGCGGGAGTTATGAGTTTGAGTGTTATTTTTTGTTTGTTGTTGTTGTTATAAGGTCACTTTATGTGCGGTAAGGTACTGGACCTACAGTTTAATTGATTGATTGATTGAGTTGGTGTTTTAAGACCACTTTATGCACAGTAAGACTGGACGTACAGTTTAAAGTGGGATCAAAACCATTATGTGCCTCGACCGGGTATCCAACCCCGGATCATTTGATTACAAGGCAACGACGATGATCTTGACGGGATCCTCGACCAATTACTCCTATTGAATCTCCATGGCGTAACATCCCTCTAAGGCAGTGCTTCTCAACCGCTGGGCCCTGGAGTCAGTTATATCGGGCGACGAGAAGTAATCCTGTAGTCTGTAGTCCTGTAGTCTGCGACTTGCAGCCCAAGTTGGTAACCACCTGGAAAGTTGGCCTTTCGTTCGGCGTTCACTAACGATAACATGTCATCCTGTCTGTTCACGACAGTGGCGGTGCCATAGACACCCCAGAACACAAAATTTTCCACTGCCCATACACAAATCCCTCGAAAAATCACCTAAGACAAACTCTACCAAATTTAAAGTCTTCATTATTCTTAGATCAAATCATTTTTCTACCCTAACCATCCTTGCAGATGCCGATTCAAATCCTCTAATTCCACCCCGCTTCCAATTCAAACCAGGGCAATCCCGCAGCCACAGCCACAACTACGCCGATCGGAGAGGCTCAAACAATTCCATAATCCAATTCCCGGGGCCCAGGAACAAGGTGAGAAGCAAGAATTAGAAGATGAGGAACCACCTCCAGGAGCATCTAGAGGAAGATACACAATTTCGACCGGAAGGTAGGAGTCCCATCGCCACTGTTTTCTGGCTTTCGAGATCGGAGCCCGCTACTCGTTCTTTTCACCAATTGTCCTCAGGCTCAACGCCAAAATTTTGGAGGCACCCAACAGGAATCGAACCCGGGATCACTCGCACCAAGAGCACTGACCATTTGGTTTCCCAGGAGTCCCTACTATTGATTCAAATGTTGGTTTGTTGAGGGGGGGTGACCTTTCTAAAGACACCTATGATAACCTCCGTTCCACGCAGTACACCCTGGACTGCATTTTGCAGACTAACGAAGATCTGGCGTTTGGACTTGCATCCAGGACTTGGGTTATGTCCCACCCATATACAGAGCATTCCCTGACATTCGCTTCGAGACTCGACGGCAAGCGGCCCGGCATCAGCGCTTGTCTTTCCCGGTGAACGGGGTCCTGGTGAACTGTGAACAGTCGCACGCTACAGTCTGTTTCTTTCTCTCTCCCTGCCTTCGCTCTCTTTCCCTTTCTGTTGACGTTGCAGACTGACGCCAGTATAATCCTCCCTCGGAAGTTGTGTTGTTTCGTGTCCGTGTGTTGAAGATTGTGGCTTCATATGGCACCACAAAAGTTTGCATTACAACAAAGGATTTATCTTGTCGAGTGTTACTTCGGAAAGAGGAACTGTTGAGAAGTGCGAGGACGTTTTGCAATGAAATTTCCTAGTGTTCCCGTTCCACATAGACCCACTCTTATAAACCTCGTAAAAAAGTTTAGAGTAACAGGGTCGGTTCTGAATAAAAGTGGAAAGAAAAATGGGAAAATCTACAAAATAAAGTATACAAGACAATCCGCACACCATCCGTGAGTTAAAAGAGAGTATTGTACGAAAAATCGGGAGAATTACAGTTGACGAACTTGCACGTGTAAATGCCAATTTCCTTCGGAGATGCCAGGAATGTGTTGCAGCAGAGGGACATCATTTTCAACACCTTCTATAGTCAAGGTTAGTACACAATATGAAAACTGTAATTTTAATAGCCGACTCTAGCGACTGTCGCGGACTCGTTCACCGGGAAAGACAAGCTCTGATGCCGGGCCGCTTGCCGCCGAGTCTCGTAGCGAATGTCAGGGAATGCACTGTATATTTGTGACTGTCCCTTCATCAATTTTCATCTTATCACCATTCATCCCCATCTTCTCGATTAGCCAAAAGTGGCAGAAAAGCGAAGTAAAATTTACTAAATCAATCAAGTAAAGATAACTGGGGTTAGCTTACAAATATCTCGTTCACAGATCTCTATTGAGGTCACCCCAAAAAAGTTACCACACTACTTTCCCTCCTACAATACACCATAAAAATCCAGTGTTATTTAAACAACAAAAAAGTATTCGGTGCAACCGATAAGTCCTTATCTTTCTGTTCCACTGTTTCGATTCTCTTTTACCTGCGTGGAGCCAAATACGTCATCCTAAAACTCCCACAATTCAGGGCCTAATCTCATTTCCGAACGGGGAGCTTGCATCGAGTTGTGAAGATAAGTAGCTTTGTTATGCAAATAACTTGTGGACGTTCGTCGCCGTGGAAATCCATGGCCGAATCACGGCAGGCGACCAGATGCTGCAACCGACACGAGTCGTGTGACATTTAAAGTGATGAATTCGCGGGATTATTTGTCACTTGCGGGAATAGTTCCGCCGTCCGGAAATTAACAGAACGTATCACGTGTTGATGAATGCATTAGTCTAAACAACTGAAAGGGAGAGGGACAGTATTGTTACACAACACCAGAGGAACTTGTGCATGATGTCGATTGTCCACCTGGAAGAGCATTTTCCAGCGAACATTTTTACTATTAGTAATAACAATAATAAATAATCCGTGGATCTACAGCCCGTAAGGGCCTTGGCCGATCTCCCGACTGCCAGTCTCCCTTCCACAGTACTACCTAGAGGTGTGGAGTTTTTCAACCGGTAATGGGGTGACGTGTGGTCAGCACGTCGAACCCCCAGCCGTTATAGGAGATTTTCATGACCGGGTTACGCCACTCTCGTAGCTCTACAATTTCCTCACGATGGTGGATTGCCATACACAGGCCGAGAACCCAGAGACTGAACCCAGGCGGATTCGAACCCATGCCGTCCCGCAGTCGGAGTCAAATACACAGCGCCTTATACCGCACGACCACAGAGGAGGATTTTTACTATTAGTAGGCTCCAAAAATGTATACCCGGTTTCAAATACTCTGTATTTCCTTACGAGTGTTACTTACTTATTCCGATCCTCTTCTAGCTATTGGTGTCGAGATTTTAGAGAGCTCGCCATCTGTCGCTATCTTCTGCAACTTCCTTCCTTCACTCTACGAGATGTTCCTCCTGCTCAAGATACCCTTCACACCCTCGTTTCAGGTTCTGTAAGGAAAAAAACCTTGGACGAAAAGTCCCCGCGCAGCTTTCGCTTCTTCCGTTCAGCTCGGGCCATAAGGAAGCATGGTCCACTCTCCCCCTTCCCTCCACGCGGGAATACGGTGCACAGGAGTCGCGGGTCTGCACAGGTTTCTCTGCTTGTGGTTCCACTATAATCCTCCAGTTCTTGTCTCCCATGCCTTATTTTGTTCTGGATAAGTGTCCAAACCATCTGAGTTGTCCCTGCTCAACATCCTGATGTATTGGTTTTGTATTTAACGTAATTCTCATTGTTTGACTCCTGATTTTGATCATTCTTGTTTTTCCCACTGTTTTCCTCAAATATATCATTTCTACTGCTTGTAAGCTTTGTTTTTGATTGTCATTTATTGTCCAGGATTCACTTCCACATACGTTGATTTACAAAGAATAGAATCATTTCTGTTTTTTTGGCTTATTCTTTCCCAAGAACCATTTATTTATCGACTATATTTGTATCGAGTACGAGCGAGCGAAAGTAGTCCCATGCGGTACTCTAATGTACATAGCCTACTATACCATTATCAGTATTCTAATATCAGTGACATTTTTGTAGAAGTTAAATGAAGGGATCGGGTGTAAAACATGGTAAGTAACATTTTGGTCATTTTTGAGTTGCAAAGTAAAATGTGCCATCCTTCAATTTTCGAGTGAAATTGCCATGTCACACAATTTTCATTGGACTCAGTGAAGCTTTTGAAATTGGTAAACATAACAAAAACAATTTATCTACAGTATAGTTTCTAATAACCTTTTTTCTTAATGAACTCAGAAGTTACGAAAATGTCACTTACCATGTTTTACACTTGAGCCCTTCAGAAGATTACATCCATGTATTTAATGGAAACATAATGCAAAGTTATGATATCTTCTTGTAAATATAGCGTCCACTTCACGTTTTACGAAACTTAGAGCATACCCTGTGAAAATTTTTGGAACTACAGTAATGGATTAAGCTTACTCGAAAACCTGGAACTAAATATGCTGCGTTGTCAAGAGGAAGGTTGTCGTTGAATAAACCCGAGGCTGGCTCACCAGATCACCTTTCCCGCAAACTAATCCTTTTTCGAAGAGGGATGTTCGTTTCCTAACTAGGTTAGAGAGATCCATTCCACCAGATTGGCAGGGGCTTTTGAGGACTACCGAGGGACGGCCGCCATTTGCAAAACGAATGCAAATCGACTACCACAATGCATTTCGAAGCGCGGGAACACTGGTAGGGGCAAACGCCGGTGAATGATTAGCGGGAAAGCCCTTAGAGGGGGGATGACATCCGGGGAAAGGGGGGATGAATAAATTATGGCCGGTGTCTTGGGAATTTCGTGTGTACGTCACGCCTAATTGCCCCGTCTGTCTTGTGGCTTTAGCTCGATTTCCCTACAGCAAGGGTTCAAAGTGTTTGGGTGAAAGTTTTAGTGCGATGAATTATGTCTTGTTTACAGTACTCATTATATACAGGGTGTTTCAAAAGTGTGGAAACTCTAAATTTGATCCCATACCGCTTTAATACCGTTAGATATATTTAGATCTGGCTTTCTGCAATATAGAATATCGTCCGTTGATATAGTTTCAAATCCCCTTTTTTTACACTTTACTCCATACAGAATTACTCCAGAGATTGATTCAGAGCTCCAGCAAGTTTTGGAGTGAAAGTTTTATTGCGATAAATTATGTCTTATGTACAGAGTGTTTTAAAAGTCGAGTGAGCAATCCTAAATTTGATCCCACATCGATTTTCTGGTTTTCTGCAATATAAAACCTTAATGCTTTTGATACAGTAATTTCCAGAGATTAATTAAGAATTCCAGTATATTAATTATAATTACTTCTCTGGAGGAAACTAGGTAACATATTATCCAAGGGTCACCAATCGAGGTTTTACGTCTGAGTCCATATTAATCTGTAGTTTGCAACATTTGATGGGAATATAGATTCTACTGGAAAAGTGGGAAAAGATGATATTTGAGCTGCATACGTGCATACATATATCGGTTCACGGCCTGCGCAGAAAATGTTTGTTTATATAGAACGTCAACGTTATGGATGATCTCAGTCAGGATAGGCGGGAAATTAATGTAGTTGGAGAGTAGTGTGTATTGCAACTGTAATTCTGATACCATGACCTACAGTTATGACGTTGAATGTAAAGAAATAATTTCTGCACAGGCCTTGTATGAGAAGGGGATGTCTTCTAATACAGAAAAAAGTAGACGAGGGGGAAAGCCAATGACAGTTCATTATTTGGGGCAAGTAAGAAAGAAGTGCAACTTATGGAAACTTCGATAGGTATAAACATAATGCTTTATAAATATTGATTTTTAAAACTTTTACCTAAATTGTTCGAAATTGTTATTGTACTTGCCAGTGTGAGTTTAGTAGCCATGGAGCATATTGCTATCGAATAGTAAACGCAGCTCCAACTTATTATGACCCCGGACTGCATTGTTGCAGACTAACGAGGCTCTGGCGTCTTTGCTCACAGCCAGTATTCCTCTTTGTGTGGCTTGTATTGTGTTCTGTCAATGTGGTTTTGATTTTCCTTTCATCAATTTCATCTTATATCCAGTCATCCTCATCGTCGCGATTAGCCAAAAGTAGCAGAGAAACGAAGTAAAGTAAAACAATGAATCAACCCATCCAACTAATTATGCAATTTCCCCTTTAAGATCCTCTGTGCCAAGTCTCGTGGAATACGTGGTTGTGGCCTTTATCATATATGCTTCTGATTTACGTCATTCACGCCAACCAATACCCGTTCGCTTTCCTTAATTGACTTCCCTGTATGCATGCATCTTGAAGAAAAGGAGATTCTGGTTTAAGGCTGGCAACTTGCATCTTGATGTTTCCTCTCTTCTCTAGGGAGGAGGAGAGGTCGTTTATTGATTCTCCCCACACCGTGGCAGTCAAACCCGGCAAATAACAGCTGAAGATTTTGGGTTGCAGAATATTCGATGCCGAAACGTGCCTTGCAATGTGATCTCTGGCTGTGAATACAGCGCATCGTGTTTGCGGTTATGGTTTTCCAATGTGGGGAAAATGGAAGAAAGCAAAATGCATTTTCTGTTACATGACCTGTATCTCTGAGACGAGGTGCACAGGACCAGTAAGAGTGACGTAAACGTGAGGTTGTGTTCTACATCGCTATTCCCTCTTCTTCGGTTAATCGTGACGATGATGGTGAAAATATAGTGATCGCCTTGCAGTCAAGAAGTCCCGGAATTCATTCACTTATTTGGTTTATCTTTCGTCGCTTTTCTGCAACAGTTGGCTGATCGCAATGATGCAGATGTATGGTGATGATACGGATGGAGGGACATTAACAAACACAAGTGGACGTCCAAGACAACCACACACGTAACATTATATTGGTCTGGGTTCCAGAAGCCAGAGCAGCGTAAGCCTGCAAAAATGCAGCCCAGGGTATGCTTGTGGAAGATAGGTTGACAATTGACAATAGAGTCCCTTCAGAAGAACACCTCACATCCTTGTTGTTGATAGAAAAAGCGGATTCTTTCAGAGCATACAAAAATCATTATTTCTTGCGAAATGGAAAATATCAAAATCTGTTCTCATTTTTGTGGAAAAGAAATGGATGGAAAAGCCTAAACAGAAGAACAGAGATGACGTTCAACTACAGAGATTTGTAAATGACGTAGGTAACATGATGTTAAGAAAAAGCAGAAAAGAGGTATAAAGATTTATTGATAGTAGGTTATTTTACGTCGCTTTTCTGCCACAATTAGCTAACGCATGATAATACGATGAGATATGAACGAAGGAACAGTCACTGAGACATATTGCGGGTATAACTTAAGTCCTACAGTGGATTATCCTGGCTGCAGATTCAGGCGCCAGAGCTTCGTTATTCTGCAAAAGGATAGGGGGAAAATAGACATCAACTTAGTCAAATTGTCGGAGGGGTTACTTAATTCAAGGTATATGAATGATATTACCGAGACCATTGCTTCACCACCCTTGTCTACTTTACGTGTTACAGGGTTCGATTCTCGTCGTGCGTGTTCTCAGGGGGGAGCTTTTCCAACATTCCACTTGCCTCTAGGGCTCACCCAGCCCCGAATATCTTGGCTAAAGGCAACCAGAGCATGGTAATGATCACACCTCCTCCACTACGACCGAAATTTTATGGGGGCTCTACCTCCAAGTAGTTATGTACAGGGGAGAACTTTACCTTTGTCGTTAAGTGTATGTGGCGATCGAAAGAGCATGCGTGAATATTCAGTTGCAACGGGCACTCGGAAATGACGTCATGCAGATATGCACGAATGAGAGAGGAAGCTGTTGAAATATTCAGCTCCGGTGATAATTAGTCCACGGTCCGTTGCCTTGGGTGTAGAGCGTGCCTTATCACGCCAGACATGTCCAAACATGGTCATCCGGAAAACAGGAGTCGCTTCGTGTTGTACCATACGGAAGTGTACTAAAGCTGGTGTTCCGCAAACCAGTGATGGAGGCAGTGAGCGACGAAAGAGGCTCCGGCCAAGAACGTATTTAGGAGAGGGAGTTCAGGGGTCCCCCCCCCCCCCCGAAAGACTTGCTAGGTACAAAAAATTAAATAATGAAAATAATGAAATATTAAAATATTAGAATAACACAAATTAAATAATGAAAATTTACTTGTTGTTTAATCGAGGTTTTTTTTTATTTCCGCCGAACTTATTGGAAGGCAAGGATTACGTATATTGGGATCATACGACTTTGAATTACAGAACCATGGAAGATTTATGCAAGATTTATTACTACTTATAATAATATGCATTAAATATTAGCAGAAACGTTACTTTTCGTCAACTGGATCTAACATCCTTTTCTGGTGTCCAATAGAAATTCACTTCTTTATCTATTTGACATTAATTTCCTTGCCACGGCAGTTTATTACAAATTTTGCCGACATTAACTGTACGTAAGCTACAGGTAAATAATGGATATGTACTTTTGTATCACTATCCTTACCGTTGTTACCTATTCATATAATAACAATATATTGTTAATTTTAATTAATAGTATTTTAATTAAAACAATACAATTATTTTAAATTAAACATTATTACTATTATTATTATTATTAGACACTTGGTTTGGATCCGAACCCCCTGAAATATATTTCTAGATAAGTGCCTGACTCTAGCGTCTACATCTACAGTCGGTGTAATCCTCTGTAGGACTGTGTTTTGTCCACATGTATGTATGTCTCTTTACAGCCTCAGCTTTTAACCTAGATAAGAAAGTATTAGTCCTCAGAAAAATGTGTTGATTTTTGTCACTGTAAGGGCTCGTTCCCGTATAATGTGACGGATGCAAATAGTGCTGACGTATCCGAAATATTCTTTCAGTCAATCACTCAAACGTAACTGTCCCCTCAGAAAATATTCCCGCCCCACTCAAGCTATTGATTGGTCTAGATTAGTGCACTAGAAGTACCAGTTTGGTTTCCTGATCATATGTTTGTGGACATGTCTCAAGTCCACGCAAGCACTGATATCAGTTTGTTTTATAACCAGGGGACGGGTTTATATGTACTAAAGAAGTGTAAGAAATGTAAATATATGTTCAGTTATTTTAGTCAAAATATGGAATTAAATATGGACTTTGAATTGTCAAAAAAAGCAATTTTAATAAAGTAAGCTGCTCACCTAGATGAATAAAATATATTAGGCTTACATGAAATTAACTGTAATGCAAAATTCAAACACAAAAAAGAATTACCAAAATTTTTTTCAGTGCTGAATCTTGAATCAGCGTTCAATATCGCATGAAATAATGGGACGGGAGTATATTTAAAATATGAAATGGATTTCACCACGAAAGTTTGAGCTTACATTGTCTATTGTTGACAAGAATGTTACAGTCATAGACAAAACGGACAAAATATAGAGGAACGGTAAACCTTTGGTATTTAACACAAAATAAAATGTAGTATTAGCATGAAAATGGAATACATGCCGGAAAACGTTTGCAAATATAGGTATTACATGTAAAAATAACTAAAATATGTAAAAATATGAATAATAAAAAAGCATTTTTGGAGCTTATATACCACGATTCGCAGAGATAATACACAATAACATTGAGTTTAGCATTGTATGAATTTATGTATTTACATACAAATCCGTTTCCTGGTTATAACGCCTCTAGATGTCAGCATTAACAAATATTGGCAAAAATCATTCTACTTTCGCTACTCATTCAAATTAATTAGAAGTTGGATTGCGATTATATGGATGTTTATATGATATTTATACGCTTTATGCCTCTGTTACTTAGTGCAGTACGATATCCAAAAATTTCTGATTACCACCTTATTGATCATCAAGTTATCAATATAAGTAAACGTTTCCTTTTCTTTTTTTAAAAAAAAAATATTCAAAGGCAATAGTAGATAATATTTTTAATAATAGTTCGTCTATTTGCTATAACATTCAGTACAGTTTTGCGCACCTTTTAGCTACACTTACCGTCATGTTCGATACATGTGTTTTCCTATAGGTGGATTTCATGTGACGTCAGGATACGCACAGCCGCCATATTTGCGGCCAATATTATTTGTCGTTTCCAATGAAATATCTAATACGTAGCGTTGAACGAACTGCACGTTTATTTTAAATCACGAATGTTTGTGTTAGAATCACCCGCCAGCCCGCTATAATTCCATATGCTTCCAAGAACTGCTCGAAGCTACAATACAACAGTTTGTGAAGTAGATGAAACACACCTATAATAAATAGCTTCTGAATGTGTTCATTCACGTAATTAGGCAATTATTTAGTTTTGTGTATTAAACGTATTTGTGTATGTAACAAAGGATTTGGAAACGTGGGAGATATACACCATAGAACTTTTGGAAAGAAATGGTAGCAGATAGGGAGAGAATCTAGAAGACAAGAATATGCACGAAAATAGAGAAACCGAGAAAGATACAGAGAGAGAGAGAAAAAGTGACACATACGCACGCACAGAGAGAGAGAGAAGATGTTTAAAATGCGGAAAAATAGATATTTGGTTCGAATCCCGGGCTGGGAATGGGTTTCCTCTCTAATGTAAGTGTATCTTTATCAATTTCATCATATCATCACTCATCTCTCGCTAAACTTACCGATTAGCCAAAAATTACCGAAAAGCGAAGTAAAATTAACAATTGATAACTCAATACAGGGAGAACCCAAGGGAAAATAACACATAGTGGGATAGAGAATCATATGTATAAACTGGATGGAAAGAGGAATCTACAACAAAAGCAGAGAAATTGATAAGACATCATATAAGAGGAAGAGAAACTTACGTATAGAATGGAAAACAGAAAGAATGAAGAATGCAGTAACGTTAATAAAATATAATAATATTTATGATGTGAGAATGAATACATGAAATTTAAGGTGTCCGCCGTTGGAAAAGTTTGAGAAACGCAGCTGCCATGGGTTAATCGTAACTTGAAACTATGAAGTTGATTATCAAAACAGATGATGGACTGGGGATACAACACAGGACAGACTGTAACATTTTGACTTAAATGAATAACCTGTGTAGAAGCTTCTATACATACGCGCTTCAGTCCAAAATCTCCTCGGGTGCCTCATCATCATCAACAACACATTTATTGGACTTACAGCTTTACATTTGACTGTTTACGCCTAGCATAAACTTTTTGGGTGCGTCAGCACTGAGGCTATTTTGTACCCGTCACACTATACGGGGCCCAGCTCCTTATCAGAACAAAACTAAAAGCGTCTGAAAACTAAAATTTCCTTACCTTGGTTAAAAGCTGAGGCTAAAAAGGGCGCTCAGCACAAATAAGGCAAAACACATGACGACACAGAATTATACTGGCCATGGGGCCAGTCGCCAGAGCCTCATTAGTCTGCAGTCCTGGGTGTACTACGTGGAAGTGAGGTTGACTATTGGGTGCACTACGTGGAAGGAGCACCCCTTACACCCCAGCATACATTTTGAGTACATAAACAATTTTTATAAGTTTCTACACATGAAGTTCAAATACATTAAGAAACTAACTAAGTAACCCTTCTTAATTCACATTCACTCATTCATCAGGCGCTTCAAATTATCGCGTTGTGCAAGAACCATATCTTGTAATTTAAACAAAGGTGAAGCAATGACTCCTAGTGAAGAAGCATTGGCTAAACAGAAATGACGTCAAGTAGAGTTGTCTAGCGGAAGAAACATAAGTTGAGGATCGTCTCACACTCGAATTTTAATATTTTTAAAAGTTATTCTTAGCAACTATTCGTCAACATTGAATATTAGTAATATGCGAAATCAGAAACATATACTATAAGAATATTGCCGTATTTATTTACTTCTTTTACTATTTCGATGATATAAAATGTAATTTCTACAAATGAAAGTCAATTAATTTGGCATACTTTACAACATATTGAAATAATAATGTTGTTTATTGCTTACTGTCTGTTCATGCAAATAATACGTGATGTTATATTTTTCATAATTAAGCTTTGACGTGATGAATTTCCAACATGTGAAATGGCATGCTTAAAATTGCATCTTCAAGTCTAATACTTCCTGAAAACATCGAATGATTGATTGACTCTCCTTTATGTAGCCGCCCTGGGCTTCAACGTCACAATTCTGCTCCGAAATCAGCAGCTCTGTAATTTGTGAAACTTGACAGGAAAAGTTAACTGTGATAATTGATCTAAAATGACAATTTAGTGCCTTTTCCACACCATAGACACTTCCCTATTTTGCTCTTTATCGAGAATAATGACAAGAGAACAAACAAAAATTGCCCCTTTTGAGAAAGTGAAGCCGTGGTCCAATGGGAACGAACCTTTTCTTTGCTGCAAACTTATAATGACGTCACCGCAAAAAACAGATGCATATGACTTACAGTCTTGCTGCGGCAAAAGAGAATTAATTGCTTTTTCGACCGCCAGGGGGATAAAAAGAAATGTCTTGTTTAATTGAGAGAAGAAAGTAAAAAAAAAAAAGAAAGAAAGAAAGTGCTCTGCGGAGGGAAATTAAGTGACAGAAACCTACTGTCCGTCTTTCGCCGATTCGCCACCAGGCGGAAGCACTATCGAGTCGTGACGTAAGCCTCGAGGGATCTTGGGGGATTAAGGGAATTAGATATAGAGGGAAAGAGGTTCAGTGGCGACGGTTCGTTCCGCCAAATTACTCTTAGCCTAAATGGACACGTGACCGCCCCACCCCTCTCTCTATCCTTCCGTCAGTATTTGAATTCTTGTTTGTGTAGAGGTTCTTGAGCAATACACGTGCGTGCAGTGTGGTAGAGTATCGAGAAATTGTATAGCCTATAAAATAAATGGAAGTGTTGCAATTTTCAATAAACTCAAAGACGCCAATTTTCAATAAACTCAAAGACGCCAATCTTTTTAATGGTTGGTATTTATCATTATTATTATTTGAAATTTTATTAACGACATAATGTATAGTGTTAGTGACTCAACCTGTCTTATATGCTGACGATCTAAAAAACATTAGGGAAATAAAAAGTTGATCAGATGTTTTAAAGTTACAAAATGATTTTCGGAGAGTTGTACAGTGGTGAGAAAACAATGAAATGCAAATTAATCTTAGTATATACAAAGTGATGAGATGTACGAGAAAAATAGTCTTTGTTGTTTCCAATTAATTTACTAAATTTCAAAACTGCTATTGTGTTCTAGTTTTAAGAATCTAGGAATAATTATTGATTCAGCATTACTATGTGATGAACACATAAAATAAAGTAGTAAAAATGCTAAAACGTTGCACGCGGCTGCAGTTACCAGCCGTTGACAGCACGCACTGCTTCGCTTCGCACACTCCCTTTCTCATCCTTTTCTACCGTTATGCGCGGCCTTGATTTCCGAAATAGAGTGTACGCATTTCCACTGGTAGACGAAAGAACGGAGGCGCATTACAAAAAAAATACCCTTTTCACTCGACACTCTATTTGTCTTTGCAATGTCGCCACTGGGATGGGAAAACAAAGGAATTAAGCCAATTTAATATTTGATATCCTATTTAGACACGTAAATAGACTTTTGACGCACAATTACTTCACTTGGGCGAGGATTTTCACGCTGTTGTTTAAGCTCTTTGTTTGCTTTTTTGGGGGAAATTTTCATTTGCTTCAGGCGAAGAACTGAATAGGTCACTCTAGTAACATCTATACTCTGGATTTTGCACACGAGCACACCTCTATAATTTCCGCTTTAGTAGCCTTCGATCAACACTGATGATTCATTCATTCTCTCTATAAAACCTGTTTTTTTCGATGTTCGAGAGAAGTTAGAAGTTAAACATTTGGCTTCGACATTGAAGAGCAGTAGGTTGGCCATTTTTATGGAACGTAATGAGGTAATCCAAATAAATGTTCTCGTGGAAAATTCACCAGATGCTCTACAAAGAGCAATGGTTATAACTAGGGAAAGGATTTTAAGGTGCAAAATTATGATCGGGAAAGGGGAAAAGAAAGGCTCTGAAAATGTTTTCAAAAAGGTACAAGAAATGGGGCGGATAGAATGCCTTTATTTGCTCTCTTTTTCTGCGCCTTCTGTATATAGCGCGCGCGGACCGCGTAGAGAACTGTAGTTCTGCCTTATAGATTTTGTTGAAGTTTGTTTTCTCTCGCGGGTTTTGCTACATTATCTTGGGAACGTTTGGGGCTGCAATGATTATATTATACCATTTTATAGCTCTTGTTCTGCTCTACAAAATGAGACTATAGGATTTTATGTAGCTGTTCAAGAAGAGTGAAAATAATTTATTTTTCTGTCCAATTTTTTTTAACAAAACATGAAGGGAAAGGAAGGGAAAGAAAGGAAAAGGGTGCTGAAGCACAGTAGAGGGGGTAAAAAAGGGGATAAATGTGATAATCTCACGAAAAGGTGCAATAAAGTGTGTTTATTTTACTTCAAATTAGAGATATTTGTAAAGTTAGAGAATCTGCCACAGTAGGACTGAATGGAATGGAAAATAACATAAGGTAGTGCTTGAATGTGTGATACTGACAATAAAGCAAAAAAGTGCCTCCCGATTGCGTTGTGGTGACGTCGTTGCCTTGTAATCGACTGTGCTCCATGCCCGGTGGAGGCACATAGTAGTTCGGATCCCACCTTAAACTGCTGTCCAGTCCACATTAACCTAAAAACAAGCTCAACAACAAACTGGTTCATAGTGTAAATAAGTTAAACAGTGACTGAGACTTTTATTTAGTCGTAGTTTTTACTCTGTTCATTTTATGTACTTTTTTATATTTATATCTGTTTGACACATGTGTATTTTATTGTATGCAACACTTGTGTGCTAATAATTTGTTATAAAAAATGTATTTAATTAACCATTCAATATTACCAATGTAATTGGTATATTGGAATAAGATTTACTTTACACCACACTTATTTTGGCTTATGCTGACATGACTTATGACATTAGCACTAATAATATTAACTAATGAAAATTAATGTTGATTTTTATATCAATGATAAAGAACATAACGCTCGAAATTCATGCACTCAGTACTAAGATACGATTAACTCACACTATAGCGAAGAGTCAAATGTCTTATTGTTTTACGGCATCTTACTGATATCTACATTTTCTCAAGTAATGTAATATTCCTCCATACAAGTACGATATGCTTGTCTATCCAGGAACAGCCCACATTTTGTTGCAAGATTGCCAGGTCAAGTAAGGCCTTGCATCCAATCTGTATCAAAAATTGCTGAAAAAACAGAAAGATTGTGACGGACGCACCTCTATAGATTCCACCATATTCGAGTACGTGTTCTCCCTTTCGTGATTCGACTCTCTCAAAGCTAATAAGTGTTCCATGAATGTGGACTCATGTCACGGACAACACACAGATGGCATCACTCAGCGTCTGTCTCGTAATTATCAAGACTGCGTTGTCAACACGACTGTCTGTTGTTGTGCAAAACCACAAATTACCAAACATGCTCTTGTGTGCGTTGTCAATGGAAGATCTATTAATGATCAATAGCTTGTTACTCCACCAATGTTCAAGTAGTGTTACCCGTAATACATGTTATAGTCAATGTGCATAGATAAAAATAATTCATACAGAATTGAGAGTGTTTTATTCTACACTCGCAATTCCTTAGTTGTGCTATATAGGCTTTAAAAAAATCTTTAATCTTCGCTGTAGTTACCTAATTCAAAATAAGGAGAAAATCAACATGAATGTGACAACTGTTACCATGTTATTCAAGAAAGACTTCCCTTTGAATTCACATCTCTATTCCAGAGTTTTGTAGAAGGTGTGCACTTGATTTTGCAGTGATGTTTCGTACATTTTCATGAAATAAAGTTTCACTTATCTATTGGAAATCAAGATATTTCTAACTTCTTGTTTGAACTAATGTCCCATTGACCTCTTTAGTAATTGAGGCATTTTATCAAAAAAGAGTGAAGGAAACTGCCCAGTATACGGTATTCATATTTGGAAATAAATGGGCTCTTCTACTGACAAATTCCTGATTTGTGTCTCGTGAGTAGCGTGCTACGGAACTAGGAATCGGAGATTCGAACAGTGGGTGTTTCGGATCACCATTAATCCTCATCATCCCGATTAACCCAAGCCGTGTAAGGTAACTGAGAAAGAGAGGCACTTTAGGTGTAACTACTCTGTTTGGTCTGATCGATGCGCAATTGTTTTTTAAGGTGACGTCATTTCCGCGTCTCTTCTCCAGCTATATGGGGGACTATTCACCGGATGTTTACATTTCCGTACTTCCTTGGCGCGGGCTGGAACTTTACTTCCGGTTTTCAATAGAATAGCATGGAGTTCAAAGGTGTAAAGGCAGTGTCTTAAGAAAAGGCGACAATCATTGCGTGGCTTGTGGTTACAACACAAGGTTGGGAACAAATATTTTTTTCTCGGGTATCATCTATACATGGTTTTCAGACAAATCCGAAACGGAAAAATCAGTGAATTGAGGCAGTAAAGCAAAAAATTGGACACAAACACGAGGGAATAGGCTCTATAGTCGACACTAGATCACCGGAGTAATTTAAATTAAAATATTTTACGTGTTTCAAAAGTCAAAATCATCTAACGCACATGTGTCGACTATATTTAAAAATCGAAACGGTTTATAATCATCCAGAATTCCAAAAATTATAATTTTATAATTTAATGTAATCAACGTAAACTTTTATTAGTAAAATAAAGTATTTTCTTGAACGACGCTTGCAATAGTTAATAATAAAATACAATAACTTGTATTGTAACTGTTGTGCTGGATATGCACCCGAATAGCATAAAAAATAAAATAATAATAATAATAATAATAATAAATTTCGAATAAAATTTATTTATTTTATTAGTTTACTAATTATTTATTGTATAACATTTATAACTGGTAATTATTATTATTGTTATTATTATTATTGTTATTATTATTATTTCTACTATTCTACTTTTATTACTGGCCTTTACCCTCTACAAAAATTTCTGACGACGCTCTCTCTCTAAGCCAAATGATAAAATTAATCTAAAATTAAAGGGGCTGTATTTGATTACACAATGTCGAAAATTATACAATTTACTGTTGTAAGTATTTCAATGTTTATAATTTATGTAAGTTTTATTTCAACCTGCAGAAGTTTTAACACGAAACTGTTTGTAGAAGATCAACATTTGTTGTTCCGTAAATCTTCATCCAAAGGATCAGGGAAATTGCCAATCTTTTCTAGGTACCTTTGTTTCTCTATATCACTCAAAACTTTCAAGTGATCAATTTTGTATCCGATCTTTTATAAAGAAAATAAGCTCGGTGACGATCTGTATTCCACTTGTTTACATTGGAAAAATTCCGAAACCGGAAGTTCTTTCCCCGCCATCTATAATCGAATTGCCTGATCGATTATTTTTTGTTTACTCAGGAATAACCCCCATACAATTCTGTCTCAGAATGTTTGTCGTACTTGTAAGATTATAATTTGAGTTATTTTTTGTGTTGTAGGGTCAATTCTAAATATCTTATTTCAAAGCTAACTGGTTTTAGATCATGTGAGGAGTGCTCTCCGAAACTAGTATTAAAGTTACTGGTTAGTTTAGTCCAGAGGAATATGCTGATACAAAGTTCTGAGATAAACATATCGTATCCTATTCAAGGCTGTTTTTGCAAGGTAGGATTCTTAGGATAAAAGTATATGCTTCAGCGTAAGCCTTACCGTGATGACGTCACAGCAAGGCAGAGGTGCTGTATTCACGGTAGGTTAGCAACAGCGTGTAAGGTGAACGTTAAGCAAGCCTGGAACCAGCGAAGCTTGAAACTTGAGGCAACTGGTCTCGAGAGTTTCGAAGCGCCAGCCAGCTCTGCCAGGATTAAGTTTAAGTTCGCCTTTTAATTCGGACAACGTTCAGAGGATTAGCGCGCAGAGAGTGCAATAGAGATATCAGCGCCTTTGTTTGTTACAGGATTATAACTAAATTATGAGAAAGTTTGAAGTAAATGAAGGGATATTTAGATGCATGTTTGCGACTAAGTAATGGTCGAGCCACTCGAGTTTGGAATGTATGATTCGGATGTTTTAAGTGTCCTTAATTATGTGATTATCATCAAAGGCGTCCGCAAAGAGGGGTCAGACGGACACTTGCCCCCTTCCCTTCCAGAGATATCAGAAAAACTTTATATAATTGGAATGCTTAAATTGTAGCGTGAGAACATGAATGAGGGGTATCGTGAAAGACAGCAGAATAGGTGGTGTCTGTGCATCGTGAAAGAGTACAAAAAATTTCATTGATTGATTGACTTGTTGTTTTAAGTCCACTTTATGCACAGTAAGGCTAATCGGGACTGGATCTACAGTTTAAAGTGGGATCAGAACCACTATGTGCCTCCACCAGGTATCGAACCCGTGACCCCTTGATTACAAAGTGACGACGCTACCACTGCGCCATCGGGGAAGCCCGAGAGTACAAAAAGACAAGGACCTGTTCATCAACAAAGTGATAGGTGTTTATGGAAAGGAAACCAGTCAAATCCAGTTTCTATTTTAATAGTGGACTCAAGCCAAATCCGGTTTCTATTTAAATAGTGGACTCAAGTCTGAACTTGAGAAAAACGTCAAGGTGCATTTAATTAATTCAATTTCAATTGTATGATTTGTAAAAATATATTATTAATAAAAGGTAAAATGTCAGTTTTTATGACTGAAGGACACTGCCGCCACCAGTTTTCTGCAATTCTCTGCCACACAGAAACCCGGGTTCGATTCCTGGGGAGGGTGATTTCAGGGGGGAATTTTTCCTTCGATGACCTTGCTTGCTGCGGCTCTGATGTTCACACGGTCTAATAAATGTGTACCTGGAAACAACTTGACGGGAATGTAAAGACCGCCGGAGCATGGTGCTGATCACACCTCCACAAATTGTCGAGATTGTAAATGTGTGGAGTCCTACCTCCACATGCTCACGGCATGCTCCTTTTCTGTCCCCTTTTAAACATATTTTTCTTCTGATGACACGAACATGACGTCAGTATTTTCCACCTCGCACATTTTTCCGACTTCCTACTCCCCTGGGAAATACTGTGGGCTCCCATGCTTATAACCACGGTGGTATTTGAAGGCAAGGATGCTGTGAAGTTTTCCCTTACTGGTACTCCATTCCCACCCCCAAACCCAACTTTTTGGTTGCTGATTTTTAGCACTTGGAGGGAACTGCATTCGTAGTTTATATACGTAAGCTGTTCAATAAAGAATGCTCATTATTTTTTATATTCACATGATTCCTCGTGCTGAAGTTTTACTTTATGTTATATTGTTAACTGAATGTGTAAAGTACACACGGTACTAGTTTCATTGTTTTGACTTCGGTTGTGCGTCTGTGACAACCGTGTAATTTGAGACATGTTCAGTTCAGCTTACGACAATAATGATTACTCTTTATTGAACAGCGCTCGTTTGCAATGCTTCAGGAAAAGTCACTGGAATTTCCCCCTAACTGGATTTTATTAAAATACCACACTGTTGGTAGCATATTGGATAAAAATAAAAGAGCTGAGATTGATTGATAAAACTTCAAATACCTTCCCACCTCACTGTACCGCCAAATATATTCCCGTTTCGTTATCTCCAGAATAATTTGATACGTTGTTGGTTTCAGATACGCAGTGCAAACCGCGTTGTGTTTGGCTACCCTATGATTTACGTGACAGAAAGTCAATTATTAATCCCCTGACCAATCAGATCCATCATTTACTTTGAACGTGACAGGAAATTCCGAATTGAAACGAATTTACCTTTAAATGATGCATTTTCGCGGTCACAAATACCCTCTTTCAATGAGCAAACGCTATTACCAAGTTGGTGAAAGTTCGGGTGGGGGGGGGGGGGCGAGTCACATTATGATTGGTAAATTTGATCGGCTCAGTTATTTTTAATGCATCATAAACCAATCGAAAAGTCTGTGTGATTACGGGTTTAATTTAATTGTCGAATTCAAACATGCCCTGGAGGGGAATGAAAATCGGGGTTTCGTCTTCCATTGGGACGTATCGAAGAAACTGTGACACCAAATTTTTACATCGTCACGAGTTATATGTTTGAATCACGTATTAGTTCAATTATTATTTTTTGAATAATCAGTTAAGTATACTGTCCGACCGTGAAAGACGAGATTAGCTCGAAAGGACGCGTCTACTCGTGAAATGCGATGTCGCTAGAAACAACGCTGCAAGACCCGATTTGGACGGTAGCAGTACCCTTTAGCATTTTTGCCAGCATAACTGCTTCCAGAACTCTTAATGCATTTTGTTTAGCAGACATTACTTTACACAGAAACATTTCCTTTAACATTCCGGTTAGCATTAGCGATTGCGTACGAAGCATGTAGAGATCGTTAGATAATATATGCAGCACGAATGGCATACGAGATGAGCCAGTGCCCGGTGTTTACAATTGCAACAAGTAATTTATTCTTCCATACTTGCACTGCATACGCTATAAAGTATGTATTTAAGCAGTGCCATTGATTTGTAACTAACACCTCTTCAGAGGAAACGTTATTCTTCTCGGTTGAATAGTTATCGGCATTTAAAAATGTGAAGTGATACATTGTTAACATCTCGCGCGGCCGCCATTACACCTGCACTCGTGACCTAGAGGTCGCTTCTGATTGGTTACGCTACGAAAAATGATACGGACCGAGCCTATCCTTGAGAAATGCCATGAAATATGCCATGGCATCTGAAATGCCATAAGATTTCTCGCTTTACAAGGTAGTACGAGTATTTTGGTCATGGCACTGTCGCACGCTAGGCAGAAGTATGGATGGGCGTCATCAACAATAATTTGATCGAGCCATTTTTCCTGTCCCAAATCTTAAATGGCATCACTTTGCAATGAACATTTTTTGAGGAACGGGATGGCAATGTTGTTGGAGGATGTGCCTCTAGCTACAAGACGTGACATGATTTATCAGCATGATGAATGCCCAGCTCGATCCCCCGATCGATTTGACGCCTTGCGACTTTTACATTTGAAGCCACATGACAAGACACCGGTAAACTCGCAAGAAGAGCTCAGGGAGAGGATCTTAACAGCTGGTCAACACATCAAGGACACCATCACATCACGAGTTAAGAGACCAAATGTCCGTAAAAACCTGCGTGCCTGCATTCGTAACGGAGGTGTCCACTTTGAGCAAGACGTGTAATGTTCTTTAATTGTATTGTTCATTGATTCCATTCACATGAAGATGAATGAAGTATTATTTCTTGTACACAAATGTAAATGTTAGCAACATTTGTACCTTCTTGGATAGCTGATGACTCAAGGAAGTAATTTAAGTAATCTGTACGCTTCGTGTCATACCATTTTTGTTATTAATACGTTGCCAAGTAAACTAAGAGTGCATTTTTTATCATCACTTGTAAGTTTAGATCCACCCGTTACTTACATGTGATTGTTATTTGGGAAAAACTTTTTTTTTTCAACGAACCACTTATTTGTTAGCTATCAGAAAACCCTGAGATATGTGCCATACAATGAGCAGTTTTTTCTCAATTCATCTTTTTATGTGGAAAATTGTCATTTTTAAAAAGAAAACATTAGAAATTCGATTATCTGGAAAGCAACTAATTTTCAGACGGGGTATCATACGGTCAAATTTATTGCAAATTGTCTCTACTTTAACCGCTTTCAGGGAATACATCTAATTACATGTCACCCTATATACATATCATATCTATAAATAATGTAGTAGGTACATAACTGGCACATCGTAATGAAAGAAACAATTTTGCCGATCCCCGTGGCGGAGTGATTAGCACATCGTGCTATGACGCCAGGGGTCCTGGGTTCGAATCCTGGCCTGGTCATGGATGTTTGTGAGTATCAATCCATCAATTTCATCATATCATCATTCATCCTCATTTTCGCAAATTAGCCAAACGTGGCAGAAGAAGCGAAGTAAAATAAAGCAAATCAATGAAGAAACAATTTGATTTAGATAAAATGTTCTCAAAACTCGAGACGAGACCGAAATATATGTCGGATCACAAATCAGTTTCCTTCAGAAAGTAAGTTTAAAATGTAATGAATTATTTTCTCAAATATTAAGTAAGCTGACGTTGATAAAATTTTACCCTTATACACGTCTTGGTGACTATTTATTCAAATTGAAAGTGTATATAGGTCAAAGGTGATACCTAGTGGGCGGGGAGCATGATAAATACATCGACCAGTCTGACCTTTACTCCCTGAAGGAAATATGTAAAGCAAACAACTCCTTGCTTCCAGAGTGCTACTTTACTATCACTTAGACAAGTCCCAACGTACATTAATGCTAATGACACGTGCATATTTCGTGAATTCTGTTCTCACTGTTGCATTTAGAGGTAATCATTAAAGCTTTTACGAGCAACTTGAGCATGAAACGGTTGGCAAGCAGCAGAGATAAGCTTAAGCTTTGAGATTTCACTAACGTGGAAAGGCAAACATAACAAACGTTCATTTCATTTCTACCTTCGTATTTTTCCATTTCTGTGCAAGGGTATGTAACTTATATGTGATAATTATGTGAAGATTATAATCTCCTCGCCTCACGAAAGTTCAAATTGCGGTTTTTGTGTTTTAAATGATTTACTAAAACTTAAAGAAAGAGATGAATTTGCTACATGCTGTGTGTTTAAATCCACAGAGCGCAAACCATTGCTTGGCAAATTGTCCATGGCCATATAATTTAAATTTTCTCTTGCATCGTACGTGCTTTTAAGGGTAAGATATTTACACATGCTGTTACAGAGGTTTTCAGCAGCTTGTTTGTCGTTTGTTTCAATTCTTGAAGATCTCATTGGGTAAAACTAAGAGAAAAATCGTTTTGCAATATTTATATAAATGTCTGCATATGTCTATAAAAATAAGCGGGCATTACAGGCCGCAAATGTCGGCTTCTCCGTCAGCGCCGCCCGCCACGCTTCTCCCGATCTCTCGGCTGCAGATCGAAATGGACGCACGGTATTTTCAATGGCATTTTCAGCTCGCAAACTGTAGTTAGAGAGGTCAAAATTATTCGACCTGTTCCTCTTTGCTCTCCTCCCTTCTCAACTATATTTCAACGGTGTTATTGCCAAGTTAAGTTCCAAGCAATTCCGTAAAATTGCTGTATTCTTTGTTAAGCTCTCAAGATGCCCTCCTGACAGATTTAAAAATAGTAGTATTTGGAGATCTCTCAAGATTGAATAATAGGTTTCTAGACGCCATCAGTAATTATGCTGACCGTATTACGTTCCTAATCGAACTAAACGTATAGTGTTCGGTTTAACTATTATTTAGTTGGTAAATCTTATAGTGGTGTAACATATCAACTTTTTCAGATGTAGGAGGTTGAGGAATATTTAAAGGTTTATTAGGCTTATTATCTTTATCTATTATAGTTGGTTCTCTTTTAAGGTGATTAATTTTTTCCATAAATTTTTATTGTTATTATTCCATTTCACTTAAGGATTGGGACAGTTATTTGTATTTTATTAGGGGGATGCTTTGGATATAATATTACATCATTTTTGATTGAAAATTCTTCCTTCTTTAACTATAAAATAGTTAAAAGTATTATGGGTGTGTGATTTCTTCCTTATTTATCTTCTGGTGGTTTAATTAATAGTTCGTTTGTTGCTGGAGAGGAATATATTAAATCTGTGGATGGAGTGAATTTCTCGAGGGGCAAGGGGTACATAAATTTAGTAAACATTTGTACAAATGACAATAAACAATCGCGTGCTGTGATAACGTGCAATCGTTAAACCTGGTTACATGTTAAACTGTACATAAGAGAGTTACAAACGCAGTAAAACAAATAACAATAAAAACCAATGGATTCAAACAAGATGGAAGATGGGGATCATATGTCTCTGAATTCCCTGAACTTGCATTAGGATGGTCAGAAGTTATTCGTCTCCACAGACATAAAAGTAAATGAATCACTTGAAACACAAAATGCATAAAGTCTGTAGCTCATGCCATCTAATTTAAACAAACCTTTCAGCTCAAAACGGCAGTCGTTCTCCTCCTCAACTACGCACCATATTTCTAGGCTGCTCAAGTCAAAAAATGCAATTTTACAGCAGACACATGTTTATTCTTTTAACATTACTGATATGATATACATCTTGGATCATCAATGTTTAGAATCTTTATACATGTCCAGGATAAGAAACATACTTATAATATTTACTTTAATTGATTCAGTGATGAAAGAAACAGAAAATAGCAGTTTGTCACTTACGTGCCTTTTCTCGAACACCCTAGACTTCAAAGTTTAATTTTCAATTTGTATCGCAACCGATGCTCTCAAAATTCCAAAGAATTCCCCGCCCCCAAAGTGTAATGGCTTAGGTTTACACCCAATCAATCGAGAAAATAGGTGATTTTTTTTATTTAATTAAAAGTCAAATTCGCATAAAGAAAATAAATTTTGTTTAAATGTCAACTGTTCGCCCATATTGAATATGCAGCTGCAATATTGAAAATCAAAATTATAGCGTTATCATTTTTTGGATATTTATGAAATTACCTAATGATGTTATTTTCAACTACAACAAGAATTCTATGACAGAAATTAACTTCAAGTTGGAATCCAATTAGAAATGAATGTAGCGTTGTGCAACGTTTAAATAACTTTAGTATGCAAGAGAACTCTTATCTCAGAGCGTCGGAATTCGAGCATTTCTCTTTTGTTAGGGGCTACTAATTCCTCCGCTCTTGAAAATAAGCTTTTCCAACATTGCAGCATCTCCTGGCAGTTGTGCTATTCCCACATACCATTGTCTTCGTTGGGAGGGAAATAGCACGCTAGTCTCCGATCTTTTTTATCCTCTCTACACTGCTGCCACCTGGTAATCCGTTCTAAAGATTCATACGATAGCTGCATGCTACCTCCGTCTCTCTACTGATCCCCTTAACTCAGGGTTGCCAGGTATATGGTATGTGATTGCTGAACATCATTTTTCCAACGAGAAGACGACAGAACACAGTTCACTAAAGTAATATTTGTATTTGATATTTAGCGTCGCTTTTGTGTTATTTTTGGCTAATCGCGAATATAAGGAAGAGTGGTGTCATGATGAAATTGATTAAGGATACTTCAAAAAAACACCAAACCAAATCCGGGATCTTCGGTGAGGAGATCGAAAAACGGACACTTACATTTTACCAGTACATATATTCAAGGTGGGTACATAACAGGGAAGTCAATTACGCACGTCGTATGCTCATTTGACGTGCATTGAGGATGATCAAAAACTCACGAAAAGGACTAAATATATGGGCATGTATGTTATTTATGAGTGTCCCTTCGTCAATTTCATCATGTCATCACTCAATACTCATCTTTGCAATTAGCCAGAAGTGACAAAAAAGGGACATAAAGTAAATTAAATCAAACAAGATTAAAACAGGAAGAGCCACGAAAAACATAGGCCGTAAAATCAGAGTTCAGTACTGGATGAAGCTAAAAAATTTACATTCACCCCAATTGTTTTCACGAGTCCACGCTGGAAGTACCGTCCAATGAGACACGTTTTATCAGGCAAATTGTCCATCACTATTTTAATTCATATTCCTGATATTCTGCCCGTTATAAACAATCTAATTGTGCTGACGCTGGTGCAGAGGTTGTCATCTGAATCGTTTGTGCTTTGTTTCAATTCTCGAATCTCGCATTGTGTAAAACAGAGTGAACGAACATTATGGTGAACATTGTGCCTGCTAATATTTACAATTCCGACTCTATAGATCAGTGAAAAACAAAAAAAGGCCCGAAGCGCCATTCAACAGATTTCTAAGCATAATTAAATTGGGGCTCGGGAACAACCGCGTTGTTCCTTTTGCGTTGAATCCGTTTCGTTATTATTTCTTTCGCCCTCAGTCCTGTGTTATGTTTCACCGTTATTCCCTTACAAGCTTGGTCTGCTTAACCGTTTCGCGGTTATTCCACCACCCCGATAAATGAGCACATTTATATGAATAAAAGAAAAATGCAATGTAAAATTTACGATTGCAGTGTGTTATAATTTATTTTAATACAGAACAATTTCTGCTTACATTTTTGTTTACATGAAATTGCTTGGGTACAGACTACGACTTCTATTGTTTTTTCCCCGCTGTTTTGCTTTGGAAATACGAACATTAGCTGATAATATTATATCAATTTATTGTGCATTAACTGGTTTAATATATTTCTAATTTTCAGCATGTATTTATTGTTACTAAGTAACCTTTATCGGAATTTACTAAAATTCAACTACATGATGCATGCTGAATTGCGTATCCCTAAATCCAACTTCCCAAAGGTCTCCACGTGACGTCATACCTGCTCAACCAATACATCTTCACTGTCTGTTATTGACTCTCCTCTCATCCACCACCCAGGAATACAATGTGGACACAAGTTGTTTAAATCGAAAATTCTTTCGAAAATACTTATAAGGAAATTAACCGTCACTATTTCTTGCCCTATTATGAAGAAAAGTAATGAGGAGATGTAAAATTTAATTTATTTCAGACGTCGCGTTTCTCGCTACATCTATTTCACACAAGCAAGACAAAGGAGCATAGTTCTTTAAATTTTGCTTTTAATAGTAGTTCTCTATTTCAACATTATTTTTGTCATAAAAGTGCAATAATCATTGAATTTTCTTATTGCTTTATGCTCATATTTAATATTATACTACTTAGAACTTTTGCATCATGAACTAACTCTAGATTCATTGAATGAATTAAACTTTTTGAGTGCATAAGCGTGTATGGCCATTTTGTACCTTCCTAAGTGCACGAGGAAAGATCTCCTTATCTAAAACCCTTACCTTGAAGTAAAGAAAGGGAGTGTAAAGAGCCCTTTGAAAAAGGTTAGGTGCAAGTTGTAAAAGGACTTGCACAGGACAAACACATCTTCAACTAACAAGAATAATTCAGTTACTTTTAGTTAACAAATTCTTTAAAAGGCTACTGGCAACCCTTTTACCATTTACGCCTTCCACCCTCTTTACTTCTTAAAACCCGTCACACACGTTCTGGCGCATCTCTGGCTGAAGATGACCAGGGTTTAAGAGGGAACATAACAACCTACGTCCACAGACATCAGCACCATCTGCCGACGATATAACTAAACAAGATTACAGAGGGAGAAAGCTGGAAGAAAATATGGCGTCGTCTTTCTCCGCAATGGTCTTTCACTCTCCCAATATCTTGCTGCTTTATGTTCCATGGTTCGGTTTTGAATATCCGAAGAGCGTGATAGGAATTCGCAAAGAAACCTTTCTCCCAAATCGCTTTCCCGTCGATTCTGTAATGCTCCCAACAGATTTTATGACGTGATCATCCCTTGAACGTGCAGAGCACTGAATTGTGTGTAACACGTTCGATTGGATAGTGAGAAGGGCGGCAGACATTGTAAAAATGTAGAAAATAAAACATTCTCATAAAAAGTCTCCTATGGGTAGCCATGAGCAGTGTTGTATCACAGGAAATCTTAAACGGGGTATGGTTTATTGTTTAGCAGTCAATCCTTTACAGCATGCATACCTTTTTGCTTGCGAAGTCATGTTAGCAGAAATTAATTTTGTTTCTTTTTTTAGGGCTGTGTGAAGTTGTATGCAAGGGTTAGACAAAAATATGGAAACACCTCTTCGAGCGAAGTGATTAAATTGATGCAGTTCGCTGTCATCTAAATCGGACATGGTGTGACATGCGTTGGATTTCCCTGGCAATGCCCATATACAGTAGATAGCATATGAAACATTGATGGTCCAACATCAGAATTAACTTATGCAGTTTTATGAAAATAGCGTACCATGCAATGTTAGTTTTCGTTCAGTTGGTACAAGAGTTTTAAACACCTCCACTTTGCCACTGGCACATCCAATTATATAAGTAACAATCCCCCTTTCGTAGACTGTAAATTTTATTTATTTATTTGTTTGTTTCCTTCAGCAGACAAATTATCTCCTTTTACAGAAGGTTGCCAATTAAAAAAACACATAACATAATACAGTGAGACATAACACAGGTAGAACACATACACAAATATAACGTAATATAAATTACTAAACTATACTATAGAATAATATAACACCCAATCAGCAATTTAGAAGCGCTTCACCCAAAACAAGACCAAAAAAACAAACCAGATGTCATTTTTATTCATATGCAGTGATATATTGCTAAGTATAACACTAAATCTGATAATTTATGTTGTAAACGCTTCTCTTAATATTATTTTGTACTCATTGATTGAGATACTAAAATCAAAATTAGATTGCAATACAGATATTTTGTTGCACGCAAAAAACATTCTAAATAGTGGTGAATTCTTGAATCTTTCTGTTTTATGAATATCATAAGATATCAATTGCCGCAGCCTTAAGCCACGTTTCTTTGCTTTGAAACATATCTTTTGGAGAAAAGTAGGGTTATATATGATGCCAGTCATTGTTTTGTGCAGAAATATTTGTTGTGTTATTTCCCTTCTATTCATAAGACTTTCATAATTAAACTCATTAAGTAGGTCATTGTATGATAAGTTATTATAATATGATGGTACATTATACTTTTTGTAATACAAATATCTTAAAAATCCTTTTTGAATTCTTTCAATTATCGGCTTGAAAATGCTTCATTTTTTAAAAAAAATAGTATAGTAGAGTGGTTCTCAAACTGTGGTGCGGGTACCAACAGGGGTACATGAACTACTTGAAGGGGGTACGCGATCAGCTTGGAAGAGAAATGTCGAGAATACCTACACGACTACATTTTTGCTGCAGGTATGTAGAGAAGACTTCATGGCTTTAACACTCACCAGGAAAATAAGGCTGAATTTTGTCACTGACACACTCATCTTTTTCATGTGTTTTGAAATTAAATACACGTTTGAAATCTATAATAGGCTAAATTTCTAGCCGAATTTCCGCTTCAAAGTTTCAATTGCATTACGAGACATGAAGAAACTGAATCAAGATTTACAATTTTAAAAACTTCAAAATTGTGCTTGACAGTTTGTTTGCAAACTTACTTTTGTTGTTTACTTTTTTGCAATAACTCTGTGGGGGGGGGGATATGTGAAAATTAAGGTTTTTTTTATGTACTTCTTAGCATGCATGTGTTTCACATTTTTAATTTTGTAACTAATCATAAAGATTGTAAATGTAGGAACACGTAATAAGATAATAAACGTAGGATTCTAATGTTTATTTCTCTACCATCTTTTCACACACAGGCCAAAAGCTATTTTGCACTATTGCAGATATACGCCTCCAACATATCAAAAACGCCTCAGCTATCAGGTAGCCAAGAAAGATCCCCAAAAACCACTATTCAGAGAAAATATATTGTGTGGGGATTGCATTAGACGTTTCGTTAAGACTAAAGGGTACTATGAGAAAACAGTTCGAAAACCACTGGTATAGTATATTTAATATTGGCGATAAAAGTCCTTCTAAACTGAATTTCTTTCTAAGTTAAAATATTAAGGGGAGCAACTGTGTCACCCATTGCACTCCAACACCAACTCCTGCCCACCTCTGTTCTGTTAACATGATCAATGAAAGTGTTTTTCTGATTGTATTTCTGTAATAAATGTTTTATTATATTTTAATATTGATTCAATGCACGAGCATTAGGGAACGGAAATTTAGGCAAATAAATGTTTTTTTTCTGCCATAAGACAGAGACCCTCGTTTTTGCCAAAATTCTGATCATAGCCTTATATGTCGACACAGCAAATTTTATTTTACATAAAAACACATATTTTCCAGTTTTCCGTATGTAAATACATATTTTGCAAATTTTCATTTTAAATACATAAAATTGCTCATTGACTTCTGCTTCCTCGAAGAAAAAAATGTTTATTCTCCGCACCTCTTTCATGTCGAGAGTGCTATGTTTGTTTTGTCTTTGAACACGCTCGCTGGTAGACTCTGGCGCCTCGCCTACGATCCTATTGGGGGAAAATATTACCCCCACTGGATCTAATGCACAAGTGCTAATGTCTAAATGTACATACATTTTTGGGAAAACCAAGTTTTTCAAACTTTGTGCCAAATTGGCCGTGTTTTGGAAGGGGACATAGAGGAAGAGAAAACTTTGGAAAACTTCATCGTTAGTGACATTTCGTGCTTCAAATATGCAAGAATTGTTTCTTGTGACGTGGAGCGATCTTTCTCACAATATAAGATGCTTTTTAGAGATAATCGTCACAGATTTACAATGGAGAATTAGGATAAAAGACTATGGTGATCCACTGCAACTCTTCCAAAAAATAGCTCTCTAAGAGTTAAGCATTTAGAAACTGATTTCAGATGTTTGAAATGCATGTAATATTTTGTTTTTGTTACCAAATGTTTTCTATTTGTGTCACATATTTTCCTGCTTTTATCACATATTTTCAACATTGATGACACATAAAAAAATTAATATTTCTGAGTTTTTTTTAGCACATAAAGTTCCGTTCCCTGATGATCATATCGTTACGCATCCCTCATTTTCATTTTCGAGTTACGTTTAGCTAGGCAGCCTGGCAGGAAGTATAGGAAAGTGTTAACTTCAGCACCAGCTCAGCGAAAAGCATTTGCCAATATTTGCAAAGGAAAATTGATGAGAGAGAAAAAGGGGAGGAGTTTTGATGAGGAGGATTGCAAGGGGGATCTGGCTCGAGAGAGACAGGGGAGTTGGTCTTGGGTTTTGGAAGAGAACAGGAGAGTGGTTGGGAGTAAGAAAAGGGGTTTTGAGTTTTGGAGAGAGGAGAGTGAGTTTGATTTTGAAGGAGATTCAGGCTGGATGCAGACTTTTAGAAACTTGTTTGGAAGTGGAGTGCAGCGAAGCTGAGTGACAATTTAAGAGGCGAACTTCGGCAAGCGAGTGAGAGTTACTTTACAAATCCTTCTGTCCACGCTTCTAAAGAGGGAGAGACAGGTAATATACTTTTATAATGCCATCCTTTGCCAATGCAGACTTAAGGTCATAGTAACCCAAATCTAGAGAGTTGCCATTTTATAAAGGATTCTGTAAATTTAAGTTTATTCAGGTACCTCCTGCAGTTAGCAGATGCAGCCAAGCGAGAGCTTACGAGCTACCGCTAACCCCCAATAGAATAATTACTTTCATCTAAAGGGCCCCAGGTTTGATCCGGAACCTTCCTTCTGTTCACCTGTGTCTCAAGACGATATATAAAGTAGACCTTTTCGATCTGGTAATATTTTGGGTTGGTCACTCTTTAAAGGTAAGTCTGTGTAGATGCAGACATGTTTAAGATAGCGACAATTTTTTGAACAGTTTCTGTTCTATATTTTTTCAGAAGTTCGAGTGGCCGGTGGCGCGTCCAGTGGAGAGTCATGAATGCCTTCAAATTCAGCTGCTCTCCTACAACCGCTACTTCAGCAACAAAGTCATCGGGACCTACGGCCTTGTGCTACAGAAAGTGGTGGAAGACGGAAGGCTCTCGGTGAAGGACACGCTCGTGGATCTCAACAACAAACCCATCCCGGTGAGTACTCTGCTTACTTCAGTGTTTTCTGTCTCGCTTCGGTTTCTCAAAAGGAACAGGGCCTGGCACTTGTGACATGCTCGAAGCTCCTTTGTGCTCAACGAGTATTGAATGTCCTCGAGTGGAAGAAGATAAATAGAACCTCCGTCCAGCAGAAATATGCAGGCTCTATAAAAGAGGATGGAAATTGAGACTGAAATATTCAGTGGCGTATCTAACGTTATCGTGGCCCTCACATTTAAATTTTACAACGGTTGTCCTTCACCTCGACAATTCTTGATACTTTGAGAAGTATAGTTGTGATAAAAATAAACACAGGCCTATATGATGCAAAATAAATTTCGTGCCGCCATCCCCTTTCCGGAGATGCTGCCTTCCCTGTATAGTTGGATCCATGAGTATTACCTTGCAAATTGTCCATGACTATTTTCATTATTTTTTTCTCTTACATCCTATGTGTTTTTAAGCGAAGGATATTATGTATCAGTGGCGTTAAGATCTGGGCTATGTCACGTGGTACTAGTCTATGAATAGAAATAAATTTATCAACTCCTAAGAAATCAGGTTGCCAACTCATAAGAAATCAGGTTGCCAACTCATATGAAATCAGGTTGCCAGCTCATAGGAAATCAGGTTGTCAACTCATAGGAAATCAGGTTGCCAACTCATAAGAAATCAGGTTGCTAACTCATAGGAAATCAGGTTGCCAACTCCAGAATCAGCATCATCATCTCATTGATATGAATAATGTTATTTAAAATTTCTGATCGATTAATTTCCTGTATTTTTTTTCTCTAGACTTCAGGCTTCGCAAATAGCCTAGCGAGCCCAGAATATACGCTCCTGTTATGCATGCTGGTGCAGAAGTTGTCTACAGCTTGTTTTGAGTTCTGTTTTAATTCTTGAAGCTCTTATTGGGTCAAATAAAGAAGCACGAACATGGTGATAGACAATTTACACGGTAATACTTATAGATCCCACTGTATGATTGATTGATTTGGTACATTTTACTTTGTTTTTCTGCCATTATTGGCTTATCGCGAAGATGAGGATGAGTGATGATTTGCAGGGACACCTCACAAAGAACACCCTTACCCAGGCCGGGATTCGAACCCACCTTCCCTCTGCGAGAGGGACTAGAAGTTAAGAGGGCGGTGGAGTTTGGCGAAGGTCGCAGTGGAAAGCGCTTAAATTTAACATGGGCTTTTTTGCATTTTGTTGAATATAACGTTTTAGGACAAAAATTTGCCGGAAAACACAAAGTAGATGTGAACTTACTTTATGAAACTTTGAGTACATGACACATTTATGCAATTTCAGTTCGATGAATGGGCACAAATTGCATTATTTTTTTCAATTTTCCATAGGGAAATACGTAAATAAGCACAAAATTGTTATACGATTTGTGGGTAGCACCAACGAAAATGGCCATTATGATGCATACTAACGTAATGCTCAAACCTTTTATGACTAAGCTAGGGAGGGCTTTTCTTTCAAAAGTCACTTGCACGGCCCAAAATGATTGTTTAAAAATGTCATGTATTATCGACGGCGAAAGATACGACCGCTTCAGCCGAATTTCATCCATCATAGTTCGCCACTTGGCCACTAGATGTCTCTGTTCGAAAATTGCCTCAGTCTGACGGGGAGGGCTAGTTCGCGCGGGTGTTTGAATCCTCTGCACAGCTTGGTTCCGTCCCCTCGTCAGAAGGTCCCGTAGTTGTCACAGGTCGTTGCGTTTGGAACTCCGCCTTGGTGGCAAAACGCATTGAGTGATCAAGTCACGACTAGAGATGGCCAAAATACCCGGATGACGGATATCCGAATAGAACCGATTTGATTAAGGATTTGTATAAAACCCGTAGAGTCAAATACGAAAATGAATAAAAGAATGTGTGGATGGCCTGTAAAACGGATAAACGATATAACTGTCTAAGTAATGCACACATTTGGATTATCCGAATAATTGGGAAATCGTGTATCGGATATCAGGATAATTCGGATAATTCTGGATATCCGGGTATCAGAATATCAAATATACGAATATATTAGATTCCCGATAGAAAATTATCCGATAATTTTTATCGGGATTGGGCCTTCCCTAGTCAAGACCTTGTCACCAGGAGTTCCCGCGTCGAGACATTTCTGGGCATGGGTATTCCTTTGCGAGTCTCACTTCATCAATTTCATCATTCATCATCGCAGAGTGGGTGATCGCGGGACCTGAGGTATAATCGAGACTTTTCAGATGAATACAAGAGGGCCCCGTTCCTCAATGTAAAGTAGGTGACTCGCAAAATAGCCACAATAAACAGTATGGGACTTAATAGACAAAAGGTAGACACGAAGTATATGGAAACTTCGAAATTGTTTTCCATTCACAACATAGGGTAGCCCGGGGCTATATCGATCATTTCACATTGAACAGTATATAAAAAATGAAAAAAACTTTTCCTCCCAAAACTGTTAATTCATTCTGAAACACCATTCTTTTGGCTACGAAAGTGCACAATTTAAAATTATATGTTTATATTACTGATAGTTGTAAAAATGGAAAAACTGAAACACTACACATTGCAAGATTTTCCTAAACTACGGGCTAATTCTGATCATTCACGGGGCTATTCTGATCACTTGCAAAATCACATGTGTAGATACATTTTCCACAAATGAATTGTTTCTTACCAAAAGCCCCGACACATATGTATTTCATGAAACCAAATGTTCCATCGTTGACCTCGTATCCAGTCACCTTTAAAAGCACTTTCGTTCGAGTAGTACAACTGACCGCAAAAACCGCAAGGGATATTGTCTTCATTCTTGGTTTGCTGTCGTTTCTATCATTTTCTTCCCTACAGGCGTATGCTCGTCAATGGCATGCTCCCACTTTTCTTCTACATCGTTTTGTCTTTTCTGGCTGTGTGGTGGGAGATGGGATTATTTCAGAGAATGGTGAAGTGGAAGAGGATCGTAACGTAATGATCGTAATATCCCGAAAAGCCGATGTTTCTTTCATTGGTTGGCTACACTGCGCTATACGACTTCTGCGCCACGAACGTGTATGATTAACAACTAATATACCTACCCCATTGTTACATATATAATTACTCACTTACTCATAATAATATGGCTGGTATAGCTTACGTTCTAAAGCTTATCTGTTTAACTATGCGAAAATGCACATTCAGAGTATATACCTTGTTTCCAAAACCAATTTTTTACAGGCACATTAATTTACAAACAGCAGCAATGTCGTGCGCACCTCAACCGTGTTGGTTCTCTTTCTCCACTGATACCATGCAGTTTGCCAACCCGAGCGTTAACAATCCGCTAAGATCGAATATTCTTTCGTCGATCGATATAGCCCCGTGATCGATATAGCCCCGGGCTACCCTATTGCTGTTTCGAACACTCTATATTTAATTGCAAACCAGCTTTCAATATCATTTTTTTTAAAGAATTTGCCTATCAATAAAAGTGGACATTTTAAACGTGTGCTTATATAATTTCTGTCATTTAATAAGGCCGTAAGTTAATTTCCAGTGGTAACACTTTTTACACCATGACTTACTTCAATAAATCAGTAAATAGTGCATATCAACTCATCTTTTATTGATACTGAAGTGTATTTGTCTCCATGCTCAGGGTGCGTCCGACATCATTGCCATTGATCATTGACGTCACTATAAAAGAATGCTAATGGCACCAAACCTAACCCTCCAACCTACTAACATACATTATCTTTACAATTACAATTACGTCTAGCTCTAATAATGTCTATGTGGTTAGGTTAGGAGGGTTTGGTTTAAGTCTCTTAGCAACAAATTTTCGTTACTTGTCGAACCCATTTAAAAAGGGCTTTCAGTGTAGTAATTTACTTACAGTATAATTTCTATAATAATCGATATATCTAAGTACGTCATAAACAATTCGCCTTTTTGGGATTTTCACACTACTTTGCGGGTCTAAAACCCCAATTGCTATAATTTTGTTTTCTGTTATGCTGCTGTTCTGTTGTACGATTAGCCAATTACATTACGTTGCGGCGTAGACGCAAATCAAGGTTGAATCTGAACTCTGCACAATGTATAAACAATGAAAGACAAAGCATTACCTAATTATGTGGACATTTTGATTAAAAGCAAGCTCCAGATTTGTTATGAAGTTGCTTGGGTTTACCTTAAGCAAGAACTTTTTCATGGACTACTCATGAATATAAATTTCATCTTGGGCTTGCATTTATTACAGCAATCTTTTTTCCCCACCTTTGGGGAAAATCGATTCCGAACATGGAAACTTTCTCCCCAAGGTCGCACCAATCAAATCGAAATCCAGGATTTGCAATGTAAACTAAGGGGTCTGAGGCTTTAATTAAGGCCAGTTCCGTTTCGTTCTCTTCCACCTTTTCTCTCTCCCTGGCCATCTCCCGGAGGTTTCGGTAACAAGTTTACAATCAGCTTAAATGTCGACGAAGTGCAGTTTTAATTAACGTGCTCTGATCACTCTCTAAATTAGATCACGTGCAACAGGTTTGGCAATTCTTTTGCACTGGGTTTTCCTCTTTTCGTGCGTCGGTTTGCAAAAAGATAAAAAAAAATTGAAAACTGTTAAAATGACTGCATTTGGTTTCTAGGGGCCCTTGTCCACAGACATGCCATGTATTGCACTTTTATTTTGCGTTGATTTTCTTCATTTTTAGGCTAACCGCATCGGTAAAGGTTAAAGACCGGGCACGAACTTGAAACATTCGATGGTGATATCGTGATTCGAACCCTCAACGTCATCAACTTTGGGGGGATCTTTAGTCAGTTAAATAAATTGAACCACCGAATGACTATTTTATGGAACATTGTTTCGGAGTGGTTAGCGTGGTATGACGCCTGAGGTTCCAGGTTCGAATCCGGCATGGTATTGGTGTTCTTTGTGAGTGTTAGTTTATCAATTTCATCATACCATCACTCATCCTCAAGATTAGCCAAAAGTATCAGAAAAGCGAAGTAAAATAAACCAAACCCAATCAAATCAACGGGTCAGTGTCACGTGTGACGCTATAGTGGAACCACAAGCAAAGAGGACTTGCGCAGAGCCGCGTGTTTTGTGCATCGCACTCCCCCGTGGAGGGGAGGGCACAGTGGGGCACACTTCCTTATGGCTCGAGTTGAGCGGATGAAGGGGAAGATGCGCGAAGGCTTTTGGCCAAAGGTTCTTTTGGTTGTGGTAGCTCTATTCTTCTCAAAGTTGCACCAACTCACTTTGCTGGGAACAGGAGGCTCCTGTGTTTTCTCAAGGTTTGCTGAGATAAAATACAACATAGTTCAAGGTTATATAATGTTTTATAAGCGCATTTACGGTACAGCATAGATTATCAGTTTGTTAGTATACATGACATTACCTTCTATGTAGTTTACAGACGTCACTATACTAGATGACGTCACTATACTTGGAAAGAGGAGTATAAATGGTGGGCAGAGTTCTATTCATCCATTTTTACTTCGCAGTTACGTTCCTATAAAATATCTCAGGAATCTCTGGGGCAAGGCCACTCATAAGGGTATAGCAGGGGAGAAAACGAGTTGGCGATGCAAAGCAGTGTGTGCTGCTGCAAACGTGTGTTTTTATAACACCATTAAGCCTTGTTTCCATGATATGAAAAAATCAATATGCTGACCAAGGCAGAAATTTATTTTATTATAAAACATAAACTAAACGTAACGTTTCAACCTTCTAGCAAGGTCTTCTTCAGACTCTGTACAAAGTACAAATGTAACAAGGTACACAACAGGACCATATGTATACACAAAAATACTCCCCTCCAGACTATTAGAAAGTAGTTTTGGAACAATCTAGCAGGTGGCTTTCCCTTGTCAACTGTACTTTCACCTGAAAGAGAATGTGGTTGACTCTTTATCTCACGCTCTATTTCCTTCATTTTCTTCCTTCTCCTCTCCTCTTTCTCTCTTGTCCTTTCCACTCTTTCTAACACCTTCTTCCATTCTTTGTTTAACTTCAGTCCCCCATTCCGGTTCATTGTGTCTTCTTCACCTTTCTTCTCTATTTCCTTGGACTCCTTCCATTTTCTCACTAGTATGACATAGAGTGGGATGTGGCTAAGCAGATAGGAAGGGAGAAGAGAATACTAGTGAGAAAATGGAAGGATTTCAAGGAAATAGAGAAGAAAGGTGAAGAAGACACAATGAACTGGAATGGGGGACTGAAGTTAAACAAAGAATGGAAGAAGGTGTTAGAAAGAGTGGAAAGGACAAGAGAGAAAGAGGAGAGAAGAAGGAAGAAGAATGAAGGAAATAGAGCGTGAGATAAAGAGTCAACCACATTCTCTTTCAGGTGAAAGTACAGTTGACAAGGGAAAGCCACCTGCTAGATTGTTCCAAAACTACTTTCTAATAGTCTGGAGGGGAGTATTTTTGTGTATATATATCGTCCTGCTTTGTACCTTGTTACATTTGTACTTGATACAGAGTCTGAAGAAGACCTTGCTAGAAGGTTGAAACGTTACGTTTAGTTTATGTTTTATAATAAAATAAATTTCTGCCTGGTCAGCATATTGAATTTTGTGTATTTGTACTGCAAGGTTACTGCAAGGAACGACATTTGAGTAAGACACAATAGTAACAAGATGATCATGATAAAAAATTCAATCGAATCACAATTTCTCAAAAATGAGTATACTTACATAGCAATTCTTGAGTATTATATTTTTTGAGTTTTCATTAAATTGCCTGAAATCGATTGGTGCTAATACTTAAAATTAAAAAAAATATATATAATCTATCCTAATGATGTCATCTCTCGTCCACCAATACCCGTTTACTATGTGAGATTACCTCGCCTGTAATCTACTCATCTTGTTAAATATATAAATCAGACGCTACAGCGCACTGAGGGAGAAATATATATCAGATATTTATGTAAATAAAAAAATAGCTTGTGTATATCTCATATTCTTAATTTCATCTACCTTGTGAAACAAATGTGAAATTCTGATAACTAAACAGCCTTGAAACATGGGCCTATTTTCAGTGTCATTTGTAAGTGCAGTTCCTATTTCCCTAGGGAAGAACAATATTCAGGAAATATAAATTTGTCAAACATTGTGTTACACTTCTAGCACGTTTTCACGGTTGTTATAACTCTGAATGCGTTCCTTTATATTCTTAACCTTTAAATAACGAAAAGAAAGCGAACAAGAGGGAAAAAACGTGCAAGATTAGACACTCAGCTCCCACAAATTCTTCTGCAGTCGAATGTAAATATTTCCCCATGGGACGCACAAAGTCCAAAATTCCTGCCTTATCGCACGCTATTCTAGCAAACATTTCTGTTTCTTCATGTTCTCTTCCAACTTCCAGCCAATTCATCTCATATTACGAAAAGAAAAAGGAAACAGTTTTTCTTTTTTATCTTGAGATACAATTTCCCTAGTTTATCATTCGATCTACATGTATTTCTCTTTTCATGTCCTTTTCTCTTCTGTTTTTAGCATCGACTTTCGATAATATCGCTCAATGCAAGTACACCATTCGGAGAAGATGATACATATCGTGCTTAGTTTCCACAAACAGTGTTTCTTCCTTCCGACGCAAGAGGCAGCACTATAGCTTTTGTCCATGACTTTGGAAGCGAAGATAAAGTTGCTGTTCCGACGTTTACGAGATGTTCTTTGTCCCGTTTTCACAATGAAATTCAAGCTCGGTTGAATCTTCCTTGTCAAAAACGAACAATAACGAAGATAAGACCTTCTCATGCATTAAAGTGAAGCGCAATATGACGTTTTCGAAAGGTGTTGGCGCTCGAGAACAATTGCGAAGCAGTAATGCCTTCCACGGAATCGTTTTAAATCTCGGTGACTATATTAACACGTGTTTTAGTTCTCTGAGTAATAATGTGGGATTTTTAAGCCGTTAATCTTTAAACGACGTTCGTCAGTTGTGTATGTACAAAGACATGGCGTTAAATTATGGCACAGAGCTTCTCAAACCTTAATACTTAACTTTGCAAACTTTAACGTTTTCCTTGAGTTTGAAGAGCGAGAAGCATAAATATTACCAGGAAATGTATTCATTAAAGCAGTGTGCGAATTAACGAGGGGGCGCAGGGGATTTCTCCCCCCTACCCAAAAAAAAATATATCCGGCAGAAGATTGCTTTAAAATCCCTTCCAGGGATGTCTTCATTCCTTCCAAAGAGAATGCAATTAAAAGCATAAAGTATACCATTTGTTAACTATGGAAGAAACGCCACTGAAAAATCATTCGGGAAAACAGTTAATTAACCTTTAAAACAACTGCATCCTACATCTCGTCTGAAGTTCTATTTTTAAATCGCTCATTGTTTATTTGTTTATTGTCGTCGGGTGCAGAGGTTTTACAAAAAGGCTTTCTTAGTTTATTCAACAATAGACAGAGCAAGGGCGTTAGTCTGTCCATTATCAAATAAACTACCAAAGCCTACCGCCATGGCAAGAAGAGCTGATTTTAGTCCACGCGTTTACTTCGTTAACGTCGAAGAACTGAAGAAAGCCGCCGCCACGAACGTTGGTGGGGATAAATAGCGTCCAATCACACTCAACCTTCAGCCCATAGGCGCAACTGTCATTCTGCTCGTCTACTCCACGTGGAGTCTCAGTCACATGACTGCAGATACGCTGTTGCCGTACTTTGCAACTTCAATGTCGACACCGTGGGAAGGTGCTTGTGCGCGGAGGGACAAGGTGGCGTAGAGTAGATGTGTGGGAACACTGTGCGTTGAATGTGATTGTTGCAGCTGGTGGGCGCGCTCCGTGGACTTCAAAGCCAGCCGGTCGTTAATGTAGCTAGCGCGTCGACTATACGTAGATCACATTTCTCGCCGCACGCCGTCATTGAGTTAAACGCGCAATTGGTATTTGGTCAAGTTTCTCTGTGTTACTAGTCCAATAGCTCTTTTTGTGTATGGGTTTCGGTTTTCTTAGAATTTTCTGCTGTTTCTAAATTACGTCTGAATGTTATCATAAGATTGAATGTCCTAGGTACTTACAACTGAAAGGTAATAGTACAGTTTACTAACTGGTATCATATATACAAATTTTCATATAAAAAAAAAACCTCCCCCGTCACGGAAATGAAATCAGAAATATAGCACTGAATGGGCATCCCCCTCCAAATCAAAAAACTTGCGCACTTCCTAGTTCGTCTTCGGTCAATTGAGGTTTTCAAGTTTTAAGTACACTTTATATACATGTAGACTAATAGGGACTAAAGCTACAGTTTAAAGTGGAATCTGAATCACTATGTGTCTCCACCAGGTATCGAACTCGATACCTCTCTATTACAAACAACGACATCACCACTACGTCATCGAATTGACTTCGATCAAATACGGATTTTGGGAGAACGGGGCCTAGAGAGAATTAAACAATGAAAAACGTCTAAAAATTAACAGATATTGATGTGTAAAATAGTATTTTATTTTCAACAGTTTACGTTTGCAATTAAGTTCCCACAAAGACAAAACTTTTATTGATGTCTATGTGGGGAAACTCCGCAGCAGCAGTTTTGTGCAAAGTCGTGAGGGACTTCAGCACTTAAATAAATTACAGTTGTGCACATCATAAATACACTGTGTATATTTTTCAAATCTGAATCATCAAATCTTCTTAAAGAGTAGTTAACAATAAGTAACTGTTATTGCTTCAAAAACGGTCGTGACCGTTTCTTACTCTAGTTGAACGGAAATTGACGGTCTTAGAACCAACCAACTTGTACAGTGTAGTTTGGTAATTAGCATATCTATGCCTCTGTATATTCCTTTGAAGTTCTGCATTTCAGTTGAGAACAGCAACGGTGCTGGTAGACGATTTTTATTTTTTTATTATTTTTTTTTGCATACAACTTTGAAAATAAAAAAAAATCAGAATCGTTCTCTGGATATTACCTAGTTCAGAAGTCCAATACTCGTATGTCACTGCGGCCGACAGGTTTTTGTTGAGTGTTTGCGCATTCATCAGAAACAACGTGCTAACATTTGGCTGGGCGTACAAAGCAGAAACCGCATTTAAACCTCAAAGCGAAGGGTTTGAACGCTTCAACGTCACAAACACAAGTTAATTAACCTGTGCACCCACGCGGCTCGTTGTTTTAACTTTGTGCTTTTGTTTGTTTTCGTATGAACTACTCTCCGCTTCGTACATTCAGTTTTTTCCCCTGTATCCTGAATGAAATTTGTTAGTTGAACGGTTCACGGTCATATTTAACTCAGTTGATTGAGAGGATAGAAGGTTGCGTTTATAAAAACGTAAGTGGGAGATATTGATGCAGCATTTACGTGCCATCATAAAAAAGAAACATTTTAAGAGAGGAAAATGAAAAAGGTAGGAAAGATTTTAGTCCCTGTTTCCCCTATTTCGCTCATTTTATTCACATTTTCTCTTTGAGTACCCACTACTCCTCTTATATCTACATTGCTTGTCTGTTAGATCGCTTTTTTGATTTAGCACTGTAAGCTCTACTCTTTTCTTCGTGGACCATAAATCCCGTCCTTTATGCTCTATATCACATCTCTTAATGTTCTTTCATTTCGATTAGTCTCTATTGTCTTTCTTAAGTACCTATATTCCCTCTTTTGTCCAATTTTCCTGTCTTAGATTTTCATTGCCTGATGTTTTCTCTCTTTAATTCATATTACCCTTCCGTTACTTTGTATCTTACTTTCTAACATCCGTCTTTTTCATTATTAAATAATATTTTTTTTCCCCTTTAATGACTGTTTCTCCTCTTTCAATCCTGTTCGCAACCTTGGTTTCTACATCTTCTCTTTTAATCTCTGTTTAGCTCTTTTCGTTTTCCATTGGCGCCTCTTTCCTTTACTAACATTTCCGTTTTTAGATCATATTTCGCTTTTCCGACTCTAAAACCGTAATATAGTCCTTCATTAGCCGACCTCCGTGGCAGAGTGGTCAGCACGTCGCGCTACGACGCCTGGTGAGTGTCGCTTCAAGCCTTTATCAATTTCATCATATCATCGCTCCATCCTCATCCTCGCGATTAGCCGAAAGCGAAGTGAAATAAACTAAATTCATCAACTTTCATTTTTTACTTCCTATTGTTGACCTTAGCTATCCAGTTTATGCCTTCAATCCCTATTTACTTTGTTTGTTTTATTGTGTAATTTTCTCGTCTTATCTTTTCTCATACTTAAAATTTGCTACTTATATTCACATGTACCCTTATGTAGTAGTTCTTATATTCAGATCTATGTACCGAAAGTAAGCTAACTTTGAAGCAAATTTGGTGTGGTTTGGAAAGCGCAGGAGCCAAAAGTGGGGGAAGGAGGCCGCTTTGTGGTGGAAAAACAAGGAACGCAACTAATTTTGCTTCGTGGGAAGCTGCGGTCGGCGGTTGCTTCTGTTGAAGCCTGCGCTGCACAGTTTGCAAACACAATGCAAACAGGATGGAAAAATCTAGAGCTGGGAGGGAGGGGGCGGGGTGAAGGTTGTTTGGTTGTGTTTCGGTTAGTTGAAAAAGTCCCAGTTCAGAATCCTGAGTAGATTTTCTAGTTTGCTTTGTTTTTGTCCATGCAATTTATTTGTCGAAACGTCCACAAGGAACCGGAGACAATGAACGGCTTCTTTCCAAGAGGAACAGCTCGATAAGTGTAATTATTTCCGCATAGGGACTGAAACATAAATTCTTTAATTATATTAAAAGGCAACGTACGCTTGTTCGCTGCGTTCTCTCCTTCCAACAAATTAATAACAACTAATAAAAATTGCAATATTTCTCTTAACAATGACCCGTGGCGCAACACCCAATGAGGGCCAGGGCTTGCGTACCGACTCCCAGGCTCGCTCCCACCTGCCGACGTGTGGTCAGCACGACGAACCCCCAGTCGTTGTTGTATGTTTTACGCTACTCATTCGTAGCTCCCCAATTCCCTTACAATGGTGGGTGGCCACCATACAGAGGCCAAAATCTCAGGAGAAAAAGTTGTTAGATCCCCCCAGGAGAATCGCGCATCCCGTAGTTGGAGCCAAAAGCAGACGCCTTAGACCACAAGACTGCGGTGCGGGATAATATTTATCTTGATGGAATGATAATGCCAGTTTGCTGCGTTTCTCGAGTGAAGGTATCCAAACAAGAAAGGGGAAATAGAGTGGGATGTATAAGTATTATCAATGAAATAATCCATTACTGTGTTTATTCTCTCTGTTTTGCGCCATGAGAGCTTCAAGAATCGAAGCAAAACGCCAAAGAAGCTGCTGACAACCTTTGTAGCAGCAAATGTAGAAATCTATTTCTTAAAAACCTGTTGGTTACAAGACCAAAATTAATGAAAATAGTCAACAACATTCTGCGAGCGATACTTGTACAATCAAGGACACTCCTAGGTTGTAACGGTTTGTTCTGGTTGTTTAACTTCCAATGGGATCACTACAACCCAGAAGTGCCCATGACTGTACATTCCAGGAGCACACCTGAAACCACGCTGTAGGTTTTAGACGGGTTTAGGTTCTTTATTATCGCTCGCTTCTTTGTATTTATAATTTGTAATGGCTGCTACAATCCGTAACAAACTATTTCCTCTTTCTCTTTCCCTGATAAAGACTTTTTCCGCGGAACCTGCTTCAGTCTGGGTTTAACTTGCAGCCATCGTCTCCATTTTGCCAAATAACTGGTCTAGTTCGCGCATGCGCACTTACATCGATGCACAAATAACGCAGAGGCATTGTGCTACTTGTGCTGACGAGTCTGTGTAGTACCTAATAAATGGAAGAACACATAATCGCTGACGTAATTTCTCAAAAGCAAATGCACTTTTGCTACCAGTGATATATGAACCTGTATGGATTCCACTTTAGCTTGTGTCATTCCAAAGATCTAAACTCAAGGTAGAATTTCTACAGATGAGTTAGTCCTAAATACCCAGCTCTCAATAAAGGGATGTCACATAAAGTGACTGGATTTTCTGGAGAATAATAGTAATACAATTTAACAGGTATTTTGAAGTATTCTTGTAAGGCGTTGGTGAGGGAAAGAATGACAACACAGAACAAGGAAAAAATTCCGAAGAGGAAAAAGTGCTTGATGCCACCACACCTGTATGTCGAACACTGCAGGAAGGAGTTGCATTAGAAGTAGTGTGCACGAGCCAAGCTGCAATGTGTGTCAATGAAACTGTTGCACACTTCTTGTATTCTGTAATTTTCGGCTCTTTTCGTGTGGCTTAGGTTGACAGACTTCAAAAATATACGCAACACCACTTTTGTGTGCGTATTCCAATTAGAGGCTTCCAGAGACAAAGCACATATTTAACGTATATGTGGGAATTTAGTGAATGAAAACAGTAAAACATTATAGTCTTATTATTCCTCGGAAGTTCACATGCCTTCAAGAAGTAAAATTATACTTATCTGGGTTTCAGCTTCTGCCAAATGTTAATGAAATGGAATCGGTATCCTTATTTCTTAAATGCCCGTTCGTATGATTTTATCAGGAATTACTTCACATTTCAACTAAGTGAACCATTAAACTTGGTAACAGCATTACATAATAATGTTTTAATAATTTCACATTACATGTATGAACACTTTGCTCGTATAAGCTGTGGTCTAGTGTAACTTCCAACACTCTCTAATAGAGGCAGTCCTGCTATCCGGGACAAACGCGATTTGGTCTCGGATGGTCTCACCTGTATGAACACGCTTGTTGATAAACGGTTGGAAGTTGTAATTTGAAAATGTGTGCAAGGGCTTGGCGTTCGAAGTCATCATCGAGTCAGAATCAATTCGCAACTTTTTTTGTGGCCTCAACCTTTTTATTTAGACTTTAGCCAGTTCTGCTATCAGGGGGAAACGTGATGTCCTGAAACCGTGTGGTTGAATATCTCGGATGGTCTCACCTGTATGAACTTTCTTTTTGAGAAACGACTGGAAGTTGCAATCTGAAAAAAATGTGCAAGGGCTTGACGTTCGAAGTATTCTGGGAAAGGAGCTGAATTCTCCAATTACGTGGGAAATGAGGTGAACGTGCACTCGCTCTTTCTCCTTCGAAGAGAAATGAGCTTCATTATTCTTTCTTTTCAAAGGGGAAGTTCTTCGGAGGATAAATTAAACCCGGTGCACCTCTCTTCACCTCAGAGAATGGAACCAATAAATAACTGTGATGCCCTCCAACGTAGCGAAAGAGAAGAAATGCAAAGAATAATGTCTTTCACAATGCGACTTGCTAGTGTAACCTTACCCGCCATTTTTTACGCAGAAAGGCTCAATGAACGTTGGTGGTAAAAAGAAAAAAAGTGTCCATTTGTATAAATGAGTCAAAGAAAGGCATTTCTACAGGATGATTCAAAAGTCCTAGCCTAAAAGCTTGTGGGTAGAAACGGAAAACGATTAGGGTCTCCTCGATGGCGTAGTACACTGTAAAAATTGAGGTATCCGAAATTGATTAAATTGATATATTTATTCATATCCAAATACTCTTTTCGGAATGTTCACTGTTTAGGTTTGATTTGAGATTTGATATGGTGTTGTCTTAAGTCCACTTTATGCACAGTAATGCTAATTGGGATTACACCTACAGTTTAAAGTGGGATCCGAACCACTATTGTATAGGATTCATCATTTTCTACTAATTACAGTATCGCATTTATTATTTGCGAAACGTGCGAAAGAATTAAAAGACTCAAACTGTTCTATGGCGTAGAACTATCGTTTTTTCATGCAACCCATTGTGAGTTAGAGGGAAAATACTCTTCGTGGACAATACTACGGCAAAGATAGTATCATTAGCATATCTTGGGTAGACGCCCAAGATGACGTTTATGAATCAATCCAGGCAAAAATCCCTGAAAGCAGCCTTAGAAAGAGAATGCGCTCAAGCGAGTGCAAAATCAATCGTGAGGTTTATTTACAGCAGTATTTGGACCAGAATGGTCAGATTGAACATCGGTAAAAACTTTTTAAATAAAAATTTGCATTCCTCATCTTCAGTTTACATTATAAAACTTATATGTATCTTAATGAGCACTGTCTTTATAATTTTTAGAAAACATTCTTGGAAGGACACAGTATAAATTTTGTTGAGAAACACATTTTCCACTCCACGCTTCAACTTCCAGAATCTCACTCATACAATGTTCCTTATTTCATAGGCTACCGAATCAATTTAACAACATCTCTGATCAAGTATTATTCGTCTTTACAAACAATTCTATGTAAGTATATACTATTGCGAAACAGAGCTCTGTTTATCTTGTTACTGCTTTTTTTTACTGTTTTAACATTGTTTCTTTCCGGTTTAAAATGTCTTATGCTGTACTAGAAATGTCAATGAATAAATAAATATGACGTCATCTGCGTTCCGAATGGTCCTACCTGTATAATTCCACCTTGCTTTAGAACAATATATTCTCATGCAAAGGTCGTACTGTCTTTTGAAGTTCCCTTCGCTCTTTCTCGCAGCACGGGATCATGTTTAAAAATAGCCCGTTGGCCCAGCTGCGTGGCAATCAATCCCTAATGCACGCAATTATCAATCCCTGGCCAGGGGCAAACAGCGCTGCCTCTGCTTCCCTATGCATAACGTCAGAGCAGCGTGATTACAGCAGTTATTTCCATACGATCCGACGGAAGGAAATGAATCCCTAATTGGTGGCAAGATTTTTTTATCCTCCATGCATTGCGTCAGTACATTGTAATGCATGCGCAATTTGTTGTGCTCATTTGCAAATTTGCATAGCGCTTTACATAAACACGTAAGTGATTTAAGGCCGTTTGTTTTTGAGTTAGGCTCATTTTTTAAACTCCCTTTGTATTTGTGTTGAAAGGTAAAAAGAAAGCTAAACATAGGGAATGGCAAGCGTGCAAATGCTTGCAAAAGAGAGCATTTTCCCCCCAGGTTGCCTGAAGATTTCCATTTTGAAACTGGATTCTAGTTTTTGAAAAGCTGAATGAAAGAAACCTAGCTTCTTTTAACGGCCAATTTTCCAAATGGCTAGTATAATACTACTACTACAACTACTACTGTTGCTGGTGGTGTTGTTATTGCTATACCTCTCTCTCTCTCTCTCTCTCTCTCTCTCTCTCTCTCTCTCTCTCTCTCTCTCTCTCTCTCTATCTCTCTCTCTCTCTCTCTCTCTCTCTCTCTCTCTCTCACACACACACACACACACCATAACCTATACTTTTGATTCTTTATTCGAGCATATCGAGTAGCCTACCGTATATTACATGTGTATCTCCGTGGTGGAGTGGTTAGAACAGCGCTCTACGAAGCAAGGGGTTCCTGGTTCGAATCCCGGCCTGGGTATGGCTGTTTTGAATGTCCCTTCATTAGTTTCATTGTATCATCATTCATCCTCACGTTCGCGATTAGCCGGAAGAGGCAGAAATTCGATGAAAAATTAACCAAATTCATCACCCAGCCAGTCCCGATTAGCCTATCTGAGCATAAAGTGGACGTAAACATTGGCAACTTTTAAAGCTGAACCGTAAGAAACTGGAGGTAGCAAACGTTGTGCTAGCGTCCGAGTGACACACCACCTGATGTCACGCACTGTGTGTCACTTTGGTGTTAAGTTCACGCCAGATGTTTGAGGTTTCAAAACAGTAAATGTTTGGTAAAACCTGGGAAAATGTCCACAAGATATCCCCTTTAAAGAGTTCGGTGCACCTGGTAACTCTCTCTCTCTCTCTCTCTCTCTCTCTCTCTCTCTCTCTCTCTCTCTCTCTCTCTCTCTCTCTCTCTCTCTCTCTCTCTCTCTCTCTCTCTCTCTTGTTTTTCCAGGGTAATGCATTATATGGATCCAGGCCGTTATGGGAATAACGAATGTATTTCCCCGCGTAAAACACAACCCCCCTTCCTTTTCCTATTACATCCTGAGTTTACCCGACACCATCAGTGGTAAGGGAGGAGGGGTGGCTGTTACTGTACGATGCATCCCTTTTTACCAAGAGAGAATAAACAATTTTTTATCTTTCACAAAAAGCATACAAGGGCGTATTTACATAAAATGCACAACCAGAGTTACAAGAGTACAGGAGAGAGATCGCCCTGGGCGCCGAGGCAAAGAGGGCCCCCGAAGGAACATAAATATTTTAAAAAACAAAAAAGAGTAAACATCGTAGCGCCCTGTGGAAGTATGGGTGCCCTATGAAATTAATATTACTGTCAGTTTGCAAAGAAGTAATTCTAGAATTATTCGTGTTTGCTTCGCTCACATTACAGCTATGTATAGCAATCAGATCATGCTTTAAGACAGACTGCATACGAATTGTTCATGATGGTGTGCTATGATTATGTGTATGGCCGTTTTGATGAAGAAATTATATAACCCAGAGCTGCATTACGAAACTTAAAAATAGTCTGAGTACTGTTTAATGTCAGTTAAGTGTTTTAGTGGAGGGTGCGGCAATTAATCTTGCGATTTTAAATACTCCACAGTTGACTCCTTGCATTGTGATTTTTTTAAAAAAATAACATTACTACGATGGCATTCATTTCGTTCCAGACGCTCTATCAGTAAGATAGAAATTCGAGCCACTTCTTCCCGGATCCGATCTTTAAGTTCATTGAAGGGTTGGTTGGAAGACTTTTCTTTCAATTACCCCCAAAGAAAATAATCACACGCGGACAGATCCGGTGACCTGGCGGGCCAAGGAATAACTTGTTGATGTTTTTTTCTTTTCTTTAATACGCTTTTACAGTGCTGCGTTGTGCCCCGTTCTACGACTTCATCAAAACTAAATGGTAAAGCAGGCTCTGCGAAATAGCGGTAGTCACGTGTTACCTATGACGCAACAACTTGCTACATCCAGTGTTGCAAAATCGCCCGATTCATTGCCGCACCCTGTATATTTAATGTAGATGTCCAAAATTTACAGTCTTGTTCAATTAGAAATGCTAATGTATTAACAATTCTCTCCATGTCGTAATAATTGTACTCAATACACTACATAGTAACGCATTGTAAATTACCCAGTAGAACAGAGAATGGAATAATGTTAGAGGTGTACAGTGGGATCCATAAGTATTACCGTGCAAATTGTCCATTAATATTTTCGTTAATTTTTCTCTCACATCCTATGTGTTTTTAAGCGATGGATTTTTATGTATGCTGGGTCAGAAGTTGTCAACAGCTTGTTTTGAGTTTTGTTTCAACGATTGAAGCTCTTATTGGGTCAAATAAAGGGCACGAACATGGTGATGGACAATTTGCATTGTAATACTTATGGATCCCACTGTACGAGAGGATGCTCAACAGTTCGTACCATTGTTAATAATTTGGATGTAACAAAGATCTGAAATTTGATAAGTTTGTGTGTGAGTGAGAGAGAGAGAGAGTTGTTGATATTTTTGTTTCTGTACCAATTTCTTCAATTAATTCTCCCATAAATATATTGAATAAATATGGAGAGATCATCATGCATTATCTTACGCTTTCATTCACGTTTAACACAATTCTCTCTTATAGAGTTGAAATTATTGTCCCATATACTTGTAATCCCACCTACATTTTTACACCCAACTTTCACGGAGAAATTTGAAAAACAAACTTTCATTTCAACATGAATTTTCCATCTTCTCTCTCAGTTATGGACTGAAACTGAATGTGAGATGAGAGAAAACTTGGAGCTGATGCCGTTGTCGTTGTCAAAATTACAACGCGGAGAAGCCTATACAGTCTTTAATCATTACAGGGCGTAATGTTGTTATAACTCTTCTTTTATTCCTAGAATGTCATTATCTCTAGGGCAGTGAAGATGGAATGACTTTTATGGCAATACTCCCATTCTTCAGGGCGGGCATGGTCAAGTTTAGTGCTTTCATATCCGAGGACCTTCCGTAATGAGTCATCAACTTGGATGTCTCCAGGCAGAGAGGACGTCACATTGCCCTCCCCCCTTTCTTGGGGATGTTACACTGCCCTCCCCCTCCTGGGGAACATTGATTCGCATCCGGAGCTTCATGTCTCTCAAATCTTTCCCTGGAAGGAAAATCAAGGAGTGGCTCCAGCGGGAGAGTTGGAAGGAAATTAAAAAGTCCCTCTCGTGATGAATTCCGAAGAGTTCTGCTGGAATCTGATTAAAAGCGCATGGTTGGAGGGAAGTAAAGTTGGAGACGGAAGCCTGGAATCTTGTTTCCTGGTCTCTTCGTTCTTCAGAAGAACCGGGAACGATTTTTGCTCGTTTTGTAGCTTCTGGGCGATTCGCAGAACAGGTGGCAATCTTTTAGCAACTTTCGTTTGGCTGAGTTTCTTTGATGGCTGCTGAGAGAACCTGCAATTTCCTCACCTCTAAGGTCTAGCAGAAACCATTAAACACAGATCAACACGCTATTCCCGAGCCTTGAGTTTGAAGATACATTCGTTTAGAGCCGTTACGATCCTTTGAGAACACCGTCCAAAAACTGGTCTTCAAAGGTGTAGTCGTAATTGCGAACTGTCCTAATTGCAAACAGTCCTAATTGCGAACATTCCTAATTGCGAACAGTCCTAATTGCAAACAGTCCTAATTTTAAACAGTCCTAATTGCGAACATATGCTGCATGAATAGGAATATCCTCGAAGGGTTGTGTTCTAAATCCGAACACATTTTTCTGCCTTGGGACTTAAAACTTCTCGCACTTCCTGTATTCACTACCAAGATGCCCATATGCTGGGCACGAAGTTTCGGTAACTGCCAGGCCATGGTGCCCAACTGAAAGGGTGAAATGGCCTTAAAGGGATTTACAAAGTACAAAACCATGATGAGTCAATCAGATTGGCTATTGTTGCTAGTCAAACCAACTGTCCCTCTTATTCACTACCCTTATTTGTTTTTGAAATAACAACAGTTCCATGTGTGCGCAACTAGGACATGGAATTATTTCTCACTTTTATGTGTTCGCAGTTAATACGATTTTGGCATTGTTCGCAATTAGGACACAACCTCTTCAAAAACCTTAATCTCACGAAAATCAATGGCCTCCCCGATGGCGCAGTGGTAGCGTAGTCGCATTCTAATAAAGGGGTCCCGGGTTCGATACCCGGTGAAGGCATATAGTGGTTCGGATCCCATTTTAAACTGTAGGTCCAGTCCCAATTAGCCTTAATGTGCATAAAGCGGACTTAAAACGCCAAATCAATCGATCAAAATCTCGGAACTCAACATTCTTCCTCATATCTTGAGCGAAAAATTTCAGATTTCACAGCTGTAACTGTAGGGGGCTACATTTTCAAAGATGTAGCCTTGTCTGTAGCTTATCTTTCTGTCATAAAATTTGACAATTGAAGTAATTCACAAATATAAAGGCCATCATTGTATGTAGAGCCATCTCCAGCTGACTCCGCGAGTCTACACTCCGTCTCGCGATCTGTGCAGCAAGTGTGCACATAACGGCAGAGATGGGGAGAAAGCGAGTGGGCGAAGCGAAGCAGTCACTCCCCCTCTCAAGCGTATATTGGTCGTACCACTCTCGAGTCACTACTCGCGTACAGACTTGGTTTCGTTCGCCTGCTCAAGATATTCCAGGGTGAAAGTGTAGGTAGTGAGCCTACCAACAGCCGACCGTAAGCAGGAGTGTTAGCGATAGGTTCTGTGTTGAGATGACGTCCACGGTTCACTTGTTGATTGGCTGCTTTGAGAGTTGTTACTCCCTCTCAAGCTCCACTGCTTCTCCATTATGTTACCATAATATAACATTATTATTCCTATGTTTTCTTTACATTAAAAAGAGATAAATTATATAATATATTAGTAGAGTTTGGAATACCTAAGAAGCTTGTTAGTATGATAAAAATATGCACCAGTGAAACAGAAAGTAAAATTCGTGTGGGTATTAATATGTCTGACAAATTTACAATTCATGATGGGTTAAAACAAGGAGATGCATTATCTCCATTGCTCTTTAATTTTGCCTTAGAATATGCTGTTAGGAAGGTAAAAGAAACTAAAGAAGGACTAAAATTAAATGGCATGACTCAGTTGTTAGCATATGCAGATGATGTAGACTTACTGGGGGATGATGTGAATACAATTAAGAATAATGCTAAAATATTTTTCAAAACTGCTACAGAGATAGGTTTGGAAGTTAACAAAGAGAAAACTACATATATGCTTACAGGCCGAAACCAAGTGTTAGGTAATAATCAAAATCTAATTATTGATAACAACTCGTTTGAAACAGTTTCCAAATTCAAATACTTAGGAGTAATATTAACAAATGAAAATTATATTAAAGAGGAAATAAAAAGTAGGCTTAATTCAGGAAATGCATGTTACTTCTCTCTTCATAAACTTTTGTCTTCTCGTTTAATATCTAAGAAACTAAAAGTTAAAATATACAAAACAGTAATTTTGCCTGTAGTATTATATGGATGTGAAACTTGGTCCCTTACATTGAAAGAGGAACATAAATTGAGAGTATTTGAAAATAAGATCCTTAGGAAAATCTTTGGACCTAAAAGGGATGAGGAGACAGGTGAGTGGAGAAGGTTACATAATTTAGAACTACATAATTTATATTCATGTCCAGATATTATTAGAATAATTAAATCAAGAAGACTTAGGTGGGCAGGCCATGTGGCACGAATGGGAGAGGAAAGAGGAGTTTACAGGATTCTTGTTGGGAAACCTGATGGTAAGAGACCTGTAGGAAGGCCAAGACGAAGATGGAGGGACAACGTTGAGATGGACCTAAGGGAAATCGGTAGGGATGGAAATGAGTATATAGAACTTGCTCAAGATAGGGAAAGATGGAAGGCCTGTGTTGCTGCAGCCATGAACCTTCGGGTTTAAGAAGGCTAGAGAGTTAGTTAGTTAGTTATGTTTTCTTTACATTGAATGTTAACTCTTACTGTAGTAGTCACAAAGTTAGCATTCTACATGAAGTTAACATCATTTATAACTAGGGCTCGAATGTTGAAGACCTAAAAACACTTTTTTAAAAATGACCTATAGAATTACCTTGAAATTATTTTAAAAATGACCTAAAAATTTCAACAAATCACCTGAAAATAATTTTCGATTTTGAAATGGAAAGTTTTTATGTATGCTTTCTTTTAGTGTGGGCCTCGAACGATTTAGTAGTAGGTCAGCATTAGAAAAGACAGTTGTGTATTTGCTACATCAATCTATATATTTTTTTTATATTGTGACTAATTTTACTTTAAATCCGCCACAGATTAAAGCGATAACACTGGCTAGAAAGGAAACCTCACACTAGGCTTCATACAAAGTATTTTAAGTTTGCAGGAGAAAAAATAAATTTACCACAATTAATTATATAATCCATTGCCAAATATTTCAATTAAAATAATATTGTGCTTTTGCATTGACAATATTTTCGATTTATTTCTTACTTGCTAAAAAGATCATATTATAACATATGAATATGTAAGTTAGGTTAGCAAACACATAAAATTCACGAAACAACAGGAAAGGAGCAAAAAAAGAAACCTAAAAACATTATTAAAAATGCAAAAACAAAGTAAAAAGTTACTGAAAATTACCTAAAAGCCAAAAAGGGCAGGAAAAGGCAAAAAAATGCAAAGTAAAAACAATATTGCCAGGCTCTAATTGGGAGACACTTTACTATTAGGTTTAGCATTGTCTTCAAGGTCCAGAAAAATATATAATTTTTCATCAATAATGTGTCTCTTTTATTTAATAACAAGCTGATTAGCCGGCGTTGCCCGGATATTTATTTATCCCAATCTTCTACTAGACAGGATAATTATGAATTCTAACTATAGTGTAAAAATGTAACTAATTTTATTTAGCTTAGCGAGTCCGAAAACTATCGATTCGACACTAATGTAGGTCATTTTTGACATTTTATTTTTTTTCCCTCTCACCCCCCCCCCCCCCATGCCAATAGGTGATGAACTTGGAGTTGAACGGCATTGGGAGTGTCATTATTCATCTTAGCGACCCCGAAAACTATGGATTCCACACTAATATCGGTCGTTTTCGATTACTTTTTACATTTCACCCCCCTTCCCACCCCCACCCATAGGGGTGTCTTACCCCCACAGTATTTCTTTACAGATTGTAAGTCATATGTGGACCAAGTTTGGTTGAAATTGCTCCAGGCGTTCGAGAGTTATGCCGGAACAAACATACATACACACATACATCCATTTTTATATATATATATATATATATAGAAGTGTGACTCGTTACTTTGCTGCCCAACTGTGCTTATATGGTAATTTCATAAATGAAAAACATTTCAAGGTCAACTAGAAAAAAAATTCACTTAAGTTTGCAAAATAAACTCATCCAACGGGAAGTAAATATATTTTCCCGTAATGGCAACCATTAAGAAAAGAGAGAACACAGAATATCGCCGTGCTCGGCAGAGGGAGCCAGTGGCTGAATGTGAATTACGCCCAGTTACGCCTAATGCCTTCCGCGCGACGCCATTTAGGGTATAATGGAGAAATATGGACGTTAGGCCTGCGTCGTAATGCGAAACGGAAACCGTGCAAATGGAGGCAACAGGAATTATTCTTGCCGGGGAAATTGGTTATCTCCGAGGCAAAGACTTGGTGCGTATGCTGAAAGGTACGAATTAACATCTGCAAATGTACACAGTAATTGGAAGTTCGCAACAAACTTTAAATTCAAAATTAACAATAAAGAAAGCTTCAATGCAACTCTCTGTAAGTCACGGCAATACCGTGATCTGCAATTGTATTTTAAGTATTGGTTGTTCTTTCCCACCTAATCTCGATCACCTAATCTCTCTCTTAGGTGAGAGGGGTGGGCCTTCCAGAATAAATAAAAATGTCAACTTCTTTTCCACGTAGTACATCCTGGACTGCAGTTTGCTCTGGCGTCTTGACAGAAAAAGTACATATGCGAGTGCTTTTCATGAAATAAATACTTTAAAACAAAATTGGAATTATTATTTAATCAAGAAAGTGTAAGGGCATATTAATGCACTTATAACTAATAGATGCAACTAAAGGTACAATTTGTAAAATCATTAAATCTGAAGGCCTCCCCGATTGCACAGTGGTAGCGTCGTCGCCTTGTAATCAAAGGGTCCCGGATTCGATACCCGGTGGAGGCACATAGTGGTTCGGATCCCACTTTAAACTGTAGGCCCAGTCCCGAATAGCCTTACTGTGCATAAAGTGGACTTAAAACACCAAATCAATCAATCATTAAATCGGAACTTTGAAAATATACTTGGAAACAAACATTTCTCCTGAAATTAGATGAATGAACTGTGAAATTTTAATAGTCAATAGGTCCACCTTTAAGTTTCAAGCACATTTGCTCACGTTTTCTCATGCTGCGGACCATTTCTGGCATTCTTGGGGCGTAAACTCATTCCATACTTCGGAGATCTGTTCACGAAGTTACTTGCTGGCATCTGGTTACAATGGTATTCCATTGGTTTTCTATAGGATTCAGGTCCGGACTTCGTGCTGGCCAAGGCAAGAATGGGATTTCCCTCGCTTGAATCCAAGCCATTGTTGCTGCTGACGTGTGGCAAGTCGCGTTGTCCTGCTGGAAGACGAAGTACCCGTTGTGGAGCTTCTGGGCGGACGGGAGCATGTTATCTATCATTGTTTCGATGTATTCTCGTGAATACATAGTGCCAGAAATGAATCTCAAATTCCCGGTCCCTGCAGCAGACATGCATTCCCAGATCATGACTGATTGACCCCCACCCTGAACAGCTTGCACGAGACATTTGGGAAGAAGTTTTTCGATTGCTGTCCTCCGAACTCTCACTTTTCGGGAGCTGTACAGCATGAATCTCGATTCATCACTGAAAAGCCTTACCCCAATGTTCCATGGACCAGTTTATTTTATTTTAGCACCACTTGACACGATTTCTCTTATGTACATTGTTGAGCAATGGCTTTTTGAGAGGACCGTAAGACGCAAGTCCACATTCCCCCAGACGACGCGAGATGGTCATCTTTGAGACCCTTTTATTAATGGAATCTTCAAATTCCCTCATTGTCGCTGGAAGAGGGGCTTTACGGTTATTCTTTGCCACTCTCGCGATAATCCGGTCCTCGCGTACAGACGTTACCCTGGGGCGGCCGCAGCGTGGTTTATCAACCACTGTACCTTGCTGGTCGAATTTGTGTATTGTGTTCGCCACGCAGGTTTTATTCACATTTAATGCGACTGCAAATTCTCTATGAGAGAAACCTACTGCATCTGTACATAACAATTAATTGCAACTTCACGGCCACGAGCACAGATTTTTTTCCCCCATTATCACGTAGCTTGCGATTCAAACAGCCTGTTCATTATCAAGCGTAACGAAAACAGATTTGGACTTGCACAATGCTACTACTCGAGATATATCTTTCTGCGCCATCTATTGGCACGCATTTCAACTAATGACTGATAAAATTTGTTCACTCCAGCGCAGTCGGTGAGGAAGATATTGTTATCTGAAGACCTCTCAGTTTACGCTGCATTTTTTTTATTTTTGCGAATTTTAGAAAAAAAAATATAAAACACGATAAAAAAATTTGGATTTTTCTTTTGCGCCAAAACCTTCGTTCATGTTCCACAATACTGGAAAAAATTCAGTACTGTCATAACGACGTCGGTTACGTGTATACACATTCATCTGTATACTTCAAAATGTTGGATTTTTCAGTTAAGAAATTTGATTTTCCACTTTCGTATCTCAAGAACTACAAGACGTATAGCAATATCTTTTTCGCCAATATATGCCTCACACACTATATTACTTCCATACAATTTCACTCCATATTTGTACCAAAAACGTTCGGTCAGGATTCATTTATATGAAAAAAGTTGATAGGGACTGTATTTGTGGTTATTTCTTTGTCCGTCTCATCTCTTTCCTCAGCAGGCATTGGAAACAAGTTGCCACCTGACGTCCATGTCTCTTCCTCAATTATGGCAATCAAAAAGCTCTTAAAATTACTTCCATAAAATAATTAAAATTAAAAATTTGTCTTCCCAAACTAAGTTGTAGCAAGATACAGAGAATGAGTGAAGAAAGTAAGGCACGGGAACAAAAATGATAATATGTGATATTTCAGGTCAATTATGGACGTAACGTTATGTATTTTGTGTTATATGTGGCAGTGTGTGTGTCTGTGTGTGTAATATAAACTGTACTGCCTTTTTATTTATGTGTGTGAAAGGGTGAACATGTGTCTGTGTTTGCGTTTATAAACGATATATATTTTTTGTTGAATTATTTTTATCTTGTTTCTTTTAACTTTATTTGTAAACAGATGTAAGCACATGGTTAAGTGTAAGAAAAGGCGTTAATTAAAGCCTTAACTTCGCCATGTACAAAAGCCGATAAATAAATAAATGAATCTTATCACCATTCAACCTCATCTTCTCGATTAGCTAAAAGTGGCAGAAAATCAATCAATCACTTGCTCCCTGTTTCTTTCTTCGTCTCTTGCTACTCCTATTTTCTCTTTCCCCTCCATCATATATCTCTATTTCCCCCCTTTCTTTCTCTTACTCTTTTTTCGTCCTATCTCTCTTTATTCTTGTCTCCTCTTGCTTTCTATCTCCATTCCTTACTTCCATCTCTCTCTGTCTCTCTGTGTATGTCTCTCTTTCGTGTGTATTCGGCAACCTTCGGCATTATTCGTTTCTGGCAGATTGAAGGTACTTGTCTATTAAGTATCATGGAAGTTCTGTGATGCATAAGAATAGCAAAGATGGGTCAAATTGGTGGAAATTAACACAGTTCACTAATCGTGGGAAAAAGGTGCAGCTTCTAAAGTACTTTGCGGGTAATGGCGGACAGAACCTGGAAGTATTGTCTGATTCATCTATCTATGTAGAACGCAGTTTCGGTCAAAATATATCTGCCTTGAGGGAAACAAAACGAGATTCAAGTTTCAGAACGTAATATAAATTTTGGTGATCCATTTTTTTCATAACAAAAAATAAAGCACATTTGTATTCGAATTTTGCGTTACAATTAATTGCATTTTATTTAGCTAGGTAAGAAACTTGCTCAATGGAAATTGCCATTTTTTACAATTGTACGTCCATATTCAATTCCATATTTCGATTAGGATAACTAAAACATATTTCTGCCCCTCGGGGCAAGAAAGTGGCAACCCACGAGAAGGCACTTTTGAGATAAAGGTAATTGAATATTTGAGACATTTATTAAATGTCTTGAAACCATGATTTACGTGTAAAATATACATTCAATGATCACATAACACGCAATCTGTATATTACAGTAAGAAAATATTTTCATAATAAAATTATATTGGAGACAATTTTTGTAAAACATTGATGTGGCATACCATTGTATTGCACCAACTGTTGTTTACCAATGTTATTTCCTAATTTTAAGAGATGCATGATAGGTGAAATTCAGTACACACAAATAATGTAGGTTTTATTTCAAAAAGTGTTTAATATAACACAAATGCTTCATCTTACAATTTAAGGGATTAGTGTAAATCAGTCTCATATAGGAGCAAAATATGAATTTTGGAGGTCAAGCAGTTCTTTGAAACAATGCTTAGCGCACATACAGTCTTCATCAGGAGCGGCTACTTTCACCTTTTTCTTTGCAGTTGATATATATTCATGCCCACTGTTTCGAAAATTCTTCTGTTGGTACCGCACCCACTGGCTGCATTTCCTTTTCTTTTGCGGTTTTCTACGTAATTTCCCTTCTAAACTAAACTTTATCATCCGAGGTCATGTGAGCAGTCTCTAATGGCAACACGGAAATATTTTTTACAAGAGAATTTAGGTGCAAGATAATGGTATTCAACACAAAGCTTTTTTTACCGGTTCAACATAATGGTATTCAACCACCAATGAATGAAAACGAAAGAAACAAATACTCATACTTTCCTAACTATCTAAGGAACTTCCACTGCTTATATCTCCGAAAAGTTCACTTTCCAATTGATTTCATGGACGTGGATGTTTCCCATGCACGGCGACCATTGCTACGAAAAGGTGCTGATGGTATAATTTTGCTCAAGCCAGAAAACATACATGGCAGTATCGCCTACGAACTCTGACAAAACAGGAGGGAAGATAAGCCTATATAGGCTCGTGAAACAACGGTGACTCAATTTCGGTCAAATTGTTGGTTGCCATTATTTTGCACCGATGAGATTTAATACTTCTTTAGTACATGTAAATCTATTCCCTGATAATCACGGTTCGATTTTCAAGGGGAGAGCATCAAATCCTCTCCCCCTTTATATTTTGTTTCTCCTGCCCCTACTGTTCATAAATTTGTTCCCAACTCGATAAATGAAGAGTTGGTTTTTAATATGCATAAAAATTTCGTTAGTGGTATACAACAGTCATGCTTACATGCAATGGGAAGAAAGAAATGATTTAAGGGAGAGAAAGAAATAAATGAAAGAGTGGTAGAGAATGATAAGCAAGAGAATTAAAAACGAGACAATGAGAGAGAATGGAAGAGATCAGTGAAAGGAAAGGGAAATAAAGAATTCAGTGACAGAGAAAGGAGAAATAAACAAGCGAATGAGAGAGACAGGGTAAACGAAGAAAAATAAAGAAGAAAGACAAAGAGAGATAGAGAGAAAATCAATTGAGAGAGAGGGAGAAAGCGAAGAGAAATAAAGAAGCGAGAGAAAAAGAGAAAGAAAAATTCGAGAGAGAGAGAGAGGGAGATATGAAGAGAAATCAAGAAGAAAGAGAGAAACAAGAAAGAGTAGAAAATCGAGGGAGAAAGAAAAACAAGGAGAAATAAGGAAAAGGTGAGATGTATCAGAAGATCAACAGACAGAGGGAGAGATATATTGATTAATGAAGAAAATGGGACAGTAAACGGGGAATAAAACTTGGGGGAAAACGATCAAATAGAAAGGAAGTACAATTCTACGAAAAAGACAAGAGACCGAGGCATAGGCGCCGACTCCATGGGGCTTGGGGGGCTCGAGCCTCCCCCCCCCCCAATGTTAACGATGTGTAGGTAGAGCCCCCAAATAATTTTGCGTAAGAGGATCTAATGTATTATTTTGCTTCTCTTGTAAAGTTTACTCTGAATTGTGCCACATGAACTTAACTTTAAATACACATTTGAAATGTTCTAGAATCTAGACCATCAACTTTGTGGCTGAGACCGCTAAACCATCAACTTTGGGGGGGGGGCTATGACCAGAGACAGCAAAACACATGACTTATTACTGTAATTATGAGTATTGTTAAAATTTTTACTATAAAGAATTTAAAAAAGACGTGCATGAACTAGGAGACTGGATGGGACGTTCGGGCTACAAATGGCTCTCACATGACATTCAGAACGAGATCATTCATATATTAGGGAGATCTGTTTTGCGCTCCGTGGTAGCAGATATTAAAAGTCTGGAATGTTTTGTTATTTTGTTTGACGAAACTTGTGACATATCCATCCGTGGACAATTAATATTCTGCATTCGAACTGTGAATAAAAATTTTGATATTTTTAAGGAATTCATGGGCTTTTATGAGATTCCGAACACTGAGGCCAAAACTTAAAAAATGGAGAGAGTGAGTCATTCATTAATTTATTTCAGTGATCAGAGCCCCCCCCAATAATTTTGACAAGTCGGTGCCCCTGTACCGAGGCCTACTCGTGTGTATCGTTGACACTACTCGACTTCCATCCGTCCACCCTTATGACGTCACTTGGAGTCAAGTGCACACTTGAAGCATTGACCTCTCCTTCACGGACGTCAATGGAATAGTGGTTCTGTCGTGCACAGCCACCTGATAATACAGCAAAGCGGACGCTTTGTCGATTTTTAATGGTTTGTGTGTCAATCCAGGACGAAAATACACAATGTTTTATCTCAAGGTTGTCAAGTACCCTGTTCACATTATAGATTCCTTTAGGCTCGAGGCAAAAATAGTAAATTTTCTGTGCAGCACGCGAGAAACTAATCAATTTGCTTTTGTGTCACGTACAGGGATCTTCGTGAAAATCGTTTAGGACTATGTACGGAGGAATGGAGTGTGATCCAATCTCTGAGCTAGTTTTAAGCACGTTCAGGGCTCAAAATGGACCGGAGCGTACCGGAACGGCGTTCTGGTTCGTGAATATCTGGAACCTTCCCGTTCCGTCTCGTCAGAAATGCCAACAGATCGTACCGGTTCGTTTAATACATAGTACTCTTTAATAGTACTGTACGACTGTGCCCGGCGCCTCCACCATGTATTATGGTAATTACGACAGCCGTGACTGAATGAGACCATATTAATTTACACCGCTCACGGAACACTAGACGAAACCCTTTTAACTAGTTTATTCGACTTATATATATATATATATATATATAGGTACCGCGTGGTCCATTTATAATGATAGTATTGAATATCGCATGCAGAATGCATCGAATCGAAAAATTGCACAGAATAAAAGTTTGATACTATTGAGGGAGTAAGTCAATGCAACAAAAATTTCGTCGCCGCCACCCACCCCTTAGGGGGGTGGGGGTAAATGTGAAATTTCAAATGGAACACCCCCATTCGTTTTACATATTTGGATTCCGTGTTGAAAAAGAAGTATTTTTTGTTCGAAAAATTTTGTAAAAGAATTGCAACCTTCGAACATGTATAAACATAATAGTTTCAGTTTCATTTTGTTCCCTTTATGTAATAAAAGTTTTGGTTTCCGTTGAGAACATTGCAAGAACGAATTTTATTCAAAAAATGTGTGCAAAGAATTCGTCAAAAGAAAATTGTTTGCAATTTATGTTTTTGTGTAACAATAAATAATATTAATTTGTTCCAACTCTTTGGTTTCAAGGAACAGTTTCATATGAACAACAAAATTAAGTATGTTACTACAAGTTAATTATCATTGGAGGTACACAAATAAATGTTTAAAGGCGCAAATGTTCAAAATGATGACCGTTCTCTTCAAAGCATTTCAAAACATGGTGTCTGAAGCTCCACGCTGTGAGTCCCAAAATGTCAGGAGTGATAGAGGCACAAGCATCAAAAATTCGTACTATCATTATAAATGGACCATGTATGTAGTATATGTATGTATGTATATATATATATACCGTCAAACGGGGTAAATTCGTCTTTGAGGGTAACTTCGTCATGAGACTGTCGGTAGGAGTCACATGCTGGTGGAACAAAGGGAGTGTGAAGCTACAGCAACTAACAGGAAGACTGAGCATGATCCTACAAGTGTCCGCAAGGAGATGGATTGTAGCCTTGCAGAGGTGTCGCAGAACCTCCATGCAAATACCACTACGACACAGATGAGGAGGAGAGGCAAAAAGATTGTTCCTGGCGGCAGTAGTGAGCCATGGCAAATTGGAAATACCGGAACGGGGGAATCGTCCACTGAAGATCTTTGCGTGATATGCAAGTATGAATACAGCACGTACAGTAGACCTAATAGGTTTCGGTGCGTTTCCTGTATGAAATGGATTTGTGGTGTGTGTAACAAGAGATTCAAAGACAAATATTACACGTGTGAGGCATGTGAAGACGATGACTGATTTTATTGTCTATGTTTTGTACCGAAACACCTTGTTCTTTGTTTCCTCATGATACATGTGCTGAACTTGTTTTGTTTTCAAACACATTGTAAGATTTCAGTGTTTAAAAACAAATAAAAATTAAAATAAATTAAGAATAAAAGACACACAAACGTCACTACTTTGACAAGAGGATATATTTTCCAATTCGTACCATTTTGCGTGACGATCTTACCTCTTCATGGGGGTAATTTTGACCTGCTAGGGACGTACGCAGACATGACTATGTTACCCCATTTTCTGGGGTAACTTCGTCACGAAAATGCTGACGTATTTGCCCCCCTAATATTTTGGAATTTCTTTGGTATTCTTTCAGTACATTTGTGAAGGACAAAGTGCTCCTCGCGTATAATTTTCGTGTTGTCACTCGTCACGGATTTTGCAGGTCACATTAGAATATGCCAAAATCTGTACGAAGTTACCCCGTTTGACGGTATATATATATATATATATATATATATATATATATATATATATATATATATATATATATATATATGACCCCTGGAAACACATACCTGGTGTATTGGCCTATGGTATCCTGTTCTATGGCTTTTACGCACTCACAACACACACGTGTTCACTGAACTCCATTCTTCTCTCCCTTGTCTATCCCAAAACTACGTTTTACCTCTTTCTCCGACTGCACTACATATTCCTTATCTGAGTAAACAAAAAATAATCGATCAGGCAATTCGACTATCGACTATCGACTAAGAACTTCCGGTTTGACCAAATTCTCAATGTAAACAAGTGGGATACAGTTTATCTTCGAGCTTATTTTGTTACAAAAGATCGCATACCGACTGGATCACTTGAAATTTGAAAGCGGTGGAGATAAACGAAAGTATGTGGAGAAAATTGGGAAATTCCCGGATCCATTAGATGCAGATATAAGGGACAAAATAATATTTTCCAAGACAATGTTGATCTTCTTCCAACAGTTTCGTGCTAAGACTTCTGCAGGTTGAAATAAATCTTACATTAATTATGCAAAAGTATAATTTTCAACATTGTGTATTCAACCACAACCCCTTTAAATTTATCATATGGTTTAGAGAGAGCGTCGTCAGAAATTTTTGTAGGAGGTAAAGGCCTTTAATAAAAGTAGAATAGTAGTTACCTGTATAATAATTACGACGGTTATAAATGTTATTGTACAATAGCTAATTACTAAACTAATTATATATACAAATTTTATTCGATATTTATTATTATTATTTATTTTTCATGTTATTCGATCCACAAGCCGAGTGAATATCCAGCACAACTATTTTTCATTAATTCTTTTACATTTTATAGTTACAATACTGAAATGCACAGTTATTGTATTTTAATTTTAACTTTTGCAAGTGTCGTTTAAGAAAAGACTTTAGATGTTAGTAAAAATTTTATTAATAAACTTTACATTATTTGACCTCACATAAAATTATAATTTGTGGAATTCTGAATGATTATAAACAGTTCCAATTTTTAAATTTAGTCAACACATGTGCGTTAGACAGTTATAATCTTCGAAACACGTAAAATATTTCCACTTGAATTACTCCGGTGATGTAGTGCCGACTATAGAGCCTATTCCCTCGTGTTTGTGTCCAGTCTTTTCGCTTTTCTGCCTGAATCCTATGATTTTTCCGTATCGGATCTGTCTGAAAACTGTGCACAGATACCCGAGAAAAAAATATTCGTTCACAACCTCGTGTTGTAATTAAAAGCCACACAATGATGGTCGCCTTTTCTTAAGACACTGCCTTTGCTCCATGTTATTCATATCAAAACCGGAAGTGAAGTTCCCGCCCGCGCCAAGGAAGCACAGAAATGTAAACATCCACAGTGAATAGCCCTCATATTTTGTCGACAGAAGACGGGGAGCAGGAACCTTTGCTAACTGCTGAGTTGTCCCTAGGCAGGAAAAGAACTCGGCGGAGCCTTGGCAGGCCTATACACCACAGTACATATTAAAACATTCATATAAGCTTCCCCTACACATGGAGATGTGCTGCCGCGGTAGCTTAGTAGAGTATGGCGGTGTTTATGTTGCCTAAATTGTAGACAAGTATGGAGCTCTGTAACTGCAACCAACACACCTCATGCAATATTTCCTTTTCCCCATTTTCCTTGCTTTTCCGTCGTCCTTTCTCCTTTGCCCCAATTAACCCAACAGTAAAGTTTGAAGTCAGTCAAACAATGCATTCAATCTTTGATCACACGAAACACGAAAAAATAATTTCGACCCTTTTGGTCAAGCTGAAAACATTCACCATTTCCGCCTGTTTAAATGTTAAAGAGAAGAAAATTTCAGAAGACTCGTGCTCAGTGTATTTCTTTGCATTTTTTGGTAATGTGCTTCTATTAATGAAGAACGTAGACTACGTCACTGAAATGCGGCAAACTGGAACTCTGTGTCTACGTAAGTAATGAGTATTTCCAGAAAAATAACTCACAGCTCTGTTCCGAAAGAAAAATATCATTTTTTCAACTACGTTAGTTCCATATCGGGAAGAATCATTCATTACCTTCTCTATCTGAAAGCCTAATGGCTTGCTCCGGTCACATGACTAAGCGTCATCAACTGGAGGCGAGATAGCCGCCAGTTTGATTTGCTTCTTCGGAATCAATGTTGAACCTTTTTAGTGAATATGGGATTGTAATGCAAATTTAAGAACTGTAATTGAGTTTACATGACGTGTAAATATGCTTAAATGTGCAAGAGGTCTGGTGTATAAGTGCTGTGTACTCAATTACAGAGACAATTATGATTAAAAAGGTAAGAGTAACGTTCACATTTCTTCAAGATGTTGTTGAAAATGAGAAATCTTTAGCGCAATTCCATGCCATTCGGTCCCTACGAAAAGATACAAGTTAAGTAACAGAGGTTTTATACTCATAAATAAATAGGAGTAATAGTTCATGATGTAAACATTTCATGTGTCCGGAATAGGCATGCAATATACTCTTAAATGTGTTCATGTTTTATCTCTTGTCAAATTTTTTTTAAATTTACCCTGAATTACAAACGTTGGTTGACGTTAAGATGCGTTGTTGCTTATGATTGCAAGATTTAGTCAACGTTTAAAATATACGTTCGTGTCTACAAGCAGTTTGTTAGTGTAACTTTTATGCAAGCATTCGATAACATATTCATATTATTTGCACAAATTTTCAGTTTCGAAATATGCTTAATGAAAAAGCTATACGACAGGGCAAAGTTGATACATGTGTACATTTACATTCTTATTTTAGCTCGCTTTATGCTTCTTTAGGCTAATCGAAGGCTAATGGAAGATATGTTGTGCATTCAAATACAAGGGTGCGATGTGTAACAAGAACTTCGATGAAATATTCGTGTGTAAAATTATCTAAGAATATATTACTTATGTTTCAAACACAAATGTTTTCACACAGAAAGCATTTTGTTACCTAGCTATCTTAATATGAACTACAAATGTATTAAATTAAATAAAACTGTTCATATGAACTGCTTTTTATTTTTTGTATTTGTGAAGCTTCGATGTTCGTAACTTTGATTATTAAATCAGTGATAATGTTTATTGTTTCATAATTTTTTAACATTCTTCACGATTTTATTAACAGAGTAAAGACAGTGTGAAGAAATATTCCAAATGTTTATTTCCCAAGTGAACGCTAAGATCGAAATATTAATCTGCTTTTTCTTTTCAATGAAAATGTTGGAAACTCTAGTTATTGTCACAGATCTTACTAACTACAATGAAAAGATTCAATTGGTTTATTATCTTTCGTTCAATAAGTCAATAGGGTCGAAATTACAATGTGACAAATTATTTACGTTTAGTCTTTATACACAGAAATGTAACATTGCCCTTGTACCAATAACTTTCGCTTTTGGTGCAACGATATAGAAATTAAGTTTTTGTATTGAGATTGTATAGCTACACAGAATATCTGCATTATATGGTTGATTAATTTGGTAAAGTTAAAGACAATTTAATTCATTAGGTAACTTGAAAAGTTTGCGGTCAACCTAACATTCGGGGTTTTGATTTAATCAATTGATTTTTACATACAACAGTTCATACAAAAGGGGTTACGAGTTTTACTGTAGCTGATAAATATTCCCAATAATATTTTTCAAATATATACAATGTTTAAATTTTTCCGCCAGGAAGTTTCTAACGGTTTTCAACCCGTTCTTTGTGCTATGCCAGTGGCGTCGCTAGGCTCTTTTAGGGGGTGCTTGAGCCCCCCAAATCCCTCGATAAGCCCCCCCAATTTTTAGCTATTATTACATGCAGTATTTTGAGAAAACATATTTGAACAATTGTTAATGCAGGAAGATACCTCTAGATACATATTCTGGGAAAGAATCGTTTCGTTGTGACAAAGTTTTTTTTAAACCACGATCTTACATCTGACACGTCATGTCTTTAGGTGGTAACAGTGCAAACGATCGCCGTCATTTGTTCTATTTTCACAACGGTTGCTACGCGAGGAAACGGTAGTGGTGCGTTTTGTGTTACGGAGTTTGTGATATTGTGTGTTTGTTATCATAGCTTTTTGTGACATTTACTGTTGTTCGTACAACAATGGACAAATTTATTATTCAAAGTAAATGTTCGTGCAGTTAAATGTTCGTGCAGAACTAAAAAATCTAAGTAGCACTAGATGGGCCTGCCAAATAAGGTCTCTACTTGCGGTGAGAAAAACTTATGATGCTCTTTTGAAATATCTGAGGAAACCATCAGATTCAGCAGATAAATGTACAGCCCTTTATAAATTTTTGAGAAAATTCTCAACCATGACGTTTATTTTCATTGAGCTTCTGTCCATAACAGAAATTTTCAATAACAAGTTGCAGTCACCAAGCCTTGATATTGCGGAGGCAATTGCAGGTGTTAATGCAGTGCTTGACACTTTACGTGCTATGCGAAATGAAGAATATTTTAACTCTGTATGCAAAGAGGCAGAGTCATTTGCGAAACAGAAGGTAACTCTCAATGAAACAAGTGTTGAATATTATTCAAAAGTTTACAAACGTGTTCACACATTACCATCATCACCGAAAGACCACGTTGAAAATGAAACCCTGGGGCACAAAACTGATACCGATAAACCTGCATTCTGCGGACTTTTTTACACTATCGTTGATCGAATGATAAATGAGCTGGAAAGTCTTTTCAAAGATAAAGCAACTTCCAGTGTTCTGGTTGGAATTCAGCATATGTTACCTTCTTTACTTACAACAAATTTTGACTTGTTTTTGAACCCTCAATTCTTGAGTGGTTTTTGTGACTATTTTCAATTACAAGTGCCGATCGCTGAAATCATGGTTGCAAAAAATTGCCTAAAGAACTTGACATACACCATCACATCCATAGTACATTTAATGAAGGCCATTCCAAAAGACATATTTCCGAACTTATGCAGAATGTTGCAAATTGCAGTGACAATTCCTGTGACATCAGCATCGTGTGAGAGGAGTTTTAGCTGTTTGAAGAGAATCAAGACATTTTTGCGTAATAGTATGGGCCAAGACAGACTTTCCTCACTTGCAATACTGGCCATAGAAAAGGAAGAGTGTCATGAATTGTGTGTGGATTGTGTTATTGATAATTTTGCAAGAAATTCGAATCGCAGAGTACAGCTGATACATAAAGACATAGTTCACATAGAAACACAGGACAAGAATATCCATCTGTTTTCATAAAAATTAATGCACTAAGTCTATGTTAGTTTTAATTCCTTATGCTTGTTATATATTATTGTCTTATTAATCACTTTGCTATTTTCAAACATTAAAAATATTTACAATAGTAGTAAGTCATGTATCTGGTTGCAGCCCCCCCAAAGCAGATGGCCTAGCGACGCCATTGTGCTATGCTAGGAATTTTTGTGGTGGCCATAGTGACTTCCTGAATGAAAATTTTGGTATAAATATTCAATATTCTACTTTTCTCTTCTAACTATATTCATCGGGAAGGTAAATGTCAAAATTTAAGTTCATAAAAGAAATAAATATAGCTTAATTCTCTATGATAAAAATACGACAAGGGGTTTACAGCGTTAAGACGATCGCCTCCAGATGATGACGTCTTCACTGAGCGCTGTGGCCTGAACCTCAAGATGGTCTTGGAAGAATACGATCATATTTACAACAAAATACTCTCGCATTATGTTTGAAGCACCATCTGTTGAGTAAAAGGTGAAAGGTTGACAATATACAAGTGGCAATTGTGAGACAAAAGTATAGGGTTACCAGACGTACTCTTTTACCCAGACGTGTCCTCTCTTTCCAGTCCTAAAAATGGTCCGGGCGAGTTTTTAGGAAAATTGGGAAATGTTCTCTTTTTGGGGGTATAGACAACTGCTTCAGCTTCAAGATTCGTAATATATGTGTATATATAGAGAGTGTTCTACAAAGGGGTTTACACTATTTGAATGTTAATAACAGAGAAAGTATTGCAGATAACCTGATGGAACTTTTTGTATCTGGATCTGTCATGATTAGTGCTTGTTGCCATTCATTTGTTTTTCTTTAATTTCAGTTCAGTTGCCAGTAGTGACAAGTAATTGACAAGATGGCTGGGAACCTTTCCGTTGAGCGGGCAGAATTTGATACTGCGCCACCGTCACGTGTAACAATTACGAAATTACGCGACAAGTTTGAGAGGGAAGGAACTGTGTATGATCTGGGGCGGTGTGGCAGGAAGAAATCAGTATCCGACGAAAGAGGGATGGAAGCAGTGGTACAAACTTTCACAACATCCCCCCAGAAGTCCATACATCAAATTCTGCCCGCCATCGTCTCTGCACTTCTTTCATGTTCACACATTTGCAAAAACACTTTAAAATCCACTTCCGTTGCTCAACGGAAATGTTCCCAGCCATCTTGTCAATTACTTGTCACTACTGGCAACTGAACTGAAATTAAAGAAAAACAAATGAATGGCAACAAGCACTAATCATGACAGATCCAGATACAAAAAGTTCCATCAGGTTATCTGTAATACTTTCTCTGTTATTAACATTCAAATAGCGTAAACCCCTTTCTGGGACACACTGTATATATTTGAAAATAATTGTTAATGTTTCCGTGTTAAATTTCAAAGTAAAGAAATACAATGCTCTCTGTTGCAAGCGCAAAGACGAAACTTTTCTTCCAACATAGAAAAATTGTTGGACGTTTACGTCTCTTTTGTTGTCGCCGCCGCGCTGCCTGAGGTTGAGATTGAGATATCAAAGCATTTGCGTCAGCTACCGCAGCTCGCGGTGAGCCGAAAGTTTCTTACACAGCTATAGTTCAAGTGTAAGTTTAAGGTTTAAAATTCTGAGAATAATGATACACAACACAAAAATTCAGCCTATTTTTTTTAAATAATTATTGATATACATGGTGATTAAATCAAAAGGTGATGATATACTAAATGTAAACATTTCAATTGGAAATTATACAATAGATGCTGACCCGAAACACGGTATTAATATTTTCATAATCGGTAATGTAAGAGTTTTGTAAAGTTGCATAAATTTAATTTTCTCGTTGTGCCATCACGAGAGTTGTCAAGCGGAATTACACTTCTGTAAAATATTTTGTGAAATCTAAAAGTTCCTCAGTAACCGTACAAAAGTAGTACATTTATTTATTTATTTCACCTAAAGTTTCAGATACAGTACTGAATGACCATTTTACACTGAAACAGTAACAGCAGGAAAATAACAATAACAACAACAACAAAATAGAGTACAAGGTAGCACTGAAAACAAATCAAAATTATACATATATCGTTAACAATTTTCTAAAACTTTGTTCTGGCAAGAATATGTCCACATTTGGAGGCAGGTTATTATATGAGTGAGGAAGCCTCTAGAAAAGAACCATCACAATATTTCGTATATTATTTTGATACTCATAGTATGTTGAAAACATTGCACCATGCTCGAATTCACTGGACATGTCTCTAATGTTATTTTCTTGATGTTTTCCTTCAGGCGACTGTGAGCTTCGACGTGTTCTACAACCCTCCGGATGGCGAAGTGTCGTCGTGGACGGGGAACGAGGCTTACGAGGCCCTGGACGACGACCAGCAGCTGCTCATCGACATCGAGCAGAACATCGCCAACCTCGAGCGGAACCTCCCGCAGGGGGGCAGGAGGGGCAGCTGGCAGTCCCTGGCAGGGTCCCTCGCAGGGGTCCCGTCGCCCGTCAGGGGCTCCAAGGGGTCGCTCAGTGCCCCGGAGAAGAGCCCTGGACCAGAGAGGAAGCGGTGAGTGCTGCCTTTGTTCCAATTTTGTCTTTCACATTTTAGGCGGCTCATTCAACGAGCAACGAGACCAAATGCAGCCATTATCTTGTACGGCAGAAATAGCCCAAATTAAAGGAGACATGTTTTTAACTTCTATCCAGATATCACACTGTTAAAACGACTTCATAACCTTCCACTTTTATCTTTCCCCAAGGAGCTTTTTACATTCCTTTCTTTAAATTTTATATAAGGGGCTATTTTCTCTCATATATTGAAGGGTGCAAGATGGCCTTATGTGCCGACACACCCAACAAATTTATTTCGTTCATTTATTCCAAAATGAATTTTAAATAATAATCAGTTTTGACTCAGTCTAGCCCTCATACTAGCTCCGACCTAAATTTCGTCAAAAGTGAGAAGCGACATTTCATCAGTTTATTTTAGTGTATATGAAATGCGAGAAATCAATTTAGTCGTTTTTCCAGTAACATTCAGTCAAACATAAAGAATAACTGCTTCTCAAGTTTGCAGTGAACTTAGTCTTTTTTCGAGTAATATTTAGTTAAAACGAGAGAGAAACTACTTTTCAAGATTGAAATACGAGTTAGTGTGCTTCAAGCAACTTTTATTCGAGACTAAATCGACATGTTAAAGACTAAATAGTCCAACTTTCTTTGTAAAACCCGTGCTAATACAGGGTGATTCTTATAGAACCGGTCTGATTAATTTGCTAATAATGCTGCAGGTGATGTATATAACAGTTCGAAATTACGGACATAATAATTCAGTGGACCGTACTGAGTCGAATAGTGTGCAGATGATCTGACAGGTAGTGTTGCCTCGTGGAAATGCTGTCTCGTCTCGAAAATATTCGTTTGTCTCATGACACATGGTAAATCTCGTCTCGTCTCGAATTTTTAAAAGCCTGTCCCGTCTCGTCCCGTGGACAACACTACTGACAGGTAGCAGCACTTATTCTGCAAGGTTAAAAGACACAAAGTGGTTCCATGAGTATTACAGTATTACCCACCAACACGTTCACCAAAACTCTGCGTGTAATGATATTCTAAAACACACCAACTATGTTCTTAAATCTTCTGTAATAACAACACAATTTTAAAGGAAACAATTCACATGTAACCTACCTGCCTGCTAAATATCCAACAATAAACCCGCCTCGTCCATTGTTGTCAGGAGTGTTCAGTTTTTTGTTTGATCTCGTTCATTGCTGATATTGGTGTCCATTGTTGACATGCACAATAATATTTATGTTTTTCTTTCAAATGTCACCAATTTCATTTAAATACGATTATCCAAAGTGACGTAATTACCACTTTAAAGTATGACAGTATATTTATGGACACGGTGTACTATTTTCCTCCGAGTTTGCCTTTCGGTCTTCTATCAGAAGAAATGCTTGTAATTAATATCACATCTTTTACTTATTTTTTTTGTCAATTTGATATTTACTTTTATGTTGTTTTTGTTACTCTTAATTTTTTTTGCTTATTATTATTGTTATTGCTTTCTCGTTGTTGACAATTTCAGTGTAAAATGGCCACCTGTGCTGTATCTGGAATTTTCTCAATAAATAAATAAATAAACAATAAATAAATCGTCCATGACTATATTCATCAAATTTTCTCTTACTTCCTATGAGTTTTTAAGCAATGGATCTTTATGTATGCTGGTGAAGAACTTGTCAACAGCTTGTTTTGAGTTTTCTTTTAATTCTTGAAGCTCTTATTGGGTCAAATTAAGTGCACGAATATGGTGATGGACAATGTTCACGATAATACTCATGGATCCCACTGTACGAACGTGTTTGCAGTGTCCAGATTTTTTCTTGTGGGGTTTACTGAAGGACAGGGTGTATGCAAACAATCCGCGTACGTTACAAGCTTTAAAGGACAACATTTCGACTGAAATCAGGAACATCACCGGAGAAACATTGCGGCGATCACTGTGATTATGCAAACGCGGATGGATGCGTGCATTCTTGAAAACTGTGGACACTTTCAACACATGCTCTGATAACAATGAAAAATCAACGGCATACTATCCAAGGTACGTCATATAAATTACGTTATTATCTGTATGGTATATTTCATATTACAGCTCATTTTGTCGGGCCGGTTCTATAAGAATCACGTTGTAAATCGATTTAGTATTACTGAATAACCATTTTTAACATGACTGCACATATTATCATGTTGATGTTTTGGAATTCACTTAGTTGGTATGCTTGCCATTTAGTAGAATCATGCCGTACAAAATGGCTTATCTAGCACAATATAGGAGATAGTGTTTGTCTACTTGCCCTTTTTGTTAAGTATTTTTTTTCCGCCGAAGTTACACAACTATCAAGCTAGAATGAAAACAGTTTCTTATACTTATCGTCATGACCAAACGGATTTATATGCGCATCGTGGCATGTAGACTGGAAATATTCCGTTTTCATTTTCCATATTTTTCCATATATTAGGTTTTGGCCCATATTTTACATATTTTAGTTAGTTTTATATATTATTTCCATATTTCAGAACATTTCTCAACGTAATTTGTAATAATTTGTGGAATAATACATGTGTCTGTGTGATCGAAATGTTTGGAATAACTTGTGAATAACTGACAAATCAAATTTATGCACAAATTTGAAATTCACTCCCATTAGTTCTATCGATATTGAACGCAGTTTTAGTCAAAATAAATCCATCTTAGGAGACAACAGAAATGAAAACACATTTTGTATTGTTTTACAATTAATGTCGATGTAAGCATACTCTCTTTATGTATTTTATGTGTCATGTTATTAAAAATATATTTCTTTACAATTTTAAGTCCATGTTTAACCATATTTTGGTGAAAATAAGGAGCGAATTTACAATACCGGAAGTATCTTCAATTGCCTTCAAATTCGGCATACTCACTAATTTTGGCCTCGTAATCACGAATCTGCAGTTAAAATTTGGCGGTCACGTCTACAAATTGCAAAATAAGTAAAAAAAAAGTGAGTCCGTGATTTATGAAGAAAACAACTATTTTTGCAATGATTAACGTTTCAAAACTATGTTTATCATGACCCTTAATTTTAACTATGCTTGCCTAACCTAACCTAACCTAACCTAACCTAACCTTACCGTGAATGGTTCGTGGGGCAAACATGTTTCCCACCTTTACGCAAGACGCCATTTTCTCACATGCAAATCAACTCTCCATGCAACAGGTCTCACTTATTGCACAACACTTGAGCAACGTTGTGTTATGACTACGTCAGAACACAAGGTAGCAAGACCGTTGTGCGGAAAGGTTTGTTGGTTGATTTAGTGTTTTAAGTCCACTTTATGCACAGTAAGGCTAATCGGGACTGGACCTACAGTTTAAAGTGGAATCTGAACCACTATGTGCTTCCAGCGGGTATCGAACCCGGGACCCCTTGATTGTAAGGCAACGACGCTACCACTGCGCCACCTGGAAAGGAAAGGAAGACGTCTTCTCTTCATATCAGAAAACATGTTTTCCATGTTAGTGTATGGAGAATCTATAGCGGTAATTGACAAGGTTATTTTGCACTTTCTAGACGTGACCGCCAATTTTTAACTGCAGATTCGTGATTACGAGGCCGAAATTAGTGAGTATGCCGAATTTGAAAGCAATTGGAGATACTTCCGGTATTGTAAATTCTTACCGAAAAGAACTAAATACAACCTCTGACAATAAAGTTCGGTGAATGATCCTGAATATCGAAAGTAGACGAATTCTTAATGAAACCTACCTTACTGTCCTTCGAAGTAGTCCCCCCCCCCCCCCATGGCTATGCACAGTTGAGAACGGCTGTACATGTCATGGAAACTTTTAGAAAAGTCTTCTTTCGGGATGGTGTTCAAGACCCTCGTCACGTTCCGTTGGATGTCCGGAATATCCTCAAATCTCTAACCTTTCAAAGCGATTTTGAGGCGTAGAAAGAGAAAGAAATCTGGAGGATTCAGATCCAAATTTCTTGCAATGCATTGCTACAGAGGATGAGAGCTGGTGTGTGAGGTACGACCCTGAAACGAAACGCCAAAGCATGGAATGGCGTTCTCCTGCATCACCCTATCGGAAGAAGGTCAAGGCGGAAAAATCACGCATCAAGACGATGCTTCTCACTTTCTTTGACAGTGATGGCATGATCCACAAGGAATTCCTGCCGGAGGGAACAACAAATTTTCCGCCTTGACCTTCTTCCGATAGGGTGATGCAGGAGAACGCCATTCCATGCTTTGGCGTTTCGTTTCAGGGTCGTACCTCACACACCAGCTCTCATCCTCTGTAGCAATGCATTGCAAGAAATTTGGATCTGAATCCTCCAGATTTCTTTCTCTTTCTACGCCTCAAAATCGCTTTGAAAGGTTAGAGATTTGAGGATATTCCGGACATCCAACGGAAAGTGACGGGGGTCTTGAACACCATCCCGAAAGAAGACTTTTCTAAAAGTTTCCATGACATGTACAGCCGTTCTCAACTGTGCATAGCCATGGGAGGGGACTACTTCGAAGGACAGTAAGGTAGGTTTCATTAAGAATTCGTCTACTTTCGATATTCAGGATCATTCACCGAACTTTATTGTCACATCTCGTATGTATTTATATATTTAGCACATTTTTACTACATACTATAAATCAGTTCTCTGGTGATGGCCATCATCCGAAAACTTCGAATTTGTGTCCACTAGAAGTACAGAAAGGCTAATCACGACTGGAAACACAGTTTCATGTAGGATCTGAATCACTATTTGCCTCCACTGGGTATCAAACTCGAGATTTCAATGCGACGTTCGTCAGTGTTCACTTCCATAGTATACATTGAGGCTTCTCTTTTACCCACTAAATGTCACTCCCAACTCTACTCGTTTAGAGGTGAGCGGGAAAACACGTGGCTATGTCAGTTGAGCTTTGTCTGTTTTCAGTGCTTCAGTGTAAATTTTTGGAGTCCTGGAATTTTCCTACTGTGTGTTCGTGAAAGCGTGAGCGGTAAGTATTTTCGTGTGTGTTATGTAGGTTAGAAATAGAGCTTCATAATGTGGTACTCTGAATGCGCTTAATCTTATTGCTTGGTACCAGGCACATATCCAGAGGGGGGCTTAGGGGGCTCGAGCCCCCCCCCGAAAGTTTTAGGTTTACACTAGATAAAATGAGGTTTTTTTGTTTCTTGTGGTGTGAAATAAAATAATGTAACAATAATTTAAGGAAAGAAATAATTATCGAGGCAAGACGGAGAATGTTCCATAACCCTGTTATTGATAATAGCACGTATCCAAGATGGGGCACAGGGGGCTCGACCCTCTCCCCAGGAAATTTTTCACTTTACGTTAGATAAAATTAGGTTTTTGGCTTCTTAAATAATGTGAAAATAATGTAAGGAGAGAGATAATTATCGAGGCAAGACGGAGCATGTTTTATACCCCTGTTATTATTAATAGCACGTAGCCAAGGTGGGGATGAGGTGGCTCGAGCCCCCCCTCTCAGGAAACTTTTAAATTTACACTAGATAAAATTAGATTTTTGGCGTCTTGAATAATGTGAAGATAATAAATTTATAAATCTGAGAGAAATAATTATCGAGATAAGACGGAGAGTGTTCTATAACCCTATTATTGTCAATAGCACGTATCCAAGGTGGGGATCAGGAGGCTTGAGCCCCCCTTCAGGATTTTTTTTCTGTTTACACTAGATAAAATTAGGATTTTGGCTTCTTGAATAATGTCATGATAATTTGGGAGAATTAATTATCGAGACAAGATGTAGAATGTTCTATAACCCTGTTATTGTTAATAGCACGTATCCAAGGTGGGGGTTGATGTGGCTCGAGCCCCCCCAGGATTTTTTTTCTTTTACACTAGATAAAATTAGGTTTTTGGATTTTTGAATAATGTGACGATGATTTAAGGAGATAGACAAGTATCGAGGCAAGACGGAGAATGTTCTATAACCCTGTTGTTGGTAATATTGCACGTACACTTTTCTTGCGCTTTCGGTGTTGTTTCAGCGCACTTGAGGACTATGTAGAGACTTGTCAGCATTTGGAAGCTGCACAACAAAGGTAGAGCCACACGTAGGGCGATTCGTTGTAATTTCTAATCTCTGGAAGGCGGGAGAGGGTACGTTCTTGAATGAGAGAAGGAGTCAATTACTGGCGATATTAACGAATCGTTTTATCTGCGGAACGTTCTACAATATAATGAGGATATAAATACGCCGATTCAATTTTTCGATTGATCTATACAAAGAATCGGTTAATGAGATTTCAGAGGTAAGTGTGACAATTCATACAGTCGATTGGTGATCAGATCAGTCAGCGTCCTCTGATTGCTTTATAAGATATAGTGATAAGAAAATGAAGACATTGACGACAGCAGAACTTCCGGGTCCTCAGAGTAGTGCTAGCTCGGTTCGAGGGCCGAAGAGATCAAGGCCTCTCTCTCTAAAGTGAATATTTCATCAGTACCGGATATTAAAACAGAAATAAGCTGCATAGATCAACTGAAAATCAAAGTTTTGAGTGATGATTTAGTTTTGCCAGAACTAAATTTCGTATATGCAGTCTGAGAATTTCATGATATAAAAAAATACTTCTGTTTAAGCCTACTGGGTTCGAAACACATTCAAACACTTAACTATTGTACCATAAAGAGACAACCGAAAATTTTATGAATGTCGAGAAGAGAAAGGAAGATGTTGCATATGTAGACATTTTAGGCGGAAATTGCAGGCTCTACCAGGACCCAAATCAGGGCTCTACCAACTGAGCCACCTAGTCATCCTTGACTTCAACCGATTTTTCGTTAAAATGTCTACACAGTACATGTCCTGTGTATATCAAATCGTAAGGTGTTGCCTGTATAGTGAACAAGCACAGAAAATATAGGAGAGAGAAGAAAACTGAGGAGCATTATCACCGGTTGAGGAGAATTTTTTTCTGTGGTCAACAAGAGCTACTACTTCAAGGTGACAATGACAGTGGCCTAATAAGGGAGATTTCACACCGTGTCGCCTGAAGATTAGGTTTGTGCGGCCTTTTGTGTCGCTACGGTGTGAAACGTTGCTGTTGATTGGCCCATTCCAATCGACATGTATCGCGTGTCCCTTCGGTCTGAAACCTTCCTAAGTCTTGAAAATCCAAGTCACAAGGATGGAAAATTAGGGCCTTGTTGAGGTTAGGTGTGAAGGCAGGCAGACGACAGCACCCTAAAGGATCATATTTAAACCTGCAGGAAGAACGCATCTTACTTCAATCTCCAATACGATGATAAAAACTTCTGGTGAGTTCATTTTAAAAAATGTGTCCGAGATAAAGAGAGGCGTGCCCAGGATTTTCGGAAGGGAGAGGGGTTACGCATACTATTTTTGGTAGTCCTAATTTTGCCATTTTTCCCTGTCTTTGACGTTCCTTTTTTTTATTAAGGAATACTGGGTCAAATGGGGTTATTACCTCACCAACCCTCCCTTGGGCACGTCACTGGATATAAATGAGTAAGCATTTGATCATACTGGGAGACGAAACATTAGATGTGTTGGGAACGGAAGGGTTTCAATTATGCATTAATTGTTTCGTGATCCACCTGTATTCGAGAAGACTTCCTTTGTTTCGTGCCGATATATAACAAGACAGCGGAAGCTGTGACAGGCATTTTTGAACACTTGTGAGTGCTAAGGCCTGAATCTGAACAATTTGATGGGTTTCGGCTTTTATAAGAGCTGAAATAATGGGAGGACAAGACACGTTAGTGGTGTTCAGACTCGAATCAGAGAGAAATATTCGAGAGCTGTCTGCGTCCAGTTCGCAACCCACAATTTGAATCTCGCGTTGTCGAGTGGATTGTCCATCCCGTGCATGTGTAACAGCTTCGTAAAAACACTCAAAGATACCATAGATGTTTTTATACCTGATGAGAAGAAATGGACAAACACACATACTGAGATGGTTCCAGCACACATTATTAATGCATGGAAACAGAGGAGTCGAGTGGTAAAAAAATGTTCCGATTTCACGTTCTGATTAAAATGATAGCCTTACAGTGGCAACGATTTAAGGGATAGTTGCTCCCAATTTTTTTGCCTTAACATTATGGCCTCTTAATGTTAAGCCTTGGCTACCAAGAGAAAGTAAACTTTCCTTGCAACGCCCTCCGCACCCCCCCCCCCCCCGTTTTGGAACCCAATTGCTACCACTGGTCTTAAACATACAATTGTGAGGTTCTTACTATACCCCTTAAAAAATGGTGTTGAGCCCCCCCCCCCCCCCCGAAAGGAATTCCTGGGTACGTGCCTGCTTGGTACAGACATTTTTAAAAAAGAGGAACTACGACGCGTGGGGCAAGTTGTCACAAATAAGACGGCGCATGTTGTCACTGTGACAATGTGCCCCACTGTGTGTTAGTCATGATACAAGTGGTGCATTCCTCTTTTAATAAGTAGTTCTGTTGCTTCGCAGAAGGTGAGAATATACAAGAGGAAGGCTGAGAGGAATGCCCCGCCCATGGGAGACCTACTGGATGCAGCAAGAGCCGTGAAAAGAAACGACAACCCCGTATCAATACGTAAAGCTGCCAAAGAATTTCATGTCCACTACAGAACATTGGCGAGATTTTGTGCACGTGTTACAGATAGTGAACTACAGTACGGGCAATGCTCATTCACATTGGGTTACTCAACATGTAACAGAGTATTTGCGGAACATGAGGAAGACTTACTAGTAGCATACCTAAAACAAGTTTCGGACATAAGTAGTGTAGGTGGCCGGGTTCCACGCCCGAAAATGGGGCTCGGTGGGGCTCGCAGTGTTGCCAGCTCCTCACCCAAAAAAATCACCAAGGTTTTTGTTTTTGGGTATAACCTAACCTCAAGCAAGAAGCTGGCAACACTGCTTGAGGCTTGTTCTGCAGTGTTGCCAACTCCTCACTCGAAAAAATCACCAAGGTTTTTGTTTTTGGGTCTAATGTAACCTAAAGCAAGAAGCTGGCAACACTGCTTGAGGCTTGTTCTGCAGTATTAGCAACTCCTCACTCGAAAAAATCACCAAGGTTTTTGTTTTTGGGTCTAATGTAACCTCAAGCAAGGAGCTGGCAATACTGCTTGAGGCTTGTTCTGCAGTATTAGCAACTCCTCACTCGAAAAATCACCAAGGTTTTTGTTTTTGGGTCTAATGTAACCTCAAGCAAGGAGCTGGCAATACTGCTTGAGAGTTGTTCTGCAGCATTGCCAATATTTTACTCGAAAAGTCACCAAGGTTTTTGTTTTTGGGTATAACCTAACCTAAAGCAAGGAGCTGGCAATACTGCTTGAGAGTTGTTCTGCAGCATTGCCAACTCCTCACTCGAAAAAATCACCAAGGTTTTTGTTTTTGGGTCTAATGTAACCTCAAGCAAGGAGCTGGCAACACTGCTTGAGGCTTATTCTGCAGTGTTGCCAACTTTTTACTCGAAAAAGTCACCAAGGTTTTTGTTTGGTCTAACCTTAGCTAAAGCAAGGAGCTGGCAATACTGCTTAAGGCTTGTTCTGCAGCATTGCCAATATTTTACTCGAAAAGTCACCAAGGTTTTTGTTTTTGGGTATAACCTAACCTAAAACAAGGAGCTGGCAATACTGCTTGAGGCTTTACAGTGCATAAAACAATTTGCCAACCTACTGGTACTTTTGCCATAGCCTTTTACAAAAAAAAGAGAGAGGAAAAAGAGGGAAGAGTTAAACAACCGACAGTGTTGCCAACACCTACCTACAGCTTTTTTTTACTTGGCAAGAGTTTAGTCAATTTATACACTGGCGCAACATACACACACTGGGCAAGGAGAGCCGGCAACAAATATATACTGCCGTAAAAAAGAGAGATGGATGGATGGTAACACAGTATGTGTGTGCGTGTGTGTGTATAATATGTAGCATTATTAACTAGATTGTGTTGGCAACCCACCTGCAACTAACAAAAATAGAGATACCAATGTTGCTGTAAGATAAAGAGGGAGAGACCTATCGTGACCTTTGTAAACCTCTCTCGGGGAAACACGATGTGCTATACATACGTGGGCGTGCTGGCGCCTCTTATTATTTTCGTATTGTGAGGCAAACAAACAAATAAATAATTGTTGTTTTTAGGATTCCTGGCCCCTATAACCTCGCCAGGGTGCGTGGTGCCCAACCAAAAAAAGTAAAAGGTTTTCTAATGGCTGCGGTTGTAGATAACCGCACCTCTGTAGGGTTTCACGTGTTTTTTTTTTGTATGGTAGTGGTGGTGCCGGCAATAGTGGGTGGGTTAATTGTTGTTGTAGTATTTTGGTTATTTGGCAGAGTGCTGCTGGTAACTGGAGGAGTTAGCGTGGAAACGAGAGGCGGTGGCGTCTGATTGTCTCCCGCGCTATTGTTCCCACCGGAAGGTCTTCCGGCCCAGTTCCAGGCGGTGTTTGTACGGGTGGCCTCGGCGGTATTGTGTTGCTTCCGCCGCCGGGCACGCCTGGAATGCTCGGGTATTGTCCGACATCCGGCGAAAGCGTGGGAACGAGAGGCGGTGGCGTCTGATTGTCTCCCGCGCTATTGTTCCCACCGGAAGGTCTTCCGGCCCAGTTCCAGGCGGTGTTTGTACGGGTGGCCTCGGCGGTATTGTGTTGCTTCCGCCGCCGGGCACGCCTGGAATGCTCGGGTATTGTCCGACATCCGGCGAAAGCGTGGGAACGAGAAGCGGTGGCGTCTGATTGTCTCCCGCGCTATTGTTCCCACCGGAAGGTCTTCCGGCCCAGTTCCAGGCGGTGTTTGTACGGGTGGCCTCGGCGGTATTGTGTTGCTTCCGCCGCCGGGCACGCCAGGAATGCTCGGGTATTGTCCGACATCCGGCGAAAGCGTGGGAACGAGAGGCGGTGGCGTCTGATTGTCTCCCGCGCTATTGTTCCCACCGGAAGGTCTTCCGGCCCAGTTCCAGGCGGTGTTTGTACGGGTGGCCTCGGCGGTATTGTGTTGCTTCCGCCGCCGGGCACGCCAGGAATGCTCGGGTATTGTCCGACATCCGGCGAAAGCGTGGGAACGTGATACACGCCAGGGTTTTTGTCTGCTTTTCTGTTATTCTTTTTGCTGGATTTTCTATAGTACGCCAAGGTGACCTATATTATGACGACTACAATACAGAAAATTCCAAAGGCTGCGATCCAAATCATGACGGAAGGGCATCCTGTCGTTCTCTGTTATTATTTATCGTCAAAGGCCATGCACACGTAACTCGAACCAACCTTGGAATTTTAGCTACCGACAGGTATAAGTTTCTATTAGAAACCCCGCGCACATCAGTTGCAGTCGAGTATTGCTACTGGGTAGTCGCATAAAAGTGTACGCTATACCAAGTGTAATATCAAGTGTAATAGAAGCCGAATTAGTTTGGTCTGTCAGGTGAGTACCATATCAACATAAGTTATACGCACACAAGTTGCTTGACCAGCTATAAAACTAAAATTTATGCAATTATACTACTGTTTTGCGTGTGTTAAATTGCTAGCAGCTTTTTGTAGGTAAGTTTTGTTTTTTTTTGTTATTTTTTGCATGTGTGTGTGTTAATAATAATTGCGAGCGGCATTAGTGAACAGAAAGTGTTGTTTTGATTAAACAACGAAATTACGCTAAACAAAAAAATATGAGCATGGGGAGGAAAAAAAAGGGGGGAAACTCTATTTTTAAATTTGTTGATACTCTGGATTGGATTTTGTTGTTTTTAAGTCTATTTTATGCACAGTAAGGCTAATCGGGACTAGGCCTACAGTTTTTTAAAGTAGGATTCGAACCACTATATATTTTTATCGGGTTCGAACCAAGGACCTCTTGATTACAAGGAAACAACACAACCACAGCACTATCGAACCCTAGTAAATATGTAGGAAAAACAACGGTATATACATAATCCAAAGTTGCATGGTTCTAGGTCCCATAGGAACCAAGAAAATCAATGTCTTGGAAAACATCTTAAGATATTTGTCTTAATCTTTAAGAAAGTCGACTTCCGGTCTGTCAAGATGTTACTTCCGGTCTGTCAAGAAAATTTTCTTAAGATATTTGTCTTAAGATGTTTTCCAAGATATTGATTTTCTTGTCTCCTAATTGACCTAGGATGATGATTTTAGGTTTGTTGGATAGGATTTGACGAAAACTATTCGACTAGCAAATAAAATCGATTCCACCCTCTCAAGTTTCGAAAATATAGACAATTTTTTTATTTTTTGAGAAACTTGATTTGCTGGCTTAGTTTTTACCCTATTTCGAAAATTTTAATGATATTTGATAAAAAATTGAATGTACTCTACAACCTATTGGAAACATAATGATTAGTGCTTACTGTTTTCGAGTTATTTTAAATTTAAATTTCAAGATGTAATTTCTAAGTTGTTTTGTAACTCGTAAACTATGGGTCGTAGAAAACCTATTCTTGTTTTATCTGCTATTGCCCGACAAATACTATAAACACAAATAATGTTTATTGCTTGATTTAAAAAAATAAAAATCGAAAATAATTTTGTTTTCTAAAAATAAAAAAAATGTGTGTATGGAAAAAAAATACGATTGTGTAATTTTTTATGATGTATATCAGCCAAAATAATAGAATATATATAAACAAGTATATTTTCATAGTTTCATACCTCTACTAGATTTGTGGAAAAATATACTAATGGGCAATAAAATCTAAAGAAAATTTGTGTCTAACAAAAATAAACTAAATAGAATTACACATGCATACAATATTTATTGTGTTTTTTTCTATCTACAATTATATTTTTCTTATATATTTTTTTTATTTTTTTATAGAGTTGATTAAAGCGCATATTTGAGGAAGGCAACACCACCCATATATAAATAAACATACCCCCAAAAAATGCGCTCCATGAAAAGTTGCCCTGTGTGCAAAAAAACTATATCAAGCAAACATTTTGCAAGACATTGTCGCACCTGCGTGCCAGGCAAGCATTTGGCTGCCACTGAACTGTGTTCTGGATGCAATAAACACATTACAATTGCGTATGTCGAGAAGCATAAGCTTACTTGTTTAAGCGAAAGTACATCTGGTGCTCAACCGTCGACCAGCTCAACCAAGAGGAAAGCGGAAGCCGACTCGCCACCATCCGCCAAACGCATCAAGACTGAGGCGAAAGCGAACCAGTCTGCTTTCCAGCGTTTGTTAGAGGACTTCCCCCCTTTACTTCAGAGGGCTCATGCGACGTGCGTAGCTTTTTGGAGAACGTGCAAGCCCAAATTATTTCCATCCTCGGCGATACGCTTGCAACGCACTCCACCAAATTCTACGCATCGCTTCGTTGCTGGTACAAGAAGCCGTCTGATGAAATTTACAGCTTCTGCCACAACACCAAGGCGAAGACACTGCATCTGGCGGATGTCGACAACCTCGAGGTCATCTACAACAAGTTTGTCGAGGAGCTGCTGGCAAAGCAAGAAGAACATGAAGCTAAGGGCTCGGGGGGGTCGCTGTGTGGCGAGCCTCACGAACTGCGCGTCAAACTTTCCAAGTTTGTGCCTCTCTCCGCCTCCAGCTACGTCTCCTTACCACGTGCTATTGCGGAAAAGAACGCCGTCCTGAACATTCAAAACAGTGACGCCAAGTGCTTCGTCTGGTCGGTGCTGGCAGCGTTGCACCCTGTCGACTGGAAAAACCATCCATACCGAGTTAACCACTACCTACCCTACGAGCCAGAGCTGGAAGATGCGATGGCTGGGATCGCCTACCCGGTGGCGCTTTCGGACATTCGGCTATCAACGTTTATGGCTTCACCGAAAACAAAAATGTGGTTTTCCCTATCCGGGTGAGCGACGTAGACGACGATGGTGCGCAGGAAATTCACCTTCTGCTCATCAAGGACGAAACCCATCACCATTACACCCTCATCCGCTCCCTCTCTCGGCTTGTTTCGAGCCAAGGGGGCAAAAACAAAACCCACATAGAAGTTTGTCGCAGGTGCTTGTCTATATTTCGTAATCGAGAACAGCAGAATTATCACCGCATCAGAGGTTCCAACATCGCTGTCGAGAAGCTCGCTCGCCACAAACTCTATTGCAATGCCAACAAGCCTGGGGTCGCAGTCTTGCCCGAACCTGGCACCGTGGAGCGTTTCCACATGCATGGTGCCATGGTGGAGCACCCTGCTATCATCATCGCGGATTTCGAGGCCTTCCTCAAACCCCTGTCCACTTGCGATCCCGATCCTGAAGTTTCTTCCACCACCCCTTACCAACTCCACGAGGCATCCAGTTTTGCATACGTTGTGGTGCGACGAGACCAACACATCGCCCCCGAGCCCTACGTGTACCGTGGTCCCGACGCAGCCAAACACTTCCTCGAGAGGATGGTTGACGAGGCCAACGAGATAGGGAAGTTTCTGTTGACCCCCAAGCCTATGCTCCCACTGTCCCCCGACGATCAACGTAGACACGACGAGGCCATCGCTTGCCCTGTCTGCGTCGAGGAGTACACCGCCAACAACCGTAAAGTCCATCACCACGATCACTTTAACGGTAGGTATGTTGGTCCTTGGTGCAACAACTGCAACCGCTTGGCCCGGGACCCGCGTTTCATCCCTGTGTTTTTTCACAATGGCTCGGGGTACGACTTTCACCACCTGATCAAGCATCTTGGGTACGACAACGAGAAAATCAATGTCCTGGCACAAAACGAGGAGCGTTATATTAGCGTCAGCAAGTGGGTTCGAATCCCAGAATCCGGCTCTACCGTCGAGCTTCGCTTCCTCGACTCCCTGAGGTTCCTCCCGGCCAGCCTCGATGCTCTCGCAGGGAAGCTGAGCAACGAACAAATGCGCATCACCTCTGCAAACTTTCCGAACTTGGACGCCGGTCTCTTCAGGCGTAAGGGGGTATACCCCTACGAATACGTCACCGACTCTACCAAGTTCGCGGAGACGTCGCTACCTCCCCAGGCGAAGTTCTACAGTCAGCTACGAGGCTCGAACATCAGCGACGAAGAATATCACCACGCCCAGTCCATGTGGCGTGAGCTGGGTTGTCGAACTCTCGGAGACTACCACGACACCTACCTCAGACTTGATGTGACGCTCCTCGCCGACGTGTTCCAGACGTTCCGGGCGACCGCAATGAAAATCTACCACCTGGATCCCGCCTACTTCTATAGTCTCCCCGGACTGGCGTGGTCAGCCATGTTTCTGGTGACGAAAATCAAGCTGGAGCTTCTTTCGGACGTGGACATGATGCTGTTTGTAGAACGTGCCGTGCGGGGTGGAATGGTCCAGGTGTCGCAACGGCACGCACGCGCCAACAACCATCACATGGCTACTGGCTACGACTCCACCCAACCGTCAAGCTACATCATGCACACGGACGTGAATAACTTGTACGGGCACTCCATGATGCAGCCACTCCCCTTTAGAGGGTTCGAGTGGGCTGACCCTTCCAACTTCGACGTTGAAGGTTTCGACGATTCGGAACATGGGTTCTTCGCCGAGGTGGACCTTGAGTTCTCCGAGAAGCTGCAGGATTCGTTTTGCGATCTTCCCCCTGCACCCGAGTTCAAGTGTCCACCCGATTCCAACCAGAAGAAGCTCGTCATGGATTTCGAACCCAAGAAGAATTACGTCCTTCACTACCAGAATCTCCGGTGGTTGATGCAGCGAGGGGTCACGGTCCACGCAGTTCACCGCATCCTCAAGTTCGAGCATTCTCCATGGTTGCGTCCATATATTGAAGTCAATACTGAACACCGCACCGCAGCCACGTCCGAGCTTGATAAGGATTTCTTCAAGCTCATGAATAATGCGGTGTTTGGCAAGACCATGGAGAATGTACGGAATCGCGTGGACATAAAATTGGTGACGAGGAAAGAGCGATGTCGTCAGCTTGTCGCGAGTCCATTGTTCAAGTCTCGAACAATCTACAACGAGCAGCTGGCTCTGATTCACATGAGGCAAGGTGTGGTGAAACTCACCAAGCCTATCTACGTTGGAGCCACGGTTTTGGATCTGAGCAAGCTCCACATGTTCGAGACGTACTACGACATATTACGCCATCACTACGGCCACGACATCTCGCTTCTCTACACGGACACGGACAGCTTGGTGTACCATGTTCGCACAGATGACGCATACGAGGATATAGCCACAGTTCCATCTTTGGTTAACCTCTTCGACACCTCAGGCTATCCCCAGCCGAACCAGCACGGTATCCTGGCCAGCAACAAGAAGGTGCCTGGCAAACTCAAAGATGAGAAGGACGGAGACGTGATTCTTGAGTTTGCAGGTCTTCGCGCCAAGGCCTATACCATCAAAGCCGAGGGTAGCGTTACCAAGAAGGCCAAGGGTGTCGGCAGACAGGTGGTTCGGGAGCATCTCACATTCGAGGACTTTGTGGATTGCCTCAAGACCAGGTCGTCGGTTCTAAGAGCAGAACAGCGCATCCAGAGCGTCGACCATGTGTTGACCACCAACAAAGTGAGGAAGATTGCCCTGGATCCCAACGACGACAAGAGGTGCGTTCTCCAATGTGGAATCCACACACTGCCGTGGGGGCACTATCGCTTAGCAGAAAGCAAAACCTGCAACATATGCCCATCTTCAACAGAAGATTCATAAAAAAAAACAAAAAAAAAAAAAAAAAAAAAAAATTTGTTAGTTATTACAAAAAAAACACTGACTGTTATTACAAAAAAAACTTTGACCGTATTCTTAAATAACCAGCATACCTATGAATCTTTTTGGTTTCCGAAAACAAACCAACATGGAGACTGTACACCGCGCGACGACAGATCATGAATTTCTACCTTCCATGTTAACTAAACTCAACGGTCTACTGATTGTTCACCTTAACAGCATTTGGACGAAATTGGATGACGATGTGGGCAAGATGTTTTACGTCTTCAACAACAATTTACATTTCTACGAAATTCCGATCGATGGAAAACTTCAAATCGCCGTGAATCCGGAAAACGTAGGCGAAATCAAAATATCTACCGGCAAGAACATTTTTCGAATCAAGCACGACAAGATGCTTTCTAACATTACGTACGATGTTTCTGCAGGAGATTATCTTTACGTGGAACTCCTAGGAGATTACGACAAACTCATTCCTCTCTTCGTAGAATTACGAATCGTCTATCCTATTATAAATAACCGTTAACCAAAATGCCTAACGATATTTTCGGCAACACTAAGCGTGTAGACCACGCAGAAGAGATTCTCATGTTGGACGTCCGAATTAAAAAGTTGAGGAGCGATTTGATCGCTTTGCAGGAGACCTTAAACAAAAGTTTAGAGTCGGAGATCGCTACACTCCAAACGCAATGTCTCGACCCCATTCTGAAAATCGATTCCGAACTGAAAACGCTCATAAAAAATTATGTCGACGTACCTTCTTACGACAACGTTCAAAATATACAGTTGAGCGTGGATAAGCTTCAAAATGATTTGGCCAAATTACAACAATTTCAATCGAAAAATGAAGATTTGGAAAAATTGAAACTCGAAATCGAAGAACGAACTTCGGCAATCGAAAAGAATTTCTCTGAACTTCAAACCGTCGTGAAGGATATTGATGTAGAACGCTTGCATGTTGTTGTTTCCAAATTACAAGAAGAATTCGCCGGCACGTTGGAAGAAATTAAATCCAAGTTACAGACTTTGGAAGATACCATGACGAACCTACCATCGTCAGACGAACTGCAGGTCATCGGCAAAAGCGTCGCGAACATAAAAATTCAATTGGAGGCTTATCAAGATTTCGAACACATTCAAACCACCATCGCTACTCTTCAGGCGTCTCTGGAGTTGATCAACGAAGAAATTAAAAATATTCACGCTGAAGCCAGTGCGTTGACGAGCATACAAGACACGTTGAGCACGGTTCAGCAGAAGATCGAATATTTAGAAAATTTGAACGTCGAAACGAATCTTGCTCATTTTCATCACGTACTGGACAACATACAGGGTGACTTGGAATCGTTACGGACGAGCGTACCTTCGAGAGAAGATTTGGAAAAATTGAAAACAGCGGTGACGGCACTATCCGATTCGAGCGACATCAAAAGTTCCTTGAGCGATCTCGAGAGTAGGGTGGCTAATCTCCCCACCTCAAAAGAATTGCACGCTTTGAAAAGGAGCATATCACGTATGCTGAAACGACTGGAAACGGAAACGGCGAACGTGGAACAGATTCGAGACGAACTTACTTCGCTGGTGTCGACGCTGCCCACTTCGCAAAGCGTCGCCGACCTTCACACGCAGTTTACCGAGATGCGAAGCATCGTGAACGATCTCACCGAGAAGAGCTCGAAATTGAATCAAGTCGAGAACCTTCAGAGTATTGTCGTCAACATCAGGGATCAAGTTGGAGTGCTGGAATCCACGCAGGAATCGACGCTGGCCTCTTTCGGTGCCAAGTTCCAAGAACTCAACGAAAACTACAAGCAGTTGAACGTGGAAGTGAAAATCAAACCTTCATTTTCTACAGTAACGGATACCATAGTCGAATATTTGTTGCCCGTACAAAATACACTGGGGCAGCTTCACAGCAACCTCGTTAGCGTCGATACTAAATTCGCTAAACTGCATTCTCTGCAAGCCATCGAAATCAACAGCGTACCCAATCAACAGAGAATCTCCACGTTCGTTGAAGGTAACAAACTGTACATGTTGCATCCTTATCATCCGTACTACAAGTTTCTCCTCGATGGCACGATTCAGATAAATGAATTTTCGTACTGGTCCCACGGCAGAAAAGCTAGCGTTCCCACCATGACCTTGATATCGAATCGTGGTGTCCAGAAAGCAGGAAATATTCCTCTGGCACGTTGGAACGAAACGCGCAACATATATGAAATACACGAAGACGAAGATCTCACCGTTTTTGACGTGAGTGCCGGCGATAAGCTGATCATTCAAAACACGAGCGAAGTGCCACCCTCTTTGAATCCCATCACGCTTGTGCTTCTCTTCAAACGTAATCTCTAAAAATGTCTAGGCAAGCCATCGTCCAAGAATTGCATAAACCTGCACGCCGCAACTACAAACGTTTAGCTGTGGTAACCAAGGGCATCGACGACCTCTGGCAAAGTGACCTCGTGGAGATGAGTAGCGGCAATCTAAAAAATGTGCATAAATTGAACAAGAGCAACAAGTACCTCCTCACCGTCATAGACACGTTTTCGAAATTCGCATGGGCTCTACCTTTGAAAGCCAAAACGGGGACATGCGTCACGGAAGCATTCAAGACAATTTTTCGCGAAAGCGACAGACGACCACGGTTTTTGCAAACAGACAACGGGAAGGAATTTTACAATGCCGTATTCCAAAAATTTATTCAAAAACATGACATTCGACATTATTCGACTTTCAGTCACATCAAAGCCAGCATCGTGGAAAGATTTAATCGCACTCTGAAATCGCGCATGTGGTCACGCTTCACGCTTCAGGGAAGCTACAAGTGGGTCGACATACTGCCGGAACTCGTTAACGACTATAATCACACGGTACACAGAACAATAGGCATGAAGCCGGCTGACGTTACCAAGTCCGACGAGCAGCGATTAATTTCTACAGTTTACTGTCCAAAGTACACGCCCACGACAAAAAAACCTAAATACAAAATTGGAGACCAGGTGAGGGTCAGTAAATTGAAGCGAACGTTCGACAGGGGTTTTACACGAAACTGGAGTACGGAACTTTTTACCGTGGTTCGAGTTCTACCCGGAAACCGTCACACGTATATAATAAAGGACAGTGGCGGTGAAATTTTATTGGGGCGCTTCTACGAGGAGGAACTCTCTAAAACGAAATACCCCGACACGTACCTTATCGAAAAAGTTTTGCGTAAGAGAGGCGACAAATTTTTGGTGAAATGGCTGGGACTTCCGGACACGAGTTGGATCGATTCAAACGAAGTGATTCTATGAGTGCGTGGAATGTCGTGAAACGTTTACCTGATTCGGAAAATCGAAAGAAGAAAAGGAACGGCGAGTTGCTTCCCGACAGCATCCGCTGTCTGATCGTAGGTCCTTCGGGGTGTGGGAAAACAACACTGCTCGTGGACAATTTTCTCCTCGCACCGAATTGGTTAGATTGGAAGAACAGGCACCTCTACGTGTTCTCGAAAAGTTTGGAGCAATCCAAATACCAGCAACTGATGAAACTGTACGATGGTCTGGACATTGCAACGTTCTCTTCGGAAATAAAACCACTCGACGATTGTCGTGAAAATTCAGTCGTTGTGTTCGACGATGTCATCCTGGAAAATCAAAATGAAATTCGCAATTTTTTCACGCAAGGTCGTCACAAAAGAATAGATTGCTTCTTCCTAGCTCAAACGTTTTCCAAAATTCCAAAACAGTTAGTACGCGACAACGCTAATTTCATATGTTTGTTTCGTCAAGATCACACCAACCTCAAGCACGCGTACGATGACTACGTAGGCGGAGACATGAACTACAATCAATTTTCGGAACGCTGCTGCTCCCACTGTTGGAACAGTGACGATTTCGGATTCGCGACGATCGACATGACGAGAAAACCCAACGACGGAAAATACAGAAACAAAATCAACGACTTTCTAAACGTTGCAACGTTGTGAGAAACGACGTGTATAAATAACGCTATGACGAAACGAAAAATCGAAGACGAAAATCTCAAGCTTCGCGATTACCTCGCGAAACGCTTCAAAGGTTGGAAATCCGAGAATCGCGGATTCTACGAAGAGAAGAAACGTCAAGATCAACCTGTGATCGACGCCATCAGCGATCTAGGTAAAGAAATTAAAGGCGTCACGGAACAAAATAAAAATTTAATCAACGAACTCGTACCACTTGCAGCTAAAAGTTACACCGTACCCACGCCCATTTCGAGCATTCCTTCGACGCCGTTCGAACTGAAGGACGTACCCGCACGACGTCGAGCCATAGGTAGCACGTCTTCGGATAAGATCGAGTTGGGACCTTTGGCACGAGACTACCTGAGCACGGGGAAATTCGACAAGGATGAAGTGTTCGGATTGTATCCGAGCATGGAGAGCAACGAAGGCGGTGGTGTGGTTTGGAAGATTGGAAAATCGAAGGTGAGTTTCGAAGGCAACGACATTAAAGTTAATTTAGGCGATAAGGATAGTTGGAACAGGTATCCGGGTACGGTGGGACTGTGGGAACTCGTTGCCAAAAAGCAGCCGAAAGATTACACCGACGAAGATTACCAGAGTTACAAGGAAATTTTGATCATGACGGATGCCTTGTACCAGAACAACGACGCCTCGCAGAATAGGGTCAAATCCAGCAGCGGCGAGAAGTACAGGAATCTCATCAAGCCGATATGGAACCAGGTGAAAACAGGCAGCGGCGTCAAACTCTACAACACCCTGCCCAAAGAGTTTGTGTGGGTGGACGACGTGCGCAAGCTCATAGACCGATTGTTGGTTATTGCAGGAGAGGAGAATGCAGGCAATCGTAATTTCTACAACGAGAAGGTAGGAATTGTGGACATGATCAGCACAAAACTTTCCAACTTCATCGTGAACAACGACAAGGGCATAGGTTACCTCATCAAAATTATCAACACGCTACCTCCGAGATTCTGGAACGTGGCCGAAGGAAAGGGACTCGTGAACGACATCATCAACAAGTTACCTTTCGAGATGCATTTACCCGGCTACCAGTACTGCGGACCGGGTACCAAACTCGAGAAAAGATTGGAGAGAGGAGACAAGGGTGTGAATCCGTTGGACGCCGCATGCAAAGATCACGACATCGCCTACAACACCACTCGCACCGATCTGGATGCACGTCACGAAGCAGACAGAAAGTTAGAGCACGCAGCTTTCGAAAGATTCATTAGCAGAGACGCTTCGCTGGGAGAAAGAGTTGCAGCACTGGGCACCACCATCGCCATGAACACGAAACAAAAATTTGGATGGGGTGTGTAGAAATAAAAAAATTTCTCGAACCGTGAAAAAAATTTCTTCGGTATATAAATAACACTATGTAAAAAAAAATAAAAATAAAACTCCAGTTGTGTTTGCCATATAAAAAATGAGTAAACAATCACTAGACGCCCAAGCATTAAAACAAATGCTAAATTCATCAGTCGAATATGTAAAAATTCAGGAATTGGAAGTAGACAAACCTTACACGATAACTTCTGGTTCAATTGTTTCTACCCAGTATGGTCCCAAGGCGCGTCTGTTGCTCAACGCACAATACAGTCTATTTTTACCAGATCGATACGCTAACATGTTATCCGACGAGAAGCTAGCTATTTTAATCGAGAACAAAACTCGAATCGTGTACAAGGGTACAAAGGAACTTCTTGGTAAGAAAACAAAGCACGTAATAGAATTTGTGTAACAGCTCTGCGCAGAGTATATTCTTGAAAAAAAATTACACGGAACAAAAAAATCTCAGAATATTTATATATAAATAACATACCGAAAAAATTACACAAAACAAAAAAAATCTCAGAACATATATATATAAATAACATACTGTGAAAATAACATATAGAGCATCAACATGAAGCCCAAGGGTGTCGTGTACCAGATACCATACTCCAATCTGAAAAATCTAGGTGCCCTCGATGGGTTACTCACCAAGAAACAACGCGAGAAGAAACGTTCTTGCTTGACGAAAGGACACGGAATAAAATTACTTCTCAGCACACCTCAATTGAAACGCTTGCAGCGTTCGCGAAAACAGCAAAAGATCGGAGGTTTCATATTCAGCATCCCAGCCATCCTGGCAGCATTGGGGGCCGTTGGAAGTTTGGCCGGCGGAAGTGCCGCCATCGCGAAAACCGTCATCGACTCGAAGAAGAACAAGGCAGAATTTGAAGAACAAAAACGTCACAACCTGGCTATGGAGAAGAAGGGGAAAGGTATAACCAAAAAACAAAAAAGCAACCTCGATGCTTTAAAAAAATATAAAAAAAAAGAAGAAGCCCTGTCCAACTTCGATATTGAATCTCTGATCGAACTGTTGGGGATAAAGAACTTCAGGGGTGTTTTCATGTCCGATTCTCTACCCTCTGCTGTGAAGAAAAAGGAGTATGGCGTGGTCAACCTAGACAGTTACAAAAATCCTGGTACACATTGGATATGCTACCTCAAAATTGACGATAACAATGCATTTGTTTTCGATTCGTTCGGTGGCACACCACCTGCCAGGTTGGTGAAGTATCTCAGTGTTGCCAACCTCTACTACAATGACAAACGCATCCAGGGTTTCACCGATGTTAACTGCGGCCACCTATGCCTTTCCGCTCTCGCATACATGTCTAAAATAAATAACCCGTCGGTGGAACATTTTCAGAAAGTATTGTGGAATCTTAAACACGATGGGCGTGTTCCACCTCACGAGTGAATCTTCAATCTTGAAACTCACGCTGCACGACGACATCGTCTATCCTAAATCCGTAGCTCTGCGTGCATTCTACAGCATGTACCTCATACCTAACGTCACGCAGCACAACAACAAAATTAGCGTCGGAAGCGAACACATCGTCGTCACGCCAGGCCAATACAATCTTTCCACTTTGCAAGCTCAGTTACCCAAAGGCACGTACCTTTCTCAAAATTCGGTCACGCACAGAGTGGAAATCGTGTCGGCGACGGAGACCGTGGACCTGGGCACCATGGGAGAACTTTTAGGTTTCGAGAACAACACAAAACTCGAAGCTGGCATCAAGCACACGGCAGCAAACATTCCTAAATTTCTGGCCATAGAGACTCTGAACGTTCACTGCAACGTGGCGGAAGGCATGATCACAAAATCCTCGGACGTATTGTTAGGAAGTCACAAGCAAACGGGAATCATAGCCACGTTCAAACCCAGTTCCGAATTCATGGAACCGATCATCTACACACCCTCTTCGCCGATCTATTTTCCAGTATGTCGCAACCGCATAGACGACATAGAGTTGGTGGTGACGAACGAGAAAGGAGACGTGGTGGATTTCGCAGGTGCCACTACGACGGCCATCGTGGAGATCAACGTATAATAAATAACACGCATAGTAAAAATGGAGCAAATCGAAAGTTACGAATTGCAATCTTTCCCTCCCAACCGTCGTACGTTCGCCAATCTCAACGAAGCGAACAGGGAGATCGAATACGACGTGGACGTAGGCGACGGGTTCGTTCATCCTCACAGAGCGGACCTCTACCTTCAATTCGACGTGGTGAAGAAAGAAAGCGGAGACGCGTTTCCGCCCAATGCCAATTTGAAACTCGTGGACAACTTCGTGCCTCACCTGTTCTCGCAGGTGGAGGTGAGGAAACACAACACCGTCATCGACAGAATAGATTATCCAGGCATCACGTCGACGGCGGTGGGAACATTGAAATTATCCAAAACAGACGCGGCATACTATCAGGCAGGAGGTTTCGAAGCGGGGACCAAAATATCAACGAGAAATCACACGGTGCTCTTTCCCATGCGTCTGCTACCGGGATTCTTCTCCGACTACAAAGAGATCATGTGGAAAGGAGGACTGAGGGTCACTTTTCGAAGAGCGGCCAACGACAACGACGCACTGATGCGATACACCAACTTGAACGCCGACGGCACGCCGATAGCCAACACTTTACCCGAAGCAGCCAAGTGCGTCATCCGGAGCATGGAATTGAGAATGCCGATCGTGGAATACGAAACGAATTACGCCCTCAAGTACAAAGCGGAGATCTTGAAGAGTCCGCAGGTACCGATTCACTTTCACGGTTACCAGTGCGTGCAGAAGTTGGCGTCGGGAAGTCACATGGAATTCGATGTGACAACACAGTTCAACAACATACAGTTCGACATGCCAGATTTCGTCGTAGTGCTCTTTCAGACCGGTCGCAATAACAACCAGGAAAAAGATTCCAGCAAGTTCGACGACAGCAAGATCAAGAACGTTTATCTGAAGAATGGACGCAACGAAGTCTTCCCGCGCGAGAATTACAACCTCGACATGACCAAAGACGATTACCTCAAACTTTACGAAGCTTACACCTCTTTCAAACGCGTGACCGAGGGAAACGTCGACATGTACTACACGCCCAGCGAATTCAAAGCACGCAGGCCGATGTTCGTCATCAACACGACGAAGAGGAAGCAGGTGGTGGTCAACGATCGAACCAATATCAAGGTCGTCTGCGAGTTCCACGAAGCCTTGCTCGAGGACACCGTGTGCAGGCAGCGTCATCCTGATTGCAGAGAAGTCCTTCGTCCACGACGTGAAGAACGAGAGGGTCACAGAGCAGTTTTAACATTTATAATATATCTTTTCTTGCACAATAAGAAATTTTTGTACTAGCACAATCAGTTTCAATGGCACAATACGAAAATTTCACTAGTTCAAGATGAGTTACAATATCAATTTCATCAGTTATCAGTTACAATATCTTTTTTCTCATCAGTTTTTGCACTATAGCACGAAACAATCAGAAATTTTTGCACAAAAATTTTGTTGTTGTTGTTTTTACATGAGAAAATTAACAATAAAATTTTTTTTATCGTTTCAGATGCTGTCGAACATCAAAAATACATACACATACAAACACACTAAATAAATAAGCATGCAACTTTATTTGTAACACACACATACATTCTCCATTTTCATCAAGAAAATATTATAATAAACATAATTATTTTTATCTATCACACAATAAAACTCTATATCCAAAATATTACAACATCAAATAACACTAGAGTTGTTAGTACACGTTGCATGCATTACGGAGGTCCTCTGTAGGGTTTCATGGAAGTTTGGGGAAAAAAAAAAACACGTGAAACCCTACAGAGGTGCGGTTATCTACAACCGCAGCCATTAGAAAACCTTTTACTTTTTTTGGTTGGGCACCACGCACCCTGGCGAGGTTATAGGGGTCAGGAATCCTAAAAACAACAATTATTTATTTGTTTGTTTGCCTCACAATACGAAAATAATAAGAGGCGCCAGCACGCCCACGTATGTATAGCACATCGTGTTTCCCCGAGAGAGGTTTACAAAGGTCACGATAGGTCTTTCCCTCTTTATCTTACAGCAACATTGGTATCTCTATTTTTGTTAGTTGCAGGTGGGTTGCCAACACACTCTAGTTAATAATGCTACATATTATACACACACACGCACACACATACTGTGTTGCCATCCATCCATCTCTCTTTTTTACGGCAGTATATATTTGTTGCCGGCTCTCCTTGCCCAGTGTGTGTATGTTGCGCCAGTGTATAAATTGACTAAACTCTTGCCAAGTAAAAAAAAGCTGTAGGTAGGTGTTGGCAACACTGTCGGTTGTTTAACTCTTCCCTCTTTTTCCTCTCTCTTTTTTTTGTAAAAGGCTATGGCAAAAGTACCAGTAGGTTGGCAAATTGTTTTATGCACTGTAAAGCCTCAAGCAGTATTGCCAGCTCCTTGTTTTAGGTTAGGTTATACCCAAAAACAAAAACCTTGGTGACTTTTCGAGTAAAATATTGGCAATGCTGCAGAACAAGCCTTAAGCAGTATTGCCAGCTCCTTGCTTTAGCTTAGGTTAGACCAAACAAAAACCTTGGTGACTTTTTCGAGTAAAAAGTTGGCAACACTGCAGAATAAGCCTCAAGCAGTGTTGCCAGCTCCTTGCTTGAGGTTACATTAGACCCAAAAACAAAAACCTTGGTGATTTTTTCGAGTGAGGAGTTGGCAATGCTGCAGAACAACTCTCAAGCAGTATTGCCAGCTCCTTGCTTTAGGTTAGGTTATACCCAAAAACAAAAACCTTGGTGACTTTTCGAGTAAAATATTGGCAATGCTGCAGAACAACTCTCAAGCAGTATTGCCAGCTCCTTGCTTGAGGTTACATTAGACCCAAAAACAAAAACCTTGGTGATTTTTCGAGTGAGGAGTTGCTAATACTGCAGAACAAGCCTCAAGCAGTATTGCCAGCTCCTTGCTTGAGGTTACATTAGACCCAAAAACAAAAACCTTGGTGATTTTTTCGAGTGAGGAGTTGCTAATACTGCAGAACAAGCCTCAAGCAGTGTTGCCAGCTTCTTGCTTTAGGTTACATTAGACCCAAAAACAAAAACCTTGGTGATTTTTTCGAGTGAGGAGTTGGCAACACTGCAGAACAAGCCTCAAGCAGTGTTGCCAGCTTCTTGCTTGAGGTTAGGTTATACCCAAAAACAAAAACCTTGGTGATTTTTTTGGGTGAGGAGCTGGCAACACTGCGAGCCCCACCGAGCCCCATTTTCGGGCGTGGAACCCGGCCACCTACACTACTGACATATATATAGGAATATTTTTGCAATTTATTAACTCTAAAAATCACAAGAAAGTTGAATGCCACTGGCAAATTTCGTGTGTTGGAAGTGTAGGCCCTATCTTTTGCAAATGTTCTTACTGAAACAGTTTTCTGTAACCTTTAAGTTTGTAGTTTTGATTCATTAGCTACTCTGTAAGCTGGTGTTGTTTTCATGAAAGTTCTGGTTTACCTACAAAAATTGATGTAACAATATATGTATCTTTTGGAATGAAGAAAATATACAGGCCCACCTACTTTATTTCCTGTTTAACTAGCATAATTTACCTTTTAATTTAATTAGCTTTTAAGTCTCTTTTACATGCTAAGTATTTAGTGCTAGTAACATTGCCAGTCTTTTTCTAAGAGTTGCAGTTGCATTAATGATATATACCTATTTAATGAAACTGCCACTAGAATAGCATGTGACAACTTGCCCCAGATATTGTGACAACTTACCCCGCATATGGGGTAAATTGTCACAACTGTATTGATCATGAAGAAGAGTTAATAAGTCCAGTTCAGGATGAGTTACATTGTACAGAGGAACATATGTTGTGCACAAGATAACTAAGTATTTGCATATAAAAAATTATAATTCTCGGCCTTTCGTGAGAGCCACAAAAAAATAAAATTTGAAAATTGTGACAAAGTGCCCCGGTCTCCCCTACATTCACTGCCTCTGTTCCTCCTGTCTGCCCTCCCCATAACCTTTCCTCAGTAAACCCGCCGTCACTGGGTTACTGAGAAAATCAGCACTGAAGAACAGAACACTTTATGCACAGATAGGCTAATCGGGACTGGGCCTACAGTTTAAAGTGGGATCAGAACCACTGTGCAATGTGCCTCCACCGCGTATCGAACACTGGACCCCTTGATTACAAGAAGACGATGTTACCACTGCGCCATCGGAGAGACCCTAAATACAATGTAAAAGGGAGGGGGGGAATTTAGTGTATCATTACAATAGGAATAGTAACAAAGTGTAATATTTGAGGTTCATTTGTAGAAAGATATGGTCTATATTCGCTAAATTTCGAAGATTGTCTTCATTCTTCGTTGATCTCATTACATTCCCAATCATTAATTAAAGTACTTCTCAAATATTTGAAATATTTTACTTCCTATTGACCAATGACGTCACCAGAGAACTTATTTTGGGTGGGCTCAAGAGTGAACGAATTCTGTACTTCAGGTGGACTAGGATTCGTTGATCATGCTGCCAAGATTATCTCTCTATGCGCTTGTCTTTCTAATATCCTATCTATCTCTCTCTCATTCTTCTCTATTTCTTTATCTTTCTTTCTTCCATTCTCTCTCTCTCTCTCACTTTCGCGTTCTGCCCATCTCTCTCTTTTTGTCTTCCTCTCTTGTCTCTATCGTTGTTCTTTTTCTTTATTTCTTTCTCTCTATTTCTCATATTCTACCTCTTTTTCTAGCTTTTTCCTAAACTCTCTCTCTTTCTTTTGTTCTGCCTTTGTTTCTCTCATTCTCTCTTCTTTTTCACTGCCACTCTTTGTACTATGTTTCTCTTTCCTGTTTCTCTACCTCTTTCTACAATTTCTCTCTCGATGAGTTTTTGTTCTCTACTATAAATGATTCCGAAAATGTGCTCATTTTGGATGTGCTAAGACTACTTCAAGGTGGGCTAGAGCCCACCCTCTCCCACCCATCGGAGTACCGGGTTCGAATCCCAGCCTGGGCAAGAATGTTCTTTGTGAATGTATTTTCCTCGATTTGATTTAGCCGTCCTCCGTGGTGAAGCGGTCAGCACAGTGCCCTCTGTCGTCTGGGGTCTCGGGTTCGAATCCCGACCAGGGCATGGGTGTTCCTTGTGTTCCTCAGCTTCGCGATTAGCCTAAAGTGGCAGAAAAGGAAAGTAAAATGTACCAAATCAATCGATTTAAATTTATCCTCATTCAGCCGTTATCAGCAAAAAGTGTCAGAAATGCGGCGTTAAACAATAAAAAATGCAATGCAATGGCATTTCCCTTTAACGTCCAAACACAGTAAAGATGTTGGTTCTAGAACGTTCGAGCCTGAAGTGAGATTACAAACCGGTTCACCCCTCGAACACGATTGGTCGATAGAAGTATCTCCCACTGTCATTCGCTAGTGAAATTGACGTTTACTATAACGCTCTTAAATAACTTTGCTGACTTTGGGTACCACCCTGTACCATAATGGATGTAGTTTGCATTTCAGCCTGTACGTAAAGCAATTATATCATTCCCTTCTACACGTTGCAGTGTAATTGATGCAATCAAATGGAAGAACCACGTGGGAAAATAACAGGAAGTGCTGCAGGAGATATTAATCACAAACATCGATTCTCTGATCGCAGCCTGGAAACTGCGACGGCTGTGCACTTTATACAGCGTTTGCACAAAGCTCTGTTTCCCTGTAGTAACCATGGCAACTCGCAACGCTAATATATTTTTATTATCCAAAGTAGAGGAATAAACATAACTCATTGTACACAAGGTTTGCTCGAACTAGTCCAGTGTGACCAGTTGCTGTAATTTCATCAGAAAATCCCTATTATTATTTTCAAGGAGTGACGCTTGTCGGGGCTGGGGGTATCATAGCTTTTCTTTGGCCCAGCTTTCTTAAAGAGAAAGGTTGAACGAAAGAAAAGTAGGAAAATTGCCGACACAAAAAGAAAGACAAGATTCCACCCCATCTCACTTGATTGATTGGTTGATTTCCTTGATTTTACTTCGCTTTTATGCCACTTTTGGCTAATGTGCGAAGATGGGGATGAGTGATGATATGATGAAATTGATGGACACTCACAAACATCCATGCCCAAGCCAGGATTCGAACCCGGGACCCCTGGCATCGCAGCGCGGGGTGCTAACCACTCAGCCACGGGGGCCGATCCCACCTCACTCGATAAAGCCACTTTTCCTAGGCTTATATCCGTCTCGCTGCTTATACGTCGCTCTTCTTCCTCTCATGGATACTCGCGACGATGAAAATGAACAATGAAGCCGTAAAATTGATGGTGCAATGTATGATGGAGCAAGCACAAATGTGCTTCGAATTCCTGCCTTACATGACTTCGAACCTCGGACACCTGGTTTCGTAACGCGTTATGCTGATCACCACGCCACCTATATCAACCTTTTCAAAATGATTTTTTTTCAAATACTCTTGATTGATTTTGTCATTTTACGTCGCCTTTCAACCACTTTTGGCTAATCGCGACAATCAGAGTGAATGGTGATAAGATGAAATGGGTGAAAGGAGACAAACAGACAAGGAGCGCATACAGGGTGTAGTACGTGCAGAGTCGTCTCGTGAACGCATGCGGTGCATGCTGCGCATGCGTCAATTGTGGGGAAAAGGACAGCTTGCTCTGCGACGACATTAATGAGCATTTCTACATTCTAATTTCTTCATATATGATTGATTGATTGATTGATTGATTGATTTGGTGTTTTAAGTCCACTTTATGCACAGGAAGGCTAATCGGGACTGGACCTACAGTTTAAAGTGGTATCCGAACCACTTGTGCCTCCACCAGGCATCGAACCCGGGACCCCTTGATTGCAAGGCGACGACGCTACCACTGCGCCATCTGGGAGGCCCTCTTCATATAGGAGAAGTATTTATTTTACACGAGAGCTCTGAACTAAGCTTATATTACATTTCTTGGATCTGAAGTGAAAGAAAGTAATAAATATTTTCACACAATTGATGCATGCGTCACTTCAGATCCAAGAAATGTAATATAAGCTTAGTTCAGCGCTCTCGTGTAAAATAAATACTTCTCCTATATGAAGAAATTAGAATGTAGAAATGCTCATTAATGTCGTCGGAGAGCAAGCTGTCCCTTTTCCCCACAATTGACGCATGCGTTCACGAGACGCCTTTGAAGAGAGGTTAACATTTTAGTTATATTGTTCATTGTCCACTATTCATCCTCATCTTCGCGATTATTCTTATTATTTTTTATTTGAAGTAGGATTACACTTAAACTTACAGTTAACTTTACACTGGTTATCTTACTATAAAAAAACAGCTTTTTTCCTTACTTTTAGCCACAAGTAGCAGAAGAGCGAAGTAAAATAATTCACATCGCTGCTGAGGATTTTATTTCAAATTCATTTCTATGAAAATATTAACTTAACGCTAAAACAGGCTGTATATGTGCTCAAAACTTGTTAAAAAAATAGTTATTGTTTAAGGGCTTGATTGTAAGTTCTTCTTTTTAATTTCGGTGTATTTTCTATTGCAGAAGTTCCAGATTGAAGAACGTGAAGAGTCTTATGCGTCTGGGGAAACAGCGACCTCCCAAGGATGACGACGAGAGGAAGCTCCTGCATGATTCGCACGACGGGGGCGGCAGAGGCAGTGGCCCCCCGCGACGCTCCAGCGAGCCAGGGCCCACGCTGTCCCGGACGGGCAGCGTGACGTCCTTGTCCTCGGACAACGAGAACACGCTGTCTCCATCCATGTCCGAAACCGTGAGGCGAAAGAGGTAAGTGCTAAGTGATGTCTTAATTTTACTCTGAGACAATCTTGCAGCATGCTTTTATGTGTTAATCCTCGTGTGAGCAGGGCAGCCTCGCCCTTATCTGCGTTAGGTAGGAATCCCATTATAAACGGTCTCTTTTTAATTCTCGGGTAGGCATTCTGGTCGTTCCGCTGAAGTGCAAGGTTATAATTCTCGGGTGTAACGATGAAGCTGGATTTGCGTCGTTTCTAGCTTTCGTTCAGAGGGAAACAATTCCTTTTCAGGTTTTATTAATACTCTCTAGCTTTCGTTCAGCGGGAAACAATTCCTTTTCAGGTTTTATTAATACTCTCAAGTTGCGTATCCAATAAAAATTACATTTATTAAAGAATAACCTTTACTAAACAATTATAAAATTGAAAGTGAAAGGCCGCTGAGTTCCTGCTTGTCCTTGGTTTATAAAAGTCAACTTAATACGAGGATTTAAGTGGTACTTTGGATTGTATTAAAAAAAAAATCTGTAGCTACACACTCTTGTAATGATTGAGTTAAAAATAATTACTGAATATTACTACATTTACTTACATAACCAAAGGCTACACTGTTTTTAGATCTCTACCATTGTTCTGAATATAGCGCTTTTCTTTCACCATTTGTGACAACCACTTTAATCACTGAATACTAGAGCTCTCTTTATTATCAAAATAATCACGTTTCACTTTAGCACTAAGTTTTTCACTTCACTTTCCTTTCTGCAAACTCGGATCCAATTAGAAGAAAACTCTCTGGAACAGCTGACAAAATCCTTTCGAGATGATCACGTCATCATCTCAGACCCATGCTTCTTGGCACACGTTTCCATCTTCCTCACTGCAGCTTCCGGACCGACCAACTTAGACCCTACAGTTTTCGTGGATATCGAAAACTAACAACGGACAGTCACTGATTCAGAGTTTTGATTTCTTCTTAACGTGATCGCGAACTACCGTTCAGTCGACAGCAGCCTTCCTGATGTCACAAACTGCGCAGCGTTCCGAAAACTTCCCACGCTCGCTCACTACTGTTCTTAGCGCCAAAAAAAACTGACACTTCTGTTTCCCGCGAGACATAGTCCACTTTCAGGAGGGGTGTTTATAGTTATTTTCGTAATTCTTTTCGGACATCTCAACAATCTGTTACACGCTCAAGTGCAAGATTATAATTCTTGGCTAGGCATTCCAGCCATTCCGCTCAAGTGCACATCACCTCTGTTACTGTTTTTCATTGGGCAGCGAACAAGAAAGGGTGAACGTTCAATGTTATTTTCGTAGATTTTTACAGGTTCCCATTATAACATTTCATGGTTCGAGATGGGGGGGCATTGGCATCCATGGTCCCTCCCCTTGTCTGCACCGTGAGAAAGTTGGAAAGAATTGTGAAAATGAGCGAAGAGCAGATCATTCGACTGAAGAAGGATTTTAACATAAATCTCCCTAAGTGAATGCACCTCCAAGTGCAAACACAGGTTCTTCTAATTAAGACAAAAAGCAGCGTAAAGCTCAACCGAGAGCCTGGGCTCCAATGAGTAAAGAAGTGGTCCATCCCTTGAAGATTCTAGAGGAGAATTCTCGGAGCGATACAAGACTCCAGTGCACTCTAGAAAATTGTCTTTTTATCGGTATAATGTAGCTTCTCTTTGCTTCAGTTTCAATGAAATTGGAAGAACCACTCTGTATTTTCTGACTTCACAATTCCTAATTTTCGTTGACGGTTGGGTTTTGTGTTTCACCGAGGGCGCGATATGGAAATTTTCATGAAACAGAACGCTTTACTTATTTAACATTCTGTTGGCATTTCTGTCTCTGGTTACTATAGCCACGAGATTAATTTGTGAAATGACGTGGTATATTAAAATTAATAATAGATAGTTAATATTAAAATATTTATATAAACATCAAATAATAGAAAATGCATTGGACTCGAGGCTTCTAGAATTTTCTTTAAACAGCGACTGTCCGAGGTGCCAAAGCGTGGTGTACAGTCATGGAAAAAAGTTCTTCCCCATAAGGCTTTAATAGGAGCAAGTAATGCAGGAGAGTAGGCAACACATATTGCACCCTTCGATGATCGGGTGATTTTGCCTGTCTTAACACCGAGAAATGTGTTCCACGCGAAGGTCAACATGGCAGGAAAGCAAAGAGGGTCACGTGACTATTGGTTACGTGGAGTGTTGTGCTTCTCCACGTCCCCAGTTCTTGATCCACATTGCAGAAAAAGTAGAGCTGCATGCAATATATGAAAATAGGTTGTTTTCAACTACACGCTTAATTATGATTTTCCCAATTGTAAATCTATCAGACGTGTCTTCCGATTTAGTCGGGACAGTCTTTTACTTTGAATTCCTGTTTGTCATAGGCGTAACTTGACGGGAGCAGAAAGGGCATTTGTAACCCCCCCCCAAAAAAAAAATCAGGTTTCTTAAAGCTGCTAAAACAGGAATTAAATACTGTGATTTGACGCGTCCAAAAAAAGTATTATATTGAAAGATTTTTCCCAAATACGTAGATAGCAATTTAATACTTTGAAAGTGTCTCAGATTTGTTTATTGTCACAACTTAGTGTGGCACAGGTCTACTACAAAAGTGGAATTTCGTAACAGAAATATGAACCCACTCCTTTTATTTCGTAGCCGATTTCATCTTGAAACTGAAATTAAGAATATTAGTTAACAATGTCATTGGTAAACAATAAAAAAATGTGTTAGACCCAATTCTTTAATACCTTATCATAATCTTTATCGCAAGTTTAAATTTTGTTGTAAGTCCACTTTATGCAAAAAAAAAAAAAAAAAGGTAAAATTCTCACCTGTGCTTGGCGCTACGCCATGAACGCGTATAGGGGGTGTGGGGGTAACGCCCTACACTTTCTTGATTCGTTCGTGAGTGGGGGTGATGTGATCAGCATCACGCCCCTGACCGCCTTTACCACCAGGGTTTCCCCCAGGTACCCATGTCATTCGACGCTGGGTGGGCGCTGGGGCCGCTTCCAACGTTAGAAAAGTTCCCGGGCTTGAACCGGCCGGGAATCGAACCCGGGGCCTATAGCATGGTAGTCAGACGCGTTACCGACTGAGTCACCGGCACAGATAGACTAATCTGAAGTGCATACAGTTTAAAGTGTGATCCGAACCACTATGTCCGATCACCTGGTATCGTACCACAGACCCCTTGATTACAAGGCCTTCCACTACGCCATCAGTGAGGCGCACACAATCTTTGTATTTCGACCTTTTTAAACCTATATGTATCATATAATAGGTTGTTTAACGTTGCTATGCCTCTATGGATTATATTTAGCCAGTATTCGAGCACATAGCGTCAGATTTCATAGAATATAAGCTTCTCTTCCATGTTTATGGTTTCCTGTCTGCAGTAGAAAAACTGGCAGGTTCCCATAGCTTTTCTTTCAATAGTCTTCCAATGGTTGCATATCATATCACTCAAATTTGATTCATTCGTTTCGAACACAATCCCCGATGGCGCAGTGGGATCGTGGGCGCCTTGTAATTAAGGGATCCCGGGTTCGATACTCGGTGGAGGAACATAGTGATTCGGATCCCCCTTTAAACTGTAGGTCCATTCACGATTAGCCTAACAGGACATAAAGTGGACTTAAGACACCAATCAACCAACCAACACAATCCCGTTATTGTCCAGATTATCGAATCCAGAACCTTCGTCGCGAATAACATAGGCAGGAAGACAACGTGAAATAACCGAACAGAAACAGAACCTAAAACCTACATCGGATAGATTGGATTAAGTCGACGATACAGCACGGGTTCTGAAATGAAAAAGAATACGAAAGTTGAATGACCTCTATACGCACCCACTTTTCCTCCACTCAATGGGGAAGATATCCTTCTAGCTGAGAAGCCTTTACGTAGGAGTGCCCTGAGGGAACTTCAAGGCCACGATGATAAAGTGTTCTACGTGCAATGACGGGACCAAAACATACGTCAGATAGCTGTGTTCCTCCTTATTTCGTACGCCATTGATAACTGGAACACGTGACCTCGTCTTTGGTAGAGCAGAAGCCTGCTTGCTTGCCACCACCCTTTAGTTCAGTGACCTTCGCCCGTAGTCAGCAAGAGTGAATGACTCACCATATACTTGTTGTCTGTGAGGCTACACAAGAATAGATATTTCGTCAGTGGCTGTAAGTATTGTTTCATCTGCAGTTATATCAGTTAACATTTCAATAGTTTCCTTCCTAATAGTTACGTTAGTGATAAACATGTAAATTAGTTCTCGAGAGTGAACGTTTTATCTATTTGAACGGGGGATTTTTATACAGCCTGTATGTATTATTTTTTCCTGAAACAAGAAGAAATTCGAAGACGCAAAAAGAGTTGTATAAGAGTAGTTAACAAAAGAAAAAAAGAAGAAGAAAACGAAAATGTAAATGCTGAAATAAATTATGGTAGAGATCGAGTGAATAACATTTTGTCATGGGGCCTCCTCGATGGTGTAGTGATAACGTCGTCGCCTTGTAATCAGTGGATCCCGGGTTTGATACACGGTGGATGCACATAGTGGTTAGTATCCCACTTTAAACTGAAGGTCGAGTCCAGATTAGCATATCTGTGCACCAAACCAAAACTAAGAAAGAAATTGTCACAGTGTAAGAAAATTTCATGTTCAACCAGATACGAAACAAAAGGGAATAATATATTGCAGGTTGGAGTTCACATCTGTAGCATCTAAGCAGCACAATTATGAATCGCAACATATCGTATCAGATCCATTTTTATTATACATGTATGATAATATAAGAGAAGTGAGGAAAGAGAAAACCAAGCGAAACACGGACGCCTTCTCCAGAATTTCAAATCTCGTTACATAAGGTTCTGGGTTGGAGTCCCGAACAGGCATGACTTTCTTGTTCTTGCCCTTTTATCTGCTTCATTTCATCATAATTCATCGTTATGGTTTACCTGCAGGGGAATAATAATGACAATAATTGCCAATACAAAGCCAATGACAAACAGAACAACTCGATTACGGAGGTGCCAAGGAGAAACGAGACTTGACAGTGTCTCCGTCTCTCGGTTTGTCGAATTGAAAATTGCTCTCCCGTTCTCGGTCTCGATTAGTTAAATATAGAAATCGAAAATGTATGTGAATGAATATACATGTATTTTATATATTCCGGTTTTGTAGGAGATTTCGTGAGAGATGAAATAAGTACTCTTCCATCGTATTTATTTTTATAATTTTTATTCCCTGTTCGATGATCGCGACGATAAGGACGAGTGACCATTACATGAAAAGATGACGAAATAGTCAAACACCCCCGACAAGGACGGTACTCAAACCCGGGAACTTTGGCGACGATATCGAATGTCAATCACTTAATGAGCTTGACCACCGAGCCTGCTTAATGTTGTTTCTGTCAGGTAATTCGTAATAATATCCCACATTCACTATCATTTGCTTCATAATTTATCTTATTGTTGTGATTAACCTGAATTCAAAGAATTAGTTGAAAGGCAAAAATGCAAGATTGAATGTCTCTGATGTTACTTCGTGCCGAATAATATGATGTGGTATTATGATATGAATTTATTAATCATATAATATTCATATTCATTCCATTGATCGATCCCAATTGAGCACACAAAATATGGTATAATGTCCACTCCATGGAGGAGTGGTTAGCACAGCGCGATACGATGCCATGGGTCCCTGGTTAGAATCTCGACTTGGCCGTGGGTGTCCTTGGTGAGTGTCCCTTCATCAATTTCATCATAGCATCACTCATCTTCATCGTCGCTATTTGCCAAAAGTGAAAGAATAGCAAATCTAAATAACAAACATCCAATCAAATCGAACATCTCTACCGATTTAATTCTATACGGTACCGAATTCCCACTTTATTACTGCATCTTAAGTCATTTTACAGCATCTCAATTGTTTTCCGATTCGAAAACATTTGGAATGTTGTTTTGTGCAGTTGATTGTGCATTGTTTCGTTGTTTGGATTGTTTAATTAACGTCGCATTAATTAGTTTTAGACCAATCGTGACGGGGGAAGCAAGAGCACAAAGAAAGCGAAAAAGACAAGGAAGAGACCACGGCTTTCTTTAAAGATAGCATCCCGTGAATACAACTCAAGTGACTGCAGAATATTATGAATAAAATTTATTTCGCTTTTTCCTTTTATTTCTGTTTCAGTTATTTTACTTCGCTTTTCTTCTACCACTCGCGTTACTCGAGTCGGTGAGGAAGAATTATAAACTCGTGAAATGGACGATGGTACAAAAAAATATATGCCTCTCCCACGGTTCGATTTGGTTTGGTTTGATTTGGTGTTTTAAGTCCACTTTATGCGCAGTAAGGCTAATCGGGACTGGACCTACAGTTTAAAGTGGGATCCGAACCACTTGTGCCTCCACCGGGTATCGAACCCGGGACTCCCACGGTTCGAAACTGTCAGTACAAAATATTGTCTTATTTTTAAAATTTACGGGCAAATATGGTTTGTCACGTAGCAATTTTCGCTTATCTCTTTCTCAAGGGGTTCCATTGCCTCTCTGATGTCGTAGTGGTAACGTTTTCGCCATGTAATGAAAGGCTTCCGAATTCAATACCAAATAGAGACGCATTTGGTTCGGATCCCATTTTAATCTGTAGGTCCAGTGCATGAACTGGACTTAAACAATTAACGTGTGGCATGTGGTCTGTGATGAGAACCATCATTTAAGCGAACCTTCTTGACAATGACTCTAATATCACTTGAAAGAATAGTATTTCCTTACGAGTAGCTCTTGTCAAGAAACCAGTTCCTGAAATTTTCTTCTGGAGGCATCGTAGCACCCAGCTGTTTGTTGTGGTTGGGGCACGAGTCATGTGACTCATGCTATCAAAGCTCAAGCCTTCCCGAGAACTCGGAATCACCAGGCAAACTTAAGCGAATATTTTGTTATTTGGGTTGCATAAACAACAAGCTTTAAGACGTTACGAAATTCTACGTCCCGTGGCCCAGGTATTTTTTTCTAAGACTGTACTCCTTGATTAGTGCCAAAACCTAATTTTAATTACATAATGATTAATTGATTTGGTGTTTTAAGTCCACTTTATGCATAATAAGGCTAATCGGGACTAGACCTACAGTTTAAATCGGGATCCGAACCAATATGTGCCTCTACGGGGTATCGAACCCGGGACCCGTTGATTACAAGGCGACGAAGCTATCACTGCGCCATCGGGGAGGCTTTAATTACATAAGAATGGCTATTTGTTTTAAAAATAGATTTGTGCAGACAGGAAGTAATTGAAGTTACTGCTGCATAACATAATAGATACGTATATTGCAGCCGGCCGCCGTGACGAAGTGGTTAGCACATCGCGCTACGACGCCAGGGGTCCCGGGTTCGAATCCCGGCCTGGGCATCGATGTTCGTGAGTGTCAATTCATCAATTTCATCATGTCATCACTCATCCCCATCTTCGCAAATTAGCCAAAAGTGGCAGAAAAAGCGAAGTAAAAATAAAGCAAATCAATAAAAAAGACGTATAACGTAGGTTAAGAGATAACTGTTATTTTGATATGATTACGTAGAGGTTAAATAAATACTACATACCTACAATAAAGTATTCGTTAACAGTAACACTTAAAGTATATTATTTTTCTTACTTAAAACCATAAATGTGTAACATGGCAAGGTTTTTATCGGGTGTGGAAAGTAAGGAGGCCAGGGTGGAGAATCAGTGATGGAAGGGTGGAAATATCCGCCTTGCCTGAGTGAAAATTTTATCTTGGGCCGTCCCTGCAAATAGCCCACTGAAATGAAAAGTATATTTCGAGGGAAAAGACTAAAGCTGATATTAGGCACAAACAGACAAATCGGCATAACAAATGTTCTATGAAATTACTTAGCCCACAAAATATATTTCTACTTTTATTTGTTACGGATAAATCCCTACAACGTTCATTGCTGTTAGTTTTGTCCTATTGACTGACAGACGATTAGATCGATCGAGATATCGAATATGTCACTAAACCAGCGCCTGGCATTGCTTTAATTTCTCGAAATTAGCCTTTTCCCCCCACGATACAAATTTTAAAGTCAACAATTTAAGTGTCGTAAAGTAACTGTAAAAGTTTCTGTTGATAACTTACTTTTAAAAGTAGCTAGTTACGTTAGAATCCATAAAAAAATGACTTACTTGTAACTGCATTTCAAGTAATCACTGCCGTACGCAGGATATTTTTCTCGGAGAGGGTGTAATTGTAAAAGTGGATATTACATAGCTGCTTTCTGAGGGGGAATAAACTACGGTATTAACTCGTGTAAAATATTATTACCATTTTTAACGTTTGTCTAAAATGTTGTTCAATAAATTACAAATACAATAAATTGTAATCGGAGTAATTTTAAGGCTGGGTTTCAGTGAACACTGTTTTTTCCGAGTTTTTAACGGCTTTCATTTCAAAATCTTGATTTTCTCAAATTTTCGGGAGGGGCTGTAGCCCCATCAGCCCCCTCTGCGTATGCCAGTGCAAGTAACAAGTAACTAGCGTGACATACCCTTCGGAATGTTGGATCGAACTGGGTTGGTGTAGCTCACTAATCATTCACCCTTGATTATGGAGCAACTCGCTATTCATGGTAAGCTTGATGGTAAGGTGCGAGAGGTACTAATTACACACGTATGAATGGCAAAACACAACACTTGAGTTTGAAACCCCTAAAGATTGGATCAGCATGGCTAATGAAAAGGTATACCTACCTGTCTCTGTCTAGTAGCTGAAGTTATGAGAAGAATGGTTATGGTCGTGACTGTACAACAGAGTCTGACTCGCCCCAACACACTCTTCCTCGAATTGTGCTTCTGCCTCTCTCTCTCTCTGCAATCCTCGTAACTGACTTCTCACCCCCGTCCTCCCAGACATTTATTCCGATCGAATTTACTGAGAATGCCGAATCAGTTGCCTGTAGCCTCTTCCTTGATTACATCTGTTTGCTTCGATGGGATGGCCATCAAGGAAGCTCGGCAATGTCTGACAAGGCATTCTTCAGATGTTTCTATATATTTCCTGTTTGGAAAAGTGATGGGTAAATGTCTGGGAGTTGGCGTTACTTGTACTTTAATATTTTCAATGATCTGAAAGATTGTTACTCTAGTTAATTCCAAACACTGGCATTTGTCACCACCTGCTACCACACTGATCGACCTGCACGCGTGCATCAGCCGTTGAATACATTGACCACGGCGTGCCACACACTGTCCCGGAGCAATGCTGCAGATAACGGTACAGGAGGGGAGAAAGCGAGTAGAGCAAAGCAGTATGCTGCAAACGGATGGTTTGAAACTGCGCATAATGGTAGAAAAGGGGAGAAAGCTAGTGGGAATCCACTTGCGCAGAGTCTTGCTCCAGATATTATCCGTACAGAGTGGAGGTAAAAACTTGGTCAGCTGCTTTTAGCATTGTAAAACTAATATTAAAGTATTGGTGTAATTTCCAGGTTGAAGCCCTTGGCTTCGATGACCCCGTCGGCGCTGAAGGCCCAGGACTTCCAACTGTGCGTGACGATCATCGAGGCGAGGCAGCTGGCGGGGCTCAACATGGACCCCGTGGTGTGCGTCCAGGTGGGCGACCAGAGGAAGTACACCAGCGTCAAGGAGAGCACCAACTGCCCCTACTACAACGAGGTAGGCACAATCATTACTTTTAATTCCTTAAGAATGTAGATAGGGTGTTTGTATCCCTGTGAACTGGCACGATCTGATTTGTTTTCCCATAGCAACACATTCGTAGAGGTGAGCGAGGTGGGAGTATTATCCGCCCTTGTGCCCAGCAGAATGGACTGTGAGTAGTAGAGCTAGAATCACATACATAGTGAGATGAATTGGAAAAGAAGAGATAGGGAAACCGATGGAGAAATAGCAAGAGAGAAGAAATGAGAAAAGAGACTAAAAAAGAGTTAATAAAGATAAAAGTGACATAGAGAGACATAGGAGAGAAAGAATCATACACATAGTGAGATGAAAAGAGAGAGGTAAATTGGAAAAGAAGAGATAGGGAAACCGATGGAGAAAGAGCGAGAGAGAAGAAATGAGAAAAGAGACTAAAAAAGAGTTAATAAAGATAAAAGTGACATAGAGAGACATAGGAGAGAAAGAATCATACACATAGTGAGATGAAAAGAGAGAGGTAAATTGGTAAAGAAGAGATAGAGAAACCGATGGAGAAAGAGCGAGAGGGAAGAAATGAGAAAAGAGACTAAATAAGAGTTAATAAAGATAAAAGTGACATAGGGAGACATAGGAGAGAAAGAATCATACACATAGTGAGATGAAAAGAGAGAGGTAAATTGGTAAAGAAGAGATAGGGAAACCGATGGAGAAATAGCAAGAGAAAAGAAATGAGAAAAGAGACTAAATAAGAGTTAATAAAGATAAAAGTGACATAGAAACAGGAGAGAAAGAATCATACACATAGAGAGGGGAAAAGTAAAAGAGAGAACCTGCGAAAGGAGACAGAGAAAAACCATGAAGAAAGAGCGAGAGAGAGAAGAATTAAGACAACAGACTAAGTAAGAGAAATAAAGATAGAAAAGTTATGTAGAAGCAAGGAAAGAAAGAAAGGTAAAATTAAAGGAAAAGAGTGAGAAATGAGCTGATAGACTGAAGGAAAGAAAAACAGATAGAGGGAGCAAGCCAGAGAAAGAAGTTCCAGTTCATAATTTCAAAGCTACCCCATTAGAAGTTCAAAAGTCATGTAGCTTTCTAAACCTATATTGTGTGCTGGGACGAAACCATTCGCTGTGATCCAAACCTCTCACTAGCAACTTATTATTCGATCGCGAGGTCTTGTGGTGAGCAGGGTTGCCCTGTCAAGGAAAGTAAAAAAAATACGATATTTCAAGTGCAAAATTAATTAATTAATTTTCAGAACGTTGGTGCAATAAATGAAAATATCAAACAATGGTTCTCTAGAAACATCCTTTCTCAGTGCTCACGTAAAATTTAAAATCTTTTTGTCGACCGGTTCTCGAGATAATCTTGACCGTAAGCTTACACAGGCCTGAAGAGAAACATACAAATGTTCGCATGGGTGTAAGATTACCTTATATCCGCTTCGCAGCACAATTCGAACTCGGGCATCTTTTTACAATATGATATCATGGTAATGGACACGAAAGAACAATTCAAGGGTGACATTTATACCGGGACAATCTCGAAATTCGTTTCGGTTCATTCTGTCTCCTGGTTTATCCCAGCTGTCTGGCCTAGATCCCCAGGGGATGTCCCGAAACCTAATTCTGTCAGAAACAACGGATCCTTCTTCGTGGCTAGAGAGCAATTTCTTCGCCGGTGAAGTTATATATCACGGTTCCGTGGACTTCGGAGGAACATCTGGGGGAAACCAGGGCAGGAGGCTGCATGGTCCTTGCTTCTTGTCTGGCAGGCAAGAGTAATGATGAGTCGGTGGGAGGAGGGACGAACTCTGACGTATCTTTGATTTATGGATGGTAGGATCATTAATTATTGCTCTTTTCACCTACTGTTCATGGTTGAATGCAGTGACGTTGTCTGCTCTTGCCAAAGGTCAAGTTGAACCAGATTCTGCACTAAAGTACATTCACAATGCACGTTATTGCGTTGTGATAAAATGGAACTAATGTGAATTTTACTCCGAAATTAATGCGAAATGTCAGCTTACAAGCGAAATGGCATAGAACTGGACCACGAATTTGATTATTTAATTTGAAAGAAAGTTAATAACGTTCATAATTTATTGGAAAAAAATTCCAGATTTTTTTTGTTTTCACATACAATAAACAAAACTTCTAAAATTAAAAAAGAAACATGTTCAGATCAATGTTTTCAGAATTTGAGAAATGCCCTTAACATTGTGCACTTCAGTTTCTTATACTTTTCAAATAAAGTACTCCCTCTGTCCCATAATTATTGTCCGGTATGCCAAAATGGTAGTACAGGAATGACAGACGAAGAGGCAGATGGAAAGCTCAATTTGTACTGATCCTTGAGTAGTAAAGTTGTATGACTCATTCCCGTGTTTCATGTTGTTCTTCTGTATACACCAATGTCACAGTTGGAATATCGGGCAATTATTATGAGACAACAAACAAAGGTGTACCGGACAATAATTATGGGACAGAGGGAGTAAATAATAGACATGAGAGTTTTATATGTATGGCAATTCATTAAAATGAAACACAGATCACCAACAAATTTCCTAATTCATGTTTTTTGTCCTGATTTCGTATTCATGGAACACGCTTAATTTCTTGCTTGTTATACCAATTCTCATTATTAATAAATCAAATAAGTGACACAGGCCTAAAACAACATAATGGAAAAAGAATAAAATTGAACGTGATAGTAAAATACTTTCATAAAATCTAAATTCTTTCCCAAATTTATTTATGTTTCTTCAATGGTTTCAATTTATTTTATTTTCTTTCTTCTAATTTCACCTCTTTTGATTGTACCGAGTCTGGCATATTTCATAACTTGGTCCGTAGCGACTTCAATTAACAAAATTAGAATCATGAGAACTTCGCTTTTCAGACTGTTTACAATTTGTCCTCATTAGATTTTCCGGAAAGGCTTTTCTAAATGAAAAATTACGACTGAGTGTAACTTTTACACTGCACCCTCGCATTTCTAGATTAATTGAGCTCTTGAATTTTCCACATGAGTAAGTTAGGTTATAAATTTAAATACAGAATGTCCCTTCATGTTTAGAGAAGTAAAAAACTATGTTTGTTTTCGTCGATATTCTACTATCTGTAAAGGTGATTGTAAGGGAGGGGGTCATGTACAGTTCACTTTTTCTCGGTAGACAAGGCTTCATTAAAGTTCATAGCGCGGGGCCAAAAAGAAGGGGGGCAACTGCCCCCTACTCCCCGCTACTGTCTACTATATTAATTAATTTGAGATGATGATTAAGTTGAACATGTGACAAATTCAAAGGAACACACACGTCCAGTCATGGAGTCGAACTTGAAACGTTTTGAAACAGATGATAAGTTCAACACAAAGTTCACTCAGTCAAAGAAGCGACTGTACTAGAAATAAACCATAGTCAACATATTAGAACTGTATATTAAACTCCTAATACAATAAATATCCATGTATTTTTATTCCAATTATCGCAAGACAGAATATCATTAAAAAGAAGCCCTAAAAATGTACGTTATTAGTCAACGTAAAAATTATATCCTCCACACTACGTCACAAAGTAATAAATTGGCGATAGACCTACCTGAACGTAAACGCCTTGTCATACTATAAATTGGGTCTCCTTTATCGCACAACGCGGGAACAACTTCGTGTTACACTCCCTGGGGTCGATAACAGCTGATTACTATGTAGACTGGTACATTGTTAACATAAAAATTTTGTATCACAAACTAACCAACTCAGGTTACAGTATTTCTTTTGTCTGGACTCCTGGGTATACATCCATAGAAGGATACCACATAGCAGACGCATTAGCCAAGTACGCAGCTGAAGAATCAAGTCACCGATCGCTTCGGATCAAATTTTCTGCAAAAGCGCTAGAGTCGCATGCTAAAACAGAATTGTTGAAAAGTTGACAGAAACAATTACAGGGAAGACTAATGGGAAAAAATATTATTCAATTCTACCACTTATACCTAAAGAAACTTCGTATCAAGACATTAACCTTTCAAGAAACTCTTTAATAATCCTTCTTAGATGTCGGCTGAATTACACCCTAGCTCCTAAAGACTTGTACACTAGGAAGATTGTTCAATCCCCAGTGTGGTGCAACTGAAGGAACACCTGATAATATTATATTTGAATGTCGTCTTAATGTAACTACACGTGATTATTTCTTAAGAGATCTAAAAGAAGCAGGATATAATGGCGCATACGCCTTATCAATACTTTCGAGGAACCCAACTAAGAAAATAATATATGTACTTACCAACTATATTGTGAGAGAAAATATTGTATTATAAAATTATGAAATTGTAAAATTATGAAATGTAAAACAAATGTAACTGGTTCCTAGCTGAAAAGATACAACCAAATATACATTTATTAAAAAAAACTTTAAAAAAAACTTCGTGTTCTGACGTCAGATGCGGAGTCAACTAAACCTAACAACGAAGCCATTTACCCTAACAATGAAAACATTCTACCGTGACGTCAGAACGCAAAATTGTTCTCGCGTTGTACGATAAGCGAGATCCCAATGAATTCTGGAAAGTGTCAAGATTGCCAGGCATTGCATAATATTGTTTAGCATCCAAACAGTTGTCGTAACCACTACAACAGCTGGTGATGTCACTTGAACGGAAAGCGCTGTGGTTCGCGGTATTTTCACACCAAAAGAATTCACCCCGTTGCATGTTTCTGTGCCCTTGTAATTATTGTGCTTCTGCTTTGAACAGGACCAAGCGGTTTTGAAGATGCCAGAGGGGAAAGCGCAACACGAAAAACCGTTTCGCAAAATTTTTGGAATTAATGTGTTTAGCAGGCAGGCGCCTGTTTATAATGAAAAATGGTTGCTAATTTCAGAAAAACAGAGGCGTTGAAAGCATTTCAGTGCTTGTTCTTTTTTCCTCTTCCCATCCTTGGGTTTTTATTTATGATTTAAATGGTTTTAGGTAGGATTTGTTTATAAGTGGCAGGACACGCAAAAGCATCCCCCAATATTTATACGAAAATTGTAGTAATCCAAAACGTTTTACTCTGAAGCTTATGCTGATATGGAGAGGCTCCCTGTAATTGCCTTGTTATAAGGTAATTTTGAAGTAAAATGCATTTCACCTTAGAATTACATTGTAATTGAGTATGGGCAACCAGTGGCGTAGCCAGCGGTAGGCGAATGTGGGCTCAGTCTGCCTTCCTGCCCATGCATATAGCACATATGAGAAATTTTCAGAATTATTTGCAGAGGAGCAAGAATTAAGGGAAGAAAAAATAAAAACAGAGTAAAGACGAGAGAAATAGGGAGAAATGAAAGAGTGAGAAACAGAAAGAAAAGAGATGAAGAACATGAAAGAAGAGGTAAAAGGAAAGAAAGAGGAACAGATGCAGAAAATGAAAGTACAGGGAAAGAAAAGATAGAGAGACAGAAGAAGAAAAAAGACGTAGAAAAAGAGATAGAAACAGATCAGGAAGTAGAGAGAAGAGCAGCAAAGACAGAGACATGAGCATAAAGGGATAGAAAAATAGAAGAAAAGAAAGATAGAAACAGATAAGAAAGACAGACACAGAGGAAGAAAGAAAAGAAGGGAGAGTAACATAAGAAGAAGAAGAAAGAGAGAAGCAGAGGAAGGAAAGAAACAAGACAGGAAGAAAAAGAGTGAGAGATCAAGAAAGAAACAACGTAGAAAAGAGAGAGACAGAAATCAGGAAGAAAGAAAGATAAACAGATAAAGAAAGAAAGAGAGAATCAGATGAAGGAAGGATGAAACAGAGCAGGAAAGAGAGGCAGAGAAGCAGGAAGTAAGTAGGTATAGAAGCAAAGGATGAAAAAAAGAATCAGAAGAAGAAAGACCTAAACAGAGCAGCAAAGAAAGAAAACCCGCAAGAAATAAAGTTAGAGAAACAGAGGACCAAAAGGAGAAGCAGAGGAAGGAAAGATAAGAGAGAGCTGAGATAGAGAACATGGAAAGGGAGCTAGAAAGGTTGGGAAATAGAAGAGAAGAGGAAAAAAGATATAATCTTAGCAGGCATATCTACATAAGGAGAGCCACTTGAAAATATTCGTTCACCCTTCAGTCCACCTTCAAGAAAAATCTTCGTTGACTGCTGACATTTTTCGAGACGAGAACAAGACCTACGTGGTGATTCGCGAGACGAGACTGCGCCAATTCTACATTTTAACAATTTTCGCCATTGAAATCAATTGGAAAAAGACGCGACTCTCGTGTACCGCCCAGAAGAAACTTTCTGGTCACAGCGCGAACACAGTAAATAACGGCCGAACCACAGAAGACCTGAAACGTCTCCCGGGTGCCCTAACGCAGCTCCGGAAAATCGATCTGAAGTGGATGCATTGTGTGCGAGGGCAAAGTTGAAACGTTTTGCCTATTCCCTGCAGGGTTATAGATGGCCACGGGTGTGTGCTGACGCTAATGTGTAATGTGTGTACGGTGCTTCGTAGCAACAAACGGAAATTTTAATATCGCTACCTCTCTGAGAACATGGAAGTCAACACGTGTACAGTGGACGAACACATAAAGGAATAGCCATAACACCTTCTCGGCTTTCAGGGTGCGTACGTACTGTATGACACTGACGAACTTTCACAGCACTTAGAGAACACCATGAGAATCATTTTTATTGGTTGTTAAGGTGCTACGAGACCTCGTAAACGCCACTTTTTTTTCTTTTTCAAAATCTTGTATATGTGTAATGTGCGGTGTGGAGTAACGTTGAGATATAAGAGCTGTGACCTTTTCAAAAGGTCTTTCACGAAGTACGGGTGAGCACAAAAACAGTCCCTGGTTTTGAAAGGGTATAACTTTAATACCAAACGTAATATTCTGCGGAAATGTTCATACTATAGGGTGTTTTTTTTAGAGTGATAGAACTTTGAATTGAAATAAAACATATAAAAAAATAAGTTTGAAGCCAATTGTGTTTCCATTTGAAAGATAACTTTCTGACATTTACTTTTTGAAAATAATTTCCGGCATATGTCCACCATGACTAGCTGTGATGAACCGGATTCGATCAGTCCAATTTTGAACCACTTTTTAAAGTAATTGGGGACGTGTGTCCTTAATAACACGAGTTATGTTGGCTTCCAAAGCGTCAATTGTTGCTGGTTTATCAGCATAAACCAGAGACTTTACATATCCCCAAAGAAAATAATCCAGTGGCGTTAAGTCACATGATCTTGCTGGCCAATTCACTGACAGCACCGATATTTCTGAAGTGCTCTATACGTTTGGCGAACAGAATATTGATTTTGGAAATATATTTCCACAATTTGTAAACGTTGTTGCGGCGTCAGTCTTTCCATGATCATTTGCCAATGCTCACTGATATGAAATGACAAAACAACATGTCATCAAAACAAAACAAATGACAGCTATCCCTATCGAAAGTTCTATCACTCTTAAAAAAACACCCTTTAGTTGCAAAAACTCATAAAGTTTTTGGTGGTGTTCATTGGAATTACAATCACTCAATGTGCACGGGAAACATCGAGACGGTAATTCATCTCCAACCACACAGTCTCAAGCGTATCCAGTGTGATGAAGTTGACAGCTTCACTGATGCGTTCCTGAAGATCATTCAGGGTTGTTGGTAGTGGAGGTACATAGACCTGGTCCTTCACGAACCCCCAAAGAAAAAAGTCACAAACTGGCATGTCCGGTGATCGTGGGGGCCACTTGCATAGATATTGATTTTTGGGTCCAGCTCGTCCTATCCATCGGTGTGGTAGGTTGTCGTTCAGAAAGCTCCGTAAGGATTGATGCCAGTGTGGGGGCGCTCCATCTTGTAGAATGTAGTCACCTCTCTCTGCAGCAAGTTGAGGAATTAACCAGTCACGTAGCATTGTTAGGAAGCTTTCGCCTGAGATTGTTGGCTCCTCAAAGAAGAACGGACCGTACACTCGACGCTCTGGCACTGCACAGAAAACATTCACCTTGGGTTAGTCACGTTCCACATCAAGAGTGGCATGCGGATGCTCGCTTCCCCAGATACTAACATTATGCCTGTTCACTTTTCCACTCAAGTGGAAGGTCGCCTCGTCACTGAAAATGATCTTTGTCAGAAAGGTGTCCTCGTCCCCCATTAAAGTGTGGATAGTCTCGCAAAACTAAAGTTGCTTTACCTTGTCTTGTGGATATAACATTTGAACCAATTGCAGCCGGTACGGGTGAAACCGAAAACGCTTCCGTAAAATCTTGCTTACGGTTGTTTGTGGCGCATGCTAGCTTCACGTGTTGATTTCCTCGGGCTGCGTACAAAGGCTTCTCGCACAAGCTCCATAATTTCCTCAGAACGGTCGGCCAGAACGTTATTTTCTTTGATCACAAATGCACCCTTTCTCCACAAATGTTTTATGCCACTTCAAAATGGATTTGTGTGTTGGTGGATCAACATCACAATCCCCTTTAAATGCACGCTGCACTCTCCCAACACTGCTTGTTCTGGCAAGTTCTAACACGCACCACCTTCTTTGCTGCGGAGTAAACGCCATTTTTGATGTCCCTGCCCTCTAGCTGCCGAAGTCACAACTAGCGATTCTGAAGAGAAAGATATGAAAATATTTTGAGTTAACTGAGCTTTGGATATCAATTTTATCAATATATTCAAGTAACTAGTGTTCTTATGGTCACGCTGTTACATGAAGGGGTGACTTTTCCTTGAACCCTCAAACGTAACCTCTCTCTTACCCTGTACAGCAGGCTAACGAGGCTCTGGCGTCCGGACTCGCAGCCAGTATAATCATCTGTAAGACTCGTGATGTCCATTTGTGTTTGTGCGAAGATGAGTGATGCTTATGAAAGAGTATGAATTTCTGTTATCATTTTTTATTTGTCAAATAGCTGTTAAACCACTCAATAGGTAAAATGATTTCTACAAAAGTTGTTTATTTGTGTACAAGGAATAAGAACAAAAAAATAGGTTACCCTTTGAAAAATTTGAGTGACCTTCAAATGGCCTTAAAAACGTCCCCACTACTAAATACACACATAATGGCATTCGCTTTCTCCCTTAAAGTCAATTATATTTGAAACACTTCTTCCTAAAACGCTTTGTGTGTGAGATATTTCTCATTCAACTTCAATGGTCCACCTTGCATAACATGTTAAACATTGGTAATTTTCAACTTGTTGTTTGAGAGAACTGACACTGAGTTTCATAATAGGATTATATCTTGTATATTTTGTGTCCATGATGTAAAAAAACCTCTATTTTTTTCTTTTCTTCCAGTATTTCGTGTTCGATTTCCACATGCCGCCTGTGATGTTGTTTGACAAGATCATAACACTTTCGGTAAGTTGGCTTTTATTTGTTGTGGATGGATGGAATGATAGCGTCTGTTCATTGTCGCTTTCTTTACAAAGCTACAAACTAGGAGTCGCTAAATCTGGTGGATTTGTATTACAGCTGACTACACTGAAAAGAGAAGAACGCGCGGTGTACGTACATTTCGCTCGGCTGTCATCTCTCGCTATTTTGTGCCTCACTTGACTTTCTGAAGATCTCGAAATGTGAATTTTTATGTGTACAAGTTTTGTATTTCTAACGTGTGTGCGTAAAAAAAATCATGTTTCACCTCTACACTCTGTCTCTGGAATCTGTGGAGCAAGGGCGCGCATAACGGCAGAGAAGGGGAGAAAGCGAGTGGGCGGAGCAAAGCAGTGCAAACGGGCGGTGGCTGCAGCTGCGATTGACCCTCTATGCACTCATTTCCCTTCTCACGCGTTCGTTACTCCAGTCCACTCGAGATCTGCTTCTGCTCCGGAAATTACAGAGACAAACTGTAGTTTGCAGTAGCATGTTGTATAAATGCTGTACTCACTGGGTTTATGTAACTAACTAACTCTATCCTTCTGAACCCGAAGGTTCATGGCTACAGCAACACAGGTCTTCCTGAGCAAGATCTGTATACTCTTTTCCATCCCTACCAATTTCCTTTAGGTCAATCTCAACATTATCTCTCCATCTTCGTCTTGGTTTTCCTACTGGTCTCTTACCATCAGGTTTCCTAACAAGAATCCTGTAAACTCTTCTTTCCTCTCCCATTCGTGCCACATGGCCTGCCCACCTAAGTCTTCTTGATTTAATCATTCTAATAATATCTGGACGTGAATACAAATTATGTACTTCTAAATTATGTAGCTTTCTCGACTCAACTGTCTCCTCATCCCTTTAAGGCCCAAATAATTTCCAAACATTTTATTTTCAAATAAGATATATGTATGTCGACTATATTTTTTCAACAGATTTTCACGCCACCGTTAATGTACTATTTTGTAAACATTGTATCATTTCATATAAATGTATAGTTTGTATTTTGAAATTAATACGTATATAATAATTGCATATAATACAAGTATCCCCATGCAAAATAGACGTTCTTGTGGTGCCTTGACGCTGCTTACAAGTTGTAGCGATGCTATCGATGTTAACAGTGGTGCAGGAACGATTTGTCTTGGAGGTACAAATTTCAACTTCTATATATAAGGATGTCGGAGTGTGGTGCTGATCACATCATCTCCACAAAGCCTAGATGATGAATGAATGTGGCCATGTGCCTTCAGCATGTTGGAATGTGCAGGGCTTAGCTTGGAGTAACCTTACCTCACTTTAACATGGTAAACATAAGGTAAGGTAAAGTTCCCCGTGCATATAGCACCGTGCCATAAAGGCACATTTAGGGGGATGTGGTGGTAGGGCCCCACACATTCTCGAACTCGGCCATTTTGGAGGTGATGTGATCAGCATATATGCACTTACTTAAATGTATATTATTGTATTTAATATTGTAAACAGGCTATATCTTGTAAAATAGACAACGGAGGCTAAAATTTGTAAGATAGGCAATCTTGTAAATGTCTATAAACAACAAAACTCCATTTATCCGTCAGGAAACTAGCCTTAGATTGAACCATTAGAAACACTATCTTTGCTAATCTCCCGGACTTTGTTGATGACGTTCATGGAGATACTAGTAAATCATATTACCTCATATATAGTGAACATTGTACCATATTATACCTATGTTTATCATAATGTATGTGTGTCTCTCTCTCATACCATAATCTTGTTTCTTGTAGGTGTTGCAATCTAGAAAAATTTTGCGCAGTGGAACGGTCGTGGGTTCGTTCAAGATAGATCTGAAGACAGTCTATGATGCTCCCGGTATTTCCATATGACTTCTAATCCAGTGTAATTGTGTCAATAACAAGGGTGGAATTGCTCAATAAGCTTACTGAATCTTTTATTTTTTATTTTGCAACTTTACCTGACATATAACAAAGGCGCAATTGTTCAATTTGTAGCATAATAATTCGTCTTGGAACTTTTCCTGTCATATAAAAAGGCGCAATTGTTTAACTTGTAGCTTAATAACTCTTTTTTGGAACTTCCCCTGGCATATAACAAGGGCGCAATTGTTCAATTTGTAGTTTAATATCTCGCTTGGAATTTTTTCCCTGGCATATAAGAAAGGCGCAATTGTTCAATTTGCGGCTTAAAAATTCTTAGACAAAGGTGCAGTTGTTCAATTTGTAGGTTAATAATTCGTTTTGGAATTTTTCCTGGCATATTCTCATCACAGAGAAATTACTGATACTGGTGAAGAACCCACGATGATTAGAACAACAATACAAGTCTCGAATATTCCGAACAATGGTGTCCAATGCATGTTACGAATAGCAAAATGCCCCCCCCCCAAAAAAAGTTGCTCTATCATGTTTCCTTCTACCCTTCATCCACATAAAGAATGAAAATGTAAACAAAAACAATAGACTGATGAACTTGCTTATTGGTTGTTATCTCAGCTCGTCCATAGATATACTTCCCTCTAATAGTTCCTGAGCAACTTTGTAATTAGCCAATAGGATGACTCACGAGTCACGTGAGTTTTCTTACATTGACTTCGTTCTTTCTGTGTACAAGGAATTACAATTTCTCTAACGAGTGTAGAATGGTTTATAGTAGGATAAATCGAGAAGGGATCATACAAGAGACAATCAGTCACAGGAAAGGTTTCCTCACCTGCACATGTTGCTGATCTCATGTTTGGCTAATTTCTGGATACAGATGCTCTCATTGGGGGTGGGGGTTAACTTGATCCCGCCCTGGTAAGGAAAATTATCCAGCTATAATGCTCTCTTACTTTTTGTATTTGAATCTCTTGCACCATTTCTGTTTACCTTTACTTGTATCTTCTAACTAGATTTTTGTCTTCCTTTCTCAGTCTTAGTATCGCCTTCTTCTTCTTTACTTTCACACTTCTTGACTATTATATTTTACAATGTTTTCTGCATTACTCTGGTATTCTTTCTACCTATCTATTTATCTCTATCAAACACACTCTTTCTCTGTTTCGTTTCTCTATTTCTCTCTATCATTTGTCTTTCTATTTATTCTATTCTCTCTGTCTTTCTCTCTCTCTCTCTCTCTCGTTTCTATCTTCTATCTCTCTTCTTTTTCTCTCTCTCGGTATTTGTGTGTGTGTGTCTCTCTTTCTCTCTCCCTCCCTCTCTCTCTCTCTCTCATCTCACTGTCGCTTGGTTTCTTTATTCCTCTTCCTTTCTTTCTCTTTGCCTCCCTCTCTCCCCCTGTTTCCTCTCGCTTTGTTATACTTATTTCTGTCTCTACCTTCTGTATTTCTCTTCACTTCTCTCTCTGTCACAATACTTCTTTATTTCGGTATCTTTCTCTCATTCTCCATCTTTTCTTTCATACCTATATTCTTTCTCCCTTAAAATCTTTTCTACCAAATGTTAACATATCCCACATAAGGACATAACTCGTTGATTTTGACCTCCCTCCTCTAAGAAAGTTCCCTACGGACGCCAGCGTCTGTTCCAAAAAAACTGATCCCAACTTTATTTCCCCATCATCTCAGATTGGTTCAGTAGTGTCACCTGTCAATTAAGGTCAACCGAATTAAGACAGCAATGGAATTTCTAGCTTCTACACATCCTCAACAGTATAGTGGCCTTCATAAGGTTATATTTCTACATGTAAGTTAACATATGTCATGCATGTTATATATATATTGTAAGCAGGCTCATTGCGATGAAAAGAATGAAATTATGTCTTCCATTCTTGACATTGCGTTAGCCTGTGAAAACAAAAAAATATATGTAGGCAATGAAATCACTGGATTAAAGTTCCTTTCTTCTATTGAAATGTACCTTTACCAAGAGCAGTGTTCGAACAGCTATCTGAAATCAATCAAAGGAATTCAATAGATAATACATCACTTTATGGAAATGAGATTTGACAAGTGGAAATAAACGCTAAATCAATATTAACTCATTTGGCAGGGTTGCCATAATTCTGCCTTGCCAATACGAGACACACACTGCACGGAAATGTAAATAAAGCAGCTTTTATAAACTAACAAACAACATTGATATATTTTATATATTGCAATACATATCATATTATGTAGCTATTATATTAAAATAATATAAAGTCTCACAGGACATAAATGTTGTACAAAACAGAACATCCTGTAAAAAAGAGTACGTCTGGCAACCCAACCTCTAGGACAACATGGAAAAAGAGCTACAGTACTATTTTTTTACCTTATCAGACCTGGCCTCAATGCTGTTTATATATGTCTGTTTAACACTCTGCAATGTGAAAAATTGACAACTACTTGCACCATTGTTCTTCTCACAATTACACTGGATATTAAAAAAAACATGTTTTGCTTTGAAGATATCTTGCGCCTGTGGAATTTTTTATATAAACAAATGCACTTTAATTGCCTCTTTGCCTTTACGCTTAATTTCTTTGTATTTTCACTTTGTTTCCTGTTTTGTTCAGGTACTCCAATCCAGAAACATTCTCAGGTCAAACAAAATGTTGGGAAGCTTTAAGCTAGATGTCGCCACAGTCTGGGCACAGCCAGGTACAGTTCGATCACGTGATCCTCAGTTATGCGAAACCCGATAGGCTGTAGAGGCGCGAATCACTTTTTTTGTTGTAGTGACACGTTCTCTGTAGAAGTCGAGAACTTTTATTTTTTTCGCAAGAGAATTTTAAAGGCAGTAGAAAGATTGCTCGTAGCTAGAAAAGAAACAAGAACAAACGTTCTTACTAGAACAGAAACGTGGTGATTGTTTTGTTGTGTGTTTTGTATGTGTGTGTTTACCCTTTAGTAGTTGCTTTTGGTGTAGATCCTCGACATTAGAATAGCGTCAGTATTGATAATCACATAGATAGTAGATACAATCGTAATTGCTTTAGCGATATTCTGTTGTAGTGTTTCGCTTTTAGTATCAAATTACGTGATAGACCTAAAATAGTTCCGCTTTCGGGACATAAAATATCAATTATTCAAACAAAATATTACATCCTGTAAAAGAAATCATAACAGCACTAAATAAATTCGCTTATAAACTTTTCTTTGACCCAGATTGTCCAAATTCATTCTGGAGCCTTAGAGGCTCATGCAGTTGGGTGTCTGGCTGTTAAGCGGGTATTTGGTTTCGACACCCGGACTGTCTAAGTAGCTCTCAGGCCCACTCGGGCTCCTCTTAAAGAATTCGTACCTGGTAGGGATAAGGCGACCGGAGCGTGATCCTGACCACATCATCTTCACCTGAGATCGTGATCTAGAATGTTCAGTACCTTGTTTACACACTTACTACAGGCTGTATTATTTTCTGACTGTGCAATATGCTATATGTTTAAAAGAACTTATATGATTTCGTAATGTTAAGATATTCAGGTGTGAACTGAAGGCACAGTTGATAATTCTGAGAAGAATTACGCTGAGGAATTTAGTATATAAGTATAACTAAAATTTTAAACAAATGAAATGCAAATTCATGAAGAAAATGACCGATAACTTAAAGACAAACAAATATTGTACTAAACCCATAAAAGTGCCGAGAGTATTTTGACGCGTTAAACCATGCAATAAGTCAATGAACAAACAAGTGATTATTAAAATATACAGCACACAAATAGGAAACCCGTTTAAATAAATGTTCAAGGTCAAAAAGTAGTTTTCCCAATCAAATTTTTAAAGAACTTTCTTACTTCCATTCAAAGCCGGTAATAAAATACAAATCAAACATTGGAAATATCTATTCCTTCCGAAACGAACTGAAGTCACGACTAGCCTAAAATAACTAAAGAAGGACCTTAACAAAACTTTTGTAAATCCTTTAGTTTCCATCATCTTTTAGAAATAACTAATTTTCAAAGCACACTCTTTTGTTATTTAGTGAGCGCATGTTTATAGCACCTTGCTTAGATTTAGCATGCGTAGTATGCTATTGTTTATAAATAGATACTGTTGCTTACATGTTATCATATATACATGTTTCATTGCTCTGTTTATCCCTTGTATGTAAATTAAAAATATCTTTATACCTTCCACAGTAGTTACGAAGCAAATTTACTATACTTTTTCCTCTTGTAGAAACTGCTGCAAATGAGATGCTTATATATTTTATAAAGGTAATCTGTTTAATTCAGGATTAATTGTTGGTAGTCAGTGTTCAACATCTTTTGTAACTTCACTACGTCGTTACGTAAACATGTGTATGCATGTGTGTACGCGTGTGACGAATGGTAAGATTTTTTATTCCAGTTGCATGAACACAACAACAGTTAATGAGACTGCAAGATGGCCATTGGAGGGTTTATTTGGGTCAGAAAGATAAATCTCTCTCACGTATGCAATGTTGTTTCTTCTTTTAATTGTGCCTTAATACACACAAGTTATATTTATTCAGAAATGTTACACGGAGTGGATATAACTTCGTTTGTAGTTTCATTATTGCTCTTTGTAAATGCATAGCATTTTATATTTTATATTACAGTTCCTAATACGAGTTAGAGAGACCATTTGAAAGGACAAATACATTCACCAAATTTTGGAAAATGTATTGAGGATATACGACCATCAACCAAGGAAATATAAGAATAGCACAAAATCGATGATGGGGAAATTTTTTAAATGTGTTCAATATTTAGAGCTATTTTGAAATTTTATATATTTTTTTACCCAGGCACAATATGCGCAAATCCAATAGAACACAATGAGTGTTTTCCGAGGTATGTTTCCTTTAGAAGCATGAATCGATGAAACATGCAAGTTGTTTTAAAAAAAATAATCAAAATGACGTAATTCTGAAACGGGTGTTTTTTTTTTTTTTGTTGTTTGTTTTCGGAAAAAGATTCCATGCGTTTTCTCAGGGGACCGAAAGAAACAAAACATGCAAATTTGGTCAAAATTGGAAAGAATAGTGGCAGATGGTTCGTCGATTTGGCATGGAACAACCCATATTATTATTATTATTATACCTCCCCATGCTGTAGTGGTAACTTCGTTACCTTGTTATCAAGGGGTTCCGCGTTCGATACCCTGTAGAGACACATAGTGGTTCGGATCGAACCTTAAGCTGTAGGTCCAGTCCGGGTTAACTTATCTGTGCATAAGGTGGACTTAAAACAGCAACTCAACAAGAATAACTGTAGGTCCAGTCCCGATTAACCTATCTGTGTATAAAGTGGACTTAAAACAAAAACGCATTGTCATACTGTTAGGCATTCATTTGATTACTGAAAGAATAGCCATTGCATACACTCATATACCTAGGAAAGTTCTTCAGAAACGAACTTCAGACTATGCAACAAACGTTATATAAGCTTTGCATCACTGGAGGGAAGAGTTTGGCCCCTTGAATCCCCCTCTAAATACATCCTGACCCAACCCCTTATAAATACCACCCTGAATACTGACGAAGGGTACAATTCAAATGAACTGAACTTCTGCCTTCACTGTCTCAAATATTCCCTTTCGCATGCAAATGTTGTCCTCTTTTAATGTACAGTTACTCCGAATTCACGCTCTTACCCCGGTTCGTGAATTTACGGCAAGGGGATAAGGGGAATGCATAACGTTTTGCCGAATATCTGGATGCTCAGGCTCTGTCCAGAAGATGAAGCAGAACTGGTGGTATTGTGGCAGCCATCGGATGAAAGGGCCCATAAATATGTATGAGAAGTAATGAATGAGGCAAATGTTAATATTGCGAATCAAAAATTCATGTCGTGCGTGAAGTGATATAAATGAACGCCTTCATGGCAAGATGGTGGGGGATGTGTGTTTATACTATACAGCCAACCTCAAATGTGCAGGATAAAGGGAGACGAAAGTGGGGCATTTGCATCCGGATTCGGACTGTTGGAGACGCTAAATCGCGGCAACAGTAGGAGTTGCTTCGTCTTAAACTATGTCAGAAATCAGGTGCCTGCAGTCTCGTATCACTCCTTGCTTTCGTTTTGACTGCGTAAGATGGCCGCATCTACTTTAACCAATGACTTAGACAGAAGAACATCGCATCGGCTGCTGCAAGCGCACGCTGGCTGGAAAGGAGCATGGAAGTAGGCTCCAGCGAAAACTCGAGGTCTACTTTACACTTAAATACTACAAAACAAACTATAACTAGCGTTATTTGCTTATGGAATATTATTCCTTCACGTTTCATGTCGCTTCTGTTAGTACAGCCGTGTGTTGAGCAGGCACCATTGCTTCCTAAATCTTATCCAAAGTACACAAAATTACATGCTTTCTTACGGCGTCTTCGAATGTTTTCGTCTGAGTTCTCCGGTTCTGTCACGTGACCCGGCTTCAGGAAAATCGCGCTAGGCTTACTCCTCCCCCCTTCATACCTCCATGTCAGATATAAACCGCAAAGTATGCCATTGTTAAGGCAAGAAAATGTTTATCATATCTTGTGTTAGGTAGGTAGCTTTCTGACTGAATCGACAAGCGACACGATGAGCATGAGTGATGATATTATGAAATTGATGAGCACTCTCAAGGAGCACCCATTCGAACCCGAACCCGGACCTCCTGGCGTCGTTGCGCTCTGTGCTAACCACTCTGCCATGGAAGTCGGAACGTACCACTTGGAAACGAACCTTGAGAAATAAATGCAATCTTTCGTACCGGAGTGACACGACAAGCTTCACATGCTGCTTGTGTGTCGCTGGGTCGTTTTCTCAACAGCGTGCATCGTATTTTCCTCGGTCTGTTGTTCGCGCATGCACAGTGAATGCTTCTTACAGGACACGAGGATTTCACACCGAGGTGAGAAGCGACACCAGCCCCTTCAGCCTATAAGCAAGCATTCGCCGAGCTTGCCCGAACAGCAGACCGAGGCGACATGTGTAGCTTGTCGCGTTGCTTCGGTTCGAAAAATTGCATTTTCTTCTGCAAATTCCTTTCCAAGCGGCACGTGCCACTTGTCGCTTTGGTCTGAAATTTCCCTTGGAAGTGAATGTTACACGAAATGAGGGAGAAGTGGGATGAGGGAGGCATAAGAGGAATACAGAGAGAAAAGAGGCATTAAAAAATAAACACCCAAGTAAAGATTACACAGAATTAGGGAAAGAAGGAAGAAAGGGCAATTAAACAAAGGAAAAAAACATTAGGGAGAACTGTGAAATTAAAAAGGAAAGAGATTGATTGAGTTCGTGTTTTAAGTCCACTGTATGCACAGAGAAGCTAATCGGGACTGGACTTACAGTTTAAAGTGGAATCCGATTCACTATGTGCTTCAACCGGGTATCGAACCCGGGACCCCTTGATTACAAGGCGACGACGCTGCCACTGCGCCATCGGGGAGGCCCTAAGAAAGGGGGGAGGATTAGGAAAATGGATTAGGTACATTAAAGAGAAAAGAGAGAGGTGGAGAGAGAAATAGAGAGAGAGAGGAGGGGAATTGGATTACAGAACAAGAAGGAGGGCGCAATCGTTTTTTTTTTTTTTGTTTTTTTTGTATTTGAATTTGAATATTTATCATGCATAAAGATAGACAATGATTATAAATTGCAGCTAAGTGCACTGTAAATCAGAGGCGGCGCCAATGAAGCGGTTGAGTGGGGAGCGGTCCATCCAAAATCAGGTTGGCCCACCTTGTCAAAATTTAAATAGGCAAATTTCAAGAAAGAAAATTGAAAGGAGGTGCATAGAAAATTATGAATTTTAGTTTTTCTTTGAAAATATGGCTCACCTATATCTTTGACAGTCAGTCAGTTGCCCTTTCGGGCCAGAAAAAATGACTGCCATAATGAGATTTTTAAAAACTGAGCCATTAAAATTACATTAATTAGATTAAGGCCGGCTTTAGACGAAAGCATTTCCATTAACATTTTTGCTACGTAAATGCTTCAAAAAATCTTATAGCAGATAGTACTATACACGAAAGCATTTCATGTAACGTTTCGGTTCGCTTTTGCGATTACAATGTATAATATATACAGCACGAAAAGCTGTTACACCATCTATGGTGAGTGCGCGGTGTTTACAATTGAAGAAACTAAATAAAATATTCTTACATGCGTGTACAGTAAGCGCTATGAAGTATGTACTTAAGCAGCGCCATTCTTTTGTACCTAAAACCATTTAATACGAAACGTCATTCCTCTCGGTTGAATAGTTATCGTCTTTTAAAAATGTGAAGTGATACATTGTTAACATCACACGGCCGCCATTACAACTACACACGTGACCTAGAAAAAAAAAAGTCGTTTTCACGTTCAGAAGACACAACGGCGCTTATGGAGAAACCGTGCAGTGTTGCCAATACAGCGCTAGCTCATGTCGCCGGGAAATGATGACCTTCCTTCACAATGAAGGTGTTACATATTTTGTATATATAATGATAATTATATGTAATTATTAATATTAAAATTATACTGTGAACGTTACAGTTATCCTTTTTCTATGATCCATTGCGATCACTACACACGCGAGTGTAATGCACGAATATGACACTTCAGAAATCACTTAAAAAAGTAAAAATCACTGAGCGATCACACAACTGAAAACAGAAAAAGTCTAAACAGACCAAAGCAGATCTCTCACTCAAGTAAGGTGAACCTGGCACATGGGTTAAATTCAAGTTGCAACCAAAACAAACAAATGAGTTATGGCCCACGTGAACTGATAAAACGTGAATGACTCAAGTAAGGCATGTCATATTTCTATCTTGAAGCCCCATATTTTGTCACGTGTTGGAAAGTCTTTCAAAGGTTAATATGGTGTCTATGAATGTATGTGTACGTTGGAAACTGAAAGGTGATCTTCATTTCATTATTAATGTCGACAGTAATGTAAACAAAAACAACGTGTACTTGCGACAGCACTAATGTTGCTCACAACAGCAGCATTGGAAATAATTGTCAATTATTAAATTTAAGGAATTTCAATTCTATTATAACAAACTGCATGAAGTTCATATTTTTACTGAATGGAAATAAAATGACAACTCGAAAACTTGGTGGTGATTAGCCGGAATGCTGCGGTGAGCCAGCTCAAGATGGCCAGACAACGTCTCCTTACTTCGCGCGCGGTTCGGGTTAAAAAGAAACTCCAAATGCATGGAAGTAATATTTCTGGGAACCTTTGAGTGGTTATAAAAAATAATTTCATTATTTTCTCCACAACTTTGTCGCTGGAAGTTTTTACTTGGCATTACAGAACAAGAAATGGCCAGCGACGACATTTTCTACTGCACGAATATAAAAAATCTCCACATACTTTATTTGAATATTTTTTAATGCAAATATGCTTTAAAGTATTGATAAATTCTGAGTACCACCATCAACTATATTAAAAAACAGTGTCAATTTTTTTAATAATGAATGCTTCAATTTTACGGCATGTTTCAACGTTAGGAATGAAAACAATGTAAAAATTGTGTTTTCACAGAAAATTTGAGTTTTTAATTTATTTAAAATTATGTAAGCAAGTTACCAGTTTTTTGTGTTCACCATCGTATTCTCTACAAAATTTCCTGAAAAACTGCAGGAACCGATTTTACTTAAGCTAAATTTGTAAATCAAGAAATTTCACAACAGCGCGCTCGTATTTCCCATAAGAAAAGCATTGCCCATAAGAGCCCATTGTGTCTTCTGAACGTGAAAACGACTCAGGTCGCTTCTGATTAGTTATGATACAAAAATTGCTACGGCAATAGGACCGATCCTATCCTTGAAAAATGCCATGGAATATGCCATGGCATCTGAAACACCATAAGATTTATCCCTTTACAGGGTAGCATTTTGGTCATGACATAAATGTTAAGGAAAATACTTTCGTCTAAAGTGGGCCAACTATGTAAAACGGTCATTAGTATGTCAACTTCTCTCAGTGCACACACTTATAATCTGACACAAAAAAGCAGAAAGACATCGCCATTACAATATTATGACGTAACTGCTTGCCTTTGTACTACCAAGGAAGGCTTATTTGGAGTAAAATTATGGTACGAGATAGACAGGACATTCAATACGATAACACATTGTTCTATGCGCTTTCCTTTCATTCCGTCGTATTGTTGACATTTTCGTTTAAATTTACAATGCCATATTGTTTCATTTAAACTGAATTGTGATGAACAATTTGCACATCTGTACAAACATTAGTAGTTGATTGCGAGAACTTGTTGGATGAATACGCGCTATAATTTTGAAGAACAATAATGTTAATTGCTTCACATTTTTTTCACAAAACTCACTTTTTTTCATTTGGAGCAGAGCCATAGAGATTTCAACACCCGGGCAAGAAGATAATTTGGTGCTCCCTGTAACGAATTCTGACCCTCCATGCTGCATATGCTGTTATCCTAGTGTATTATATATATATATACAGGGTGACTGGTAATTAGATGTATTCCCTGAAAGGGGTTAAAGTAGAGACAATTTGCAATAAATTTGACCATATGATACCCCGTCCGAAAATTAGTAGTTTTCGAGATAATCGAGTTTCTATTGTTTTTTCTAAAAATGACAATTTTCCACATAAAAAGATGAATTGAGAAAAAACTGATAATTGTAGGGAACTTATTTAAGCGTTTTCTGATAGCTAACAAACAAGTGGTTCGTTTAGAAAAAAGTTTTTTCCAAATAACAATCACATGTAAGTACCGGGTGGGTCTAAACTTACAAGTGATGATATAAAAATGCACTCTTAGTTTACTTGGCAACGTATTAATAACAAAAATGGTATGACACGATCCGTACAAATTACTTAAATTACTTCCTTGAGTCATCAGCTATCCAACAAGGTACAAATGTTGCTAACATTTACATTTGTGTACAAGAAATAATACTTCATTCATCTTCATGTGTATGGAATCAATGAACAATACAATTAAAGAACATTACACGTCTTGCTCAAAGTGGGCACCTCCGTTACGAATGCAGGCACGCAGGATTTTACGGACATTTGTTCTCTTAACTCGTGATGTGATGGTGGCCTTAACGTGTTGACCAGCTGTTAAGATCCTCTCCCTGAGCTCTTCTTGCGAGTTTACCGGTGCCTTGTCATGTGGCTCCAAATGTAAAAGTCGCAAGGCGTCAAATCGATCGGGGGATCGAGCTGGGCAGTCATCATGCTGATAAATCATGTCACGTCTTGTAGCTAGAGGCACATCCTCCAACAACATTGCCATCCCGTTCCGCAAAAAATGTTCATAAGTGATGCCATTTAAGATTTGGGGCAGCAAAAATGGCTCGATGAAATGATTGTTGATTACGCCCATCCATACTTCTGCCTGGGCGTGCGACAGTGGCTGGATGAAAAGTAGCCAAAGAAATGGATTGGCCGAGGCGGACCGATTCCCTGGCCGGCTCGATCCCCCGATCGATTTGACGCCTTGCGACTTTTACATTTGGAGCCACATGACAAGGCACCGGTAAACTCGCAAGAAGAGCTCAGGGAGAGGATCTTAACAGCTGGTCAACACGTTAAGGCCACCATCACATCACGAGTTAAGAGAACAAATGTCCGTAAAATCCTGCGTGCCTGCATTCGTAACGGAGGTGCCCACTTTGAGCAAGACGTGTAATGTTCTTTAATTGTATTGTTCATTGATTCCATACACATGAAGATGAATGAAGTATTATTTCTTGTACACAAATGTAAATGTTAGCAACATTTGTACCTTGTTGGATAGCTGATGACTCAAGGAAGTAATTTAAGTAATTTGTACGGATCGTGTCATACCATTTTTGTTATTAATACGTTGCCAAGTAAACTAAGAGTGCATTTTTATATCATCACTTGTAAGTTTAGACCCACCCGGTACTTACATGTGATTGTTATTTGGAAAAAACTTTTTTCTAAACGAACCACTTGTTTGTTAGCTATCAGAAAACGCTTAAATAAGTTCCCTACAATTATCAGTTTTTTCTCAATTCATCTTTTTATGTGGAAAATTGTCATTTTTAGAAAAAACAATAGAAACTCGATTATCTCGAAAACTACTAATTTTCGGACGGGGTATCATATGGTCAAATTTATTGCAAATTGTCTCTACTTTAACCCCTTTCAGGGAATACATCTAATTACCAGTCACCCTGTATATATATATATATATATATATATATATATATATATATATATATATTCCAGTACAAACAGGAATCAGTCGCGTTTATGGAAATCCAGAGGAAAGATTTCATAACATTTTGTGAACTTATTTCGCCCCTAACTTCGAGCTTGAATTTGAATTGTGTCTTATGTCCACTGTATGCGCAAATAGGGTAATCGGGACTCGACCTGCAGTTTAAAGTGGGATCCGAAGAGTCTCTGGTTCGATACCTAGTGGAGGCAGGTCGTGGTTCGGATCCCATTTCAAACTGTAGGTTCAGTCCCGAGTAGTCTATCTGTGCATATAACGAACTTAAAACTCAATGTCCTCTATAATATTGTTTTCGTTTGTTAATATTCAGTGTCGGCGATTAAAGAGGCGTGGGGGGACAGTTACCCGCTCCCCACTTCCCCTTCCCTCGCACTAGGGTCTCTTATTGCTATACCTTGTCCATCAAGAGAAAAAACTATCCTTACCATCCAAATTTTGGCACCTAATCGCCGCTACTGTATAGTGCCATCTTTTACTTATTATTTGTTAATTTGCTATTCATTTTTGTGTTATTTTGTTATTATCATAATTTGTCTTCCTTTTTCATTGTTGTCAATTTCAGTTTAAAATGGCCATCTCTGCTGTATCTGGAATATTCTAAATAAATAATATCACTCTTTAGTTCTTGAATTTAGAAACTGATGCAAATGAACATTTACCTTTGCTGTCAGAGATACTGGGTCTAGTAGGGGGGGTGTCCTCGAACCCCCCTCTCCTCCCCACACTGCCACTACACCGTGTGATAACATAAGTATCTGAGAGTCTAATCGTCCAACTTTAATGCGCTAATATTTACCCTTTCTAACCTCGCCTGTTGCCTTCCAGATCATCAGTTCTACCACAAGTGGGCGCTCCTGACGGATCCAGACGACATAGCGGGCGGTCCAAAGGGCTACCTGAAGTGTGACATCAGTGTGATAGGGAAGGGAGACTCCGTGAAGATTCCACCGAAGAGTGAGAAGGACGAGGACGATATTGAGGCGTAAGTACATTTTACATCATACACAAATATATGCTTATGTGCAATGCCTTCATTTGGTCATTGTGCCGTTAGAGCGTGGCCCCTGTATCAAGTGGAATCACGCTGCTTGCCGGCGAAGTTGGATGTAAGTAACTCATCAACTCAAGCGCATAGATATATTTCAATTAAACTATTTAACGGTTACAAGTACAGTAATCAATTAACTTTTGTCACAGAAGATGTGAGAAATGTTGTCCTTGTAACCCAACAGTGCCTAGAGCGGCATCTACCGGATTTCATTTCGCCTGCAGATTGGCCGTCTGGCAGTCCAGACCTCAACCCATTGGGCTACAGATTGTGGTCAGAGCTTGAGGGCATCGTCTGCAAGAAGGTGCACCACCCAATTGCAAGTTTGAAGCGTTCCTTGGTGGCAGCATTGTCGCACATTTTCCACATGCTTTGAGAAGGTTTACATTGACACGCAATAATTCTTCTGCGCGAGTTTCTTTTCACCGTACATAAGAATTAATTGTTTTAAAACGTACTTGTGTTGCAGAATTATAACAAAACTAGTAACAGTTATCGGCTTAGCACTTATCACCTTAACAATCTACAAAGAAGCAAATATAGATCCCTTGTTCTACACGGCACATCCAACCAGGCCCGTACCCAGGGAAGGGCCCATAGGGACCATGTCCCTCCCCCCCTTCCCGCGAGCCATGATTTTTTTTAAATGTGAACCTGTAAGAAGCTACGAAAATAACATCGATGATATTTCAAACTTCAATTTTGACCTTGCATAAATGAATGCGTGTGTTGTGTAGACAGGCAGTCTCCAGAAGCCTGCAGTCTGGCAAACTGGGTACTTTTAGTTTTATAACTACTGATGCAAGTCTACCAGCAGTGGCGGCGATCTGAGGAGCATGGGGTCAGTCGCCCGCCATTCCCTTCTATTTCCACTTTTGCTCTTGCACTATATGGCCTATGAATGTTAAGCCTTGTCTACCCAGACCCGGTGGAGGGACATAGTGGTTCGGATCCCACTTTAAACTGCAGGTCTAGTCCCAATTAGTCTATCTGTGTAGAAAAGTGGACCTAAAACAAAATCTCAAACTTGTATGTTAAGAGAAAGTAAATTGTCCTTGCCCCTCTCTCTCTCTCTCTCTGGTTATCGGAGATTGGGTGCCAAAACTGGGGAAGGGGAGGGGGCAAGGAGAGTTATTTTTTCTTGGTGGACAAGCATTAAGAGGCCATAGTACGGGGGAGAAATTAGCAAAAAAGAAGGGGGCCCTCCCTCAAAAAAAAGTCTGGATACGGGCCTGCATCCAACCGTATGGAAGCAAATAATGACATTCACGGCAGACAGAGACGTTCCTACGACATACATTTGTTCTCGATAACATGTTGCTGATCAGAGTTAGCTCTATTGCAGTGTTCTGGGTGTGCTTCTCGAAGAGAAACTGGCGAGAACTTGGCTTGGATAGGTACCGAATGCGCTGTGACTTGAGGGAGTTCCTATCCTATTACGATTTTGCCGGCGAGCGATTTGCTTCCAGCCGCTACAGGGGCTGCGTTGTAGCGGCACCATAACTAAATGATGTTTCAACGCTGTTTAGAAGTAAGTTACTTTGTTCGAGGAAAAGTAACCAACCCAGTTAATTTCGCGTATCTTGCAATAGTAAAGGAGCTTTCAGACCGACGCAACAGGCGACACGTGCCACTTGGAAAGAAAACATCAAAAGTAAAAGCAATATTTCGAACCAAAATGACATGGCAAGCTGCACGTGTCCCTTTCGTATCTCTCCGACTGTTTCCGCAATAACGTGCATCTGATTGTTCAGTCTGTCGGTCGCGCATGTGCAGTGAATACTTTTTTACATACTAAAGAGGCTCGTACCGCTTGTCACTTCGGTGTGAAAGCCCCGTGTATTTTTCTTATTTTACGTCGCATTTCTTCCACTTTTGACTAATCGCGACGATGAGGATCAGTTGAGATTAGATGAAATTGACGAGAGGACACTCAAAAAGAGCACCCATGCTAAGGTCGAGATTTTAACCTGGGAGCTTCGGTGGCGAAACGGAAAGTCGATCATTTAACTCCCTCTGCCACATTCAATTACACTGAATTTGTAAAGGTAAAAGATGCGTTGCAGTGGAAGCCATGATGTAGAGGGATTCAGAAAAGTTTTCTGTTTGCCATTATGTAACATCCTGGAGATTAGGATAACGATTTACTTTTCTGTTACTTTTCAGCAACTTACTTCTGCCCGACGGCGTCCCTGTGGAGAGGCAAAGAGCAAGGTTCATAGTCAGGATATACAGGGCCGATGGACTCCCCAAGATGAACTCCTCAATCATGGCCAACGTGAAGAAGGCCTTCACGGGAGAATATAAGGATCTCGTAGACCCTTATGTACAAGTGTCCTTTGCTGGTCTCATGGTAAGTAACCTTATTTTTTCACCTCAGTAAACATTGCACTTAGCTTAATGGTACTTTATTGTGGAACTTTTCAAATCCGCTATACAGGTTTTCTTATTATTATTGATGAGCATGTAGAGTACCATTCTTTGTACTTTTTTTTTAGATCACACTACATATTCAAGATTCAAATTCACCTATTTAAGAAACTAAGAATACTAGGCAGATGAAATATGGTGTAATGAATCAGATTCAAATGTTAAAAAATTGACAAATTTACCTCTTTCGTTAAAACATCAGGGACCAATAAAGCAGGGGATATGCCAATGCACTGGTTATTACACCTGGATTATTACCCACTGCTGTTTACAGCAAATACAACTTCAACTTGCCAATAGCAAATTCCCATAACTTCCTTTGAAAACATTGTATTATTTGATGTCAAAATGTGGAAACATGCATTCTCTTATGTCAAATATTTTGTCTATTTTTCAGGGGAAAACGTCAGTCAAGAAAAACAGCTATGCGCCAGTGTGGAATGAACAAATTATTTTTACAGAAATGTTCCCTCCCTTGTGCCAAAGAATCAAGATTCAATTACGAGACAATGACCCTGTGAACAACACCGTCATTGGGACACATTTCATTGACCTCAAGACAGTTTCTAATGATGGGGAGAAAGGTTAGCAAGAATTCAGTTCTTATCAGTGGCGAAGTTAAGGCGTAAATACTGGGTAGGCTGAAAAATCTGCTTATATTTTTTTATATACAGCAGGTTCATGCGTCGATTCTTATTGGTCGCAAAAGTATCAACTACTCTTTCCTTGAAGCCTTGATCAATAGAAAGTTCTTTAACCAGTTTTTTTTCAATGGCTATTGTAATGAGAGAACTTAATCTTTCATTTTTCATTGAATTACGGAGATAATTTTTTACTCTCTTGAGGGTGCTCATACTTCTTTCGGAGGAAGCTGGGAATGTCAAGACCAACTTGATAAGTTGTGTTACTTCTTTGTAGATTGTTTGAAGATCATTGCTAACTATGAATTTTAGAAGGTCTGCAGGAGGAAAATGCTTTTCTTCATCAGCATAGATATTCTTTAAATCATTTTCTAATCGTTCTTTGTTGAAAAATGGATATGTGGACAGAAGGTTACTTAATTTCATCACAGGAAAACGTAGTTTATATTCCCCAAAGCTATTTTGGTCTACCAATTCAACAAATTTTATCTTTTCAAGATCTCCAAAACGTATTTCCAGTTGTACAGTCAGTGTGTCCAAGATTTCGTAGGTTAAGCATCTGAGAGCCACGAAGTCTTGTTCACTTACATTTATTTTACTGCAAATCATCTTAGAGTTTCCAATACAGTTTCACAGTATTATATTTTTATAACATAAATACACTATGTGACACACACACAAACACACGCGCGGATGCACTTGAAGTAAATTAACATTCAACAATGCAGCGCGTGAACGACACACTTTGCACAAGAAGACTAGAAGCACAACAGGTTTGGTTCTGAGGCTAGCCGCTTTTACCCAGCGAATCGGCAGTCCCCTCTCCTCCCGCCTACACAGAACTCACGCTGTAGCTGCCTTTTAAACGCGAGGCTTTTCGTCAAAAGCCTCACAGTTCGGCCCGAACGCGCTCTCTCTTTCTGGCCTGCCTGACGAGATATATGGAAGGATCGGCGGAACCAAACGTTCGGATTACATAGTTTAATTCGTTTTAACGAACTTTGATTGTTACAGGGTACATGAACATTTTAATTTCAACATTTTTTTGGGTAGGCTAAGCCTCAAAAGCCTCATAGGAGCTTCGCCACTGGTTCTTATGCATTGCATTACAATCCCTTATAGATGCTCCTGGAAACTATTCTCTGTCCGCTGGAAGAACAAAATCAATATAAACAAATAAACGTGCTTTGTGAGAAAACCATTGGTTATTCAGGGAAGCTGTGCAGGAATATAGTGCATATGGTCATGAGTGTAACTTGTGACCTCACTTGTGAACAGAATCAAGCTTGGGGCTGAACTTTGGGGAGTGGGGCAGAATCGAAAAGTTTTCCCTCGAGTAAAAATAGCGTCCAGGTTTTTTGCTATTAGCTGTTACATTTTTTGCTAAATCAAAGTTATCACTCTTTATTACTTTGCTCATCAGGTCAGGAAGTTCACAAAAGTATTCTTAAAAATTTTAGTGAACCTGATTTGGGGAAGGCTAGTGCTCTCCTTGCACCCGGCAAGTTACGCCTATGCATATGGTCATCCTCATCCAACCCTTACCCCAATCCCCAACACTACAGTACAGCGCCTTGAATAACGTAGTGTGGAAAACGACCCAAGAAACTGGTTCCCCGAGACGATGACAAGTAGATGGCAGTGCGATCGACACAGCGGCTAATTTTGTTATGAAAGTAATGCGGCTTAGTTAGTTTTTGGAATATATTGTGTAGATTTGTTTCTCTAGAAAGGCGGTAAGTGAATTGATGGAAACAGTTATATTTGTGGAGTGATTTGCAGTCACGAAATGGTATTAATTTACACAGAAAAGTAACATAAATACGTTTTATGTGCAACGCAACACGAGCATCAACATATCGCATGTGAGGCTGGACGTCAAACGTTGGATTGTGTACACAAGTTTATTTTTGTATACTAATAAAATTGAAATAGTGTCATGAAGGGGAAAAAATGTTTCGTGGCGTACATATTATGAAGTCATTTTCCCGAAATGCAGATGTTCGAAAGAATTTAATTTCATATTCCATGGAGTTGAAATAGCCGAATACGATGTACCTTGTCATCTCTATCAACAAATTGCTTTACATTCGTGTCGATTGGTAAGTAGAACTTTGGTGTTAAGGACTGTGCATTTTTACTCGTGACTTGGCTGTAAAATGTCTACCTTGTACTTGATGAAAATAAACCGCAAATTAATTAAATTAATTAATAATAAAATAAATTAATTAATTAATTAAAATAAACGAGTATTGTCTGTGTGAATTTCCATAAAAATAATATTTGTGACAATGACAATATTAATGAACCTTTCAGGATAATGCATACACAATACTAATTCTCGCAGCAATTGTCATGTTACGTGTTACAATCCATACCTATGTTTTCTTCCGTATTGTTAATAAAAAACTCAAGGACAGGTCATGATAGACGGTTCATAATATTCTTTAATATTTTCGCGACTACTGTACCAAATATCATAACAATTTTCTGATGCAAAGAAATGTTACGAAGAAAAGAATCAGACGTTGCAGCAAAAACCCCATTTACTTTCATTATAAGCAGTCGAGCACTGTACACCGGTGTCAACACCAGCGCCTCTAGCGGATTTCATTTTCGAGTGGAACCAGCGAGAGAGAGCAAAACCATGCCGTTTTCCACACTACGTTATTCTAGGCGCTGTAACTACAGTATGGAAAAGGTAGAAGGCTTCATGTCAGTTTATGAGTGCAGCAACATCCCCTGGTCTGAACAAAGCCACCCAGTAACGTTCATAACGTTAGTTCTCTCTCCGCAATTAGCCAAAAATGGCAGAGACGCCAAGTAAAATAAATATTAAAATTTCGGTGACCACCAAACGTCTCTAATTCCCTTATTTTCGTATTTTTCACATTGATACTTATATATTCTGCATTCGTAAGGATTCTTCTATTTCGCGTTTCGTTTTTTGCAGGCAAATAATCTCAATTTTCGAAATATGGAGTATTTTTATTTTCTTCGCTTTTGCTTGCGTTACACGCGATCTGGCGGAGAAATCTTGACTAGCGTAGTCCATGATCAGTGGTTATGCAGTGTTGCGACCTTCTTCATAGCAAAATATCTAGGTACTAGTATGGAGAATACGTAAGTACGAATGTCAAAAATTGACGAAACTCGGAAGTTATAGGTGTCGTGTGGTGGGTGTGTTGTGACATTGGTGCCGGGTGTTGAGGATCCGGTGGAGTTTTTGGTTGCACACGGGGTGGTGAAGAGAGGAAAGGAATGTGCAAAGTGTGAAATTGGAAATAATTGCGAATCATTGGCGCTAGCCCCACGAACCATTGGCGCGTGGATAGGTAAGTAGGGCCACGCAAAGGTTTCAATAGTGAAAAAATAGCCCCACGAACCATTGGCGCTAGCCCCACGAACCATTGGCGCGTGGATAGGTTAGTAGGGCCACGCAAAGGTTTCAATAGTGAAAAAGATAGCCCCACGAACCATTGGCGCGTGGATAGGTTAGTAGGGCCACGCAAAGGTTTCAATAGTTAAAAATTGGTTTCGAAAAAAATATTCGTAGCCCCACACACCATTCTCGGATAGCCCCACGAACCATTGGCGCTAGCCCCACGAACGATTCACGGATAGCCCCACGAACTATTCACGGATAGCCCCACGAACCATTCACGGATAGCCCCACGAACCATTCATAAATAGCCCCACAAACCAGGCACGTATCCAGAAATTCTTTTCGGGGGGGGCTAAACATTTTTTTTTTTTTACAGGGGTATAGATAGAACCTCGCAAGGTTTAAGGTCGATGGTGGCGATTCAGTTCGAAAACGGTGGGGTGGGGGGAGGGGGCAAGAAAAGTTTACTTTCTCTTGGTAGACAAAGGTTAGCATTAAAAAGCCATAGTGAGGGGCTAAAAATGGAGAGCAACTGTCTCCTAAATCTGCCACTGTTTAAGCTCCTGTTTTTTTTTTTTTTTTTTTTTTTTTTTTTCAGAACGTGATATCGGGACATTTTTTTATCACTCGACTCCTCTATTGCAATGTACGAACGTTGTGTTTGTGCCGAAACGATCTCAGTATGTGTATGTGTGTCCGTTTCACGAAACTGTTATGAAATGGACAATCCATTCGAATGTTTTGATTTGATTTGATTTCTTTTATTTTACTTCGCGTTTTGTGACTCTTGGCTAATTTGCGAAGATGGGGATGAGTGATGAAATTGATGAATGGACATTAACAAACAACCATGCCCGAGCGGGATTCGAACCCGGGACCCTTGGCGTCGCAGTGCGATGTGCTAACCACTAACCCATTCGAATATGTTCTCCCAGGTTTGGATATGATCCTTTATATCGTCGCCTGCCTTCGAAACGTAACCTTAACAAAAATCCTAATGTTCCATCCTTGTGACTTGGATCTTCAAGATTTAGGCAGAATTCAGACCGAAGGCACACACACGTCGTTTGCAATGAGTGACCCAATCAACAGAAACTTTTCACACCGTAGCGGCACTACAGGCTGCACAAGCCTGTGTTCGATTTGTGATATCCTCAAGCAACACGTATAGCTTGTAGCATCGGTGTGAAACCTGGTGGGTCAATCTCATTGTCACCTTGAAACGACAGCTCGTTTTCACCACAGAAGAAAAATATCTTGTCAACCGGTGGGAATGTTTTATTGTATCTCCTTTATCTGTGCTTGTTAATTAAAGAGGCAACATCTTACGGATGGGCATACACAAGAGATGTGCCATGCAGAAATTTTAGCGGAAAATGCAACCTCCCCCAGGCATAGCGTGCCATTGCTCTACAGCAACAGCAAAAGATCAAGCGAAGGCAAGGGTGACTCGGTAGCTCATTTGGTAGAACAAAGAATGTCACGGTATATGCCAGAGACCCGGGTTTTCGAGTCATGGTCGAGCTTGCTTTTTGCGCTAAAATTTCCGAAAGAGCAAGAAAAGTTTACATACAATATTATCAATAACAGGGTTATCCCTCAGGGTTCTAGAACATTCTCCGCTTTTCCTCGATAATTATATATCTCTATAAATCATAATCACAATATTTTATTTCACACACACAAGCCAAAAGCCTCATTTTATCTAGTGTAAATCGAAAAATTTCGGAGGGGGCTCGAGCCCCCTGAGCCCCCCCTCTGGATACGTGCCTGCCACAAACCATTCACGGATAGCCCCACGAATCATTCATGGATAGCCCCACGAACCATTCACGGATAGCCCCATGAACCATTCACGGATAGCCCCACGAACCATACATAAATAGCCCACGAACCATTCATAAATAGCCTTAGAGATACTGGGCGAAAGGGGGGGTTATAGCCCCCATCAACCTCACATTGAGCACGCCACTGATCCTGTGCACGTCATGTTGTCGCAAGTTCGTAATCAGAAATGGTGAACAGTAACTCACGTTTATTTACGTTCTAGAACTGTTACACAGTTACAAAACCGCGTATTTGGAAACACTGACCGGTTGTTACGTCATGAACATATTTGGTTCACGTAGTAGACGGACATCAAGGGAACAGCTTTCGTGCATTGGAGTGACATTAATGTCGAAAATTACATGATTTAGCGGCAAAAAAATTTCAACGAGGTGAAAACAAACTTCCAAGACCTTCCTAAAGTATAAATAAACCCATTTCGGTAAGTACTTTCTCCTGTAAAATTGAAGAAATACGTTTTGGGGATACGAAAATTTTACCAAATAAATAAATCAAAATTTTAAAAATCACATTTCTCCACAAGCATGGTGATACAACTATGTTTTTCTGTGCCATCTAGGGCTGTGCAGGATCCCAAAAAGTCGGTTCCGGGATCGGGAATACAATCCCGTCCAGATTCCGACGTCGGGAAATGTGAGCTATAATTCCAGAAATTCAAAAGCAATTACTTGAGTGGAAATTGGCGTGTAGAATTCGATATTTCCTCAGCGTCGGGAAATTTGGAACATTTCTCGTTCCGAAAATTTTCCGATTTAGTCAGGAAATTTTCATTTTTTCCCATCCCGAACAAGAAAATTTCCAGTCCCGACCAAAAAATTTCTGTCCCGCGCACCCCTAGTTCAATCTGAATCTGGACCTGGCAACTATGCATGTCGAACTCTCACTTCCGTTTCCATCATTTTTTTTCTCTACATCAGAAGCTGCGTGGCGGCTCGTGGCCGCGAAAATTTAAAAACCTTCTGATGTTTACTGTCCTTTTTCCTTTTGACTTACATAATAATATGTAATGCAATACATAGTTTAACCATGTTGTTTAAGTGTAAACTTTTTGCGAGAAATGGTAGTTGTCGATAGTTTTTTTTTTTTATTTATAAATATAATGGCATCATGGATATGGTTCGCATAGGTCCCTTTCATAATGCCAGCCGTGGTCTTTCATTTTTATTCAGTAGGGAATTTATTTTCACAAACACTTCTCTCAATTGCTTCATTACCTTCATGGAAGTTCTGTGGAATTAAGTAAACCTCTTACTAGAAAATAGAATTTTGCCTGGTAACGGTTCCAAACGTTTAATAATTTTTCGCAAATTTTAAAGGAATATTAGAAGTTACTCGAAGCTTGTAGAAACTAATTAGCACAGTTGAAAGCTTTACTAAGTATTAGTTACCGAAGAGATATAACTATTATTTGAAATATATTTTACGCGAGCAGGTGTTCTTGTTTTGACATGAGTTTTTGCGGATTTTCATGCACGGTTGAATGGGGGTTTCGTGCTCAAGACCAGATATTGTGTGATCACGCTTTTAAAGCATTTACGGGTGTTATTTTTAATGATAATAGCCATAAACCTAAGATAGCAACAAAAAGATTAAGGATGTTTTATTATTGCTAAGAGCCTTAAAGCTGACAGACACCCACCTAACCTAACAATGAAAACATTTAGTGAGGAAATACCTGAAGGTGCCATTATGCTTTTTACACGAAAATAACTTCGATTTTTCACATTACGAGTAATTCTTTTGGTTCCTTTCTTCCATTGCGGAACATACAATATGGCAAAAATACCTACTTTCGTTTTCATTATGTCATCACAAACCATTGACGAATAGCCCCAAAAACCATTGATGGATAGTCCCAAAAACCATTCATGATACCCCCACGAACCATTGACGGACAGCCCCAAAAACCATTCACGGTAGCTCCAAAAACTATTCGCGATAGCCCCACGAACCATTCACGATAGCCCCACGGATCATTTCTGGCAAGGTTATGTTAGGTAAGCATAGTTAAAAAAAAAAAGAATTCTCGTAAAAAAGGCACATTTGGAAACACAATCGAGACTGCGTGACTTTCGATGCTCGCGCCATCTGCAGGTACATAATGGAAACAACGGCATAATGTTGTCGCTTTGCACAAAATGCAAGTTTATTATATTCAAAGTGCTTATTTCTTGTGCAGCATTCTACGGTGAAAAAATACCTCCATGAACTTTCAAAATGCTACAGAAACTCATTTCCGTAAGTATTTTCTTCTGTAAAAATGAAGAAATGTGTCTCCGATATACAGACATTTACCAAAGACAGTAAGCAAATGACTACTCACAAACACTAAATCAAATAACATTTGTATGTAAGTAAAAATCGTTCTCCAGACAAGATGCAGTAAGTAATCACCAAGACACTGAAGTATGTGTTAAGTATTTGTTGTGAGCAAATATTTTGTAATGTCATTTTTTCAAGTCTAAGTTTTTACTTAGAGTTATCTTACTTTGCAGTTTCATGTTTAAAAATATTTAGGTTTACAAGAAATTGACAAAAATTAATTTTCAGTCTTAGTGAAAAAAGAGTACTGTGATTGCAGTTCATGTATAAATCATGATGTATGAGTTGTATCCTATCTAGAATAATGTAACAAAGTAATTTAGAGGTAATTTTTAACTGACTACCTCCATTACATCATGTGCTCATGTTAGTGGTGTATTCCGAAAATTTGACCTGGTTTACAACAATTCTTATTCTTATTTAATATACGTTAATTAGATACAGTAGAAATAAAACCCCAATTCAGGCACACAAGTAAAATCCAAACAGAAGTCAACCAACTTCAAATTTTCCGGTAATTGTTATATATATATATATGAAAAAGTTCCCAGAGAACATGGGAAAATACACTACTGACCCATGTGTACCTACCTACCTCTTTTCATAATCCAAAATCTATCTTACGTACACTATGTTGCCATTCGTCACCGGACACCTCTCAAAAAGTGCTTAGGATCGTCTGTACACATCATACAACCTATAAAAGGCATTGCCGGTTAAGAATACATTCATACCAGCTACAGCAGTCAATATGGACAGACGATGCGAACTGAGTGAGGCAGAACGAGGGATGATCATTGGAGCCCACAGGTTTGGGCATTCGACCCGTGAGATTTCCAACAAATTTCAGATACCCCGGTCGACAGTGAGTGATGTTATCGTGAAGTGGAAGCGAGAGGAGGTCATGACATGCCGACCCAGACCCAATAAACCGAAAATATTAACAGATCGTGACCGTAGATGCTTGAAACATGTGGTGAAGTCAAACCGGAAGGCGTCGTTACAGATGGTGGCACAGGAGTTTCGATCGGCTTCCAGTAGTGCTACAAGTGATCGTAGTGTCTGCCGGGAGATCATCGCACTTGGTTTTCATGGTCGCGCAGCAGTTCACAAGCCTCATATCAAAGCCCACAATGTGGCCCGTCGGTTACAGTGGTGCAAGGAACGCCACCATTGGACTCTCGAACAATGGAAATTCCTCCTATGGAGTGATGAATCACGCTACCAGATGTGGCGGTCTGAAGGACATGTGTGGGTGTGGAGTATGCCCGGTGAACGCTGTTTACAGGACTGTATCGTACCCACAGTGAAATTCGGTGGAGGTGGCATCATGGTGTGGTCCTGCTTTTCGTGCTATGGTCTTTGCCCTCTTGTTTTAGTTCCGGAAAACATGAATGCCGATGTGTACCAAAAAGATCTGGACAATTCTGTGCTACCGACATTGTGGGAACAATTCGGTATTGGCCCATACCTGTTTCAGACGACAATGCTCCATGTCATACTGCAGGTAGGGGAGACCGGGGTAATTAGAACATGGGGTTATTGGAACATGTTAATGTAGAATAATTTAAAACTAAAAGACTGGTGTAATAACATTTCATACCTATGTACCTACACTAAACCTACATGCAGAAAATTTGTTATTGGAATGACTACACAAAAGTAAGTTTTATTTGACTTTTATTATACACCTGCAAAAATGATGTGACGCATGCTTGGTGTTTCTCTGCTTCTGCATATACTGGATGTGAATGAAAGAACCCTTTCAAAATTTTCTTCACCCCTATAATAAAACATAAGGGCACACATCATTTCATGTGAGTTTGGTTGTCTATGGGCAATTTGCCTGGTTTTTATAAGCAAAGTTCTTATTACCCCAAAAATTTCTGCAAATGGGTTATTAGAACATTGCGTAATTTGCTTGATTTCGCTTGGGTATACTAGATTGTACATGTAACTATTAGAAGTTTTTTCTTTACTACATTGTAGAATGGCCTGTAACCTTTCAAATAAATCATAGAACACTGATTTTCATTCACACATATTTGCTTCACAGCTGGGAAATTGAACTTTATGAAAAAAAGACGTTAACTTGGGATTTTATTTAAACAAGCATTGATAACTCCAGAAGAAGTAGAGCTATTGTGTTCAAATTTGCAGGGTAAATGGGACTTTTATATATGATGTTCGTATTACCCCAACAGCAATCTAAAGCTATTCAGTTGAAATTTCTAACTTATGTTCCATTAACCCCAAATGGGGTAATTGGAACAATTTTATGGTGTCATGACAATTTTTTTTTTTTGGACGAGTATTTGCAATGCAGGTATGGTCATTATTTTTTTCAAAAATTTGCAAAAGATGTCCTTTTAAATGGTAGAAATTTTTAAAAAATCCATCAGTAACTTTCTGAGTAATTTACAGTGGAACTTCTACAGGCTGTTTCCTGTTCTAATTACCCCGGTCTCCCCTATTATCAACACGTGGTTCGAGGACATGGGTGTGCAAGAACTTGATTGGCCAGCTCAAAGTCCAGATATCAACCCCATTGATCACCTTTGGGACAAGTTGGAGCACCGCTTGAGAGCCAGGCCATGCCGCCCAAAAAACACCACTGGGCTGTTTGCCGCTTTGCAAAAGGAATGGGGCAAGATTCCCATCGACACGTATCGCAAATTGGTGGAAAGTCTTCTTCGAAGGGTTGCGGACATCATTGTGGCTAAAGGTGGCCCTACATGATACTGATGTGGTGCTGCGACCGGATTAACGTACTGGTATGGGGTGTCCGGTGACGAATGGCAACATAGTGTATATCAAGCTACTACTTTACTTAATCCCCTCTCCCTTGGTGGCAAACACTTTGGAGCAGTAATCTAAAGGTCCTAAGTTTGAATTCCCATCAGGGAAATCATAGTCCACATGAAGACGAGAGAAAATGTATCCTCTTGAAACATAGTATATTAAAAAATAGAATAAAAATAGATGTAATACGTGATATTCAGTTAAGATACTCTGTTTATATGGCAGTAACATTTACACAACTTTGTTTTTTATTTTTTTTATAGGTTTCCTTCCAACGTTTGGCCCTGCGTTCATTCATCTGTATGGTTCAACAAGGGACTATAGCCTCATTGATGAGCACTCAAACCTGAACAGTGGCCTTGGGGAAGGGGTGTCTTACAGAGCAAGGCTTCTCATAGCAATTCGGACAGAAATCACAGACAACATAGACATGGCTCCATCGGAAGTTGAAGTGGAGCCAACATTTCCAATTACTGAAGTAAGTCAAACATTACTAAGCTTCAGTATACTATTTTAGATTTTTTTTTTCCAAAATACCTTACTTAATTGATAGGTATTAAATATTCTAGAACAGGGCTGCACAAGCTACAGCCTGCAGACAATATCCGACCCATCATGTAGCCTGCCTTAGGACTTGCATAAGCCTATGACTTTACTTAGAGGCATTATCTTTAGTGTAAATATAATGTAACATGGTCCATGATCCATTCCACATGATCCTGCATAGAAAAGTGTGGACGCTCATGTTCTAAAACTAAGTAAAACAAAGGCTCAGTCAAGATTCAAACCCAGATCTCTGGCACTCTGTGCCTGTTCAGTGCCTGAGCATGTTATTGGAAATTCACACCAAAGCAAGAAGTGACATGGAAAATTCATACCAAAGCTGCAAGCAACAAGCGACACTAGCCCGTTCAGTCTAAGGCAAAACCTTCACCGTACATTCACAAACAAGAACACGAGGCAACATGATGCACGGTGTTGAGAAAACATTCCAGTCAGAGCGACATGTGCAGCTTGTCGTGTCACTTCGGTTCGAAAGGTTCAATTGATTACTGAGGGTTTGCTTTCAGGGGATACGTGTTGCTTGTCAGCTGTTGTGTGTCGCTTCGGTGTGAAATCTCCCACAAATGGTTGACTTGATCCCCCCTCTGAAGTACCCAGGTTCGAGTTCCATACAAAGCATGGTATTCTCTTGTAATACAATTAAGCCTTGTTTCCATATTAAAAAACACTTAACACGTAACGTTTCAACCCTGTATCAGGGTCTTCTTCAGAGGAAGAACTAAACTTCAAAAAACATTTTATTTTCTTTTACATCTTAATAAACTGTCTTGGTCAGCAACTTAGTGTTTTTTGGTATTCTCTGTGCATGTCACTTCGTCAGTTTCACTCACCCTCACTATTGCAGTTATCGAAAAGTGTCAGAAAAGTGACTTTATGTAATGAAAATAGAAAACACTCTGGCATAATACTAAGTTAGTAGCAGCTCTGACTTTGTCCAGCTTTCTATGATGTAACATCTATGCAGTAATCTTAGAATGATATTCCTTAAAATGTATTATGCTAAGCTATGTAAGGATTGTGTGGTTTCTTAGCTTCATTTTTCATTGGAATTCTTAATAATACTTCACAGAGTTCCTATGCAAAAACTGAAGAGTTCTTTTTGTTTGCAACAATTCTGGAAGCAACAATGATTGACAAGAAGTTGGGAGACAAACCAGTTTACTTTGAAATAAGTATAGGAAATGCCGGGAACACATTGGATGGCCACAACCAATCAACACAAGAGAGTGACTCTGAAGGCGATGATAATTTAGGTAGGTCATTATAATAATAGTTAAAATATGGTAATTGTGACTTCATAAAAATCAAATATTACTAGTGACTGCCAGAAAGTTGAAGCCTTTTTTGGAAATGCTGTACAGACCCATTTCTTTGCTTTTAGAAACTTTTGATTTTCAATAATTATTAATGTAACATTATTTTCTTGTAGTTACAAGCAAAAGAAAACAGTTTTTCTTTGTGACGTTTCAGGAGAACACACGCTCCTTTCATCAGACATTTATTTTCATTTTGACTAAAGATAAGTTTATGGAATTATGGCTTGGACCCTATATAGTTGATGCTGTGAAAAACAATTATACAATTTTGATGTCTATGGACGGAAATAAGATAACAACAAGGCAGAATTTGTCAAATATCAAGAAATTTAATTGTTCTGATGAGAAAAAAGAAGAATTGCTTAAGCTAATGTAATTTTTATGAAGTGATGCATAAGTAGCTGTAAATTCGAACACTAAGATGACATTTTCAGTACTTTAGTAAAAAGAGTATTGTAAATTTGTGAATTGGTTCATTATGTCAAGTGAACTCTCATTATCCTGACGAGTGTATATTAAAAGCAGGACTCTAATCTTATATATTATATATATAAAAAAAATGTTATCTTCATTTTTTTTTTCAGGAGAAGGGGAGAGATTGAGACTGTCCTATTCTCAAATTGTCATGTTCAAAGTTAATATTATTTATGTTATTGATGTTGTTTTAACTTATGCATGTTTGTTTTATACATATATTGTTATAATCATCTTATTACGCTGTATAAAATACAAGAAATCAAGTTGCTGTAACCATAGTAACGAGAAATAATAAGTACTAAAAATGGTGATGGAAGTTGTGAGGTTTTCTGCGCCTGTATTGTATTTATTTTAAATATAACGGTTATCGTTAATTACGCAATTTTATTTGCATTGATAATCGTTCTGCAAATTTAAGCGCAGCGACGGTTATCAAGAGTGGCGACCCAGAAGCCAGGATTGTTCAAAAAGTGTGCAATCTTCTGACAGTGGTAAGAATGTCTGTTGTAATGGAACAGAATTTTTGTCATATGTTGAAGTAAGACTTACGTCACAATCTTCAGCTTGTATAATGTAACTTCTTAAGTGAATCGTCATATGTGTAAAGATCACAATGGCTGATAAGTTAAAACAAAGTAAATCTAAATCGTCGCGTAAAGAAACAAACATTCAGGCTAATACAATGACTACTTACTTTGATGCTGGTAATCCCGTAGTCGCTTCCAGTAATGCGAATACTACAGAACATGATGTTTGTTCTACAAAACCCGACAAATTATCTTGTTGTAATGATCCTGACAATGATTTGCGGTATGTTCAGTGTACACAGTGCTCGTCATGGCATCATATATCTTGTCTCAAACTTACAGTCACTCACTGGACAATTTATTCGACTACACTAGAAAATTATTATTGTAAAGGTTGCAAACCAGATTATGATCCTTTTAGTTTGCCAGCTTATCTAGAAACTCTTAACCCGAATTTTGGTGATTTGTTAAGCACTGTTAAGAGTATTCAATTGCTAATGGTCGCTTCTAATGAAGACCTCAAGACGAAACTAGAACAGTCTAATGCTGAAATGAAATCGCAGTTAGAACAGTCTAATGCTGAAATAAAATCGCAGTTAGAACAGTCTAATGCTGAAATGAAATATCAGTTAGAAAATTCTATAAAATCACAGTTAGAACAGTCTAATGCTGAAATGAAATTGCAGTTAGAACAGTCTAATGAAGAACTAAAAACCCGAATGGATCTTGCTAACCAAGATATGAAATTACAGTTACAGCAATCTAATCAAGAATTTGCAGAGTTTAATGAGAATATTAAGTCTCAGTTTGAACAATTGGAATTGGATATTTATAGTAACCTAACTTCCAAATTTGAATTGGTTCATAAAGAAATTAATACTGTTAATCAAAGATTAGACAACTTGACTTCCGATGTTAAAACACAACTTGATTCAATATCTTCCGAATGTGTCAAGAAAAATGAACATTTGGGAAGTGTTTTAAATAGCAATATTTCTCAAATCCGAACAGAACAAGACGTTCAAGGGCAACAAATTTTAATAAATAAAGATTTGATTAGTGAACACGATAAATCTATTACAGTATGTTCTTCCAAAATAACTGATATTAATAATAGATTATCATCGTTGGAAGTTGCTGGTAGGGAAAATGTACATTTTGGTACGTATATTACTGATTGTAATAACAGGTTGCAACATATAGAATCTCGTGTTGATGTTTTACAAACTAATTATGCAAATTCTCAACGCAACACAAAGGGAAATCTGAAATCTACCCTTGCACAAAATAGTTCTCAAACTAAGACATCACGTGAAAGGGCTAGAAATGCAGTTGACTCGGGGGTGACTAATTCATCTACTTATTCATCTGATGAATCTTCAACAACCCATGTGAAAACAACGTTCAATGAACCGCATGTTCGAAATCGTGTTCGCTGGAAGCGAAACAAAAGATTTATTCCAACCTGCAAGGAGGAACATTATCGAAATAATATGTCACCTAATAGTGTACAGTTTAAGGATACAAGTAATTATGCGATTAACAATATGCAGACAACTTCTAGATTGAATTCTACCGTTACAAATATTGATAAACATTCCAATGTTCAACAATGTTGTTCTGCTGATGGTGAAAATAGTTACATAAATCAAATGTTTACATACTCGCAAGAACCTAACCTCCCTGTCGTTCATCATAGTAATGTCTCTGGTGAAACGTGTGGGTTTCGTCATATTTCTTCCTTGCAGAATGAAGCTTGCAGACCATGGTTTCAAGGTGAAAGGCGTAATGCAAATTTAATGACTGGCACAAGTTGTCCAAATGCTGAAATTGGTGTTAATGAGTCAAATACAAATAACAATTACTGTGATAATCCACAAAGTCAGTTTGATCGTTGTATTTCTCCAACGTCTTTACCTGTAATTACTGTTGGGGATAGAGGAAACAGATATGTAAAGATAAATGAACTGTCTCATTTACCCAAATTTTCTGGGAAAATAGAAGACCAATCGGCTCGAGAATATCTAGAACATCTTAATTCTATGCTTGATCTTATGGGCATTCCAATTAACAAAAGGCTACAGAGTATTCAGCAGTGTTTCACCAACAGAGCTGCGTACTGGTATAGAACTCACAAACGTATGTTTTCTTCATATGATCATTTTCAAAGGGAATTCATGAAACAATTTGCAAGTCCGGAAATACTACAGTCTCAGTTATCAGTATTAAGGAACAGGACGTATGATCCTACAGTACATGGTGATTTAGAAAGCTTTGCGTTGAAAACATATTCAAATTATTGCAATTTAGTTGAGTACCCAAACGAATTGGATGTTATTCAATTAGTTATTAGCCAGTTACCAAATAATATAGCTAATAACGTAACTTGTCATGAGATACGTTCTATGGACCAGTTAACAACTATGTTAAGGAAATTAGATGTTGTCCGAACTAGTAGAAGAGGACTTATTTTCCTACCGGAAGAAACCGATAATAGTAGTAAGGTTAAACCCAACAAGAATCCTGACAGTATGAAATCAAAATTTAGTGTCAAGCAAATTAATGTTAAACACACCAAAAACACTTGCTCGTCTTCTACTCAGACTTCGTCGATAGATGCTCAAGTACCCTTTACTAATGAATTTCACAACGCTAATTCAAGATATGGACTGTTTAGAGGTAGCAATGGTAGTTTTAGAGGACGTAGAAATAATCGAGGCTATTCAGGATTTACATATAATAACAGAAATAATTTCAGATTCCAAAGAAATAATGCATACTCTGGTATTTCCGGTGGCATTACAAATAGGAATTATAATCAGGATGCTATAACTTCTCAGTTACCTAACAGTAGTCAGAATGGAAGAATTTTCTACAATAGGCAAGCGCAGTATTCAAGTGAGCCTGCTCTCGCTCCTACTTACAGTCAACCTGTTAATGTGACTTCATTACAACCACAAAATGCATCTACAACTTCTGGAACATCAAGTTCAACTTCTGGAAATGTATCAAGGACCTTTACACAACAATCTGGTATTGGAACATCTTACCAATCAACAACAAATTTAAATTAAAGGAGCGGATGGAAGTGCCTCGTTCACTCTGCTTTCTTTCAGAGAGGCCAAATTTGAACAAACGAAATTCATTTCAAACACAGGAAATTATGAATGTACGTGATGATAAAGACTTAATATCGGAACCACTACAAGTGAATTTTTTATTGGAATGGTTTGAAGAAGAACCTGAGTGGACTGTTAGTGATTATGATATTCCGGTTCCATTAACTGAAGTTCCAGTTATTCATGGAATTATTTGTCAAATACCTGTAGTTTGTATCATAGATTCTGGAAGTCAGGCAAATGTTCTAAATTTTGACGTTTGGTGTAAACTATCGTCTTTGATTGGCAACATTAAACTGGATAACGTGGAAGATGTAAAACTCACCGGTTTCGCTGGATCCAAGAAGTGTAAAGTTGTTGGCAGTAAAATTATTAATCTGCAGATAAAGAACGAATACTTTTCTATGGAATTTTTTGTTCTTAAAGAGTTGAATGCCGATGTCATTTTAGGAGTTCCATTTTTGAGGAAATATAAAGCTGTAATTGATTTTAAAGAAGGGAATGTAAGTTTGCTAAATGATAAAGGAAAGGAAATTTCCTCTGTTTTAACTCGGCAATATTCTTCTACAGAAGATTCGAGGTATTGTACAAAGTCTAACTTTTGTTCCGAAGATACATTAAATGATAATGAAAGTTATTCATGTAGATTGTTACGTGATGCGTCAACTTTGAATGATGATGTAGAATATATGCCAGCAAAGAAGTCCATTTATGAGTCTGTTTTTAGAAATGATAATTTAGACAATTTGCAGAAAGCTGATTTATTCAAACTTCTGTCGTATTATCACGTACAATTTTCAGATAAACCTAGAAAATCAACTGTTGAACCTTACAAGATTCAATTAGATACTGTAACACCTATTACAAGCACACCTTATCCCATACCAATATCAAGGAGACAACCTTTAGAAGAAGAGCTTTCCAAGTGGGAGAAATGGGGAATTATTTATCAGGATTCTTCACCATATCTTAACCCTCTACATATAGTGCCAAAGCAAGGAGGTCTTTGGAGACCTGTGATCGATTTTAGGAAACTTAATCAACATGTTATCTCTCCACAAGTGAGAATAGAAGCAATCAACGAACTGTTACAGAGGTTCCTAGGATGTGTTTACTTTTCTTCAATTGATTTATCATGCGGTTATTTTCAAATACCGTTGACTGAAGATTCATATCCTTACACAGCTTTTTCTTATAGAGGCAGACAATATCTTTTCCGCTATCTTCCGTTTGGGATTCGATCAGCAGTCTCAGTGTTCCAGGACAGGATGAATAAAATATTCTCCACCGATTGCAGAAATTTTGTTGTTTGTTATTTGGATGATATTCTAATTTTCAGCAAAGATTGGTCTCAACATATGCAACATTTAGAACTAGTTTTACAAAAGATAAAGGGTGTCAATATGTCTATTAAATTTTCCAAATGTAAGTTTGCTTACAAAGAAATCTGCTTTCTTGGACACATAGTGTCCGGTGATAAAATTATGGTTGATCCTGCAAAGAATTCAGCAATTATTAATTTTCCAATTCCAACAAACAAACGTTCCTTGAGAAGGTTCTTAGGATTGGCTAATTGGAGGCGAAAGTTTATTGAAGGATTTGCTGAAGTGGCACAGCCTTTGTATGATCTGTTGAAGAAGGAATCAAAATGGCAATGGAATGATGTTCATGCTTCAGTTTTTGAAAACCTCCGCAAGTTACTGATATCTCCAAAGGCTTTGTATCAACCAGATTTCAAGAAGCCTTTCAATGTCAACACAGACGGTTCGAAGAAAGGAATAGGAGCTGTTCTATGGCAAGACTCAACTGAAAATTCTGAAGGACCACGTATAATTCAATACGTTAGCAGATCTCTTAAAGGCAATGAATTATCATACAATACTCACGAGATTGAATGCTTAGCGATATTATTTGCTTTCGAAAAATTCTACATTTACATAGCTGGAACTAAGGTGAAATTGTTTACCGATCACCAATCTTTATCTTGGCTAGAATCTACTAAAACTTTGAATCCACGATTAAATCGTTGGAGTTTGAAATTACAAATGTTTGATTATAATGTATATCACGTGCCGGGAAAATCTAATGAAGCTGCAGATGCTTTAAGCAGATATCCTGATTTAAGTACAGGTTTTCCAACTCTATCGGAACTATATGTAAATAACATAAGTCTTGATTTTCTTGACGAAGATAGTGTAACATTTTGGCAAGAAAGTCAAAATTCGGATTCTTATTGCAGTGCCATTGTACAAAAGTTACAAAATGGGAATTTGTCGAAGAATATAAAAAGGCAATATTCGATTCAAGATAATATATTATTCCTGAAACATTTGAAAGAGGACAAGTGGAAACTTGTAGTACCTATTGTTGTTGTACCCAAAATTCTTCATAAATTACATGACTTACAAGGTCATTTTGGATACTATAAACTATTTAATAAGTGCAGAAGTTTATATTATTGGCCTAAAATGAAAGTTAGTATCAAGCAGTATTTGAACGACTGTCTAACATGCGCAAAAACTAAACAAGCTCACACAAAAATTAGTAAGGATGAATTGCATGTATATTCTACTACTCCACATGATATGTTATCAATAGATCTCGTTGGACCGTTACCCAAATCACAAGGATATAGTTACATATTAACAATAGTTGACACGATGTCCAAATTTTTAATGGCATATCCGTTAAGGAAGGCAACGTCACGTGAAATAATTAACAAATTCAAGCTCCAGTATTTTTACCACTATCCAGCATGTAAGGTAATATTATCAGATAACGGTTCCCAATTTAAATCACAAGAGTGGAAGTTATATATGGATGACTGTAACATAAAACATATCACCACGTCAGTTTATTCGCCTTTCGCAAATCCTGTGGAAAGGTACAATAAAGAGTTAATACGATTGTTACGATTATATACTTCGCAAAATCATCAGGACTGGGTAAAATATTTGAATCATGTAACAGGACTTCTTAATAATTCCGTTTCGGAAATAACAAGTTTCACACCTAGTGAACTTTTCCTTCATCACGAATTAAAGGATTCAATTATCAATCAAATTAACTGGCCAGATGATTTAAAGTTTGTGCCCTGGAAACATAAGTATTTTATCGCCAAAGCACGTATTAAGGAAAGATATAAGTCCAAAACTATTGAGTGTGATGCAAATAAATTGAAGATTGTCCCAGGTGATATTGTTTTAGTGAAAAATCATGAACATAGTAGTGCAATTAACAAGAAAATTCATAAGTTTATGGAATTATGGCTTGGACCCTATATAGTTGATGCTGTGAAAAACAATTATACAATTTTGATGTCTATGGACGGAAATAAGATAACAACAAGGCAGAATTTGTCAAATATCAAGAAATTTAATTGTTCTGATGAGAAAAAAGAAGAATTGCTTAAGCTAATGTAATTTTTATGAAGTGATGCATAAGTAGCTGTAAATTCGAACACTAAGATGACATTTTCAGTACTTTAGTAAAAAGAGTATTGTAAATTTGTGAATTGGTTCATTATGTCAAGTGAACTCTCATTATCCTGACGAGTGTATATTAAAAGCAGGACTCTAATCTTATATATTATATATATAAAAAAAATGTTATCTTCATTTTTTTTTTCAGGAGAAGGGGAGAGATTGAGACTGTCCTATTCTCAAATTGTCATGTTCAAAGTTAATATTATTTATGTTATTGATGTTGTTTTAACTTATGCATGTTTGTTTTATACATATATTGTTATAATCATCTTATTACGCTGTATAAAATACAAGAAATCAAGTTGCTGTAACCATAGTAACGAGAAATAATAAGTACTAAAAATGGTGATGGAAGTTGTGAGATTTTCTGCGCCTTCGATGGTTTACTGTATGTGCAAATTACAATTACTTTATATTTGATGGCAAAATCTATCAGCAAAGTAATGGTCTATCAATGGGAAACCCAGTATCCGGAATCATCTCCAGCATTTTCCTTCATTACATAGAATCTCCAATTGTTAATGCAATAGGTGCGGATATCAAACTCTACATCAGATATGTAGATGATGTGCTAATTATTGCTAAAAATGATAACACCATCATGGACGTATTTAAATTGTTAAATGAATCACATTGTCGCATAAAATTCACTTGTGAACCCATGAATAACAATGTAATTTCTTTCCTTGATCTGCAAATTAAGACAACTGACTCAACAATTCAAACATCAGTCCATAGAAAAAAATTAGCGGGTGAAAAATACATCCATGCCAATTCAGAACATTCGCGTATAACAATGGATAACATATTTTTAAATTTTTTCCTGAGAGCACAAAGACTATGTTCTAATAATGAGGATATCAAAAATGAAGAAGAAAGGCTTTTTAATATAGCAAAAGAAAATGGCTTTCACACTAACAGAATAAACCAAATCAAAAAACAAGTAGCAAGAAAACTAAAGGAAAAGAGAAATACAGACAAAGATGAAAAATCTGTTGAAAAGAAATTTGTGTGCATTCCATTCCACAAGGGATTCTCACATAAAATTGCAAAAATTTTCAGAAGTTTTGATTTCAAAATTGTTTTTAAATCACCAAGAAGTTTGGAATGTACATTTAATGAATTCAAAATGAGAAACTCTCTACCAGATGCGGAAACCACAGGAATATATAATATAAGTTGTTCATGTTCAAAGGATTATGTGGGACAAACAGCAAGGAAAATGGCAATAAGATGGCACGAACACGATTTGGACATTATAAATCTAAACCCAAGAACAGGTTTGTCAACTCATATCATCGAAGAGAAACATTTGATTAAAAAGAGAAGGGTTTTAAAAAGATTAACGGGAAACACAGAGTTGAATGTCTGGGAAGCTTCGTTCATTGCAGAAGAACACTGGAATAAATTAAATAATGAAAATGGTAATGTAGATCCAGTATGGAGTTTTCTTTTTCACAAATGGAGTAAGCCACCATCTTTGAAATTTAATGTAACAGAAAACATCAAGAGACTGTGTGAAAACAATGATGAATTTGAATTACCTGATGATATTTGGGATTCATAATTTAAAAAATCTCAAATAAAAATACAACAGACTGCTTTTTTTTTTTTTTTTTTTTTCACAGTTAAGTTGCTATATTACAACAATGTAACATTGACAACGTCCATTATATAACGGATTCTTTTTGTTTAAAAATTACTAACCATTGTTATAACTGTATCTTTAGTCAAAATGAAAATAAATGTCTGATGAAAGGAGCGTGTGTTCTCCTGAAACGTCACAAAGAAAAACTGTTTTCTTTTGCTTGTAATAACCGTAAACTACAAGAAAATAATTCTATAATGCAAGCAATGCGTACATACAAGAAAAACTATTAATGTAACAGTTATTGACCTCAACTTATTCACTGTATGAATTACCAGGAATGTACCAATATGGATTTTTTGTTATCAGTGTGGGTGGAGAGTGGCTACTCATCGGGAATTCCTTGAACATCGGGAATTCTGCGTGAATTTTTCTCCGTAAACGTGAAAAATTGCAACTTTTATTAATTCAAATCCCATTGAATTTGTATATATTTATAAATGCCCTGAGGTAAGTCTTCCATAGTTTAGCTTTAATTTTTATCGAAGAAGGAAAAGAAAGCTGCGTGGAAATTAAAACAGAATTCTCTCAATCCGTTTACTTTGTTAGTGTCCTTTGCAGAACAATCTATCTGACAGACGGAAGATACGATATCTTCAAGATGATTAAGTAAATTTGAGCTTGAAATTCATATACAATTAACAATTTTTTGTAGAGTAGTATATTCTGTAACATCTGTGGCTTGTGTTTCAACAAGTATTTCGAGTCTGAATATGTGAAATTGCAAATGTAAACTTCGCGCTTTAAATTAAATATTTTAAATGTATGTATACCGTTTAATTGAATTGATTTAGAATTTTTGGATACATTAGAATTACACAGACCCTTTATATTGTCAATTGTCAATATATTTGTGTGGGTGGTGAGAGTCATAATACGTTGAAATGGAGAAAACATCTGCATGTACCCTTGAATTTTTTGGAAAGTTCACCTTGAAAGTGGGAATTATACTTGAATTTTATCATGGTCCTAGAGTGCAATATCAATAATGAATTGCGAAAAGAGCCAATAAAAAGCATCAGTGAGGAACTTGAATGGAACTTTGATCTCTTCAGTTGATGTATGTAAACATAATTGATGGAATTTTGAGTTGAGAAGATAAACTAAATGCTCAGAAATTATATTTAGTTCATTGATTGAATTGTTTAGTTTTCTTTGCTTTTCTGACACTTTCCGCTAATCGCAAAGATAAGGATGACTGGTGATAAGATGACATTGGTGAAAGTACATACACACATTGACAGGACAAAACACAGGCCCCACTGAGAATTATACTGGCTGGGAGTTCAGATGCCAGAGCCTCGTTAGTTTGCAACAATGCAGGTTGTACTATGTGGAAGAGAGATTAAATGATTTTAAATTTGGGTGTCTCGGAAAGGGTCACCCCTCAAACCTTTGGTCAACTCTTGATCTCTCTTCTGAAGTTCCAAGTTTATCTAATTATCACTCATTCTCATTGTCACGATTAGCAAAAAGCAGAAAAGCTGTGGTAAATAACAAAAATAGAGAATTATTTTCCTGTAGTTTATGGTTATTACAAGCATAAGAAAACAGTTTTTCTTTGTGACGTTTCAGGAGAACACACACTCCTTTCATCAGACATTTATTTTCATTTTGACTAAAAATACAGTTATAATAATGGTTAGCAATTTTTTAAACAAAAAGAATCCCTTATATAATGGATGTTGTCAATGTTACATTGTTGTAATATAGCAACTTAACTGTGAAAAGAAGCAGTCTGTTTTATTTTTATTTCAGATAAAAAAATTGATCACATTCTTTTTTTGTATTTAAAATTATGAATCCCAAATATCATCAGGTAATTAAAAGTCATCATTGTTTTCACAAAGTCTCTTGATGTTTTCTGTTATATTAAATTTTAAAGATGGTGGCTTACTCCATTTGTGAAAAAGAAAACTCCATCTTTAAAATTTAATATAACAGAAAACATCAAGAGACTTTGTGAAAACAATGATGACTTTGATGACTTTGAATTACCTGATGATATTTGGGATTCACAATTTTAAATAAAAAAAATAATGTGATCATTTTTTTTATCTGAAATAGAAATAATACAGACTGCTTCTTTTCACAGTTAAGTTGCTATATTACAACAATGTAACATTGACAACATCCATTATATAACGGATTCTTTTTGTTTAAAAAATTGCTAAATATCTGATGAAGGGAGCATGTGTTCTCCTGAAACATCACAAAGAAAAACTGTTTTCTTATGCTTGTAATAATCGTAAACTACAGGAAAATAATTCTACAATGCAAGCAATGCGTACATGCAAAAAAAACTAAAAAAATAGAGAATATGTGTAGTCAAAATTAATGTTATAATAATATTTATTTGGCATATTTGCCATTTCTATTCAGAATTCGGTCATGAGTCAGACCTCACCACTAGTTACATCTACGCAAGGGCGCCGACTTTCCAAAATTTCTGTGGGTGCATATCAATGGCGGTTAGATCTGTAATTATCAAGTATTGTATACTTTAAACAACTTACATGCACAATAATTGCAAGAGGCAATGTTATTATCAACACGTTACTAAAAGAAAATACCACATTCATACAAATTAAAATGAAAAAATCTTCATAAATGCAAATACTTTTAATTGTATTGCAGAAAGAACTATGCAAGGATTACAGAAACTACAAAATGACTAACTTCATGTACCAAATAATAATAATAATAATCATCATGACATGTTAACTTTCAATATAAAACACATTCCTTCTTACGTCATTTGCACTTATGAATTTCTTTATGAACATGCAAAATTGCCAAATCATTCAATCTTTTTTGGGTCATTGTTGACCACAAAAACGTTTTCATTTCGAACAAATGCATTACACTAATCCCTGTCTGCAGAAGTAGCAGTTGCCGACGGAAGCACTATACTGGAATCAAAAGCGTTTTTACACACGCAACACAACACTTTGTCCAATTCTTTGTCGTAATAAATCCAAGGAAATGTATTTTTCCATCCTTCATGGTATGACCTGCCTGACGATTTCTTGACACTTGTTGCTAATGTACTACAGGAACTGGCAGAAGACACATTCTCGGGTTCCTTATTTTTTGACTGAACATGCTTTTCACTATGTTCAGTGTCAGTAATATCCACCTGTGATGACGACGACAAACGTATGACGAATTTATCCATAGCGACTAGCAAACCTACTGTTTGAATTCGAAAGTATGTAAAGAAGCAATACTCAATATTGTGTTTCAGCTTTCCACAAGCGTCCCGTGCCACGTTTGGAAATTGCGAAAATTTTTGCCTGGCGAAGTAGAAATTTTAACTTCCATCTCAATGTTTTAATTTCTTATTATTTTTTGATAATGGCAAGTGAGAAATATTTATTTTATTTTGTTTTTATGAAACTAAAAATATTGTGGGTGCGGCGCACCCACACGATTATTTATGTGGGTGCTCGAGCCCCGGAGCACCCACGTAGTCGGCGTGCATGCATCTACGCTTACATTCATAAGTAAAACAATAATAACCCGTGGTTCAACAGCCAATGAGGCCAGCCACCCTACCTACCAACTGGCTGCCTCACTCTCATCTGCCGAGGTGACGTCTAGTCAGCACAGCGAGCGAGCAAACCTCCAGTCGTTTTTGTAGGTTTTCATGACCGTGTTACGCTACTGGTTTCAGCTCCCCAATTTCCTCACGATGATGGGTGGCCACCAGTTCCATGCGCAGGTCGAAATCTCTGTTTTATTTTCTGCCTTTTTCCTTAACTATTACCCTTTATGCATTATACTTGGAAGCTTGGTTTCCTTTGCTTCTCCAACCCCAAGAGAAAAGTTGTTATGCTTCCCCCAGGGGACAGAGCAAAAAGCATGATGCCTCAGACTGCATGACCACAGTGCGGGACTTGCTTTCATAAGTACAATGACAAAATAGTAGAATTGTGTGTACAAATTACGGAATTAACGACCTTACTCCCTGGCATTTCTAAACCCGAAGGTTAATTGCCACAGCAGAATAAGTTTACCACCTGCCCCTATCCTGGTCAAGATCTATCCAATCTTTACCATCTTGACCAATTTCCTTTAGGGCCAGATTAACTATGGAATTAAAAATTATAGATACTCGAGATTGGACTCCAATTAAAAATTAAGCAGTAGACCTACATAACAACGAGTTACATCAACATTTAGCTTATTCAATTCTGCGTTAATCTATGCTAGCCAATTTGTTTTTCGAGTATGCCTTCTTTTATCGTTGTGAAAACAAAAAAGGGCCAGTTTTTTTAGTTTGGCAAATGATTGCTATCTTTGAAATTCTGTAAATCAATAACAGGTTGTCCGATTGTTATGAAATTTTAGTAGGGTGCAGGCAGAAAGATTTTAAACACAATTATTAATTTTCAGGTTTTCAAAATTTCTAAAAAAAACCTGTTATTTTCAATTTTGCCAAACTACATTTTCTTGGTATTGGGAAGTCCTACAAATACAATATTGGTCTTGTATTGAAGCTCTTTGCATCTGTTTTTAAAATGCATTATCATTGCAAATTCACATTGCGAAATTGATTTTATGCAGATTTTTATTCAGCTGAGTAAAGCTGTACGTAGAATGTGGCCACACCACAAGCATTGACTGACAGCGCCCACCAGTAGTTTCTGCAGTTCAACGAACATCGCTGTGTGCCATGTTGCCACGTTCCCCGAATAGCTCTACTAGGCTGAATAAAAATCTGTATAAAATCAGTTTTGCAATGTGAATTGACAATGATAATGCATTTTAAAAACAGATGCAAAGAGCTTCGAAACAAGACCAATATTGTATTTGTAGGACTTCCCAATACCAAGAAAAGTTGTTTGGCAAAATTGAAAATAACTGTTTCTTGAGAAATTTTGAAAACCTGAAAATTAATAATTGTGTTTATAATATTTCTGCCTGCACCCTACTACAATTTCATAACAATCGGACAACCCGTTATTGATTTACAGAATTTCAAAGATAGCAATCATTTGCAAAACAAAAAACGGCCCTTTTTTGTTCTCACGACGATAAGAAATAGAAGGCATACTCAAAAAACAAATTAGCTAGCATAGGTTAACACAGAATAGAATAAGCTAAATTTTGATGTAACTCGTTTTCATGTAGGTCTACTGGTTAATTTTTAATTGGAGTCCAATCTCAAGTATCTATAATTTTTAATCTGATAGTGGGCCTAGGCATATGAGGCGTACAAATTTGGAACTGCAAAATTGGCCCATGTTAATGTAATCCGACACTTGCTTTCTTTATTTTATATATCTATTTAATATTTTGTTATTACGTGTTTCTTGTCTTCCACTTGTGTTAATGACAATGATAGAACGAATGGTGAAAGGGCAAACACCCATGCCTGCAGGGTTCAAACCTGAGACCTATGGCCTCGTAGCAGATTTGTCTGTCATGGAGGACACCTACTTTATTTTCATTTCAAGCTATTTTCGTGCAATGTAGTGGCAAAGAGTTTTATGTTATTTCATGTGAAAATGATTTGGTTAGGACAAGCAATATCAGTGAACGCAGCTCTGACCTTGCACTTGAATAAATTCATTATCCTGTCCAAGACTTGCTGGTTAAGCCACACATGTGTTATAAACAGAACAGCAATTTGAATTTCAGTCTAGAAAGAAGTATCCCAATAAATGAAGTTTCATTAGTGCTGCAAACACAGTTTTTGATAAATGGCATTTCATGCAATAAGTTCTTGGGTTTCTGTTCCTCTGTTATCAATTTTTAGCTCCAGAACATGTATTGAATATTTTTTTTGTTGTTTTTCTTTATAATAGAGTAATGTGTTATTTTTGTCCCTTCGCTTCACCTCTCGATGAAATAGATAAATCTGCTATATTACTTCATTAACTTAAAAGAAAATAAGCAGGGTGTGATTAATTGCAAATTGTACTTTCATTTATTGATTGATTCTTACGAGTTATGACTCTACTGGGTCTGACTGTATGAATGAGAAGTTTGTGAAGCTTTAGCATTTGTTCTCCTTCTTCCTATCTCTCTTTCTTATTACTCTCACATCTTTTTCTTTTTTCTTCCTTTGTTTCTTCTCTCTTTTTCCTGCCTGTCTCTCACTTTCTCCTTTCTTTTTCTTTATCCCCTTCCTCTCTCTTCCTTACTCTTACTTTTCCTCACAATATACAGCCTTGACTTCCTCTACAATCAGTCTCCAATCTTCCTTATGTTAAATCCTCTTTCTCTAGCCTCCATGATCCACAAATCTCCCAAACAACAGCATCCATCAATCTCTGCCTTAATTATCCTTTTCTTCTTCTATATTCCTTCCTTTTTGTATGTATATTTCTTCATGGATCTACCTCCACATTCCTTTCTATATTATATGATTTTTTTATAATTCTGTATTACCATGTATACTTAAAGCTCCAATTTCATACTGCAAAAATCAATTAAGGTCGTCATAACTGTGGTTAAAGATATTGTACAACATCTGCTTACGCAATGGTATCATTTAATATTTGTTTGCTTACTGAAGTGTTTGTTGATGTTTAATTGTGGAGTTCATTTTCATGGAAATGTCTAAAGTTTCCATCCTTGGTGAAACATCTGTCTTTCCTTGATGAAACGTACTTTGTAACTTCTCCTGTGCTTCATGTTTTGCTGCTCACTCCAGGAGGAGAAGAGGCAGCAGAAAAACTCATCCCAGGTTAGTGTATTTTCCCTCCAATCTGCGTCTCACGTATCCAATTCTATCGCCAAACTTCTGGCCAAATAACTGCTTTACAACCCTAGCTAAACTGGTTAGTTTGCTTAATATTCTATTACTTATATACAGTACAGTATACTGTAGTGTACTGTATGCTCATGTCAGTGCTTCTTTAGGAGACTAAAATTTGTTGTACTCGTACTCCCGCCCCCTCTTCATCTTTTGATTGCCATATTCTCCTTTTGAATGTCTTCTGCTTTAAGAGACTTGCTCTATCTGCCTCTCCGTAGTGCTTGTAATTAGCTTGAAATCACCATAAAGTTTCCTGATTAATGATACTTAGCTATCCATACAATCATATATGCTTTGGCATAACATCAGCAGTGCATCATATACAGTACCCGCCCAAATTATATCATATTCAGGTTTTCTGAGGATAACTTTTTGGGGACTTATCCGATCTCTCTGAAATTTTCACAGCACTTTGAACATTCTATTAGTTACCGTAGCCGAGAGTGGTGTGCAATGGTATAAAGCAGAAGTGATTAATTTCCCCGATTTTCGAAAATGGCGTTTTTCCGTATTTTTTGAATCTTCATTTTAGAAGTGTTTTTCTATCTCAATCTGTAATTGTTTTGTTGAAATGTATTATAATAATCATTTCAGTGATAAGTAAAACAAAGCAAGCGCTCGATCTCACCAAGGCGCAACAAGATGCGATTGTGGTAGGCCATCGCCAAGGGAGGATTCAGAAGAAGCTGGCAGAGCAGTTTTCGATCAGCCAGTCGGCTGTGAGCAAACTTCTGAAGTAGTGGCGGGTCCAGGGAGGATACGTGAAGAAGGAGAAGACTGAGAGACCACGCATCACAGACCGTGTCGCGGATAGGAATAACTGCGCTTGTCTCAGGAGAATCCCCGACTTACTGCAGTGGATATTGGGCGGGAACTAGCGAGTCCAGAACATCGCCAGTCATTCATACGGACGATACAAAAGAGACTGAAGGCTGCCGGGCTGAAAGGACTTCGGCCAGTTAAGAAACCACTTGTCTGCGAGAAGAATAAGAAGGCACGTGTCGAGTGGACCAAGGCACATCTGAACTGAACGCGTCGTGAGTGGAATACCATCATCTGGAGTGACGAACCGAAGTATCTACTGTTCGGGACTGACGGCATACAGTGGGTAAGACGTCATACAGGCACCAGATTCCACCATAAGTATCAGCTTCCTACAGTCAAGCACGGTGGTGGATCGGTCATGGTGTGGGGATGCTTCTCTTCCCTCGGCACTGGTCCCCTGGAGCGCATCAATGGAATCATGGATCGGCATGTCTACAAGAACATTCTGGAAAATATCATGCTGCCGTGGGCACATCGCAGCATGGGCAGAAGATGGGTTTTCCAAGAATCCAATGACCCTAAGCACCGATCGAAGGATGTCACAGGGTGGTTCGCACAGCGCAGAGTGCCAGTTATGTAGTGGCCCAGCCAGAGTCCCGATCTGAACCCCATAGAACACCTCTGGGAGGAGATCAGCTAACGTCTCCGAGGCACCAGAGCCAATTCTGCGGATGAGAAGTTCAGACAGCTGAAGGAGGAGTCGGAGAAGATCGACCAGTCTGTCATCGATACTCTCCTCGATACCATGCCACGTAGATGCCAGGCTGTGATTGATAGCAAGGGATTTCCTACGAAGTATTAACTGATTGTTCACGTTGAAGTGGTTAGAGCACAGCAGAGTAGGCATAGTAGGCTAATTTTGAGTGTAATAATGACGACTAATGTTTTGCTGCTTTGCCCAAAATGACAAAATAAATTCTGTAAAATTTGAAAATGAGTTCTCGATGCTGTATACCTGTTTCAACTGTGTGATATATCTCACTAATAATATGTTGAAATTAGCAGATGAACTGAAGTATGCTCAAATAAGTTATCCTTAAAAAACCAAAATATGATATAATTTGGGCGGGTACTGTATAATTCTGTGTGGTGGGTATCGAATCTACGGCATACCTGTGATTTATACTACAAAGCTAGAGTATGCAAAATAATATACATGTTTTTTAAAGTTTTTTTTATTATTTTATTCTTCATGTGATGTTTCGCCCTGGTTTCCCAGAATTTTCTTAAGCCAAGAAGGGGAAGACACAACCAGTTGTGACACCTGGGGAGGTACAGCAAGGTAGAAAAAACAGTTTTCCTAGGAAGAAACCAGGACTTTCCTTAGAAGTGTAGATTGACTAGTCATATAAAGTTGTGTTGTGTGCTTGGTTATCTTGGTTCGAGATAGTTCTAAGAAACGAGGACAAAATATTTCATGAAGAATAAAATAAAAACCACTTAAAGAAACTACATATTATTTTGCATCTATAATAAGTGATTATGCAAACTTTAAAAAAGAACCTAGTTAATTTCAGAGTAGTTGGTTAGCATTTCCATGCATTTGGCAAAGAAGGCAGGGTGATTCATTGACTACAGTGTCCGACTAGGTGACTACCAGAGCCAGAAAATCAGTTGGAAACTTTCACGCAGTTGTTTATTTCTGATGACTGATTTAGGAGAGTGGACATCTCTCCCTTGCCCTCCCTTAGCATTGCCACAGCAAAAGTGGTCAGATCTGGCTCTAGAATATCCAAGTTACACAACAATACATGGAATCAAAAAAATCTAAAGTAAATGTATTGAATAGAGCAGGAATATTTTGTTCTTTACCTTTTTGGACGAACTTTAAGAAATATAGGAAACATTTATGTTCACTGGTTAATTTTTAGGCTTGATATTTTAAATATTTAACTGAAAGAATCCAGTTATGTCTTCTGTTAGATTTGATTATAATCAATGCTTTTGGAGATTCTTCATCAGACCTTGACTTGAGTTTGTTTTAAGTCCATTTTATGCACAGAAAGGCTAATCGGGACAGGACTTCCAGTTTAAAGTACAATCTGAACCACTACGTGCCTCCACCAGGTATCAAAACCAGGACCCCTTGATCACAAGGCAATGATCGTATCACTACATCATTGGCAAGACCTAGACCTTGACTTGAAAATCAGAAATATAAAAGTTACAATTGGTCCCATGTATTAATAACAAGAAATTAACCAAATAATACTTGAATGACTTGTCATAACTGTAGTGGAATAGAAATGTGAAACAAGCAATACATGTATGCAAGAAAAATTTTTGCTTCTTTTTTTTGTGCTGGAGTACTTGCTCTGAAAATGTAAGTATATATATAGTACTTTGGTATTTCCTGTATTTTATTGTTACACTAAATTTGGTGTAATTAGTTATGAGTGTAACGTACAACACATTTCATTGCAGAAAGCGTCACAACAGACACGGCATCTTGGCAAAGTACAACACCACCAAGCAAACCCATGACACAGGATCGGATTTACTATTTTCTACCCTACTGGGATGACAAACCTTGCATGTATGTCAGATCAGCGTGGCCAGACTATAGACGGAGAATGTACAATTCAAACGTGATTTCTAAAATCGTTGACAAGTTGGTAAGTTGTTTAAACATCTTCTGACCAGTAATTGTTCTTCTCTTCTCCTTTTTACTTCCCATGCTTTCTGAAGATTCCAAGAAATATCTTTTATCTTATCCCACAAGTAACACCCCACTTTGTTTCTTACTCCTTATTAAAGACATAACATAACAGTAATGAAAATAACATTAGTAACATTTATGGTATCTACTTACTGTATTCGGATATTTTGTATTAATTTTTCTTTTTATTTTCCTCCTAATTAAACAATAAAAATGTATGTGTTTAGCATGTAATGTAATGATTAGTCGAAAGAGAAAAGTGTTGTTAAAGATGAATGAAGCAGTCACGCAAACGAAATTGTAACCAATAAACATCAAATTTCACAACACAAGAATCTGTCATATTGCTTTCTCTTACATGTTATTTCAAACAGAAGTTTTGCATTGCAAAAAATGCTTCTATCTGTTCACAAAAGGTACCACTAATATCACTGTCATATTCTTGAAGCTAAGAATAATGGTTTCCCATCCTTACATCTCTGTTGCCAAACATTTACCATGTTGTTTACATGACCACATCAATTTAAAAGATATATTTTTACTGCAAGTGAAATTTATGTTTCTAGAATATTATTTCTATTATGAATAAGCTGCTATCTGATACTGATTCAGTCCCAATGTAAAATCTGTACTAACATAGATAGTACACAAATACTATTTAAAATAGAAATTTGTGAAAAATTTCATAATTGAAGAGAGTAAGTACTTCAAAATTTACAGCAAAGGAAAGTGTACATACACATCATAAAAACAGTAACAAAATTATAAAATTGCACTCTCATTTCCAGGTTATTTACATAAATATAGGTGAATAAAAGCAGCAGTGTTACTGATTACTGTAATCAATTATTGGCTTTGTTGATTTAATTGATTTCATCGTAATTGTCATATTTATCATTAGGTTAACAATGCTGTGGAACAATGACTTTATGTTCATGAATTTTACATTTTCCAGCATTATGCCTTCAATCCTCATACTCCCAACAGAGTGTAAATTTTCATGCATTTTACATTTTCCTGTATTTTAAGTTTTTTCATCTTGGTTCCCTGAAAATATAAAAATCAAAGTTCCGCTGTATGCTCTATTGCTGTACATGTATAATTTCCATGAACAATCATAGCTTGATTTTTTATGCATAGGAAGTAGAGCCTTTAATTCTTTGTAAAACTGTGAGTCAGTTATTCCTAGGAAGAAGGTTTGGTGGAAGTCCACACTCTCATGGAATCAGAGAACCCAAACTTTGAGAAGAAACTCAGGGCAGTGTTGGAGGAGCTCCACGAGGGTTGCAACCGTTATGTGTCCATACTGAAAGGCACTGGATCTGGAGCCTCCATGGGGAAGACGAAACTGGACAAGGAGAGAATGAAACTCTGCCAGCGTGAGATTGTAAGTGTGCCATTGTCTTTTCAAACTACAGTTGTTCCGGCCAGAGAATGGACTTGGAAATTCTATTTTTATCTTTTGTGTCGAAAACCAAGGAGGGTCACATGAGTCGCTGAACCAATCGGCTTTGTCCAGTTGCCGTGGTGAGGCTTGCCAAATTTTTCATTTTGAGCCGTTTTCAAAACAGGTGGCGCTCTCAACAAGGCCAAGCATGGCATAGTCTAATGGTTGCCACAGCGCAGCAAGCGAATGGGTATTAGATTTACTGCCTCTCCCTGAAATGCAAGCAAAGGAAGCCTGTTGACAGGAAGATGTGTCGTGAACGACTGACAAAAATCAGGCATGTAGCAACCAGTAGCAACATCGCTTTTGCCCCTTTGAACTGGAGGTGGAAAGTCTGGGTTTTCTCAAGTCCATTCTTTAGCCGGCTCGATTTTAAAGCTTGAATTTTTTTTTTAATATATAATCCTAAAGGGAGGGGAGGGATGGTAAATCTTGAGATTTCAGGGTGGCTACTCACCAGGAATTCCTTGAATTCCAGGAATTCTGCATGAATTATTTGCTCCGGGAATTCTGCGTGAATTGTTCTCCGTAGACGTGAAAAATTACAACTTTTATTAATAATAATGCCATTGAATTTAAAAATATTTATATATGCTCTGACGCAACTTTTTCACACTTTAGCTTTTATTTGTATCGAGAAGGAAAAGAAAGTACTGTTGAAAATGAAATTATATATTTTAAATATACAAGATACCATTTAATTGAATTGAATTAGAATTTTTGGCTACATTGGAATCACACAGACGCACAGACATATCTATGTGTGTATTTGTTTGGTGAGAGGCGGTAATACATAAGGATGAAGGAGAGAAAACGTCTGCTTGTATACTTGAATTTTTCTAAAGTTCACCTTGAAAACCGGGAGTTATACTTGAATTTCATCATGGCCCTAGAGTGGACACCCTTGATTTCATCATAATGATGATATAGTACTGTTTTTCACTGGATAATCATTGCATCCTGTTTTTTTCAGTCCAGAAATTGGTTTGTAACCTTTCGCCACATAATCATCATATTGGTGCATCAGATAACTAAACCAATGATAGCGGCACAGAAGGTTAAATTTTGTAAGTCTGTTCTTCAAAACACTGTAGCAAATTTTCTCAAGTATAATATTTTGACTACAATGCACATATCAATAACAACTAATGTGCTAACTTTTTTTTTAAGACCAGAGAAATTCTTGCTAAACTGTCATGAAGAAATTATGTGCGTTGATTTGAACTATATTCAATTTAACGTATATACATGACCAGTGCTTTTTTTCTGGGAAGAAAGGTGGCGGTACTCTCGAAACTGGTTTGTTATTGTATTCATCATGAAAATTACTCTAACATTGTGGGTCCCGGGTTCAATACCCGGTGGAGGCACATAGTGGTTTGGATCCCACTTTAAGCTGTAGGTCCAGTCCCGATTAGCCTTACTGTGCATAAAGTGGACTTGAAGCACCAAATCAATCAATCTAATATTGTGGTATGCTCATAAATGATTGTGAACCCATCACACAATGACACACATTTCTTTCGTTAAAATAAAATGTTATTAGTTATATTCTCACCTAATAAAATGTGCCGGTATGGCATACTGTTGTGTACCGCCAGAAAAAAAAAAAACACTGTTCACGAGTATTCTCTACATAAATGATTTTTAAGTATAGGTAATACCAGCACATTTTTTTAAATCTTCAAATAATGGTCACACCCCACTCTTTTGGGGGAAAAAAGTGGCATAAAATCTGTGACGATTATGCGGTGAAATACGGTATATGGAAGTCAGTATGGATAGAGATTAGTATCATTTTATATAATCATAAATAACAAGAGGAAATAATACATCAAGTTTATCTAAAAGCTTACAGAATTCTGATTCACTTTCAATAGCAAAATTTTTAGTGGGACACCCTGTATGTTACTATAATTACACAGCATTTAAATGTAATAAAAAATTAATCACTGAACTTCTATTTTTATTGCAGGAGCACATAGGAAACATGGCCAGGAATCTGAAAGCTTTGGTTACCAAACATTCTGCGAAAGAAAGATACAAGACAGCTCACTCCTACCTTCAGAAGCTGAAGTTTCTTGTGGAGGATGTAAGTATCAGAACATCAAAGATGGATGCATACACACGTGGTAATAATTACACAAAATAAAATAGATATTAGAAAAACTTATCACACAGGAGATTTATAGTAACTTTTCAATAAGTTGCTGATATTCATTCATTCATTCGCTCTTTTATTTTTGGCCCAACAGCTTTTAAGCTGCTTTTTTGTCAATGATTTTTTCTTTCCAGAAATATACAATATTGTTTTACAGTAAAAATATTGTTACGCCTTTCCCTCCTTATCTCACAGAAGTTATAGCAGGTCTATTAAAGTAAAAAAATTAAATATTACCCTTTACAATCGTGTGTTACACTTTCTTACAAATGTTAAAAAGCTCTATTCTAGTCGAATATCTAGATTAACTACCGAACTTGTCAAATTTATTGGAAACTGTACTTTTAATTTATGGAAAGTTTATTAAAAAAATTTAAGTACAAGGTGATTAACATTATTGTTAATAGGAGTTTCCGTGACCTACAATTTTCAAACCAAAACTAACAAAATTTGAAATGGTAACTGAGAAAGTTTTAGTTGGCAATGTTGTAATGGCCTGACTGGTGTGTGGGAGATTATGACATCGTAGATTAGATTAAACTTATTTCCATTCATTGAACATTTATTGTACATTGTACAATGATGTTGAATAGGTCAGTACAGCATATTACATATTATTAGAAATATAGTATATTGAAATTATATAAATTGTTCCCTTATTTTGAGGTCTGGCCGCATGATCACAGAGTAGAGACACAGACACAGGACTGCGCTGGGTACAGACCCAGGAGTCTGTGTTTCTTCTCCGTGATCATGCGGCCAGACCGCAAAATATAGGAACAGTTTTTCATTTGTGGTAAGTGTTTACTGTCTCCTACCTCACACATTTTTGTTTATCTGCCCTTCTGGCCCTTTTCCTAATTCTATTCCTGTGAAATCAGATACATTATGTGTACAACGTTTTGCAACAGCATATACATTGCACTCAAAATTACAATAAAATTTGCCCTAACCGTATTAAATACAGCATATATAAATAGAAAAATATGAGGTTATTTGGTATGAAAATGAATAAGTATGTATTACTTTAGAACATACATGCAGCAATTAAAGTACTAATACATATTTTCAAGGACACAGAATGAAATTAATATCATCAGTAGAAGAATGACTATACCTATTAATGTTTATAGTAATTGAAGTACTCATCAATCGAATAAAAACAATTATGCAATAAAATTTCCAAATGGAGCACACTTAAAGTAATTACTACCTGTATGGTGGAATTGATTAATTAATTGACTCACAACCTTGCTACTGAAGGTTTCAGGTTTCACTCCTGGCCTGGGCATAGGTTTTCATGTGTGTGTCTTCATCAATTTCATTTTAAAAAGTACTGACAATCATATGATTGGACAGAAAATCCTAGCTTTTCCCTCCCTCCACCAATATTATATGATTATTTGACCACAATTTTACTTAGTAAAGTTTCAGGGAATCACATGTTGCTTTCACAAGTCCTTTATTTGAAAACTTGCAATTGTAGCAATGTATATTGGCTCGAAAAATATATTAAACTTAGTTTCTAACGCGTACTTCAATATGTTCATCAGTGAACATTAGGTTTAACCCTTCAATGCCTCCTTGTGACAATATGTCACAAGGAGCTTTTTCTCGTATTGTGTGACTTTTTGGACATACTGTGTCTCGGATAATGTTTGGATATACATGTTTTGAGTTCTGCACGAGTCTTGAGGTATGTAATTAACAATTAGTAAGGTTTAATTAATTTAATTTTTGTTATATTTTGTTCGATTTTTTTTTTCGAAAGTATCTGTAATATGTGCGCAATTTTTTCCATGATAATGAAAAACATATCAGACAATATGTAGGTACCATTTTGTACCTTTTCGTCCCAGCGTTGCTAGCGTGTGGATCTGATGAATTTCAAATTTCGTGAAAAATTAAAAAAAAATGTTTTTTCTTCTTTCTTCTTCTTCTACCTGATAACGGAAAATTTGGTTTGTATAGCATAGCCTTATAGCCCCATGTGTACTGAACAAAACGAGGTATAATTTGTAACTCGAGCGTTCTTAGTTCCAGAGATATAAAATTTTATTTAAGAACATGCGGAAGTTTAAAATTCACACTGAAAATGCCTCCATTGTTGGCGAGTTTACCGGCAAAACACGCTCCGTCATCTAAGGGTTAAGCAGAATGGGAATATGATGTATTTTATATTTTATTATAGCCCCAGCACTCTCTACCAGATGTCTTTGTGTGGGTTGTGAGCCATGGAAAACGTCTTGCATACCAGCGGATACCAGCCAGGGACCTTATTTATTCCATAGTGGATGAGGAGTGTGGGAGGGACTGTGAAAAAGTGCAAACCTTATTTCTGAAGGTAATAGTTAAATTATTTTCAATTTTAAATGTATTTCTTGTTTAAATAATCTAAATTACATTCATTTATAGGATTAATTCAAATATCATAGAACTTTCCACTTCACTGAAAATTTTGCACTGAATTTTACATTTATATTATGATTTTAAGATAGAGACCTGAAAAATAAGTTGAATTTTTTTTTATTAAGTTAATGCTGCAAGTATTTCTTTTAATGAAAACAATAATAGGCATGAATTATTAATTTCCACAAAGTTGGATTTCATATCTGTTTGGTTGTTGCTGCCATTGTATGTTAAAGAAATGTTGAATAAAATTGGAGATGTTTCCAAAGAAATATACCTGGAAATGAAAGAAAAAGTTTGTAAACCTGAAACAAAGACCATGCTGATTTATTTACTGATTTGACTAATTGTTGTTACATCACAAGAACAATTTCTGAAATATGAATGTAACTTAGTTTGAATTAAGGACAAAGATGAACAGTCATCCACAAAAAGAACAGGAAAAAACTTGCCCAATACTTTCATTGCTTTTCACCCTACAATTGATAGTGCTGTAATCAATGTGTATTTCTATTCTTCTCTACAGCCCATAAAGTCTCATTTATATTTGTTGAATAATAGAATGTGTAACAGTTGCATTACACTACGGTACATTACACACATTCAGAGGGGACTGAAATTGTAAAAGTAGATATTACATAGCCGCTTTGTAGAGGTGGTGGGATACACAATAAAATGTTTTGTAATTACCATTCTTAACCTTCGCTTCAAAAGCTGTTGAAAGACAAAAATGGTAATAGGTGGTCATTTTAATGGGGTCTGCATTTACCAATTTGGTTTTCACCGAGTTCTTTACAGCGTTCATTTCAAATTGGTGATATTCTCAAAATTTCGGGGAGGGCTGCAGCCCCATCCGCTCCTGTGATGTAATAGTGATGTGCCTTGCTCATGTTTATTGTATGGGCTGCGGCAATCAGTTTTTTTATGTGGTCATATTAATTAGATACAAGTGAGTTACCAATTTTTTCTGCGAATCGTACTTGTAGAGGTTCTATCAATTTCGGTGCCCTCTGCCACCATCTGCTTGAGATTACACTGTGTGAAGTTTAGCAACGAGTTCCAATTAGTAACTCATGTCTAATTATTATCAGCCACGTCTTTTATTCCCGAAACGTGAAGTGGTCATATTGTTAAGCACATAAATTTGAATGTGTAGAGTATTACTACAATAACCTTTACTATACTCTAGAGTAACTATGCTACTGATTTCCTACACCACAATTGGTGTAACACAACACCTAATTAAGTATTAAATACAGGGTGGCTACTCATCGAGAATTCTGTGTGAATTCTACGTGAATTTTTCTCCGTACACGTGAAAAATTGCAATTTTTATTAATCCAAGTCCCATTAATCTGATACATATTTATAAATGCCCTGAATTAAAGCTGTGTGAAAAATAAAACAGAATTCTCACAATCCGTTTACGTTCTTACTGTCCTTTGTAGAACAATCTAGTCTGAGTATGTGAAATGGCAAATGTAAACGCCGCACCTTAAATTAAATATCTTACAGTAAATATATATACCATTTAGTTCAAAATATATTTGTGTGTGTATATGTGTGTGGGTAGTGAGAGGTGGTAATACAGAGCATTCCTTGACATTCACTACGAGACTCGGTGGCAAGCAGCCTGGCATCAGCGCTTGTCTTTCCCGGTGAACGGGTCCACGACAGTCGCTAGAGTCGGCTATTAAAATTACAGTTTTCATATTGTGTACTAACCTTGACTACAGAAGGTGTTCAAAATGATGTCCCTCTGCTGCAACACATTCCTGGCATCTCCGAAAGAAATTGGCATTTACACGTGCAAGTTCGTCTACAGTAATTCTCCCGATTTCTCGTACAATACTCTCTTTTAACTCACGGATGGTGTGCGGATTGTCTTTGCATACTTTATTTTTTAGATTTCCCCATTTTTCTTTCCACTTTAATCAGAACTGACCCTGTTACTCTAAACTTTTTTACGAGGTTTAATATAGTGGTTCTATGTGGAACGGGAACACCAGGAAATTTCGTTGCAAGACGTCGTCGCACTTCTCCACAATTACTCTTTCTGAAGTAACACTCGACAAGATAAATCCTTTGTTTTAATGTAAACTTTTGTGGTGCCATATTAAGCCACAATCTTCAACACACGGACACAACACAACTTCCGAGAGAGGATCATACTGGCGTCAGTCTGCAACGTCAACAGAAAGGGAAAGAGAGCGAAGTCAGGGGAGCGAAAAAGCAGACTAGCATGCGACTGTCACGGACCTAGCTCAACCGGGAAAGACAAGCGCTGATGCTGGGCCACTTGTTGCCAAGTCTCGTAGCGAATGTCAGGGAATGCTCTGTACATAATAACAGGGAAAACACTGCATGTACCCTTGAATTTTTGGAAACTTCACCTTGAAAACCGGGAATTATAATTTAATTTATCATGGTCCTAGAGTGACCACCCTGTAAATAGTGTAATAAGACACCAAAGATGATGCTCAACAACACCAAAACAAAAGTAGTATTCTGTTACATCACTGGACATTTTTAAGACTATTATTTTTTACATTGAAGTCACAAAATATTAATTGCGCTCTGCTAGGATAAAACAGAACTACTATTTTTAAATATGGAGAAGCGAAGTTATAGTAATTTTGATAGTAATGCTTTAAATATGTTGATAAGTGATTATTCTTCTCTCTTCTGATTCATTATTTCATCACTTGTGAAGGATAAGAGGTGGTTTGTAAGTAAAAATGATATATGATATTTTCTGTTCACAGCTTGATTAAAAAATAGATTTGGCTATGCTTCAAAGAAATGTACATGATCGATAAGCACTGATACACCATGCATCTTGAATCAGTATTCACCAGTATCAGGTTTTGAGTGGTAGTTGCCTGTGCCGTGTTTTGTTGGTAAAGAGTAGTTATAATATGTGATTAACCTTTTGTAGAAACTGCAAATACTTGAATTTTTTTGCAAACACATGAATGAGTTGCTTGTTTTTTGCAATTTTGTTAGGAAAACAAGATGCATATTGTAGTCGAGTCACTTTGAATCATAATACGTAAACTTTTTTAAATATCAATATTTGTACATACACTGCACAGTTTGTGTTTGGTAAAAGATTTCTTAACTGAATAATATTGTTATTGATTTCATTAATAAAATATTAACGAAAAGTGACAGGGTGGTTAACTAATTGTTCTTTTTATATGTTTGAAAAATGTACACAACATACACATTCTGTTCCATTGATACACATATGATAAATAGTTATAGTTTTTATTTAGCAGGTGTCTTTAGCAAGAGAATGTCATATTTTAATGAGCTGTTGATGATTGAGGATATTTTAAGTACGACAACACTATTGAAGATGGTTTTATTAGGCTCTTCAGTCAGAAGACTTGTGAACTCTTGGGAGCTATAAAAGTTCAACAACTTAGTCAGAATTCATCTCGTACAGTAAACTGATTTGACTTGCTCATCATTCATCACCAGGAATATTTACAAGATGTACAAGAACAAGATGTTATATTTCAAAATGGAGAATTTCCCTCGATAGCCAAGCATCTTGAGTATCTGACACTTAATATTGCTTCTGAAGGTTCTGGGTTGAAGATCTACCCAAGGCATTAGTATTACATTGTCAACCTCATTGTCACAATTAACTTGAACTTTAAACTCATTAAAACACAGATTACACTTAAACAAGAATTATATTTCCTTTATGGCAACATATCAGCATTTCTCACGGGCCTCTCAACAGGTGATATTTAGTATGTAACAATGTCTATTACAACAATAATGACAAAAGTACAATGCATCAAGAAATCGCTAAATTGGAAATTTTTTTGAAATTTTAAATTTAACATAATGGGAAATGGTAATCTTAAGAACCAAAAAATGCAACAATTCAACAATAACAAATTTGGATCAGTAATGTGTCAAATTTAGATAATTACTCATTGTGACATCACAATTTGATGACACACACTCACTCGTTTCTCTCTCTCTCTCTCTCTCTCTCTCTCTCTCTCTCTCTCTCTCTCTCTCTCTCTCTCTCTCTCTCTCTCTCTCTCTCTCTCTCTCTCTCTCTCTCTCTCTCTCTCTCTCTCTCTCTCTCTCTCTCTCTCTCTCTCTCTCTCTCTCTCTCTCTCTCTCTCTCTCTCTCTCTCTCTCTCTCTCTCTCTCTCTCTCTCTCTCTCTCTCTCTCTCTCTCTCTCTCTCTCTCTCTCTCTCTCTCTCTCTCTCTCTCTCTCTCTCTCTCTCTCTCTCTCTCTCTCTCTCTCTCTCTCTCTCTCTCTCTCTCTCTCTCTCTCTCTCTCTCTCTCTCTCTCTCTCTCTCTCTCTCTCTCTCTCTCTCTCTCTCTCTCTCTCTCTCTCTCTCTCTCTCTCTCTCTCTCTCTCTCTCTCTCTCTCTTTCTTTTTTCTTCCTCCCTCCCCCCTCTCCCGGGTTCGAATCCTGCTCGGGCTTGGTTGTTTGCAAATGTCCATTCATCAATTTCACAAAACTCAAAGTAAAATAAACTAAATCAATCAATTAATTCTCTTCCTAACTTCCTCTCTTGATCTGCATAATAATGTCACTGTTTCAAACAATTATAAATGTGAATTGCACAAAAATACACTATCAAAAATGTTCAAGGAAATAAAATATACATTGTGGAATTTTCCAGTATATTGTTACCAGTAAATAAGTTCATGTATTATATAGTAATCATTTATAGGAATACTTCAAATGTTATGGCATTTGGTATTGAGAGGTTGGTTGGTAGATATCAGCAAGTTGGTATTATATTCATCTTAATTTAATGATAACTTACACCTTGTGTCAACATGATTATGATAAATAATATAAATATCTTACACATACTTATTTTTATTGGCACTTCTGACACATATTTGGTTTTTGCACAGTATTTGAACTGTTTGAAATAGTCGTCATCAGGTAAAAGCACTTTTGTTATTACTCATCTACTGACTCTGAAGGAGTTGAAATGTCATACCACTAAGCAAGTGTATTATTTATCATAATTATGTTCGATTTTGATTTGTTTTGTGAGTTTACTGCTAAATATAAAGAAAAGATTTAATAGATTTGTTGTGTAAGAGCATTTTTTTTCTACATTGTAGATATGAAGTTATACACAAAAACACATTCTTAAAATTGCATATAACTGCTTTAATATTATTATAAAATAAAGGACCAGCACTATAATGGATTTCAAAATAAGTACATAAATTGTATTGCATGCTATGAAGAATTATATACTAGAACTATTCTTTGTGATTTTCACTTATGCTTGCATGAGCATGAGCTGCTATTTAATTCACAGATTTAGGTGATGCATGATAATTCACCAATGTCCAGATTGGCCTTACACCCTTTCTGGCTAGTGAGAAAACTAATATTTAAGTAATTCTAAGAAGTATTAACAACTGGAGTTTGACAAATTCTGTAAGGAATTGGATAAATTACCATCAACATAAAATTTGAACATGGCTTTGAGAGGAGGCAAAGCATGTTCAAATCATAATCATTGTGCAATCAGTAAAACATTGCTGTAGTTACGGTATGAAATCATTACAGCACTCTCTAAAATTCCTGATTTAGATTCCTTCTTTACAGACAAGTCAGGTAATGGTAACAAGATCAAAAGGTAATAAAAGATTCAAGATTGTTTTTCAGGTTAGGGACTAAGGTGTAGAAATTTCTTTAAGTTAATTATTTAATAACATTTTTTTTTCAATTTGATTAAAAATAGCTTTCTCATGTACACATCGAAATGTTATCATCAGAGCTTTATCCAGAATTATCCATCTGGGGGTGTAAGATTGTATTTAGGGGATGTAAGTGTAAATTTAGAGCCAAAAACAATATAAATTGTGCCTTTGTGAAAAATTTTAGGGGTCTTGAGAACATTTTGTGGGGTGTTGGGCATTTCCACCTGACGTTAAGTATTTTAAAATAACAATTTCATCAAACTGTTGGACAATAAGAAAAAACTGTGAGAAATTGCTCTAAATTCAACAAATATAGAAAAGCTTGGTTGTTTATCTACCACTATACTATCTTTAGTTATTAAATATGCAGTTTGTGCTGTTAATGAAAGTACTGACATAGTCAATGTTTTTTAAATCAAAACTTTCTTTAATATATTAGTAAATAAATACTTTAAAGTACACTAGTACCCTTATACTTGAATAAATATATTTCGCCATTCTCAAAACATTTCTGCAGATTTACTTTGAATGAACATAGCCTTTACTATTCATTACTCACTCTTCTTCTTTCACTTCAATGTTCAATACAATATTAGTATTAATGTGATTGTCTGCATCATTGGTAAACAAGGCATTTACCCTTCTGAGCATGCAATTTCAAACTAATTTTATACTTTCCAGATTCTGCATTATAAAAATTGAGATTTGAATATTTTATTTCATTGTTGTTGGTATATTTTCATGACTTGCCCTTCTTTGCTGCACTTAATTGTGTTTATCTATGTTACATTAGTTCACTTTATTAAGATAAATGAAGAATCTAGACCTTCTAACCAGTGCTTGAAGTGGAAATTGTTAGGTGGAGAATGATTGATAATGCCTTGGTCTAGCAGCGGGGGGGGGGGGGGGGGGATGCTTGTATGGAGCAGCTAGGGAGAATCTTTGCATAGTTTTTTTTTTCTACCTGGGGGATAAAATCCCTCTGCATTCCCCCTCCACTTTGAGCAGTGCTTTCTATCCCATATTGTTGTAAAAATTCCTGTAATGTACCTTTTGCAACAGGATTTTCAAATAGGTACAAGCATACATGTATGAAGATATTATACATAATATTATGATACAATGTTTACATCCAGTGCGAGCCTCAGCTACTGGACGGGTCACAGGTGGCAGATAGTGCAAATAAGGGGAAACCCAAATATTCAGTACCAGACCGAGGCAGCAAGGCTATCAGGTTATGGAGGTTGTCCAGTGGCATGAACATACTCAGAAAATACCACAGATACCCATTGACAGCCTTTTGTCATGGCAAATAAACGGCGCCATAAAAGTGTTTGCCCCCACTGCCTTGTGGGCCTGCAGGGATCCAGAAAGGCTAAGGGAGTTGGAACATTGACAGAAAAAATAAGGGTGTACCTGAGAACCCACCGGTGGCAGCCCCACCACCCAGGTGTAAGCTGTGACATGCCTGATTAGCCGACAACCGAAAACATACAAAATTCAAGAAAAGAAAGAAGCAAGCAAGACTGGAAATTGGAGACGACGTGGCATACGAATAGGGACATTGAATATTGGAACACTGATGGAAAGGACTGAAGAAATTGTGGATCTAATGGAGAGAAGAGGGATCGACATCTTTGGAATGAGCGATACGGAAAGGAAGAGGAGAAATAAAATTGAGGAAAGTCTGACATAATAATAAAACTAAAAATGAATGTAAGAGGGAAAGTAATACAATAGAAATAATTCAAGTGTATGCCCCACAAACAGGATGTACAAGAGAGAGAAAGAAGAATTTGAAGAAGACTTTGAAGAACACATAAGAAAGGAATGGCAAATTGTGATAGGTGATTTTAATGCACAAGTGTTAAGAGACAAGAAATAGTATACGGAAGTACTTGGAGCAGATGGATGGGGACAGAGGAATGAGGAGGGAAGGAGGCTACTAGACTCTTGTAAGAAAAACGGACTGTTAGTAGGTAATAGCTGGTTTAAGAAGCCATAAAATTACAAGATACGGTTGGAATAATGAACAAAAGTCTGTATTATATATTGGTAAACAAGGAAGTATGGAAGATAATGAACAATATCAAAATAATACCCAGTGAGAACTTAAACAATGGCCACAGGCTAATAGTAGGAGATGTGAGGAGATTGAAAATAAAAGATAGAAGGGAGGAACAATAGAGAAGGATAAGAGATAAAAGAGAAATATTATCAAGAAATATTGCTAACAAAAGTGCCAAGAGGTGAACCCAAAGGAGTTGAAACAGAATGGATAAGATTTACAACAGAATTAATAGAGGCAGCCGAAAAGGTATGTGGAAGGACAAACAAGAATAGAAAGAAGAACGAAACACCATGGTGGAATGAAAGAACTAGAGAAGCAGTAAAAAACAAAAATGATACATTAAATGTAAATCACAAAATGCCCAAAAAGAGTATGTGGAAAAGAAGAAAAAGAGGCAAGAACAATAGTAAAGGAGGAAAGAAGAAAGTGGATGGAAGAATGGGCCAAAGTGCTATAAGAAGATGTAGATGGGAACAAGAAAGTATTGTGTGGATTAATGAGAGAAAGGAGAAGAGCCTTCCTGTAAGCTAAGGGATGAAAGGGGAAACATTGTAGAAGAGGATGAAGAAATAAGGAGAATGTGGAGAAATCATTTTGAGAAATTGCTGAACATGAAGAAGTGAGGGAAAAAGTAAATCTCTCATGGAAAGAAGTGGAGGAAGCTCTGAAGAGAATGAAAGAGGTAGAGCACCTGGAGTAGATGAAGTGCCAGTGGAAATGATGCTAGGAGCAGAAGCGATTGGTGTGCAGTGGCTGTACAGAGTGATGAAAACAGTGTGGTGAGAGAGAGAGAGAGAGAGAGAGAAGTGCCAAGAGATTGGGTAAAGGGACTAATAGTTCCTATATTCAAGAAGGATGACAGAATAGATTGTAAAAACTACAGAGGAATAACACGCACCACTCAGCAAAGGTATATGAGAAAATATTAGAGAAAAGAATAAGCGAAGTAACAGAGCAGAACATGAGAGAGGAACAGTATGGATTTAGAAGAGGCAGGTCAACAGTAGATCTGATATTCACCATAAGGCAAATGCAGGAAAGGCACTAGGAGTATGGAAATGATTTGATTATGGCATTCCTAGATATAGAAATTGGCATACAACAGTATGGACAGAACAAAGATTTGGAAGGCTCTAAGAGAGAAAGGAGTCGAGGAAGAGATAGTGTAGAGTGCAGAGTACGTACAAGGCCAACCAGAGCTGTGTGAAGACACCAGTGGGAAGAACGGAATGATTCAGTATAAGTAATGGGCTAAAACAGGGAAGTGCTCTTTCCCCACTGCTCTTCATAATTACAATGGATCCAATTAACGAAGAGGTGGGGAAGAAGATAGGAGAGGAAGAGATGAAGGCCCTATTGTTCGCTGATGACTTAGTAATTGGGGGAACAGGGAAAGAGAAGTACAGAGAGACAGCTTGATAGCTGGAATGAGGAAATCATTCTTTTTTTGAAAATTTTCTTAACTAAGATGATAGCATCCCCTCCATGCTCCCACTTCGAACAGTGAGAAATACGATAAGTTTTATTGATAATTAAATCAGGGAAAACAAACCAAACATGACTGTCACTTTTTTATGGAAAAGAAAATATAATAACTTGATAGTAAGTGTTCCTTAGGATAATTTTGGTGTATGTGACTTGATAACATCCAATGAATGAAATAAAGTTGATATTACAGATGGAATAAACAGAGAAGCCCTGTAATGGCAATTTTTTAAAAATAAAAATGTCAAATAATTTGTTACTGTGCAGCAATGTAAGTGTCTGCAGGAGATAAAGTTTTGGTGGACTGGTGTAATATCCCCCTTTGCATCAGATTCCCAAAAATGTCACATCAGATATGCAATGAGAGGTGAAAATAATGCAATAGATAATTATAATGAGCAAGAGGAAAAAGTAATCATTTGTATGAAATTTTATATCATGCTGTTGTACAGTACATATGTTCTTTTGAGTTCCTGCGTAACGTTTTACCAGTATTTACCAAAATGAAGAAGGTCTGAGTATGCAAAACCTGATTCACAGATTATCACTGCTGGTAAAATATCACATTAAATCTGAACTAATATTTGTTATGCCTGCTTTTGTATATGTAAATGTTTTATCATTCTTCACTTCTGCAAAACACATGCTTTCTTCCATCACTAACTGCAGACATGTATAAGCTAACATCTCTTGGGATAGGGTATAGTATGTCTGATTTTTATACTGTAATTTAATTGTGCAATTGCAGATGATATTTTACTTACTTTTCATGCTTTTTTTAGTTATACCTCTTCATATTTTCACTGTTCCATTTTGCAAACTACTCTTTTATTTTTATTATGTAAAATTTAGGGTAGAGCTGATACTATTACAGGGTGTCTACCTGTCAAAAAAGTCAAGAAATCAACAGGTAGATCAAGAAAAAGTCAAGAAATTATGCTTATGGTCAAGAATTTTTTTATATTTTTTTACAGTATAGTGAATTTACATTGATACCTGTACTGGGATTTGATAAAATTGAATATTTGGAAATCTAAAATTGTATTGAGCTGTGGTTAAGATTTGTCCATTTCGTTTCTTAAGAATTACATTCTTGTATGTATGAAGTTTTGTAAAATTATTAAATAAAGTAATGTCATTCCCCATCCAGGATGAAATCTGAAACATTAATTTTTACATGCATTAATAATCAAAACAAGTCTAAATCTCTTGTTAAAGTACAGCTTCAGTTTTCATCTTAACCGGCCCTGTGGTATGGATTTTTCTTTGAATAAAAATATTAGTATATTTTTTTAAAAAATTCCAACAATAGCTTAGTAGGGTGCGATTAAATAAATGTTAAAAAAGGGGGAAAAGAGGTCATGAAAAAGTCAAGAATTTTGGATTTGTTATTGTACACACACTGCATTACTGCAAGATATTCAAGCCATCATTTTGAATACAATCCTTGCTAAATATATACAGGGTGGTCTAAAAAGGACTTTATATGAAAATTTATTCAGAAAGATTGCAGAAATGATTGTGGTGTCATTTTGTAAGGAATTACATCAAGTTTGACTAATGTTGTGGAATAGCAGTGAATTCCGCCACCATAAGCGCTAGTGCCAGTTCCAATAAAAGTGGCTCCTTTCACAGGTCAGGAGCGAGCTTGCTGCGTGTTTGGTTTGAAGGCCACATCCACTTCCAACAAGATGGTACACTACCTCACTTAAATCTCGGATATCCTCAATAACCAATTTTAAAGTCAATGAATAGGTCGAGGTGGGCATAGCCACCTAGTTCACTTGATCTGACACCCCCTTGATATTTACTTTGTGGGTTTCATTCACCATTTTTAATAGAACTGGCACTGGCACTTATGGTGGCAGAATTCGCTACTATTTCACAACGCTAGTCAAACTTGATGTATTTCCTTACAAAATGACACTTCAACCAGTTCTGTAACGTTTCCAAATAATTTTTATACACTTACGAAGTTGTAAAGTCTTTTTAGACCACCCTGTATTGAAATGAAATGTTAAGAATAATGCAATAATTTTTAATATATTATCTTCCAAAATCTATAAGTATATTGACACAAAATCAGTATTAATTCAAGGTAGTAACAACTCTGCCCTCATAATACAAAATATCTGTAGCTATGTTCAAATTATGCTCATTTTCAAAATTGTAGTTTAGTAGCCTTGAAAGTTTGAATACTATTAACTTTGCATGCCATCTCATTGTGCATGCTTACTGCACTCAGACACTTTGTTAGCAGGAAGTAATCATAGAGATACCTTTTCATACAGCCAGTGATGTGCACCGAGGAGTAGCAAGTCTAGCAACAATAGAACACTTGATCTTAGAGTACTTAATGGTTTAAAATTGCAATATTTAGTGTCTTGTCCAAGTCATATGCGAAACATTTTTTTTCTCATGTTTCTCAACCCTCGGTCCAACTAGGCAGACTGGAAACATTTCTTCCAGCTTTCTTCTTGACTACTCAACCAGTGTGAGTATGGTGAGACTGCCACTGAAAGGGAAATGGAAGATTTCTTTTCTACTCCCCCTCTCCCTCATGCCCAACCTGCTGGCCACTGTAAAAGTTAGATTCAGATATTCCAGTCCATCTCCTTCGGTGTCTGATAGGGAAGTTTTCAACAATATGCTTTTCTTTCATGGAAGAATTCACACCGAAGAGACATGCAACACATGTCACTTGGAAGCGAACCCTCAGTAATCAATGCAATCTTTCGAACCGAAGATGCATGGCAAGCTCCACGTGTCGCATGTCGCTTATGTGTCTCTCAGACTGGGCCATTTTCTCAATACCATACATCGTGTCACCTCAGTTTGTTGTTTGCGTATGCGCAGCGAATGCTTCATTCCAATGAGCTATATTTAGACTCTAGAAGAGAGCCCAACCGGAGGCTTTACAACATGTTGAAGCTCAAATTTGTTGATATAATAAAATATCGATATGAAACAATGTTTTAAGATTTAAACACAACGTTCTTTTTGCTTTATCAAGTTTTTTGATGCAGTTATCGGCTGTAATCGGGGTAAAGGCTGCCAGAGAGCGGTGCTTATCACATCACCTCCAAAATGGCGGAGATGACAATGTGAGGGGGTCCTACCCCCACATCCTCTAAATGTGCCTTCATGTCATTGTGCTATATGCACGGGGAACTTTACCTTTACCTTAAATCATGGTGTAAAATCCCAAAAAAAAACCTTGTAAAATGATAAAAAAAAGATAAAATTAAAAAAGAATACTTAAGTGTTGCTGCAAGTTGAAATTTCAGATCTTTGCCAGTTCAAATACTGTGCGTGTGTTTGTGGATTCATGTATACTAATTTTGGCTGATACTCGTGCATTGTAAATACATTTTATCACATCTCAAGTTTATTTGCTTCTTCAAAGTTGTGGAGTATTTAATTAACAATGGACAATTGTATTACATGTTAGACAACTCTTACTCAGAGTTGAAGCTAGGAGTGCTACCACCAACTAAGAGGTGGGAGAGGCCTACCTATGCAGTAAAACCATGTTGATACAGTATCATCTTTCTATGGTTGCTGTGGATATTTTCCGGCCAGCTGATTTTGGTAGTTGGTGAAGCTCCACTGCATTCTGTGGTCATATTTTCTATACTGAAATGACAATAACAGTTAGCCAAGTTCATGTACAATAACCAATAAGATATATATATATATATTAATGGAACAGAGGTGATTCCAATACAATCGTATAACTATTGGCCAATACCAGTGGTATCGGTTGAGATTTAATCACCGATACCTGCCGATACTTGTCGGTAGTTTGGGTATCTCACTGAGGGAACAGCACAACACTTTCTTCGAGTCTATAAATGCTGGAAATTAAGCAAAATGCCCGATTTTCATAATCATTTTTGGAATTAGAATTAGAATTAGAAATTCTTTATTCATGGGCGAAGTTCAGCCTGTGGCTGCTCTACCACATTTTGTGATTAAAGATTATCTTATTTGGAATGAGGCATGTAGCCAGGTGGAAAGCTTGCCCCTACCTCCCCCAAAATCCTGCATTATTTAAATTAAATAGTGTGTAGTAGCAATTAATTTACTTCCTTAGCAGGATTTCAGGGCTTCTACCCCCCACTTTTTCGCCTTTTGATGGCAGCTGGTGATAAGGGATGGCCTCCGTAACCCCCCCCCCCCAAAAAAAAAAATCTGGCTACATGCCTGTTTGGAGTTATGAATAGTTTAGAGCATATCTCTGGTAGATTACTATGATATAGTTCCAATAGGAAACTTATGTCTTAAAATTTTAAATATTCTAACCTACGTACTTTGAATATTGTTGGGAATTGTTAAGATATTAGCAGTGGCTAAACCTTAATATTACTTTCTTCCTGTTTCCAGCTCCCAGGAAAGAAGGGGATGGGTCCCACTGGTTGGGCAATACAGGTGAAGCTACAGATGTACATGTGGCTAGGGTTGACGAAGCACAAGAAGAATTTCATAAATGGACTTCCAAAAGGATACGAGATTTCCCACGAAATAAAGAATGCCGAGAGACCCCAGGCTCTTCCTCCTTCTGTGATACATTATTTGGAAAAGCATGTAAGTTCCATTATTGCTATCTTTTCAATTGTGTAAATATGTTAAATGTGTTGCGTAAAAATAGTCTTACCCTTTCAACTTTCTCTTGTCCTTCCCTACACCCTAGGAGCATAATGCTTGCTGTTTGATCTTAATTTTAATGTTCATAATCAAAGGTGTTGTAGAAAATTTCAGAGGGAGCTTTCAAACTAAAGTGACATGAAACTAACATTTTAAGTGTTTCTGCTCCTAGTCCTCTATTTTTTAGGTTTTTCCTAGTGTTAGTGTTCTCTTCCATAATGTCTATGGAATGTTTGGCCATGTCCTAATTGACAAGCACACAGTAATGTTCTTTCCCGTCGCTTTCGTGTACCATCGATGTACGAATTGAGATGCTGCCTTCAGTACAGTTGTCACTTTTTCCCACCAGGTGTTAGTTGGAATGTTACCCACTGCACTCTGGGTCACACGGTGGAAGCAGAAGGCAGACACGAACCAAACATCACAATGCTTTGCACCTATTTACTACTCAAATTGAAAATGTGCCATTTGATCTCCTCTTTTACAATTTTTTATAAAATACAAGATACACTGAGGTTTAGATTGTATATGCCGACCCTCATGGTGGAGTGATTATTATATCACGCTACAATGTCAGGGGTCCCAGGTTTGAATCCCGGCCTGTGCATGGATGTTTGTGAGTGTTCATTCATCAATTTCATCATGTCATCAGTCATCCACATCTTCGCAAATTAGCCAAAAGTAGCACAAAAAGCGAAGTAAAATAAAGCAAATCAATCAATCTATTCGGAAACACTGCCTCTACATGTTGCAATGTTCTGAAAGTTGCAATATAGCTGCTGAGCGTGGCACTACAGGGAGTTGAAGCATGCACTCGTCACGCTTTCCAGGTCCACCTGTGGTGCAGATTCAGATGGTAGGAGGATCCCACAGGTGGAAAGGTGCTGTAGGCAACAGTGACTGCTGATTCAGATACAGCTTATGCTTTCTTTGCTCACTAGACTTCCACATTGATTTGACTGTTTACCACTATGTGAGCTATTGCAGAGCCTGTTTATCTGCCCCTTTTCCTTATCATTAGTTTGATCTGGTTTAACAGACGTATTCAATTAACAATGTGCAGTTCCCATGAAAAGTGTACCTCTGAATTTGAACAAAGCTTATTAACATATAATGAACATGTATGTGTCACAAGTTCTGCATCAGCATTAGGAAGATTTCACACAGAAGCAACATGTGACACATGGTAACGAGAACAAATTCATCAGCAATATTTCTCACACCATAGGTTCATGACAAGCTGAACAAGCCTGCATTCAATTGGTGAAATCCTGTAGTGACATGTGTCGTTTGTCACTACTGCAGTGTGAAGTCTCCCTTAGGTTGCATTCTTAATGCTTAATGCTTTTATTAAAAGGAATGTTCAGTACATAAGTAAGAGCTGTTCACACACCCAATCCTGAAGAAAAAGAAGAAATAAATTCATTGCAGTGTAACAAAGTAAATTAATAGTTCATTCCGAATGTGTAAAAATGTTTTCTCTCCTTCTATTCACTACATTTGCAATGTTAATGAATAGAATTGACCCACTATTGTTAACCCCAGGTGGGCATTATATATGTAACTGGTAATTTCAAAATTTTCTAGCATCTACTTCAGAAGGCGGGTAAAGAAATGCAGAAATTGAAACTACATTGAAAAATAATTCTTTTTGATAGTGTACAGTGTTTCACAACTTCACTTTGACTCTATCAAATTATAAATAAATCAAACATTTCCTGCTTGATCATGAAGGTGTTAAATGTAATCCTGCATTTTTCAGCACAGAGATATCAACAGTTATTTTTAATGCAATTTAAATAACAATTTTTATCTATTTGTGGTTTTGTTAAGTCATAGTATATTAATAGATTAAATCTTGTTGAGATACATACCATACAATTCAGGTGATGCAAAGTTGTTAGTATGGCATTTGCTTGTGTCTACGCCCCATCTCAAAATTATCATTGGCTCATTGCTGTTGATTATTAAAACATAACCTTAATTCTTCTTCCAGTCTTTTCAAGTTAGAGCTCACATGTACCAAGCGAGGTCCCTGATTGGTTCTGATGCCTCGGGTCTTTCGGATCCCTTTGCCAGGGTGCTTGTGGGAGAATACTGTCGGACAACTCAGGTATGATACTATTTCCATCGATCTTTCTTAACACTAATTTATAAAACTTTTTTCTGCCTGAAATCCCTTTTTCTTATCTAAGAAGAGGATATTTGATAGCCCTGCTTGGGGGCAATAGCTTGATGTAGCCATGAAAAGGGCATCACTATTTACTGTTCCACTAACACTTGTCTACAAAAATGAACTTTTTTTTCCTTTCACAAGAACAAAATTAACTTAATCTTGAAGTATTTTTTATTAGCAAATATACTTTTAGATTTTTTCCATCAGGTAGAGTTTTTGTGTGACAGACGTATGAAGATTTATGAAATCAGTACTTAATGTAAATCTATATAATAAAGAAAAATTTCATTCTGGCTCATCTAAAATGTTCAAGATAATGATTTACTGGTATTTTGCATTTGGGATAGTCAGCAGTAGTCAGCCAGCATATGTGGACTCTATTTGTCTAGGTCGTAGTCTAAGAAGTGAATTTTTAAACACACGTTGCATCCCATAGCTTTGTATGAATTCACAAGATCAGTCACTACATCATGATAGTTTTCTCTTCTGATTTCCAAGAAAATTGCAACATAAATTTTTGAACGACTGCCAGGCTGCTTTTTCCAGTGGATTTAACAGTTCCTCAAAATGTTTGTCAGTCATTAGTTATCTTATTTGTTGCCCTATAAAAAATCCTTCTTTCAGTTTCACATCACTGGCATTGGAAAATTTAGATTTCAAGTACGTAAATGCAGGAGAATTGTTATCCATTGCTTTCACGAAATTTTTCACGAGTTGCAATTTGATATGCAATGGAAGGTAAATACAGTTTTTCAGGATTCACGAACTGCGTATTTGACACATTTTTTCTGCCCAGGAATATGTGATTCATGATTAGGCCATAATTTTCTAATGTATCCCATTCACACAAGAGACAGCAAAATTTAGTGTATCCAAGTTGCAAACCAAGAAGTAGTGCTAATCACCTTCAAGTCTCCATAGATATTTGAGTTACATTTGGTATATTCGAGTTTATCCAGCAGCAGTTTCATATTTTCATATGTCTCGTTTATACCTGCTGCATGTGCTACAGGTGCTGATGGTAATTCGTTGCCATTATGCAGCAGTACAGCCTTCAAACTAACTTTTGGAAGAATCTATGAACAAAGTTGGTGAAAAACACCTTCAAACATCTTGAAAAGAAATACAGGTTAAAGCATCCCATGGCAGGCTATAAAGAACCCTACAATTCAATTTCAAAAAAGTAACTGCCACAGAAAATCTGTGCCTGATTGGAAAATTCGAATTACATATTTGAATTCAGGGTTAATAATACACTAGCTCGCCATTTAGTTTTCTTGTGAAAGAAATCAGTTGACCACTGTTGGAGATATATTGTTGATTTTGAACAGGACATTCTTGTGCTGTATTAATATACATTTTATACAATGTAATAGGGGTGGAATAGATTAATCGGTACTCTATTGGTATTGGCTGATATAGGCATATTAGTGTATCAGTTTATCGGTAAAATTACCAATAATTATACTGATCCAATATATATATATATAAATAACTTACAATTCAGTGCAATATTGTGCCATTTTGTTGTACATTTAATGGATACTTTCTTCTTTTCAAGTAAACGTCTAAATATGCAGCTTCTTTGGCATTTCAAAATCCTGGTTCGTCTAGTAACACATTTATTAAGGAGGACAATGAACCATTTCAAATTTCATCTCGGATCGGTGGAATATTGGTATCGGTAAATTTTTATCAGTACTGCATCAGTAACGCCCAAAATTTTATATCGATCCATCCCTACAATGTAATACATAATAATTTTCTATTACATACGTTTACAAGTTCTCTGCTATCTTTTTACAGGTAATCGATGAGACATTGAGTCCTACATGGGACGAGATGCTGCTGTTTGATGAGGTGCTTGTCTACGGAACGAGGGAAGACATTAAGAGTGATCCACCGTCAATTATTATAGAAATATTTGATCAAGATAAAGTTGTAAGTGAATAATATTTTAGTTTTTCTTTCAGTATATTTAATTATTGTGTCTGTTAAATGCATTCAGTGTGGTGGCGTTAACCATGTTTCTGATTGGTAAAATTGTTATTAAAAACTGTGAACTGTGTACTATATTTTGATGAAAAATTATTCCACATGAATGTATTATTGTTATCTGCTATTTTGCATGATAATGAAAATGTTAGCAAATAATCTGTGTTCTTACTGGAACTAAATTTAAACTATATAATAAAAGAGGTTATGAAAAAATAAATTAGCTACAATTTTAGTGTCATGTAGTGCAATTTCTAGAGATGATTGTCTGGTAGCAATAAAATCATACCACATTACTTTTGTATAAAACTAAAGCATCTAAATGCAAAAGTAAACTAAAGTAACAATAACTTGGAATGTTTGCAAGTTTTTCACAATAAATGTATCTATGCTTTGTTCCTGTCATCAATAGATAGATTAGATTTATACACAGCACAGACCAGAGAAATTGATTATTGATTTTTAATTTGCTGAAAATTCTGCTTATGTTTACAGAAAAGTTGTCAAAAATGTTATATTAAGTCACACTTAATAATAAAGTCACATGTTTTATCTTGTCTTTATGTAATATCAGTAGCGTGCGGTGACCATTTAGATAGCCCAAGCACTGAATATATAATTTTTAAATAAACAATAGTACATCAAGGGGCAGGCTTGCCTTGATAAAAACATCGCACACCACTGCTTTGCGGCATTTTAGTCTCACGGGCTCCGTAAAAATGCCTCTCGACCCAGGAGTGTAAATATCCTGGGAATTATGCAAAATTTGAATTGCATGCCCAAGCAGTGCTTCGGTAGCTTACCTTGTATGCATGCCACTGTGTAATATAGTATGTGTACAGCAATATGTAATGAATAGTTGTAATAAGTTGAACCCAAGAGCAATGGCTCTAAATATAATTATTCATTTCCTGTGCACAAAACAAATCTTTGTCACAGAGTATCTTATTCTCAGCTGAACTGTACATTTCATAAATTATTTTGGTATTTTTTATAATTTAGAATATACATAGGCTTGAGCATAATAGTTTATTAGTAATAATAATAGAAATAATACACCAAAATTGATAATTTTTCTTTATTTTTCAACATCAGTTTTTACATGTTTTATCAAAACAGAAAATAAATCAGCCATATTCGAAATATATTTTTTTCAACATTTAACTGTCAATTTAAATAGAGCCTCCTCGATGGTGCAGTGGTAGCGTTGTTGCCTTGTAGTCAAGGGGTCCCGGGTTCGATACGCGGTGGAGACACTTAGTGGTTTGGATCCCACTTTAAACTGTAGGTCCAGTCCCAATTAGCCTTACTGTGCATAAAGTGGACTTAAAACACCAACTCAATCAATCAATCAAGTCAATTTAAATATCGGTTATTACATTCCCATATTCGAAATAAGCATATGCATGTTTTTCGTCTTTGTAACACATTTTGAGTTGGAATGTTGCATTTATTACAGGCTTTCTGGAAAGTTTATATTTATTGAGTGATGCAAGTTTTCCACTGTGTTTCCAGGGAAAGTCTGAGTTCATTGGAAGAGCAATAGCGAAGCCTCATGTGAAGCTGAGCGAACAACCCTATTCCAAGCCAGAGTTTCCCCCATCTTTAGAGTGGTACGAACTGCACAGGGGACCAGACCATGCCGGGGAACTGCTTGCTTGCTTTGAGATGCTTGAGGTAAGTAGAAATGGTTTTGTATTCAATTACCATTTTTTTGTGTGTGTGCATGTATTGGTATATCTTTAAATAATTTTATATCTCTTTCCTGCAGGTCTTTTGGACCTTATTTTGTGGTACCTCACTATTACCCAGAAAAAACCAACCACACATCTTATGGTCAAATTACAACCAACAAAGCTGAATTATTTTCTTGTAGTTTACGGTTATTACAAGCATAAGAAAACAGTTTTTCTTTGTGACGTTTCAGGAGAACACACGCTCCTTTCATCAGACATTTATTTTCATTTTGACTAAAGATACAGTTATAACAATGGTTAGTAATTTTTAAACAAAAAGAATCCGTTATATAACGTCACAAAGAAAAACTGTTTTCTTATGCTTGTAATAACCGTAAACTACAAGAAAATAATTCTATAATGCAAGCAATGCGTACATACAAGAAAAAGCTGAATTAATTTCCAAGCCTCTTAACGTTCCATCGACAGGACTGTGGAGGGTAATTTGGGGGTACCTTCACCTAGTTTCTGTAAGTGCTGTAAGGAGTTGAAAATGTGTCAACTGTCAACTACCCCTGGAAATTAAAATTGTTGATATGGCTGGTATGAAGAATAATTATTAGTCCCCTCCCCCACCCACCCACCTTCCTTACACATTCTGTTGGACAATGTAGTGACTCTGCCCAAAGACAGTAGCAAGGGTGTGAGTGTGTGTGTGTAGGGGGGGGGAGGGCAAATGAGGTAATGCCTCCAATGTCCATGATAACAATGTAGTTTCTGCAGGAATCTATATTGGATAGAGGTGTTTAACTGTGGCAAGAACTTTATGGTATTGTTTTAATAAATTACTTTTTTTGTCAATCATATTTGTTTTGTTGGATTCATTTCTTAAAACTTTGATTATTCCGGGTGTTCCACTTAGGAGTAATAAAAGAAATTATTCTATTTTTTTACTTACCATGATATATTTCCAAGACTTCTTACATGCATACGTAAACTCAGACAGTTTTATCACGTGCCTAGTTCACTTCAACATGCATATCACTGGTGGCACTGCAAATGTGTAAACGGCATTCCACCTCAGCACATGCAATCTCTAGCATTTGTAAAGATTATTATTTAGTTCCAAAATAGGACTGTAATAAAATAAAAATTCGTAACATTTGAAGTAACTAGTTCGAATGCTGGAAAATAACAGAAAGTTTTAAAGGCAATGCTCCGTGTGAGGTTGCGCATACGCAGGAGTTGTAGAGTTGTTCAAACTGCTGAGAAGGTGCCAGTCACCATGTGGATGCCACAACAGAAGGTGTTTTGTGTTTTAGCACTTGCAGAGTTGAAATATGTACATGGGCATATTACAGGAATATGCTGTGCCTCAATTTCTATAAGGAACAATCTTCCAGCATTTCCCAAGGCAATTTGGCCAAAGAAGTCCGAAAACAACTTCAATGCAATGGATTGGGGGAGGATCTGTTCATGACATGGTCACCACGGTCAACGGACCTTACAGTTCTCGACTTCTTTTGGAGTTTTAAGGATTAGTTGCATGTTACAAATATTTGAGATATGCCAGACTTACGCAAAAGAATTCATGCTGCAATCAACAATGTAATGCTTTTATTACAGTTCTATAAACGGAACACCCTGTATATCACCAATAAAGAGACAAAAGGTTGTATCTCAGTTTCAAAAAGAAACTACTTAAGTTGTAAAATGCTTTAATTCACATATTTTATATTTATAATCCCTTGAAACTACAGGATATATGCCCGTAATGACTGAATGAACAATGACTAACATATATTTTGAAAAACTTATGTTTCCCCTACAAAATCTGATAACTGAGATACACCCTTTGTCTGTTTAGCAACTACATGTACTGTTACATTTAAATCAAAAGAGTAAGCTTGGTTCGTAAGAGGAGAAATGTGTATTGTTCGTTCTCATATGCTTGCAAATTCAGTGAATCTACATTTTAAAATTAGATATGTGATATCTTCTCGTAGCTGACAAGCACCCGAGAACCTGTTGGACTTCCCAATCTTCCAATGCCAAAAGAAGCAATATCTTCAAGTTCTGAAACTGGACCAATCCTCCCTGTACCTCGGGGCATCAGACCAACGCTTGCCAAATACAGGTAATTTATACTCTATTGTCTGTAATCATTCTTTTTTTTCTTTTTGAAAATTCAAAAACAAACTTTGCATCTTTGTCTCTAATGTGCACAGAAAAATTGCAGAATTTTAATTACATTTCTGACAGTCTCATCAGGGTTAACCCCTCAAGGTAGAATGACGTATGCATGTACGTTCGCGGAATTATGTGTTAATGACGGTTTGATGTACATGTGTACATTTGCTGCATGATTGGTGTCAAACTAATTAATGTTAGATGCCATCTATTGGTAGTAAACATAAACTGTTTTTTACTGTTTGACCAGAAAGGTGTTGGTCTTTACCACCATCTATAGGGATATAAGAAAACTACTTGTACAATGTTGATTTTGTCAGTCAAACATCAACAATTTCTAAGTTGTCCCAATTGGTAAGCATTGTGGAAGAATACCACAGACCAAATTGCAAATTTGTATAGTACTTTTTCAAGTTATTTGTAAATGACAAGTGTTAATTTTTCTCATTTTTTAAGTGTTAGTGTGATAAAAACTGTGTGAAGGGTGAAAATGCTACTTACTTTCAAATATTATAGTCATAAACATAGTGCATCTAGAATGCATGAATCAAAAAAATTCACACAGATCAAGATGTGTGTGGACACTGTCATTGAATAACTCTGAAAATATGATTTAAATATAGGTATTCTCTAGATTTGAAAATATAGAAATTTGTTTGATTGATATTACCAAAAAAACCTAAAGCTGAACAACTTCAGCAGCTGGGAGATTTAAATCCCATGTAGATGGTTGTTTCCAAAAAAATTAAGAAGACCAAGAATTCATTGTTCCTGTATGTTTCTTTATACCGAAATAAAGAGCACTTTACCTGATACTGTTTCCTTAACGTCAAGTTAAAAGACAAATAATCATAACCACTCATGTTGCCAAATCCTTGGTTTCGATATTCCTGGACATGCTAAAGCTACTCCCTATTTTGTGACCATGCTTAGCTGCCACTAAAGCTTTCACCTATATTTGGTTGGTAGTTATGACTCAAATGCGGCTTGGCTCCCCTTGATGGTATAGTGGTAATATTGTCGCCTTGTAATCAAGGGGTCCCAGGTTCGATACCCAGTATAAGCACGTAGTGGTTCAGATACCACTAAAAAATGTAGGTCCAGTCCCAATTAGCCACTTTTTTTCTCCATAAAGTGGACTTTCAAACAAAGCATTGCATTCTAAATTTCTACCTGGCCATTGTTCATCACCAAATTCCATCCACAAAACACTTGCAAAGCCCATTCTTTTGAAAATGTTAAATATCCAAACTCCTCACGAGAGACATAAACTGGCAGACCATATATTCCTGCATATAATAGTCCATGGCAACATCAGAAGTGATGGCCTTCTTCAGGAAATTCACTTTTGAGTGCCGTCTCGCAAAAAAAGAAGCACTAAACTTTTTGCTTCTCGGAAGCCAAGAATATGCCTCGTCCAGCGTTCCCTGTTCCACAGACTGCCCAGCCAATATAACAACTTAACAAACCAAATAGACATATTTGAAAATCTGGCACGTTTTAGAAGGCTGTTTTTTGTTGTAATTTTTGGCTGTTAATACCTTCCAGTGTAAAATGACTAATTCTGTATTTGGAATCTTCTGTTAAATAAAATTATTCAAAAATCATAAATTTTAGGAGAGGAGAGGGGAAATACATTTTGTTCAATTTTAATATTGTTTGCACATATGTAATTATGAATCATCGAAGAGGAATTGTAGGAATAAATGTACATGTATTGTGAAGTGAATTCACATTATTGCTTGGTATTTCATAACTTAAGAGCCTTGAAAAATATCTTTGTTTCCCAGGATAGAAGTATTGTTCTGGGGCCTTCGTGATTTGAAGCGGGTTCACCTCATGACTGTTGACAAGCCAAGAGTTGACATCGAATGTGCTGGCCATATTCTCTACTCTTCTGTCATACAGAATGCTAGGAAGAACCCCAACTTCAGCACACCAGTGAAATTTCTTGATCTGGTAAGTGATCAATAGTAGAAACATTATTTAAAACATCATATACACTATGGTTAATAAAAAGAAGCGTCTGTGAAATTAAAAGTTAAATTTTGATTTACTAACTTACTTCTTCTTACTTCTTCTTCCCCTTCATGCTGTTAGGCATCTGGGTCGTTCAGTCATCTGCTAAAACTCTTCCTATCTTGTTCCATTCTCTTAACTTCCATTAGTGTCTTCCCTCTTTTAGTAACCATCTCTGACAGGTATTTTTCCCATTCTATCCGAGTCTTCCTCTTCCTCTCCTTCCTTCTGATCTCGCTTCCATTACTTGTTTCGGTTTTCTTTCTTCTCCCATTCTCATGACATGGCCATACCAGCCCAGTGTTCTTCTCTCTATTATCTCTTCAATTGATTCTACTTGTAGCTGTTCCCTGATTTTAGTGTTCCTGATTCTATCTCGTCTGGTTTTTCCTACGACTCTTCTGAGGTATTTCATCTCTGTTGCTGTTAATCTACTTTTATGCTTATTTTGGAGCGTTAAGCTTTCTATGCCATAGAGCATTGTTCGTATAATTATGGTTTTATAAATCCTTAATTTAGTATTTTCTTGTGCTTCCTTTTTCCTACTATTGTATTACATATTTGGTAATATATTTTATTTGTTTTTTGAACCCTGCTATTTATTTCTTCTTCTACTTTTCCATCACCTGTTACTATTGTTCCCAAATATTCATATCTATTCACTTGTTCTAGCTGTTCTCCTTGCCATTTTATTTCCAATCTGTCTTCATTTCCATGCTTTGATATATGCATTACTTTACTCTTCTTTCGGTTCACTGTCATTTCTCTATCCTGTATTGAGCTGCCCCATTCTATTACTGTATTTTGTATTTCCTGTTTAGTTGATGTTATTAATGCTATGTCATCAGCATACAGAAGTGATTGTACATAAACTGGTTTCAGTTTCCTATTTCCTACCTTGCATTTTCGTGTTCTTCTACATTGTTTATGTATTTGATCCATTAGTATTTTAAATAGTAAGGGGCTGAGGCTATCTTCTTGTTTAACTCCTTTGTTCATGTTAAATTCTTTTGATTTCTCGCCTCCTATTCTCACTATTCCTTTAACTGTATTGTAGACACTTTGTATTCTTCTTTCTAGTTTTTCTGAGGCTCCTATTTTCTGTAACGCTGACCATAGTTGTTGTGGTGGTACTGTATCAAAAGCTGCCTTTAAATCCAAAAAGGCTACAAATAGTTATTTTCCCTGCAACGAAATGTATCTATAACTTGTCGTACCGTGAAAATGTGATCTTGCGTTTGTCTTCCTCTGCTGAAAGCTGCTTGTTCTTCTTCTAACTCCTCCTCTACATCATCTCTTAGCATTCTTTCTAAGATTCTTGTGTATATTTTTAGAGCTACTGAAGATATACTGATTGCTCTATAATTTTCACATTTTACAGTGCTACCCTTTTTGTGCATTGATATGATTATGTTTCTTTCCCAATCTTTGGGTATTTTAATTCTCTTCCATGCTTCATTACAAATCTTCCACATCTTTATTAGTTCTGGGTATACCCCGTCTGCTCCTGCTGCTTTTCCTAATTTCACTCTCTTTATTGCATCCTCCACTTCTTGCATCTTTATTTCATCTCTTCCATCCTCTTCTACATTTGCACTCTCTATTGCATCTTCTTCATTCATCTTCCCATTTTCATCTCTAAATGTGTTTTCGTAATACTCACTCCATGTCTTCAATATATCTTCAGTTTCTGTTTGGATCTTTCCTGATTCATCTTCTATGTTTCTTATTCTCTTCTCATATTTTCCTTTCATTGCTTTTACTGTCTGCCAGAACATTCGACTATTCCCTTGATAGTTTTTCTCTATTTCTAACCCAAACTCTTCCCATGATTCTTTCTTTGCTTGTCAGACTGCTTCTTTTGCTTCATTTCTCCTCTGAACATACTCATTACATTTCTCCTCTGCCTTATTTCCCATGTACCTGTTCCATGCTTGTCTCTTCCTTTTAACTATTTTTTTAACCACGTTATTCCACCATCATGATCTTTTCTTTTGATCTCCTACAGTTGTTAAGCCACACAAACTTCTGCAGCTGTCTTAATCAATACTCTTTTTAGAATATTCCATCTTTCTTCTAATTCTTCTTTATCTTGGTTCTGGATACTTAGCTCTCTCTCTCTTTTGTTCAACTCTTCCTTCACTTGCCTTTTAAATTCCTTTTGCTTGCATTCTGTCCTTAGTTCTCCTATTTTTTGTGTACTTTACTTTTTGTATTTGTTTAGGTTCCTGAAATCTTGTTTTCATTATTAGTAATTTAAGATCGGTGCTTAGTTCTGCACTTCTGTACACTCTAACATCTTGTATTGCATACCTTGTATTTTCTGTGTAAGTGAAATAATCTATTGCACTTCTTGCTCTTCTCCTTTCTGCTACAAATGTTATTTTATGTATTGTTTTATGTGGAAAAATGTATTTCCTATAAGTAAATTATTGTATATACAATATTCAATCATTCTTTCTCCATTGCTATTTTTCACTGTTTCTGCTGTATGCTTTCCCATACATTCTTTCCCCTTCCCTGGTCCATTTTTAATTCTGCATTCCAGTCTCCCATGATGATCACATGTCTTGCAAAGTCCTTAGCCTTATTCATAGTATCCTGTAGGTTGACATAGAAAATATCTTTTTCACATTCATTTGCATCCTCTGTAGGTGCATAGATCTGAAAAAGTGATATCTTCTCCTCCATTTCCATATCTACTCTTAATATTCTTGATGTAATTGGTTCCAAATTTACTATTTTCTTTGTACATTCTTCTTCAAATATTATACCTTCACCTTCTTTTGCTCTTTCTTTCTTATCTACTCCTGAGAATATTAAGGTATATCCATTATTCATCATCATCTGTCCTGATCCTTTCCTTTTGGTCTCGTTTATGCCTAAGATTTTAATCTTGTATTTTTCCATTCCTTCTATTATCTCACATTCTGTTCCTGTCAGAGAGGTTACATTCCATGTTCCAATAATCATTTTCATTTTCTTGCTTGTCATTTCCATTTTATCTACCTTATGTGTTCTCTTAATAAAATCGACGCCACATGGGTTATTAGCCCTACAGTGAGTCTAGCCGAATGAAGGGGCTGCCTTCTTATGGCTTTCCGGCCTGCCAGTTGGAGGGTTTACTCCCTCGCAGTGTCACAGCCATTCTGTTCCTGTGACTGTATGGTTCTAGACTCTTTTGGACTGATGTCCTCATTAACTCTAGGCCAGTACTGAAGAGTCTGCTGCCCCTCTTCAGAGATTTTTATTGACTTCCCAGTCTAGATCCACAGTGTTTAGCGAAATCAGGGTCACCTCGAGAAGGATGTGTTCATCGAACAAGCACTGCGGTCTTGGCAAGGGAGAGGTTATATGTTCACTTCACCTTACCCTGGGTCACCCCTCGACCCCAAATTTTGATTTAAATATTCCTATTATTCTACTAAGTAAGGAAGCAAAATATACATTTTGTATGAAAATATTTGTCATTATATTCAACAATAGATTATGCTAGTGAAAAAATGTATTAATGCAAAATTGATCCATGAAGAATTGCTTTCTTTTCATGAGTATGCAGCAGTTGTTTAATTGAAAGGTATTTGCTATAATTTATAGTTATTTTCCTCATGTACATAATTAAATGGTATATGTAACAAATGAAGAAGATTCTCTAACACTTATTTATAATTTCTCTCGTTTTCTATTTTTGGTTGTTTTACGATATATATATATATGTGTGTGAGTATCTCTCTCTCTCTCTCTCTCTCTCTCTCTCTCTCTTTTTCTCCCCCCCTCCCCTCCACACACACTAACTCTCACTCTATAACTGTTCCCAGTGTAAGCAAGCCATCTGTTGCAATATTATTTTGTGTTATAAGAATGCACTTGACATACGATTATATTACTTTTCGCTGACCTTCGTGGCAGAGTGGTTAGCACAGTTCACTATGATGTCAGAAGTCCCAGGTTTGAATCCCAGCCTGGGCATGTGTGTTCAGTGGCGTGCCCAGAGGGGGGTTGGTGGGGGTTAAACCCCCCCCCCCCATTGGTTTCGTCATTTTAAAAAAAATCAAAGCAAAAATAAATTTTATTTCATAAATGTGTTTGAGTACCAAATTGCCAGTATTGTAAAATGTTTACATTTGCCAATGAGAAATGTATTGCTTCTTCAATTACTTTTGATAATATTGGAGTTGAGTTACAGCAATGCACAGGCATTCATTCATTCCTTAGTCACTGAAAAAGAAGGAGAATTTCCTTCTCAGTATGGTCAAGAAAAGAGCCGTAACCCTTGGAATGCGAACTGAAGGAATCCCTCCTCCCCTTTCTTTCACCCACGATGACCCTCTTAGGAGAATGACCCTCCCTTTCCTGTTACGACAGTGCTGCTAACTTTCCTTTCCTTTTTTTCCCCTTGTTATACCATTTATGCCAGCGGAGCAAAGTTCTGTGAGATTTGAATCACTACAATTAGTAGGCAAAGTAAGTCAAAATCTTATATCGCACCTGGATGCATATTTATTTCAAAATATCAATAATTATAATAATAATAATAATTGTTGCAGGCAGTAGCGAGGCATGGTTTTACGAAGGAGGCAAGCGATGTTTTGTACAATAGCATGCCGGGAGGAAGGGAGGGATGCGTTATATAGCGCAACTGGCCCAGTCAGTTTCATTAACAAAATAAAGACAATTAATATGCCAAAATAGTATACGTTTTACTCTTGTGCTCTTTACAAATTAGATATTTTTTTCTCAACCAATTTCCAGCCTTCAGTTTATTGAATTTTCTTGTAACATTTGTGAAAGATCTCACTTGAATTTGTGCGTAAATAATTTAGCAGTTGCCAACACTACTGACACTACTGGTTGCTGTCAACACTGGTGACGTAATTTGAGCTGGACCAAGCTGGATGCATGTTTCAGACATTCGACTGCCCGGTATCTTTGTCCCAAGTCCTGGTGTTCACTGGGGTTGTAGCGAGTTGCAGTTTGCAAGGTAGCAAGTCGAAGTGGTCGTGTTGTGTGTTACATTTCTGCGTGTGTAATAGATTTTTGACGTGGAACTAAAGATGGATAGAAAAAAGAGGAGAAATACATTATTAGATTATTTCCAAAAGAAACAAAAAATGGAAGTTGAAGCTTCACCTTCCACAAATAAAACGTCAGAAAAGGTCGATTTAAGTTCAGAGGAATTCCATCCGAATTGCGAGAGTGAAACGTGCGAACTTTCAGACTCTTGATATTCAACAAGAAGGCATAACAGAAGATATTGGAAACCTTGTTGCAAAATTATGTCAAGGAACTGTCGAGGTAAGTGACGTTCATTATTTGATAGCAGATATATCCATAGGCGGATTTAGAATTGTTTTTCTGGGAGGGCATAGCATGTGCTGTAAGTATACAATCGTGTGTGCAGGGGAGGGGGGTGCCCGCGTGTGTATGTCTGGAAGACGTGTGTAGGATGTTACCCTATATCACCAATAAACTTTCGCAGGGCGAGAGAACATGAATATGAACGAGTTTCCTCAATGATTTAAGGGGCCTCACCGATGGTGGTGTAATCAAGAGGTCCTGGGTTTGATCCCCTGTGAAGGTGCATTGCACAGTGGTACGTATCCCGATTTAAACTTTAAGTCCAGTCCCGATTAACGTATCTGAATATAAAATGGACTTTACAATCATTTACTTTTTGTTTTGTTCACGAACCCTCGAAAAATGATATTATCTATCTTATAGATCCACCAAGGCATTTGAAACCCTGGCGTCGGAGCAGTGACACTAGTGTTGCTAGTTAAAGCCATGGGGAAACCTGTGGTTCACGTATTTTCCCAGGTCCCAGAAAGCTTGGTGCTACTATACAGTGTATATGTATGCAACCACATTATAAAATCACGGTTGCCATGGACAGTTTTATTATTTTGTAGGAAAGGGATAAAATTTGTATTACGACACGGGATAGACTAGGTAGGCATCCTATGAACTGTAAATATTCCTTACAAATCTTCTGAATATTTCTCTTGTACAAACGCAACAAATACAATAAGTAATATGTATGTGCAGTAATAAATTCATTTTTTTGAAAGCATCTTTTCTGGCATCAGTGGTCGAAGTAGGGGATGCTGCCTCCAGTTAAGAAAGTTTCACAAAGCATACCCCCAATTAGAATAATTTGGATATTGAGCATCCTCCACATACTGTATTGTCTCCATGTTGATCCATACAAGGATGTACCCCCTTGTATTTCCAAAATCGATCAAATATCCCCTCCCTTTTCGGCTACGAATTTCCATTTCGAGCACTGTCTGGCAAGATTTTCTCGGGCTCAGTGACAGATCCTGTGGTGCGGTACTGGGCTTCGGAGGGGAAGGGGAGAGTGGTCCCTTCAACAGTTGGTTTCGCAGTTCCATAACGTTAACAACATACAAAATTCCTCTCCATAGACCTAATATGAAAATGAATATGACACATTAATGACACTGTTGCAGAAAATGTTAATTACTGAAGGGGTTCGTATTTGTTTGTCGACTGTTAAACAAATGTTTTGACCAATAATATAATAATACAATGCCAAAAATGTACACAATATTTAGCAAAATCATCTCCTCAACAAGTACAATGTTGATTGAATTGATGTTTTAAATCCACTTTATGCACAGTAAGGCTAATCGGGACTGGGCCTAAAGTTTAAAGTAAGATCCGAACCACTATGAGCCTCCACCGGGTATTGAACCCGGGACATCTTGATTACGAGGCGACGACGCTCACACTGAAATGAAACTGTGGTATCGTCATCTTGCAGCAATGCAAAGACGTCCAGTAAATGCTCGAAGTAATTGATATGTGCAGTGAAGTAATATTTCCCTGGGTAAACACACGTTTGCGCATATTATGTACAATCCCAGCAACAACAACATCAAATGAGAAATCATTCTCAACTTTGAGGTGGTTGAAGACCTATCTTAGAAATACGATTTGTGAAGAAAGATTAAATGGGTTAGCTGCTCTGAACATTCACCGGGATATAAAAGTTACTTGTGATGACAGATTGTCAGAACTCGCACAGATACCTCGATGCCTAAATTTCAGAATTTAAATTGTTGAACTGTGGTACCTTATTTATTACTGTCTTTAAGACATCAAGTAGTCTTAATCTCTTTAATGTTATTACAATGTTGAGTGTACATATTTTTTGTTTAAAAATTATATTTGAGCAATTAAATATAAAATATTAATAATTTGGAAATATTCAAGCAGGTGCTTTTATATGATGCAATAAAAACATGAAGCATCCATAGCAAATATATTGATTGCGTCCATTGGGGTAAAATCCAAGTATATTAATTATCTAATTTATTACAAGAAATGTGACCTGTGAACTGGAAAATGTGTTGGATTCATAACCCCCCCCCTTACGAAAATCCTGGGCACGCGCCTGTGTGTGTTCTTTGTGAGTGTCCTTTCATCAATTTCATTACATCATCACTCATCCTCATCTTTGCAATTAGCCAAATGTGACAAAAGAAATGCTGAATAACAAAATCAAAATTATATTACTTTCTCACACAATCTAACAAAATCACAATAACAACCTGTACCAAAACAAGAGAATATCAATATTTCAATAAAGTTTACAAGAGAATTTTCTTTATTCTTTGTAGATGACATGTGATTGTACAGATGAGAACATTATGTAAAATCCCCTTCAATTAAAGAACTGTTGCAACACACGTGCACAAATATTGCTTTTATATACTGCTGTATCCCTTAGGATGTGATTTATTCGCAGGAATTGCCAGAGCAAGAGCTCTACTGTCCTCCTCTGACCATTCGCTGTGTTGACTGTCGTAGTTTTGGTCGTTACACCCTTGTAGGAACCCACATGATCAACTCCATTCACCGCTACATGTACGTGCCGATGACCAAGAAGGACAGAGAGGCAGAGGAGAGGAAACGGTCATTGCTCCAATTGCAAGGTGAGGTTTCCTCAGCTTTCTGTTATTTCAAATCATTCAAAGTGCATAAGAATTGAAGTATGGTGTTCTAAATTATTAGGGACCGCCATGTATTGGTTTTTATGAATGGCTAAAAGATTCAAATTATCATCAGTATTAAGGCCAAATTCCATGTGTCACAATTTGGTTTTGGTCTTTGAATCCTGTGGAGTGGTAAATTCGGGTTTACCAAATACACCAGGGGGAAGCAAATGCTGAGGAAAATAATTAGTTCAAATTTTCACCACCAGGTGGAAATGTTGCACTGAAATAACTAGAAACAAGTCAAAGATGCAAAGCTTTATATTTAGTTTGTCAGTACTGCAGTGTTCAGTGTGTGCACTGTTAATGTGAATGACTCTTTGGAAGCAAAAAATAGCATGATCAATGGTTGCACAAAGCATTTCGCAGGATGTTCACTGTGCACCATATTTCAGTGCCACATTTCCGCCTGGTGGTCAAAATTTGAACTATCTTTTTACATTGCATTCTCACCATGGGCTGTATTCCAAGTTTCACCGCAATCTGTTGCTTCAAATAGGTTCCAGATAGCTCTGAATTACGAGGGCTGCTGGAAAAGTTTCTGCAATCAATATGAAAAAAGACATGAAATTCTGCGAATGGCTTTATTGTTTTTCAAAGTATTCACCCTTGAGATCGATACACTTTTGCATACGCTCAAACCAATTTTGAAAGCATTTTTTCCACTCTGAAGCTGATACCTCAGAAACCGCTGTTCGGAATGTGTCAACAGCTGCTTCAGGCGACACAAATCGCTCACTATGCATCTTATTTTTCATATGTGGGAACAAAAAGAAGTAATTAGGTGATAAATCAGGTGGTTACAGACAATGAGTCATTAATTCGACATTTTTACTGGACAAAAAATCAACAGTTTGGTGTGCTGAGTGAGAACTGGCGTTGTCGTGGTGAAGAATAATGCCATGATTTGGGTGTGTTTTACGCAATTCATTGATAACCTCTGGCAAACAAATTGTTGTATACCACTCAGCATTTAAAGTCCTTCGATCTTCTAAAGCTATTGTTGCCACATCCAGTATAACCAATGAAACAAGCAATCATGTGCTTGACAACACTCCTCAAACGAACAACTTTTGTTGGTTTCGGCTCACTTTGAAACACCCAAACAGTGGATTGTTGTTGTAGTTTAGGGTTCGTATGAATAGATCCAAGTTTCGTCCCCTGTAACGATGTAGTACACCAAATTTGACTTACCTCGGTTGAATTTTTTGAGCATTTCCTTATACCAATTTACACGAGCCTGTTTTTGAGCTTTGGTCAAGTTGTGTGGGATCCAACGGCTTGAAAGTTTCCATACGTTCAGATGACCATGCAAAATCGTATGTATTGCTTTCATGTCAATTTTCAAGGATGCCTGAATCTCACGGTATGTCACATGCCAATCTCTCTCAATCATTTCACGCACAGCATCAACATTACTGGCAACAACAGACGTGGATAGACGACATTCACGAAATTCATCACTGATAAATGTGCGACCACGCTGGAATTCAGAAAACCAATTATACACAGTCCTATTGGATGGTGCTTCATCCCCAAAAGCCAAATGAAGTCGCTCGATGGATTGTTTCGGTGCATTGCCCAAAAGTGTTCACGAGAAATTTCCATTTCTCACACGAAACTACTACTTCCATCTGCTGTGAAAAATAAACGAATAGGCTTAAACAAACAATCAAAGATAATTTAAACATAAGAAAGGTCTATTCTTCCGATTTTTATAATAGCGGAACACTAGCGCCACTGTTGGTGGTAGTTTGCAGAAACTTTTCCAGCAACCCTCGTATTATGAATATTATCACTTTAATTATGACCATCTGGTACATAGTGTTCAGCTGTTAAGCAGAGAAATTTGCATACTACACAGTGCGCCACGAAATGATTTTGCTTCATTTTGCATAAGTCAGAAATTCAGAGGCCTCCCAGATGGCATAGTGGTAGCGTTGTTGCCTTGTAATCAAGGGGTATTGGATTCGATACCAAGATGACAAAGTTTTGGTTATATAACACTTTTTCTAAGCATTATAAAAGTATTTTTTGTACGTAATTATATGACAGTGAGAAAATAGTTAAGACATAAAATAGTAATTATGTGATTGGATACGAATTTATATCGAATTTCCTTTGCAATAGAATTAAAATATTCTAATAGAATGCTTACATTGCTTACTTTTTAATTCCAGGAATAGACCTTAATGTGAATCAGCTGTCACCAACAACATACATTGTCCTGGACAGCAATCATGAGAACAGTCCACTACTGCCCAAAGATGCAACGGTAGTGTTGGATTATGTAAGTACACATGTGCCAACTTCAATTTCCTTTTATTGACACCATTTGTTAATTCAGTATATGTGTGTACTGAAATGAAGTACTCACTTATCCAGGAAACAGTTTTTTATGATGTTCTCGCCAAGCACATCACAAGTTCCTAAGAGAATGGTGGTAGTGACCACCAAAATTGAGAGATCATCATAAAAATCAGTTCTGCAGGTAATTGAGTAGGCCTACTTCATTTCAGTATATTAATTTCCCTAAAGCATGAATCAGGTTATGTTCTTCAGGGCTGTAGGGGATATGTTTCTAAGAATTCAGGAACTGGGATATCCTACATGCACAAGGATTGTAATGAAAATTACATGAAATAGCTTTTTTTCCATAAATGTTGGAGTAAATAACATGTTCTTAATACAGTTTTACGCTTTCATATGGTATCATTCCATAAATCAATGACTCATGTGTGTGCTATTTTTATTGGCATTGAAGTAGTAGTATAAAATTTCAGTTATGTATAATTTTTTAATGTGACATAGTACTTTTCCTATTTTTTTTCTGAAGTCTATTTTTAAAATAGTTAAATGTTAAATTTTTAAATTGTTAAATGCATTCTATAAATTAGTGAGTGGAAATGGAGGTTGTTCCCTGTGGTAACAGCTCCGGTGTTAATAGTTGTTGATTGTTTTAAGTCGTCCTTATGCATAGAAAGGATAATTGGGAATGAACCTACAGTTTAAAGTGGGATCTGAAACACAATGTGCCTCCAACAGGTATCAAACTTGGCACCCCTTGATTACTAGGCAACGACGTTACCACTTTGCCATCGGGGAGGCCCTTAGTGGTTGTGTAGCATTCTTTGTTAACAGGGGAAAGCAGTGTGTATGTCTGTGTGTTATGGTCAATTTTAGTTATTACAAAGGACAACTTTTAGAAGTTAGACATGATGGGGATCTGTGTGAATAGCAGTGTGATCATTAAAGTTCTACCTTTTATCTTAATCGTGTGCCCTGTTTATTAGCTACTATGTTACAAAAATGCAAACTGGAGCAAGACTCATGTTTTCACTGGAACTTGACACTTGATATTTTTTGCTCCTCAGGGTACAAGCCATCCAACAAAGAAAGAGAAAACAGAGGCAAACAAAAGAAGAAAGCAGAGTATAGATGAAGTAGATGACGATGAAGAAAGTAAGGACTGGTGGACTAAGTACTTCGCATCTATTGAAGCTATGATAGAGGTGAGTCTGAATTTTGTATCTTACCGTCCACAGATTCTGTTGTCACAAAGGCTCTTGGTTCTCGTGATAGCCTGGGACATGGGCATCCCTTTGCATGTGGGTCCCTTCATGAATGTTGTCAAATTATCTTCATCTTGGTAATAATCCTACAAAGGCAGAAAAGTGATGTACAGTAAGCAAAAATACAAAACACGTAAATTCAGTTTCTATCCACACAATTTGATGGTAACTTCGTCAAATATCACATTTAAATCTGTTAATTCTTACTATGGGAATGAGAGACGCGGTAATAGATAATATAGTACTCACGTTTTCAGCGAAGCTGTTTTAAGTAATTTTCTATTAATTTCGGTAGCCACTGCCACCATCCTCGTTGGAATTTGTTGTGTCGGAAAACGTGAGTACCTATATTATATCTGTTAAGATGAGAGCCAGGGTGATCCAATCGGAGAACATCTTACTGCCGCATGCAAGACCTGGGTTGGATTCCTAGGGTGAGTGAATTTAGGTGGGAATTTTTCCATCAGTGTTGGCACTCTGGGGTTCAACGAGTCCCTAATTAATGGCTACCTGGGGAAACTCTCATGGGAGAGAATAAAGGCAGCTGGAGCATGGTGCTGATTAGATCACCTCCACAAAATGGCCATGATTGCGAATGTGTGGGTCCCTATCTTCACATCACCTTTTATGCCTTCATGGCATGTTGGCAGCATGCATGACTATCTTTGCTTTTATCTGTTAAAATATGGTGCAAGATACTAAAAGGAAACATTTGTTGATGCAAGAACATCATTACAACAAGAAGGATGAAAAATTACTCCCAGAGTATTTCGGATTGTTTTGAATGCTTATTCATCCCAAAGCTACCAATCCTTATTCAACTTACCTTGCAACAGGTAACGCAAAAACATAGGCATGAACATGGGTAAAAGTTCAAAATGCAGCTTTCAGCCATGACTCAGTGTCATCATCAGGAAAGAAACTTCCATGTGAGTTGAAAGAGTACTTGAAAGAGATTCACTTAGATACTGGTCACAGAATGTCAACAGTGGGATGATGAGTAACGAAATGACATTGATTTTCATTCATTGGCTCATGTTTTCATGTTATGGAGGAAAATTGAACTGAAACCACAAACAAATGTTATGTCTATGTGCTGTAAGTAAAGGCCTTATTTTTTATAATCACAATATAATAACCAAAAAAGTTAATATTTGACAGAAATTGCTTACAAAAGTATAAATTACAGGGTACATGCATAAGTTGCAAAATAATGCAGTTGTTTTACACGTATATATTACTTAATTTTTAAAAGGTTTTTTTTCCATAGATTTCACCACATTTATTACTAGAGCCCGGAAGTTCAGGCATTTATTTTCGTTAAAAAAGGCAGGCAAAAAGGCATTTATAATGTGGAAAATAGGCACTAAAAATGAAAAAAAGGCAAAATAAACCGAAAAAAGGCACATTTGGAAGTCGCTTACTTTTATCTCTAATTTCTGGCAAAATGTTAAAATCTAAATTGGGAAGAGCATTTCAATTTTCTCCGTCTTCATTGCACATAACTACAAGGTACTTTTTAAGTTCTCAACATTCATTGATAGTCGTCTGTCAGAGAGAATGTTTTTCATAATAGAAAATGATCTTTCTACTTCGACAGAAGTTATTGGAGCATACATAAAACAAGCTAATGTAGCTGGACTCATTTCGGTAACAGCATTTTCACCTTTTAGAATATCACATATTATTTTCAATTGTTTCAGGTCCTCATTTGAACTCACTACCCGTTTGCACTTTTCCGCAACAGCTGACCCCTTTTCTCCTGGCACTTCCATCATCTGCTGCATAGATTCCTCGAACATTTTCATGGATGCTTTAATTGTAATTGTCTCTGGCAATGCACCATAATGTGCAAAAATAAATTTGAATAGCACAGGTTTTTTTTCACTTCACGAATTGAAGTCGCTTCATTTTCTGGAAGAGCATCGATCATCTCACTGATTTTTTCAAGGTTGTTAGCATAATATATAGCTGCTGATATCCAGGTTCCCCATCTCGTCAAGACTGGTTGCTGAGGTAAACTAAACTCAATCGCAACTTCCTGAAATTTTCGGGTTCGAGAGGGAGATTTCAGAAATATTTTCTTTGTGTTCGAAATCAACCTGTCCACTTCAGCAGTCAATCATGCACAAGAAATTTTAACCAAAAGGCAATATCCTGACTCAGCATGAAATACTTTTTTCTCACACTTTTCTCCTTCAGCAATGTTGAAACATGCGTGAGTTCAATATTACTTAAATAAGGCGAAAATTATTCACATAATAAACGGAAGAAAAATAAATGCCAACAACGTTTTTTGGGAGAAAAATAATTTATAAACACATTTTTTTAAAAAAATTGTCAAATTTCATTGAAAAAGGCAAAAAAGGCATTATAATTAAAAATAGGCAGTGGGGTCCCAAATAGGCAAAATAGGCAAAATGAAAAGGCTTCCAAAACATTCGAAACAACATAAGAAACGTATATCCGGAAAAATTTTATCAATATATGCAGTAGATAAAAAGAGGCATTTTGCCAAACTTCCGGGCTCTATTTATTACATATTCTGTAAAGAACACTACAAAAATCGTCAACTTTCTGCTACGTCAGTTTGTTTTTGACAACATTTTGGCACAAACACCTTATTTTTCACTAACAATTTTCCAGCATACTGTTATTTCTTTCATCAAAAGTTAGGCCCCATCCGAAAAAATCCTGGCAAGACTCCTGTCGCTAGGGTACAAGGCAGTTCTTTATGAAGTCATATCATAAAACTTCAACACAATTTATACAACACAAATCATAAAATGAAATAAAAGACTGTCACACATTCCTAATTTCTCAGCTGTTCCCAATATTTACCATTGTGTAAGGGGTAGAGGAACCTAAATGTCAACATCTCATCGAGGTAGTACACAATGGACTGCATTTTTCAGACTAACGAGGCTCTGGCGCCTAGTCTTGCAGCCAGGGTAACTCTCTGTGAGGGCCATGTTGTGTCATCCATATATGTTTGTGATTGTCCCTTCATCCATCACCATTCCTCAGCAACGTAAAATAAAGCAATTAATCAATCTAACTCAATAATTACTGATGAATCACCCTCTTCCCCTGTAAAAATAGTTTGTATATATTGATAATATGGTGGTGAGTTTAGTGGTGTGCTTTCTCTTCACTCGTAACATGAAAAATACATCAATGTATGATGTATTTTACTCCTGACAGGAAAGTAAAGAAGCCAGGAAAGAGACACAGCAGTTGGAAAACCAGCAGAACGGTTCCCTGCCAAATGTCGAGGACACCAAGCTGAGAGAGCCGAAGAAGGAGCTCTCGTGGACGGGGAGTGATAAGGATGAGCGGAAGAGGAAACACACCTTCAAAGGAACATCCACGGCAGCGAGGTTTGCTGCACGTCTCAGTCCAAAAGGGAGCCGGAAGAAGATAGAACTGAAGACAGCACTAATGAAGGTACAGTGACATGATGTAACAATGACAGCTTGTAAAACTAAGGGTCGATCTCTGTGGGGGAGTGGCTAGCACAGTGTGCCACAATGGGATCCAGGGTTCGAATCCCAGCCCGAGCATGGGTGTTCTTTGTGAGTGTTCCTTCATCGTATCATCTCTCATCCTGATCTTTGTGATTAGCCAAAAGTGGTAGAAAAGCAATAATAAAATTACAAGTATAATAAAACTTAAGAAATACATTGCTTCAGTACACTAGGCCCAAAATAAAGAGAATTATGTGAACAGTGGCAATAAATCATAATCAATGTGTGAATACATTTACAGTGGAACCTCAATTTTATGTTTACCAGAAAACTGAGACGAAAACCTTATAATTTGGGAAAATGTAATAATATTTTGTTCTATAGGGACCATGAAGATTTAATGTATAATATGGCAAAATGTGAAATCAGTAACGTCTAGTTGAGGCTCCACTGTATATTGTTTGGCAAGTAATAAGGATATGGTGTTTGTTTAAATAAGAATTGACGTTTAACTGTATTTGTTCTATGAAATTTTCTTTGTAGTTTGAAAGAGTGAAGCAATGGTGGTATAGCTGGCTGTTGATTCCCATTGTGTGCAAACTTCCGTGGTGATTTTTCCATTAATCTATGTGCATAAATAACTCTAGGGTGATTTCACGGTCAATGAACCCATGCAACCAAAAGTAAAATTTTGGTCCCGGGTTTGATACCTGGTGGAGGCACATAGTGGTTTGGATCCCACTTTAAACTGTAGGTCCAGTCCCGATTAGCCTTACTGTGTATAAAGTGGACTTAAAACAACTCAAAAGTAAAATCCCTATAAAGACATCAAAACATTGAAATTTCATAATAAAAGGCCTGAATTTTTTGAAAATGAATTTGTTTTGTTTGTTAATTTGCATATAGGTATTTAAAAAATAGAGTTTTCAATGTTGTTACTTTTTTCAAAATAATATATTTGATTTGATTTTCTGATCTGTTCAGAAAATCAAATAAAATGTATTGTAGTTTGTTTGTAGTTTGCCAGCTAGCAAAAAAATCTGGTAAACTCATAAAAAATAATGTAGAACCCAATTGCAGGATCTTCTCTACCCAGACAATAAAGTAATATTCCTATTTGACACTTCTATAGACTAGTCATGGGCTTCTCAGTTGCATGTCACATACGTCACAAAAATCTATACTTTTTGATATGGATAAAGAACTGGAGGAGCTAGAAGCAACATTATTCTGAGGATAAAGTAGACACCTAAAGGCTAACTTTTAACGCCACAAAGAATTCCTTCCCGTTCCCGGAAGTAGTGGAAACATCTGTGTCACACACATTGTGTGACTTGAGAAATTAACAGGCACATCAGTACAGTGCAACCCAGTTCTTGGAATTCCATTAACTATTAGTACACACTATGATGTAGGAATCCTACTGCTAGGATTTACTACAATAACACGGGTAACGTACGTAATTAATTAAGTTTCTAGCATACATACAGTGTCTTTCATCCACATCTATTTGGGTTACATATTTATAGTACGGTGAAAAGGGTGGTAGCTGGAAAGTGTACTGTCCATCATGGTTTAATATCTTCAGTGTAAATTGGCTTTTGTTTACTGTTCAGGTTCATTTCAAGTTATTTTCCTATGTGAAAGTCCAAATGTAGACAATGAAATCCACAATGAAATACAATGTGAAGTGATGATACTTCCGTAGAATTGAAAAATAAGTTCAGGGTAAAATTATTAAATAAGTTTAAGAGGTCAATTATCTCGAAATATTTCAATACATCCCATCGAAAAGGAGTAGTAGACGGGATTGTGGGAAGAGCAACAGGTAGTTGAGACAGGTAGTCAAAAATACTGATCTTATCGTTCAGTGTTCTGTAGGCTTTGCATGTGCAGCTAGTAAGATCATGAGAAAAAGGAATTGTCGTGCATGTTTCTCAGTCAGAGATAGGCCACTTCATGTCCATTGTCCATTCATGGAAATGTAGTGTGCCAGTTTACCCGGAAATACAATACAAAAGAAAATCCATGTGTCAAGCTCATCAGATGGAATTGTACACCTCTTTTATTCAACTCTAGAGTTTCATCAGAATGAGGATACCGCTCAAAATTTTCTACCCAACACTATTCAGATGGGCAACTGGTATTTAGTGTGTTATGAAGACAGTGTTTACCCATGTGAAGTGACAGCTATCGATACTGATCTGCAAGAGATATTGGTATCCACCATGATTCCATCTGGAAACTATTGGAAGTGGCCAGCTTCTGAGGACAAAATTACGTACACAGTCACTAACATTGTAAAGAATGTCTCCTCCTACTGTTGCAAGTTCACGTGTCCAGTTTAAATTAAATGAAATTTCAGTAAACAAATATTGTGAAAGTGTTATGTTTAATTATAAGTTTAGGTATTACGTCACATCAAAATTACTTTGTTAGACGTATCAGTTGGTACCTCATTTATTTATTGATTGGTTTATTTCACTTCGTTTCCTGCTACTCATAGCTAATTGCAACGAAGATAATGAGTTGTGATATGGTGAAATTGATGAAGGGACACCCACAAAAAACACCCATGCCAGGGCTGGGATTTGAACCGGGACATTCTGGCATCGTAGCATTATGTGTTAACCACTCTGCCATGGAGGTCGGCAAGTATCCTTTTATGTTTTCCAGTTTGTCAATAAAACATTTTGTGTTGAACATGCTAATTTTCAATTATTCTGCCTAATCAGAGTTGGCAAAATTTGAAAATCACACGTAACGAGAAACATAATTTTATCACAAGAAAAGAAGAATGTGTATCAAAACCAAACCTGCATGGAATTGAAACTGCACTTGTCAGATACAGAGTTTGGTTCAGCCATAATTTTCACTAACTTGAACTAATTTTTAAGTAACCCACACAGTGTATGTGAGATAGCTACATTAAATTATGTGAATGTAATGTTACGTAACTGAGATGTTGGGAACGTTCCAAAAACGTACATCGTGCGCTGTGTGAGAAGGGATGTATTTTGTGAATGTAAGACATCCACAAGAGGAGATCCTGTAACTGATTATTAGAACCACATATTTATGGTTAATAAAAGATCGAGATTTTGGTACAAAAACTAGGCATATTTCGGTATGAGAAGTGGTATATAAAATAGCTTTTCAGTGTCGAAATGGTGAATATAATCCAAAATTTGGTTTTAAAAACTACGCTTATTACATAAAATAAGCACTACCCTTCTAATAGCACATTTATGTAGTTGTCAAAGTATTAAGTTTATTCCTACGTAAAGGAGTTCATTTTGCTTCTCAAATATTTACGGCAGAATTAATAATTTTTCAGCAATTTGCATAACTTGTAGGATAATTCAGACTTGACAGGAAGTGTGACATCAGTAAATAAACTCTAAATTTCGAGTTTAAGAGTTTATTTTGCAATTTGCAGTTGATTGATTGTGCATCTTTTTGTGAAAAAACATACTAAAAATATACACCTCACACCTTTCAAAAACATGAAAAATGAACATTACAGTTTGTTATTTCACATTTTGTGCTTCTGTCAAAAAAAAAATGAAATACGCATGCCTGTACTGATTATTGAATTTTTATCTTTAAAAGATATTTAAAATAGTTTCTTCATAAAATGACATGGCATGTAAATAAATTAGATTCAGGCATCATAAAGATTCTTTTGAGCATTATGAAGACAATCATTAAATATTATATGTTTGACAATTAGTGCGTTAATGTGATTGTTATTTTGCAGATCCATCCCAGTGAGTTAGAGGGTCAGCCTGAATACAATGGCTTCAAAGAGTGGCTTCTGACATTCGACCTGTTAAGAGGAAAGAAAACGGGTGATGAATTAGAGGATGAAAGTAGAATAGTGGGGAAATTCAAGGTGAGTTTATAAACAAAAATGGGCTGTTCGGATCTGTTTGGCATGGATGTTTGGTACCTAGTAAAGAAAATCTGAAAAAAATGTACCAGAACAAATTCTAGATATAGTGATGTAGTATTATGTTTATGGCCGGATTTCAGCCAACGGAGAAGGACAATGAAGTTCCTTATTCGTTGGTATTCGATCACAAGCCAGTGTAAGCAATGATTACTACAAATGGAAAAGAATCAGAACACTTTAACATGTTAGGAGAAAATGTGTAATGGGCGTCGTATACTTACATCATCTCACCACCCTTCTCCACTTGCCTTGTCGACAAGTGAGAATCACTTTCCCATAGTGCAGTGGGTCAAAACACTTGAACACTGATGGCCAGCGTTGCATAGTATAAACACTAGTTTATACTTTACGTAAGTAATGTCTTTATCGATGCACCTTTTCTCTTCATGTTTAAAAAACTGACTACAAAGCACAGTACACAAAGCAAACTTTGGAGCACAAAGTTGATCAATCGAGGAGAATTTTTTTTTTCCCTTCCAATAGGTAAGAATGCTGATGTGGGAGTGTTCCTAGTTCTGTCTGTACTTCCGAGCTTTCTCAATCTTGAGGCACTAGGGGGAAATGTCCTTCCTTCCTATTGGTTCATGGGCTTTAACTCCACCCACACGTGGCCTCACATATACACCGAGGAGGGATGATAGCGTAGCACGAAAACACAACAAACCCTTGTTCAAGTGGGTGATGTGCAGAGTGAAAAGTATCTGGTTCAAATTAATTTAAGCTGCTCGTAACTTTGGTGCGAGCACCTCACTTCTGACAATTCGTTAAGTTTATGCTTTTCCTGGTTGTCTTAACTTCACTGGCGCAAAGATATATATTCTCGAGCGAGGTGGGAGTTCAACATCCAGCACTTTTTACTCTTGTCACTAAACTGTCAGTGAGGCAGACTGGCTGGTGCGCTCGTGGAAGTTATGTTCTCGGCCCAGGTTGTGATATGTGCTGATATGCCGGTCTGTTTACACTGGAACAGTTGGCTCCCATCATTGGAACAGAGGGAGTCATTGTCTTTACAAGTCTATGCTGAGAGCGAGCGATGTTTCCCACTGAACTCGTCGGAGTATTTAAAAATTAAAGCCCCGGAACACAGTAAGAATGGCACGTTCCTGTACGCCATCTGCCTTTCCCAATTTCGACCTGATGCATTTTATGAGTTTCTATGGTGACAGGGGCGAAATGTAGACTGGTTGAAGATTAGAGTTCACTCCGGGACCACACTGTTTCTCATGTCAGAAAGTGGGGACGTTGATTAATCATACGCCTGGCTTCGTGGAAAAGAGAGACAGTTGTGTCACTTTTCAGAGAGCAAAAAAAAATCTCGGGGAAGTTTGAAGAAAGACCGAAATGGTAATTGGTACATCGGTCATAAGTTTTTTACTCCCTCTGTTCCGAACTATGGTACGAGGGTCACTATTTATATTTTGAGCCTAACAATGAAAAAACAGGAATTTGGCATTGAAAACTGCTTTATTGTTTTTCAAAGTATTCTCCTTTATGGTCAATACACTTTTGCATCCGTTCGAACCATTTGTCAAAGCAGTTTTTCCAATCTTCTTGAGACACCTCCATAATATGGCTTTTGAACGCATCAACGGCGTCTTCCGCTGACGAAAATCATTGTCCATGCAATTTATTCTTGACATTCGGGAACAAGAAGAAGTCATTGGGTGCCAAATCAGGACTGTACGGCGGATGACCCATCAATTCGATTTTTTGACTGTTCATAAAGTCGGTTGTTAGACGAGATGTGTGACAGCTGGCATTGTCTTGATGAAGAATGATCCCACGGAGTTTGTTTGTTTTCCGTATTTGACCGAAGACCTCTGGCAAACAAATTGTTGTGTACCATTCAGAGTTGACCGTTCTACGTTCCTCTAAAGGCACAGTTGCCACATGACCAGTTTTCCCCAAAAAACAGGCAACCATTTGTTTCGATGTGCTTCGAGCGCGAACAACTTTTGTTGGATTGGGTTCATCTTGAAACACCCATACAGTCGACTGCTGTTTACGTTCCGGCTCATATGCATATATTCATGATTCGTCACCTGTTACAATCTTATATACGTCTTTTGAAGCACCACGATTGTATTTATTCAGCATTTGTTTGCACCAATTGACGCGAGCATCTTTTTGAGTTTTTGTCAAATTGTGTGGGATCCAACGAGAACATACCTTTCTCACAGCTAAATGATCATGTAATATTTTATATATGCTGTTGGAACTAATGCCTATGGTTGCCTCAATCTCACAGTATGTCACATGACGATCTTGCAGTATTAGGTTTTGCACAGCATCAATGTTTTCTTGAACAACAACTGATTTTGGACGACCTTCGCGAATCTCGTCGGTGAGCGAATGGCGGCCACGATTAAATTCGTTATACCAGCGTTTCACAGTGGCAAAGGATGGGGCTTCATCGCCAAATGTGGAAGTAAGTTGATCGATGCACTCTTGTCTTGATAATCCACGTCGAAAATCGTAAAAAATCATCGCACGAAAATGTTCACGAGTTAATTCCATTTTATTGTTGTCGCGCAATCTCCAAGGCAACATAAACAACACAAATGAAGCTATTGACAAAACATTTGAAGTACGTTATGGTCAATAATGCCAGACGATTCTGTGCAAACGTCAAATCTCGCCTAACTTCAATCAGTGTTGCCAAGGCTTAAAATATAAATAGTGACCCTCGTACAGAAACATGTTGTTCCAGTATGTGGTATACATATGCTACATGGTTGCTGGTTCTTGAGCTTCCAGTGGAATGCCACTGCTGATTCCCATCCATAATTATCTACATAAATATTTTGGTTTGAGACTCACTGACAACAGTTGTGCGTGCATGGTAGATTTGTCTTGCAGTGCTGTACATATTATCACAATGCAACAGTCGGTTGTCCGAATGTGCAATGTTTCATGCATCGAACTTGTTTCAATACCATATTTTGGAAGACATGGAGGTTCTTTTTTATTATTGCTTTATTCTTTTCTAACAGAGTTCTGAAATATACTGTTATTTCTGTGTACTGTAATATATATTAAGGAAATAACAGTATGATACTTTTCCAAGCGCCAATCAAATGCTCATGTAAGATGTACTGAAACAGATTACTAATCCTCTGTTACAAAAAATAAACATTCTAGAGCAGAGGTTATCAAACTTTTAGACTGGCATACCAAAGAACCAAAATTCATATTTTTGCAGTAACATTACAGGGTTTTCAGCGCTAACATTTCAAATTACATGATAATATTGACTTGTATTAGTAACTAATGATTATGCAGTCACTAAAAACGTACTGGATTACTTTATTTTATTAACATTAAAATAGGAAATGACCATAATTATGTATTAATAACATGCACAATACATAATACAATTATTGATGTTGAATGACATTATAATAAATTTTATAACGAAGTACATGAATTTTCAGGGAGCAATAAAAGTTTACAAGTGGCCTCTTCCGAAAGACATTGAAGATCACACAATCATGGGGTTTGATCCCCAGTATGGATTCTTCCAAGGGCTGCCCTCCAACGACCCCATCCACGTGCTTGTGAGAGTGTACATTGTGAAAGCCAACGACCTTCACCCTATGGATCTGAACGGCAAGGCAGACCCTTACATTGTCCTGCAGCTGGGGTCGAAGAGGATGAGTGACAAGGAGAACTACATATCAAAGCAGCTGAATCCGGTATTTGGGAAGTACGTGTCTTTTAGCTCAAATATTTGTAAATTGTTCATTGTATTTGTAGTAGTGGTCTACTCAGGTGAAGTAGGCAGTAGCACTTCACCACATGCTAATGTGCAAAATGTTTCTATTAAATTATCCTTATCATGTATATTAGTATTAAAAGAATCATATTTGTTCATTGTAGTTTTTGCTTCTATTAACACGTTAACTGCCATGAGAATTGTATTTTGATTCATGCTAGTTTTACGCCAGGGGCCTCATGACTCACATGTCTCTTTACCTTGGGAGGTTCGTGGTGCACAGGGAACTCATGCTACCATCCTATAACATACATGTTACGTCAAGAGTGGTCCCTTGAACAAAATTTTGCAGATGGTTCATGAAAGTCTTATTTAGTGATGCTGTTATTGTTACAATTAATACGAACAATTTAAAAAGCATGAATCAAATGAATAGATGTACATTAATTACTTTTCTATTTAATTTTGCCTTTAAATTCCACTTAAATCTGATAAGTGAACAAAAAGAAACATTTTTCACTCATGAACTGTTCTCAATGTGCATTTGGCCTTGAACTATTGCTGACCAGCTCCTCAAACAATATCGATACAATAGTATTCAACAGAGTCATATTACATATAACAAAAGACTCAGTGCACAGAAAAAAAAAATAACAATACTCAGGAAAAAGCAATAAATATGCTGTGAGCCAAATATAACTCTTGTGATGTGCAGCATAATAATTGATTCTAGCGCCACGTGAGTTGCATATGACTCACGCACATAAAATAATTAAAAATAACAACTTTTCATCTAATCAAGAAACATATTGCTTTCAACATTTTTATTATATTCTCGTAATAAAACATCATAGCCCCAGAGATTTTTTTTCTTCTATTGTGGCAGTTTGGTTTGGTATGACTTGGTGTTTTAAGTCCACTTTATGCACAGCTGAGCTAATCGGGACTGGACCTACAGTTTAAAGTGGGATCCGAACTACCATGTGCCTCCACCGGGTATCAAACCCATATAATTACAAGGTGACGATGCTACCACTGCGCCATCGGGCTATTGTGGCAGTCTGTGGTGGCGATTGGGTTCCAAAACTGTGGGGGGAGGGGGGACAAGGGCAGTATATTTATCTTTGTAGATCAGGTTTAGCATAGTACGGGGTTAAAAGTGTTGAAAAGTTAGGGGGGCAACTGCCCCACCTCCCTAATCACCACCACTGGTGCCAGTTAACATGTTAAGTTTGTTTAAATGCTTTATGGTGGACTATTGGCCCAAATTATCATCTCTTTGACTCATTCTAATCATCCTTTCTTGCAGATGTTTTGAATTTGAAGCTACGTTTCCACAGGATTCAATGCTAACAGTTCAGATCCTAGATTGGGATCTTGTAGGATCTGACGATCTCATTGGCGAAACAAAAATTGACTTGGAAAACCGCTTCTACAGCAGGCACAGGGCTACCTGTGGGATTGCAAATAAGTATGAAGAGTGAGTACCTCGTAGTCTCTCTCAGTAATTTTTAAATCGTTTTCTTGCAAATAGGCATTCTTCATGCAAGTTGGTATAATTTCAGTTATGATAGTATCAGCAATGAAAGTGCACATAATGTGATATTTAACAGTATGCCTGGATATGGTTTAATCTGGATAAAGCATCCATATCTCCTGTCTGGAGTTTACCAAAAGATACGAGGGCCACTGGAAAAGTTTCTGCAAACTACCACCAACAGTGGCGCTAGTGTTCCGCTATTATAAAATTCAGAAGAATATACCTTTTTTATGTTTAAATTATCTTTGATTGTTTGTTTAAGCCTATTCGTATATTTTTCACAGCAGTTTGAAGAAGTAGTTTCGTGTGAGAAATGGAAATTTCTCGTGAACACTTTCTGGCAATGATTTTTTTATGATTTCAAATGTAGTTTAACACCGAAACAATGCATTGAGCGACTTCATTTGGCTTTTGGGGATGAAGCACCATCCAATAGGACTGTGTACAATTGGTTTTCCGAGTTCCAGCGTGGTCGCACATTTCTCAGTGATGAATTTCATGAAGGTCGTCCATCCATGTCTGTTGTTACTAGTAATGTTGATGATGTGCCTGAAAAGATAAAGAGAGATAGACATGTGACATACCGTGAGATTCCGGCATCCTTGAACGTTGACATGAAAGCAATATATACGATTTTGCATGGTCATCTGAACGTATGGAAACTTTCAAGCCGTTGGATCCCACACAACTTGACTGAAGCCCAAAAACAGGCTCGTGTAAATTGGTATAAAGAAATGCTCAAAAAATTCAACCGAGGCAAGTCAAATTTGGTGTACTACATCATTACAGGGGACGAAACTTGGATCTATTCATATGAACCCAAAACTACAACAGCAATCCACTGTTTGGGTGTTTCAAAGTGAGCTGAAACCAACAAACGTTGTTTGTTTGAGGAGTGCTGCAAAGCAAATTATTGCTTGTTTCTTTGGTTATACTGGACATGTGGCAACAATAGCTTTAGAAGATCGAAGGACTTTAAATACTGAGTGGTATACAACAATTTGTTTGCCAGAGGTCATCAATGAATTGTGTAAAACAAACCCAAATCGTTGCATTATTCTTCACCACGACCATGACAGTTCCCACTCAGAAACATCAAACTGTTGATTTTTTGTCCAATAAAAATGTCGAATTAATGACTCATTGTCTGTACTCACCAGATTTATCACCTAATGACTTCTTTTTTTTCCCACACATGAAAAATAAGATGCATGGTGAGCGATTTGTGTTGCCTGAAGCAGCTGTTGACACATTCCGAACAGCGGTTTCTGAGGTATCAGCTTCAGAGTGGAAAAAATGCTTTCAAAATTGGTTTGAGCATATGCAAAAGTGTATCGATCTTAAGGGTGAATACTTTGAAAAACAATAAAGCCATTCCCAGAATTTCACTTGTCTTTTTTTTTCATATTAATTGCAGAAACTTTTCCAGCAGCCCTCGTACTATACCTTATTTGTGTGTATTGATCTAATCTCACACATTCATAAAAACCCAAATTACTCTTGCACAAGCACGTTTGTTGCAACATTTCAGCACTATGTCATGGTGCTTTCATCAAGTGAAACACTGCTGATATTTAAAATTAAACTTTGTGTTTTTAAGAAAGTATATGTTATTCATGTATTATACGTATAAGAGATTAGACTGCCAAAGTAGCTTTATGCCATCTTACATTAGTTTGCACATAATAATAAAACAAAGGGACATGATATTCAATTTGTTAAAATAAATACAATGTACTTAAAACTGCAATACATTGTAATTGTATTCCTGGGCACATTTATTATACAAACACTATTGCACAAAATTTCGGTACAAAAATGGAGTCAATTTCGGGTTCAAAAGCGGTAAATAAAATAAAATATTGGTGTTATAGCGGTGAAAAATTGTATGAAAAGTGGTATATAAAAATACATTTTGGGTTTAATATTGTGAATATAATCCTAAATTTGATTTAAAAACTACACTTTTTCCACAAAATTAACATTTCACTTCTAATAGCACATTTATGTAGTTATCAGAGTATTAAGTTTATTTCTGTGTATAGGAGTCCATTTTTGCTTCTCCAATATTAACAGCAGAATTAATAACTTTTCCGGGAATTGCATAACTCTCAGGATAATTCAGACCTCAGAAGGTGTCTCGTCGGTGAATAAAACCTGAATTTCGTGTTTAAGAGTTAATTTCGCTTTTTGCAGTTCATTTCGCATTATTTCGTGACAAAATATGGTCACAAAATGCATCTCACACCTTTCAAACACATGAAAAATTAACACTACAATGTGTGTTTTTCAAATTTTGTTTTTTGTCAAAAACGAAATATGAATGCCCCTAGTTATACTCTTGTAAATATATACTCGTGTAGATTATTCATGTACATGTACTTATCTTCTTCTTTTGAATAAAAATATGGAGTAAGATTTAGACTGAGGGAGTTGATTGACAAAATTTTAATCTGGAAATAAAGTGACAAATGCAAGTTCCATCAGGACTTAAACGTAAATTCAAGACCCACCTGCACAGGAGAAACAGAGAAAGTGGTGTGCTCCCCCCCCCCCCCCTCAACCATGCACAAAAGGCAATGAAGCCATCATGCCAGGCTGTAGTAGTGTAGCAGTCCTCTTGGTTGGCCGCACTCACACTTGACCAGAAACGCCAGTTTCAGATTACTTCATTGCAGAATTTCAGTTTATCAGGCCTCATTCAGTTACTCAGCACCCAAGGCCTGGAATGCATCTTGTCACCTTCACGTACTCTGTTCACTCCTTGGTACTGTAATGCTTTCTGATTCTTGAGACATTATTTTGACATTTGTTTGAATTTTGACAATTATTCTCCTATGTTTAGCTTTGGGTACAACCAGTGGCGAGATCCTATGAAACCCACCCAAATTCTTGCAAAGTTATGCAAAGATGGCAAGGTGGAAGGGCCTACATACACCAATGGGAAAGTAAAAGTAGGAATCAGAACATTTTGCCTGCAAAATGAAGAGGACTGTCTGAACACCAAAGGTAAGATTTTTTAAAAGTTGTATCAGTATGATGATAAAACACACACTTGCATAAAAAGATAGATGTACTGACATAAATTTGACAGTGCAAAATGGCAAATATTGTGCGTAGATCTGAATTATGTAATCAACCCATTAATAAAATTATGTGAGCAGATAATTATCATAAGTTTGTTCTGGCTTATTAAAAAAACATGCATTGAAAAAATAATTATATAGACAGTGATCATGAATGTTACTTGTTATATTCATAACAACAAAATGACAGAATTGTGGAACCTTGTATAATTTATGTTTAGAAATACTAAATTGTTAAAATGGACAAATTAACTTAACTCTGATATACCAATATGCATTGTCAGTCATATCTATGGATTAATCTGTGCCCGCCCCATGCACACACACACACACACACAGGGTGCTTATTAAGTCAGTTGACATTAGTAGTTAATTAATAATGCACTTTTGCAACTGACTTCTATCATTGATGCTTTAGAAAGTATTAGTGATTAAATTTTAATCAAAATTTTCCAATACTGATAGCATTACATAGGCATTGACTTAGTACTAGTAAAGGTGCTTTGTTGTAGGAACATCTTGTGGCATTTCAGGCATGGAGGAGCACTTGGCGCTAGCTGTTTTGCACAGGTGGCACGAGATACCAAGAGTGGGCTGCCAACTTGTTCCTGAACACATAGAAACTCGACCCCTGTACAACCCAGAGAAGCCAGGAATTGAACAGGTAATGGAATATCAAGCTTTAATTGTATATAATTTATTGTGTAATTAGTTAAAGTGGCAGAAATGGAATGTAAAGTAATACAAATACAAATAAAGTATTTGGAATTATATTTATTTATTGTTTGTAATCTGTGATTATAATAACAGATAATGACCATTTGGTACACTTCGTGTATTATAAAGAAAAGAACCGTCTCCTAAGAATCAAAACGTACACATAATTTTAAAGTAAGCTTTGTTTAAGATCATTTTTCTTTTAAATTGCACTTAATAGCTAACTCTTCACTTACTCAGGGCAAACTTGAGATGTGGGTGGACATGTTCCCGATGGATATGCCCCTTCCAGGACCTGCAATTGACATTTCTCCAAGGAAACCAAAGTCCTACGAGCTCCGGATAATTATCTGGAACACGGATGATGTGGTACTTGAAGATGATGCCTTCTTCACAGGGGAGAAGATGTCAGACATCTATGTCAAAGGGTAAGTACACAGCAACATATGGGTATTATTAATTATGTATATACTCCACCAACCAGTAGCGTATGCAGGATTTCATCAAGGGCGGTGTTATTTCGAAAACTTTCTACAAATTCACATTACCATTGTTTTATTATACTTTAATTAAATAATAATCATAATTAATTAATAATACTTATAATTTATTAATTAGTTGAATTACTACTAATAATACTACTATTGTTGACTTGTAGCTAAGAATTAGAAGGTGTACTTGAAAACGAAACATTACGGAGACAGGATGTTCTCGTCGGTTTGGAATGCAGACCTTACAAATTCCATTACTTGTCTCATACGTGGAAAGGTACCAGCCTGACAGACGGATATGAATCGACAGGTATTGGAATTTGTATAGCGAAGCAACCGAACCGATCTGAGAAGATCGGAAGGGAATTTCAGGATCAGTATTGGATTTGGTTTTGGTGTGAGTACATCGAGGAAGACAGGGCAGGTATGTACCTTGGAGGACGGAGGCGTCTCTCCGAACATAGAATGGTCTGAGCCTTGTTACTAAACCTCTCGCTAATACCTTTTCTTACTTACACCCCGGTAATAAAATAATGAAATAAGGGAAGGAGGAAACATGGTAGAGGTACGGGCCTTTTTTTGTAACTTTTAGTTGTAGGTGCGAGTTCCTTATAGAAAATATGTGCTTCAGAACGCGGGTTAGGAATGCTAAGGAAAAATGAACACGAATTAGAGTTATCTTTAACGAGGATTCAACAGCTGGCGGAACAAACGGTTCCGATTTCACCGTCTCGTCCAGTCACCAGGGCAAGGTCGCGATACATACAGCAGTTTTCCACCAACACTGCACATTCCACGGACTGTGTTGCCATTATTCCTTCCACTGTTGTCAACAATACTGAAGTCATGGCATTAAACATACCAAATTTTATTCAACCGGAAAAGTTTTCAGGGGCAAAACCCTTAGAAGTTGATCAATTTTTCACAACTTTTGAAAATATGGCGGATGCATTAACTTGGACCCCTGCAAAAAGAAAAGATTTCTTGCCTTTATTCCTCACTGGAATCGCTTTAGATTTAATAACGGGAATAAAATCTCAACCAGATTATGCAAATAAGGAGTATCAAACGCTCAAAACAGAAATTACCAACACTTTTAGGGACATTGGTCAACCTCTCCTGGTTGAAGATTTCTTAAAGGAACAAGTCCAACAAATTCAGGAAACCCCGCAAGCTTACATCTTGCGTAAGCATGCCTTGATTCAGAAATATCTCCCCCAAGCATCCGTGGATCAGGTAATTTATTACATTGTGAGGGGACTGCGTACGCAGTACCTTCAAGTAGCTTCCGACAAGAATTTTAATTCGGTGAATGAACTTCTACGGTTCATCAACAACTTGCAAAGAAAACAAACCCTTTTGGAAGAGCAAGCGTACAGAGAAGCTAGGGAATTAGCGGCGCTTAAATACACTCAAGGTCTAGTTGCATCAACAAATCAGATAGGATTGCAAAACATAGTAACCCAACCTCCCATAAAAGAACCTCAAACTAGCTCGAATAATCAACAGGAAATAAACAGTCAACTGCAAACAGAAAAAAACTTTGTAACACAAGATCAATTAAAAGATTTGGAAATTAAAATGAATGAGCTCCAAATTAATCATTTTCAGAATAGTGCACAAACGTTCAGAAATAGATCACAGCCTACTAGAACTAATAATAGATTTCCTGCACGCCAAAGATATAACGGTAGGAATAGTTCACATTCCCAAAGAAGTAACAATTTTTATAGATCAAATAATTCAAACAATGGTTACCAACGTGGGAACAGGGGACGTTCAAATTACCATAGAGGAGTTTATAGGTCATTCCAGAGACAACACCCTCAACAAGCTCAGAGATGGCAACCCTGTCAAAACTGTTGCCCTCAAAGTGAACAAAATACAGCCCAGCAATATAATCAACAAGTATATTACAATCAGACAGGTTCATCGGAACAACAATCACCTAATGCCTCTTTAAACTATTGAAACCCTATGAACGTGGGAACGGTCGTCAGGGGAAAAGTTCGCATACAGTTCCCATAATTAAACAGAATAATCTTAGTTTTCTAGAAGCAACAATGAATAGGAAACCTTGTAAAGTACTTGTAGACATAGGTGCAAATTGTAGTATAATAAATGACAACTTGGTTCCAACAAATGCAAAAAGAATAAACATAAATTCAACCATAGCAGGAATAAGTGGAAATTCCATAACTGTCAGACAAATTGCCTTCATACGATTCCGAATCGGTGGGAAATTTTACTGTCACCCATTCAGAATAGCTAATACAAAATTCCAGTATGCAATTTTGGGCACAGATTTTTTAAATCTACACAAAGCAAACATATCGTTAGGAGATAATACGATCTCATTGCAGAGATTAGGGTATTCACCAAAATGGCAATTTTCCAGTGACGAAAGCAAAGTACACACCATTCCTGATCAAATATTTCAAATGTTAGATTTAAATCAAAGTTCAACATTTGTAGCAAAACATAAAATAACATTACAACCGAAATCCTCAACTTATGTAAAACTACGGCTAGAAAACATCCAGATTGGGACTAAATATAACACATTTGAACCGAATAAAGAATTGTTGGACTCATTAGATATTTTAGCACCTTATGCATTAGTTAATGAAGAAGAACCCCACATTTTGCTAACAAACGCAAAAAATCATCCGTTAGTAATACAGAAAAACACTCCAATTGGTTCAGCAGGAAGTAACCAAATAATTTCTGAAATTTATGACACTAACGTCAATGTGAATGCAAATAGTGGTCATAAAGTACATCATTCATTCGAGCAAGGTGACGAAAATTTAGACCAAGAAACCTTAAAACGACTCACTAAACATAGGAAATTTTATGACGTTAAACAAATTGATATAAATCCCGAACTAACAGAAGACCAAAAACTTAAAATTCAAAATTTAATTTACAATTATGCAGATATCATGTATTGGAATCCTGAGTGCTTTTCTAAAACAAACGCAATGGAAGCACACATAGATGTTGCTGAATGTGTTCCTCCATTTGCTAGGCAAATTCCCATACCCATAAATTTAAGGGAAAAAATGAAAAATGAAATAACAAGACTTCAAGAACAACAGATCATTGAACCTTGTGAAAACTCACCATTTCGTCATCGCATATTCTTAGTTGTTTCAGACTTTTCAGAAATTAATAAAGTAATATACAATGTTTCATATCCCACTCCAGATTGCAATGATATTTTAGCACGTCTTGCGGGTAAATTTTTTTACACTACATTGGACATGGCTCAAGCTTATTTTCAAATTCCAATATCAGAAGAATCACGTCCAGTTACGAGCTTCGCAATTCCAGGTTGTCGTTCATTCCGTTATAAATGTTTTTTTTATATTTTATATATAATATTTTTATATTTTATATTTTATATTATATAAAGTTCGCGAACAATTGCAACAAATTTTACCTGGTGCCCAGCTTTTTCCCGCGTCTACTTTACTTCCAAGATACAACTCATATGCTTTTTTCACTATAGGAGTGCTAGTATTTCTCTGTGACTTCGGAGTAAATTCCCCGCAAACAGAACAAAACCAGTTCAGGTTATTCATACATTTGCGTGACATGGCGAACTCATTAATTGAGTTATAATATATTTCTTTAAAAAAACAATTATGAATGCTCTGATCGTTTTGTTAATATACAACTTACACTTCACTATACACAATATTACATTCACAATTTCACGAACATACACAAATATAAAATACGGCTACTCGCAAAGTTATCGGAAAGGAAGTTAAGACTCGACTAACCCACAAAAGGAACAAATTTTAACAGAGAAACAGGAAATTACTCTACTGCCAGATGTTTCCTCAACGAAATATTAAGTGCCAGTCATAAACACACAAGGTCGCTAAAAGGTTTTTATCCATTTGCTAGGAACCAAACGTTTAGTCAGATGCGGAGCAGGGTGTGCAGACCTGAAACCATAAAACTATAAAATTTGGGTGTTCTGCAAAAACTTTAGGTGATACAGGAAAATGGGTGCAATATTCCTTATCAGCACATCTGAATACATAAAGATCACTTAGTTTTATTTAAAGGAGTATTTCATTGTTTATCAGTGTAATCAAAGTATGGAACTCATCCAACGAGCTGTGGTGGTCTGGTCTTTTAGGACATCTGACAACCACACAGGAGATCAGGGCTCGATTCCCGGAATTGGTTGGAATTTTTCAGCTCATGTCCCCGATAATTGACATCTGGATTGTCTTGCTGTTCTTACCAACAAAACATTTTACAATAGTTAATCTTATTGTCGTTTGAAATCAGAAATTTAAACGTGCCAGTGTAAACAATCGGAAAGCGGACTGGTGGCTGTGTATTCTTGTCTGCCTAGCTTTTGTCTATACATTACCCGCTTACAACGAACCAAGAACTTTCTTTAGTTAATGCTCATTGTTCACACAAAAAAAAAGTGTTAATTGAACACTATTGCAGCTGAGATACAAAACAACTTTTTTTCTCTTTTAAATCATAGGTGCCCTCATATTTTATTTTCAAGAATTCATGTTTATTTTCACTCTGAAAGACGTGTGTGTTTGGAATTCTGTGCTTGTCTCCATGCTGCATGGGAATAACAATTCAAATTATTATTATTATTATTATTAGTAGTAGTAGTAGTAGTATTGCCGCAGATCTTTGACTGTGATAAATTGGCCATTTTTAATTTTCTTCACAGCATTTTTCATAATATTTCAAATGCTCAAGGGGTGGGGTTTAAACACCGTAACCCCCCCCCCTTGCGTACGCCACTGCCACCAACTACATATATAAAAAAAGCCATCCTTTTTTGCCTAAGCCTAAAAAAAACAATACCTCATCACCAACTTCCTGCCAAAACTACAACTTAGTTTCCCAGGAAATCCTAAGCAGGGCATCCCCAGCACCAACTGTTCTGTTTTACTTAACCTGACATATCCTGTGTTTCTCGTTCCCATTCTCCATTGCAATACTGATAGATGATTTGCTTTTGTTCCTGAACACACGTTCACTCCCATCCATTTTGCCCATAGATACGACTCACTGAGATGCAAGATCTGCCTTATTCTTAGTTTGCTACCACCATACATACCCCAAGAGAATGTGTTCCTCTCCAAGTATTTTCTAGTGATTTGTGTAGGAGAGACATTAGTAACCTCTGTTCCTCAACCTTATACCATATTAGAGGGAACCCCAACTAGGAAAGTGATTAGCAGAAAGGTTACGGCCAAGCATGTGATAATCCACTTAATAGTGGCAAAGCCCTGTTGTGAATTCTTCACCCCTATTATTGTAAGGCAGGGGAAAATTGGAAGAAGATAGACCCCAGGGTTCGTGGGTCTCTTTGCCATTTGTGGTGTGGTACGTATACAGTTTGACAGGTCGGACTTGGCCACCGAAATGCAAAGAATGTGGCAGACAACAGAATTCAACACTTCCCGCGATATTCAGTTTGGCAACAGCTATGGACCAGGGAAAATCACTGGCTGTTTTAGATGTGTGAATTTTTTAATATGAAGCTTGTTAAAGAAATCAATTTGTTGCCTTACTTTCCAGCTGCTCCTTGTGTATATACATCTCAAAACTTAAGCTTTATTTTAGCTTTCATTATCATAATATATTATTTTTCTATGTGCCAATAAAAATAATAAAGTTGAACTATGTAACTCATCACTGAATGTTTGCATAGGCACTATTTCTAAATTAGAAAATAGAATAGAAAAAGATAAAAGAATCACCACGGCAAGGGCTAAAATTATTAGAATCTTAAGGATGGCCCATTTGTAGTTGTGCCAGATTATGTACCGGATGGACTTCAGGGGTTCAGGAACCACATGAAAGATGAGTTGGGTCGGCTGGAATAAATTTAAATGTGAATAATTTAATTTAATTAAAAGTGAAACCAAAATGTCAAAACCTAAGATGTATTTAAAGCCTAGCTGGACCTTTGGCCAATCCCAGAAAAGCCATTTTCAAAAATTTCCTCTCCCTTTGAAAAACTGCTGCGATATATGAAAGTTTACATAGCCACAAAATTATTGTGAATGTCCAGCCAACAGTGAAAGCAAACCACACGAAGATTCATGTGAATGCTTAGGAAATAATTCTAAGTAGATCAGTTTTTCAGATTTTGAAATATCAATGCTTTGTTGTCACATGCATATCACATATTTCTTATCTTATAAAACAAGGATGTACTTACTTAGGCTTGTCCAAGGGATGAGGTTCACTTCTACCCAGGCCAGCTGGGTTCTTTTCTGCTTCATGAGTCAGCAGATGGATTTCTGCTTCAACTTTACCCTGAGAAGAGAAATTTTATCACAATTACGACACACAGGATAATAAAAAAACATTAAGAACATTAATGGGACTTTCACTTTCATTATCATAACATATTATTTTTCTATGTGCCAATATAAATAATGAAGTTGAACTATGTAACTCGTCACTAAATGTTTGCATAGGCACTATTTCTAAATTAGAAAATAGAAAAAGAGAAAAGCATACTCTGAAATTTCAAGAGTAGTTGTCAGTGTACTACTAATTCCCAATCTTCATATTTTAACCTTTTAAAAGGGCCCTCCTTCATAGCGTATTGGTGATGTCGTTGCCTTGTAATCAAGGGGAAATAATTGGTGCACCTGGTGGCAGCACATTGCACAGTGGTTCGGATTCCACTTTAGACTGTAGGATCCAAATCACTATGTGCCTAAACCAGGCATCAAACCCAGAATCACTTGATTACAAGGTGACCAAATTACACTACATCATCAGGAAGGCCTGGAAACATCTGAGGAAATTCCTGGAAATGGGGTAAAGTGTTGAAAGAAATTTCTTAAGATTAACCACTCGTAAGTACTCTCATAAAAATGTTATTTTCTTATTCAAACCACGTAACTGTGATCTTTCTGCAGGTGGCTGAAGGGTCCCGAGGACTGCCAGTGCACAGACATTCACTACCGATCCCTCACAGGGGAGGGAAACTTCAACTGGAGGTTCATCTTCCCTTTCGAGTACCTGGTGGCCGAGGAGAAGATTGTGATATCCAGGAAGGAATCTCTCTTCTCCTGGGATGAAACGGAGTGCAAGATACCTGCTCGCTTGGAACTGCAAGTTTGGGATGCGGATCACTTCTCAGCTGATGATTTCCTTGGTAATAGAGCTTGCTTCCTTTCCTCCTTTTTCTTCAATTAATTTGCATCTTTCTTGGTTTTACACGATTCTGTAGACTTCCTAATTTGATTTTTGCTGTCACCAGTGATGTTAATTCCCAATTATTTGTGCAACATAGTAGAGATCCGTCTCAATCAATATTTTATTAGCATTGACTTAAATCGTATTTTAATATACCAAAAGGAAGCATTCACTTAACTGTAAATTGTGATTACTTATAATACTTGTTCTTTTAGATTTAGCGGCTTGTTATTAATAGTTCACATATTAGTTTTGCTAACTTTTTGTTGTGTTTCATTAATTTCAGGCACCATCCTCTTGAAAACTTGTTGTACTATTTCAATAGTAATAGTAACAACATAGGCAAAAAGCCAGTTTCCAAGATAAGTGAATACTTCCTTTCAGTTCTCTGAAACATTAATGGTATTTTAGTTTATGTCAGTAAAATTTTTAACAATGTCAATGATCCAATATTTCCTATTATGTAAAGTCTGTGTTGTTTATATATTTGAATTTGGACTGAGTTGATACCACTTTGAATCAACAGCCTATTTCAATACTTTGCAAATTATAACTGAGCCCAGTGCATTATCAGTTAACAGTTTTGGTAGTAACTTTTTCCCTTGTGTGTAGGTGCCATCACCTTGGACCTTAACAGGTTCCCAAGAGGAGCCAAATCTTCCAAACTGTGCACCCTCGACATGCTGAAGGTGGATGGATCTGTCCCAATGGTGAACATCTTCAAGCAGAAGCGGGTGAAGGGTTGGTGGCCCTTTTATGTGAAGAAGGAAAATGAGGAGATGGAACTTACGGTAAGTGCACTTTTCCTTAACACCATTTCATTTTCATGTTGCAGGTCCAATACGGAAAATCTCTGGAAGTCAAAATATTCTTTATATTCTCAATTATAGTAAGAAAAGCCAACTAGAAGCTACAACATGCATAATCAGAAGAAAATTGCTGTTATTCAGAATTTACAGAAACATATCTTGATATTCCTACAACATCTGCATACACCCTATTCTGAATAATAAATTTGCATTGTGTGTTACCTCTTAATTTTTACCAATATGTAGCTTGTCTGCTAGAGAAGAAAATACATTATATGAATTTTAGAGTGCATTTTGATTAGGGCTGAGCTGATACTGATGCCAATATATTGATATTGGTCGATACCAGTGTTATCAGAATCGGAAAGTATCGGTTAGAGTTTATTTATGGAGACCAGCCAATACTTTCCCAGCATTTTTGGTTTTCATGGTTCTGCAAAAATGCCAGGTGACACTTTTCCTGGAAATAATGCAAAATTCAAAGTTCCTTTGTATTTAGCCTTAGTTTTGTTTGGAAAACAGGATTTTGTAGTTAGATAACATGTGTTTTAATATTCTAATGTAATTCTGGAATATTTTAAAGCAAAACTCAGTAAACTGAAGTGTATCATTGCAGTGATACGCTTACACACAATCAAGATTTTGAACAACTGTTGATTATTAAAATTTTCAAGCATTAGTATCAGTATTGGTTGGGAATCTGAAAGAAATTATCAACATCTGTATGGATATCGTTTCAAGGTGGTGTCGGTAGTTTTAATGATTCCAGATCTCCTGACAGTATTTCATGCTACTCCAAATTTTTGCTGTATTTTTGCTTCAGTCAATCTTTCAATGATCTAAGTTAATATGTTGTTAAAAAGTAAGGGTTACACTACAGATTAAAATTGATTACAGTTGAAGTTGAATGATCAGTCATGCATCCTCTACGGGAGCACATTACAGGGGTTGAGAGAGTTAAAACATGAGTGACTCTTACACTCCGATTCTGATTACATTTTAGGAAGCTTTCAGACTGGAAAAGTTTCACGCAAAAGTGATAAGTGACACAAGCCCTGTCCAATCTGTTCCAAAGTATTCACTCTGCATGTGCGACCAAGAGAACAAGATGACTCGATGCATGGTATTGAGATAATGACCCAGTCCTAGTGACACACAAATGACAAGCAACACATGTATCTTGTCATGTAACTTCAGTACGAAAGCTTAGTTATTTCTGTAGGTTTGCTTGCAAATGACAAGTGTATGTGAAAGTCCCATTAATGTTCATCTTGTATTGTTTTTTTTATTATCCTGCGTGTCGTAATTGTGACAAATTTCTCTTCTCAGGGTAAAGTAGAAGCAGAAATCCATCTGCTGACTCATGAAGAAGCAGAAAAGAACCCAGCTGGCCTGGGTAGAAGTGAACCTGATCCCTTGGACAAGCCTAAGTAAGTACATCCTTGTATTATATGATAAGAAATATGTGATATGCGTGTGACAACAAATCATTGATATTTCAAAATCTGAAAAATTGATCTGCTTAGAATTATTTCCTAAGCATTCACATGAATCTTCGTGTGGTTTGCTTTCACTGTTGGCTGGACATTCACAGTAATTTTGTGGCTATGTAAACTTTCATATATCGCAGCAGTTTTTCAAAGGGGGAGGAATTTTTGAAAATGGCTTTTCTAGTATCGGACAAAGGTCCAGCCAGGCTTTAAATACATCTCAGGTTTTGACATTTTGGTTTCACTTTTAATTAAATTAAATTATTCACATTTAAATTTATTCCAGCCGACCCGACTCATCTTTCATGTGGTTCCTGAACCCCCTGAAGTCCATCCGGTACATAATCTGGCACAACTACAAATGGGCCATCCTTAAGATTCTAATAATTTTAGCCCTTGCCGTGGTGATTCTACTCTTCTTTTACTCTGTGCCTGGCTACACTGTCAAGAAGATTCTTGGAGCATGAACGTGTGTGAAGCTTCTCCAATCCGTGGTGAACTTGTGTGAGGTATCATTTGTGTGTATGCATTTATGTGGCTTGCATGCAGACATGTTTGTGACCGTGTTTTCTTGCGTGAGTGTGCAATGTGTAAAAAAAATGCAAAACGAAGTCAATTCAAGTGTGTGAAAATAGAAACTCGTTTTCTGTAGTGCAAACACGTAGCTTCATTCATGTGTCTTCTTTACTATAAAGAGGTTTTATTGTTTCTGTAAAGAAGGCATCCACTGTATTGACAAAGTGAAGTAGAATCATACAAGGCTGAGTCAACACCATATTTAACTGATACTTAAATATTTATACACTTTATAATGTAAGTATAATAAAGTTAAGTTGTGCTAAAAAGATTGCTGTATATCAAGATATACAGGGTGGCTCAATAAGTCACTTAACACCCTCAGTACAAGGCCACTGCGGCATGGAATTTGAAATTGGCGATGACCAATCATTGCCTGGCCAAGGGGGAACCACATTGACGCCACCCACACGGTCGGCGGCCATCTTGATGTCCGCCATCTTGAATTAAACTTCAGAATTTTAAATGGGAAGGGGGTCGTATGACATATCAAGATGGGCTAGAATTTCACGAGAAATGCAATGGTGAAGGTTTTTTCGACGTATCTTTAACCAATAAAAAGTTATGACTGAATTCTTGTACCAATTTGCTCCTTTTCGAGGTGTTAGAAAAATGCCTTAAAATTTGTTTAGCACATCGGTAATGCATCGAGATCAAAGTGACGTCTAGGGAGAGACGTTCGCATGCCATTGCACATTATTTTAATCGGATACATCCATGAAGAGCTGCTCATTATGAATGGTTGTCGCGAACAATTTACAGTGTGACGCTTCCATTGAATTAAAAGTCCTTCACCGTGACAAGGCTAATGTTTATGTTCAGAAGGAAGTTTATAAACAGAATAATCGATGCTTTTTAGCTGATAACCCATTTTTGACAGATCAAAGCTGAATGGTTAGTGTTGGTAAGTTAATGGTGTGACGTGCTGTGTGGGACACGATTGGTTAGTCAATTTTTCATCAACGGAACCTTAAATGCTTAGGGCTACTTGGATTTGTTAAATAAACAGTTTTTTCCATCCTTGCTTATGGAAGAAGGTACTTTTTACAGAGTTTTTTCAATAGGGAAGAACACCAGAACACTTATGGGAACGTTATGAACCAGTTTCTGTCCAAAGTTAGTTATCAGATAAAAAGCATCGAATATTCTGTTTATAAACTTCCTTCTGAACATAAACATTAGCCTTGTCACTGTGAAGGACTTTTAATTCAATGGAAGCGTCACACTGTAAATTGTTCGCGACAACCATTCATAATGAGCAGCTCTTCATGGATGTATCCGATTAAAATAATGTGCAATGGCATGCGAACGTCTCTCCCTAGACGTCACTTTGATCTCGATGCATTACCGATGCGCTAAACAAATTTTAAGGCATTTTTCTAACACCTCGAAAAGGAGCAAATTGGTACAAGAATTCAGTCATAACTTTTTATTGGTTAAAGATACGTCAAAAAAAAACCTTCACCATTGCATTTCTCGTGAAATTCTAGCCCATTTTGATATGTCATACGACCCCCTTCCCATTTAAAATTCTGAAGTTTAATTCAAGATGGCGTACATCAAGATGGCCGCCGACCGTGTGGGTGGCGTCAATGTGGTTCCCCCTTGGCCAGGCAATGATTGGTCATCGCCAATTTCAAATTCCATGCCGCAGTGGCCTTGTACTGAGGGTGTTAAGTGACTTATTGAGCCACCCTGTATTGATGATATGAATAAAAGCAACTCCTAGCTAGTTGCAGGGAACTACATGCATAGATAGAAAAGCTTTCTGGGAGAGGGGGGGGCTTCACCCATAATTAATCATATTTTGACAGTATATCATAGGAGCATGTGTTTTGTGAACCAAGTAAATTAAAACTTTCTTTTTACTATGCTGGCAGCAGAGGGGACCATTACCATTTGTAGCATAATTCACTATGAAGCCAGAGGTTTCAGGTTCGAATTCTTGTCAAGGGGTATATTAAAAAAAGCACTTTATTTGACAATACAGGGATTTTAAAGCTTGGAAGGGAATTTTCAATATGAACCATGAACAACAAGGGAACAGAGTTGAAAATGGAGGGGTTGGAAGTGAACTGGGATTCCAAGGGTAAAACCTGTTTCGCACAAGTTTGAGGAATTCCAAATGTTTGAAAATTCTGGCTTGTGTGTCCCAAGGAAGAGTTCCCTGAGCATTGTCTTTCCTTTGTATTTCTGTAAAGCTTTTAATATGTATTTGAAAATGTCTTGTCCATTTTGGTTTGTGAACTTGCACTATTGCACTAATCTAGCATGCCACAAGTTTCGGAGATGTAGATAAAAGGAAACAGAAGGAATGGTGATGGACAGTTTGCCTACTATTACATTTACTGTTGACTATACGTGTGAACTACTGGTGATTCTTGTTGAAATATCGAGAACACATCTTTAGGGAAGTATTTTGCTTACAGTATGATTTCAGTAATATTCTATATATTTTCTAAGAATATCAAAACAATCCCCTCCCCCATAGAACTTATTCAGTAAATCTAAAATCCTGATTGCACTATTATTAACAAATATTTTTAAATATTTTTTTCCCATACAAGAGTGGCCCTGTTGCCCCAATTAGGTCCAACTTTAAAAACCTGTTTTTGTCACATAATTTTGTTGAAGAATTATTGAAAATTGTAACTTATGTATACTTCAAAGTATATGGTGCTGACTCAGACCTAGTATTAAAATAGTTTGTGTACATAGGTAATCCCAAGTTAAATAATTGTACAAACATATTTTCATAAACTTAAAGGTAGATAAAATGAAATTTTCTAAAACAAGAAAAAAATCCAGTAAAACCTGACTTTTTCTGAATTAACTAAAGTGTTAAATGCTAGGAACTATATTTTATTCAATTAGAAAAATGTAATGGAAGATGTTAATTTCGACCTGTAGAGGCGTATAGTGCAAATCACACATTGGACATAGCGAAGATATAATTAGTGTGATTTGCGCTTTACTCTGGTAGATCGTTCTAATGGAAGATCAACATGTGCACTCACCCTAAGGATTCAACACCAGTTCTCTCTTGAATCACGTTTCAAATTAGTGAAAGTAGGTGAAAATAATGCTTTATTCTCTTTAGCTTATATAGTAGTATTTTTTCACATCTTTCCAAAAGGTTATTTGCTCTGCACAGTATCTTGAAAAAACTATATTTTTAAGCACATAGAACCTGTGGATGATACAACATAATGTTGAACATGTAATATGAATTATGCCAGTTTCTTTAACATTTAGTTCTTATTTTAAAATAGTGCATGATATGTACAATGGGTTTCACAAGTATTGCTTGGCAAATAATTAATGATTATTTTCATTAATTTTTCTTTTGTATCCTATATGCTTTTAAAAATGAATTTTACATATGGTGGTATGTTGTCAACAGCTTGTTTGGAGTTTTGTTTCAATTTTTTAAGCTCTCATTGTGCAAAACAAATAATATAAACATTGTGATAGACAGTTCATTGGTAATACTTTTGCATTCTACCTTATCTATAAATCTTCAGTGCAATAATGACAAGACAGTATAAACATATAATTTTTGTGATTATGTTCTACTTTGCATTTTTTAATATAATGCATACTTAAGATTTCTCTGTGTACAGTGGTGAGAATAGAACTATTTCATCTATTTATAAAATTTCATAAAAGTAACATAAAATAACCAAAAGGCAAGAAAAGAAGACAGAGTAAAATTTTATGAATATGTGGATTTGGAAAAGTCTATTACTGTTGTATATTTCAAAGTTAAGGAATGAAACCATGTACAAAAGTATGAAAAGATGTATATAAGACGTCAGCGAGTTACTAAAGTTATATCCTCTAAACTTTCTAGTAAATGTTCTATTAATTTCGGTGACCTCTGCCACCATCCACTTGGGAACTCGATGCTTCACTGTTGGGTTGACTTCCAGTTCCTGTGAAGCATCGAGTACCCAAGTGGATGGTGGCAGAGGCCACCGAAATTAATAGAACAATTACAAGTAAGTTTTGCGGATATAACTTTAATAACTCGCTTACGTCTTATATTATCAACCGCGTTGTTTATTCCCCTTAACATGAAAAAGCTGTAGTCAGATGTTTGCATAAAGTTTAGTGTTAACATCTAGTAGAGTTAAATAATATTGTGTAATTAAGACAGCCATTGGGAAATTGTGTTTAGACAGATAGGAAAAATTCCTCCATATCAACCTAATGTGTAATGTGAGGAAAAGTGTTGATATTTGTGTGTCTCATGTATCAAAGGAAATGCTATTGCATTTTCATTTAATTTTTCCTTGTAAAAATAGTGCATTAAGATAATTTGAATTGGTTAATATGGCACTTCGTACCAAAATAGCAGGCTTTAACTTAGAATTAATTCTCTATGAATAATGCTCATAGTCCTTAAGATATTTTTGTTAAAGTAAATAAAAATTATTCATAAATCTTCAGCCGTAGAAGAAATTTTAACACTAAAGAAGATTCTGAGCTATTCAAAACAGTATTTATTATAGGGATGTGTCAATATTAAATTTTGGCCGATACCAATAACAGATATTCTACCGATCTGACAAAGAATTCCAAATGGTTCTTGAATAATCTTAATTGTTCATTGACCTCCTTAATAAATGTGTTCACAGATGAACCAAACCTTTGCAATGCAAAAGAAGCTGCATATGTAGACATTTACTTTTTGAAGAAGCACAGAATGGAGACTATTCTGTTTATATCCATTAAAATTATAACAAAATGGCACAATATAGCACTAAATTCTGTAGATATATCGAATCGGTAATTTTAAAGATAAACTGATTCACTGATATGCCTATATCGACTGATAGCGATAGTGTACCGATTAATCTGACCAACGCCTAATTTATTACCAGCGTGTTTTTGGAAAGTTAACTCGGAGTGGAGATTGTTCATTATTTTTTTTTCCAGCAGTTCATATTGTTGTACTGTACTGAATTGTATTTTAGTAGTATTAATATTACATGTGATAAACTTTGTTAGTGTGCTAGGATCCTCTCACGAAGTAAATTTCTACACTGCTGTTTGTGAAAATTGCAACACCAAGAAGGAAACGTCTGATTGAAATGAACTTTATACCACAGATTAGGTACATGCCAATACACAAATGATTAGGGTTACAGACCTGTATATGATCTCTGACCTTCAGAATTCAGTATGGTGTGAAGCCCCCATGTGCTGCAAACAGAGCCTCTACACGTCGTGGCATGGAATCAAGGAGGGCCTGGATATGTTTCTGGGGAATCTCCCTCCACGCGGTTTGTATGCGAGTCCACAAAGCATCAACAGTGCTTGCTGGAGGACCATGACGAACAAGTTGCCGACCAACCATATCCCGGACATGTTCGATGGGCGACATGTCGGGCGAACGTGTAGGCCAGTGAAGCAGTGGTAACTGTCGTTCTTCGAAGACGGCTTGCACATTCCTCACCACATGTGGCCGGGCATTGACCTGCTGAAATATGGCATGTGGAGTTGCCTGAAGGAGGGGCAGTGCCTCGGGCTCTAAAACCTCCCTGACGTAGCGGTTACTGTTCAGATTGACTTCAATACGTAGTAGGGGAGATGGCATGTTGTGTCCAATGGCGTCCCAAACCATCACACTTGGCGTTTGTTCGCTATGCCGCTCAACAATGCAGGTTGCCAGATTGCGTTCACCACGGTATCGTCTAACACCTATGCGGCCATCACTGTAGGACACGTTTAAGCGGGACTCGTCCGAAAACACTACATTTTGCTACTTAGCATTCCAGCGACGGCATTCACGTGCCCTTTGCAGTCTGAGGCATTTGTGGTTTCTAGACAATGAAAGCCGACGCAATGGCATGCATGCCACCAGCCCAACCTGCAGCAGACATCGTCGTACCGTCGACGCAGACAGGTCCACAACCGTTGTAGTGCTCCAGCGTCGAGCCAACACTGTGGACGAAGCTGTAAGGTCCGTTACAGCCATGCGGACAAGATGGCGGTCATCCCGTGCTGTGGCCACATTGCGGGGTCCAGTACCTGCTCGTCGCTGTGTACGGCCCTCTTCTATCCACTGGCTCCACACACGCATCACTGTCGTAGCAGCATGCCCTGTACGAGCCGAAATGTCACGGTATGACAAACCCGCTTCCAGGAGACCGCTCATTCTGCCCCGTTCGAACACACTCACATGCTGATATTGCACCCTTTGACGTCGACGAGGCATACCAGGACTTGCTTTCACGTTTCCACTTCGTTAGACGGCTCTTCACTGACTAAGCTTGGCGTAACACTGACCTTTCCGGTCACACAAGAGAGGCCGCTGCTGGGCCTACATGTACGCCATCTCTCTGCAATCCTAATCACTTATTGCTGGTACACTGTTCTACACATCCTCATAGTTTGGATTCATTTGAGCCATTATTTCTGGGTGTTGCAATTTTCACAAACAGCAGTGTATATATGTGCCTCAAGAGATATATACCAAAAAGACAATGAAAATGGTGATGGACCATTTGTCTGCAGCTATCTTTACTGGCGACTGTATTACTGTAATCTAAAAGAACTAAAATGCAAAATTAGCAGAATACCAACCATTACATCACACAGTCAGTATTTCTCTACATTTCCATTTGTTTAATATCCTGTTCCACTTCTCTAATGAGTTTAAAGGGTCTCGGGTTCAATACCTGGTGGAGGCACATAGTGGTTCGGATTCCACTTTAAACTGTAGGTCCGGTCCCAATTAGCCTTACTGTAGATAAAGTGGACTTACAACACCAACTCAATCAATCTAATGCATATGTGGGCATCTGAAAGTGGGAGGTGGATGTCCCCTTCCACCCTGGAAAATGTTAGGCATATGTGCATAGATCATGCACATAATTTAATTTCAGTTCATCATTAGAAGAAAACCAGATACATGCCAATTCCAGAATTTCTAATTCAAGTGCCACTTTGGGGGAAATGTCTAGTCTGCTCCTCACTGGAAAATATTCTGTTGGTAGTTTTCTAAGAGTCCTTTGTACTTGACACACAAACATGAACACATTTTTTCTTTTAAATTTATCATGCATTAATGTCTAAACTATATAATAAATAAATTATTCTAATACCGAACTCTGAGTATTACTGTTATCAAAGTAATGATGCACAAGATCTGTAATTGAAATGAAGTGTGTGCGTGTAAATGTTATGTCACAGGAAGGTGAAAATTTTAATGTTTCTTATTCTTGGATGTGGATAAACATTTGAGTCAATTAATTTGAATACAACATTTCTATCAAACAATCAAAAACTATCTATGTAAGCATATGTGTTGAATGAAAAAAATGTATACTGAACTTTCTCCCCTAATATTAATCCATACTCGCATGCATTCCATAAAGTCTTTTATATTGTGTGGAAATTATAATAACATGCTTTCTTCATTTATTGTATACTTGTATTATAATCAACACGAAAATGTATTTTATATTAAAGTAAACTCAGACAATCAAGTTCTTTTGTCTTGTTTTACAGAACGAAGAACTATCGATGCATTTATTTTTTTATCTCCAGTTGTAAGTTGTGTTATTTCATGATAATTTTTTATTTATAATAAAACAATATTGTGGGAATCAGTAAATTGCCAAGGGTCCAAGTTAGTTGACAAATCTTGTAAAAGATGCTTTTGATGAGAATTTCCTTAAGGGATTTCAATGTCACTGCATGTATTTAAGAAAAAAATTAGGGAAAATCTTACATTCCTATCTTTGTGCACCTTTACTGTGTGTATATATTTGTAAGTGTGTAAAAAAAATATATATATATTATACCTGACACAAGTAATCTTATATGAATAGCTTTATTCAATCTATCGTCTGAAGCAATCATTAATATTCTTGTATTCAGGGCTTAATTTGTGATCAGTTTGTCTATATTGGAAATGTGTGCAGCAAGAATTAAGAATTTATTGATCAATAAATATTTATTTGTTTATTAGTATATTGGTTGATATAGTAACCGATCTGAAAGAATTTTCATTTTGTTGTCATCCTTATAAGTACGAGCATAATTTATACACTATCATAATTCGTGTGCACTATTTTTTAAATAACATTTCAATACCAGTGGCTGGCCATTAATTTAGTTAACTGGGCAGAAATATACTTCCCTGTCTTTCAGGGGATAGACAAAGAGAGTAAAGGGCAAAAGTTGATGGGTCTCGCACGTAACGTGGCAGTTTCCATCAGTTAGTGTCAAAAATCACTCCATAGAGAAATAGATCATTATCATTCCATACTTTTTACAGATATCGATCTATTTGTAAAGATGACCTTAAAAGCAAGAACATAGTTTTCATAAATCTCTGAATAAGCACTTGAAATGGAAAATGTTAGTTGGGGGATGTTTTGTTGAGTCTTGGGGTTATCTGGGGGATGCTCCTATGGTTTAACTAGAAGACTTGTGTTGTGAATTACAGGATTTGTTGACCCACCTTGTTTCAGTATGCGTTTCCATTATATGATTTGCATAGGCTAGCACTGACACTCTGATTAAGGGGGGCAAAAGCCTTGATGCAAGTTCAGTCGGGAAAGATAAACCTCATTATCTCACTGTTTCAGTTTCATTGTTGTGTGTGTGTGGGGGTGGGGTGGGGGGGGGCGTGCGCAGCAACATAGAGGCACCATAACGAATAAATAAATTGTGTCTGTGCCACGCTCCTTTTCCTCCAAACAATTGTGTTCATGCATTTAAGACAAAACTACTTAGCAGCAAGAGTCTGAAGTACTTACAATGCATTACAGAAAACAAGAAAATTGCGAGCGAAGCGAGCAGGATAATTTTTAAATCCAAATTTTTGCAAACTCAAAACAATATTGATTTAATATGGCACAAAAAATTTCACGGGGGCACCATGGCATTATCTTTTCCATTTTGATCATTCGGCGCCGAGGGACAACTCCCATTGCCCCCTAGCTACGGCTCAGAACTTGAAAAGACTGTAAGGAAAGGAGACGAAGCGAGCAAGAAAATTTTACGAAATGTAATTTTATTTGTATAAAATTTAATATCGATCGAGGCAATTGCCCCTCTGTGTCCCCCTGCAGGTATTCTTGGCCGCCTGGAAAAAATAATGCAAGAAAGACGGGAAAACTAATTCCTTTTGTCCGGCTACTCTTAGATTCTACTAGTCTTGCTTTCTTTTACCTCAATGTTTGCCCCCCTCCCCCCAGAAATTGATATCCGTTCAAGATTGGGGAGGGGCAATGCCCATTGTCCCTCTGTGGTTTCGCCACTGCACCCCCTAGCACCGTAGTTGCTTTGAACTTTAATCGGCTTGGAAATACTTTTAAGAGCATAATATCGTTCAATAACGGCGATAAGATTCCTCTCCACTAAATTTCTAGGTGAAGGTACAATAATGTAGGAGGGACATGGATGTCTGGAAGGGGGGACAAGGATGGCCACACCTCCCCCTTTGAAATTGAATGTCAACCTAAAAGTATATATTTCACACATATAATTTGATTTCAGTCATAGTAATTTACATTAATGCGATAATTTAAAATTCAAGTGGTGTTTTTGATAGGGGGCAACACTATTATGGGGTAATATGGTCCATGGAAAAATACTTTGCTTGTCTCGCTGTGGAAAAATCTGCGGACACCCATGATTGTCCCCCTTGACCCCCCTGTGAGCATGCCTATGATGTTTTGGATCACATTGAACCAGTGCCCAGTGGTAAAAAAAATATTTTAAAAATAGTTACAATGAAACGTACTTTGTCTCTTCTCCCTGACAATGCATTGTTTAATATCATTGCCTTGTAATCATGTTATCCTAGGTTAAACAATTGTGACATGCAATTCAGTTCTGAATCCTAGCTTTAAATCTAGGTTCTGTTATGGTAAGTCTACCTGTAAAAAAAATTACGACAAACTTTGATCTTCAACATTGTGTTTATATGTGGTAACAAACTTTATATAATTCTTCATGGCCACCAAAGAATATAGAAACAACTCCAAATAGCTTCTGAACAAATTAAGCCCTGACTGTAAGCTTACTCCTGCTGTGATGTCTCTGTATAACAATTTCAAACTCTGTGATTTTTGTCTCTGTGTCTACATCATACATATCTTATTCATTCTTATTGTGATACAAGAAACACCCATGCATTTTAATATATAAATATTATATAAAATATATATATACATACATAAAAAGAACTTGAAAAGTCAGTATTTTTTCAAGACTGCATAAAGATGTAATATAACAAATTGTGTATGTTATATAAGATTAATATTCAGTGTGTGTACATTAATTGTATATAACAGATGGTAAAGGAGTACAATTTTAGAATAATTTGTATGAGAGTGGATCTTGTAATGTGATTTGACTTCTGAAATTATTTTAAGATAGATGTAGTGGCAACACTTAATAATTTTAATTTGGCTTGTAGGTTAGGTTTGCGTTCGGCATCAAATATACAATTTGCAGCCTTCACTGTGATTTAAGCATTAGGCTTTTAGAAAGGTTTCCTTGGAATGCATGTTGTAGACATGATTAGTCTAGACGTAGTGCAGTAGTTGAGTAGTAAGATTTTACTTTACGATTACCTTGCATATAAATATAGTAATTCCAAGGAGAAATATGGTTTTATAGCTTTTTCATACTGATATGTTAGCTTAATAAATTTGATGGGTACCACTTTGTGAATTCAAAATTTTAATTATATAATTTGCAGGGGGAAAATGAAATTTGAATATTGAAATTTGTTTAATGCTGCAGTGTGGGGGAAGGTTTTCACTGTGCAATCATGAAATTGAAAAATGAAAAAATTGTTATTAACGAAAAAATATTAGTAGTGTACCAACTGTAATTTGTTGCTTTTTGTTTGATCTCATTACATTAATTATGGTTTTACATTCTTGCAATCATTTAAATGACAAACACCATTTGCAATTTCCTGTATCTTGGAACTACTAATGTGATACAAAATAAAAAGCTATTTTCAGTGGTTCGATTTTTTTTTTTTTTTGGTGTGTGTGGACGTAATGGAGGTGAAGTAACATTGTCACACTGCAAAAACCTTGGAAAATATCAACTTTAACCCTTTTGCAGCCCTCGAAGCCGAAACACACCTGCTCTAATATTATTATTATTGTATTATTATTATTATTTGCATTAATAACCATACTGACAAAGTTGCAAGCATCGGTAGCTTAGTGCAATCTTTGAAAGTAACACTTACTTTTTAAATTAACTGTAACTAATCATGGAATTTTCCAAAAATTCAAAATTCTGGATTTTCGTTTTGTTTGTGTGTTTGATTGATTTGTTGTTTTAAGTCCACTTTACGCACAGAAAAGCTAATTGGGACGACCTACAGTTTAAAGTGAGATCCACGCCATTGGGGATGCCCAGATATTAATTTTATATATTTCTTCATATTTTCCCCTCGATACATTATTTAGTTTATTATAATTTGTAATTATTACCACATCATGTGAAAGCTAATCGAACCTACAATTTTACACATTCTCAATGGAACATTTTAAGTTGTTTGATTTGGTTTTCCTCCAAACTTTCTATTATTACACAGCCCTGCATTTTGGGGAAAACATTTGGATGATTTCAAATCAATAGGTGATTCTAGAAGTATTTTGAATGCTGATCACGGAAATGACATAAATTTCTTCACATCACGTCAGGATTTTTCTCCACACCGCTAAGTTCAACCAACCCACCATACTATAAGATTGAGTTTTGGACATTTTGTGCAAGATGAGAGAATTTTGTCTATCGATTGCCATCTCTGAGCAGTAAGTTAATTCTGCATTTCAGAGAAGACCCATAAGTCAAGTTGCCCCTCTTGCTGAGGTAATACACCACTGCTTATTATGGCAGGTGTCATCACATGATGATTATGTTACTGGGAACCAGATTTGACTTTCGTAAATCCATTTTTTTAAAATAAGCTACACTATCGGTTGAATTTCTGGGATTACATCAAATTTCAGGGGCACGAAGCGAGAACATTGCGGGTGCAGCCGCTACGCCACTGGTGAACATTCAGATACATCAGGTTCAGTCGAAGAACCAGGTTCCTGAAAATGTAAATAAATGATTTTATTTATACTAGGGCATGTCAAAAAGTAAGGTGAATTTTCGATTTATTGAATAACGTGCATAGAAAAAATTATGAAACTGTAGTATGTTTGACACATGGTATCACACTAAAATTTGACATAGGAACCACTGCCTTCGTGGGCATATTGTGTGAGGTGGGTCAGGGAAATGCCCATTCGGTGGTGTTTTTGGTCCTCACTCAGATTTTTGGGCACCCAGCGCTCGCACACTTTCCTGAAGCCAAGTTGGTCATGGACAATACTCCTCACTGAACCATATGAGATGTTCAATGCATCAACAATGTCATGCAACCTGACTCTTCTGTCTTCACGAATCATTGCATCCACGTCACACACATTCCTGTCGGTGATGGACGTTGCTGGTCTGCCACATCTGTCACACTACTCCTACCACTTGCAAATGAGTTATAAAACACATACACTTGTTTCTGCAACATAACACTCTCTCCATAGACCTCCAAACAATTCTAGATGAATTTCAGATGGTTTCTTTCCCTTAACCAATAAAAAACTAATACCACCACGCGCCTCCTCCTTGGAGTAATGTTCAAGTCGTTGCACCATCTTTGAATTGCTCTAGATACCAGACGGGTTGACGTAGAAGGCTGTAATTGCCGTCAGACTTTCATCACCTTGACATCTGACACATACAAAAAAAAAAATTAGCTACACAAAAAACTCTGGGTTTTACAGACAAATTCACCTTACTTTTTTATACATCCTAGTATTTATTTATAAAGAATGAAAAAGTGTACATCAAAGAAAAAAATTTAAATGGGAACTTTTATTCTAATAATAATTATCAGCTATTATTACTATCAAAACATATAAATATTTGGAACTTGGCATGCCTTATAAGCAAAGGCAGAAACTTATGTAAATCAATTTGAAACTGGAGAATTACCGCAGATATTACTTATATTACTTATATTTTTGTTCTGTTAGGAAAACATGAACACTGTCATTTTTTCATGCTGATATGTAATATGTAAACCCTAAAATTTGAAGAAACACTAAACAGTGTACTGGGTACATTCCGAAAAGTCCTTGCTGGAAGATTGCAAACACCAACACCACATACAGCCCAAATTTCCGAGGGACGTCCGTAGGATATCCACAATGTCCAGATCAAATCCGTGGATATCACAGACGTCCTATGGATATCCAGCTCTCCATGGGATATCCATAGAATCTCCCATTTTGGACATCCAGGGGATCTGTCCTGGATATTTATGGGATATGTGGTATTACATCCATGTGTTAATAAAAAAATGACTTTAATGTTTTAATATTCATGTAAAGATTGATTCATAGTATCTAGTATGTTAATTATGTTGGAACTCAAATTCTGGGATGCAGTAATAAATCGTAACAAAAATATCTTCCAAAGGAATTGCATCGTCCGTAGGCCCATTGTCTTTTCAGCTAGTCACTCATGTGCACCAGACCAGGTAATACTTTCTTTGCCACAAGGCCTTCTTCGTGCCTCGAACGCAACACCAGACACATATTTGCATTGTAGATGTTAACTTGATTAGCCATTGTAGTGAAGAATAATCTCTGCATACTCTGCTTATCATTGACGTCCTATGGACGTTTACTGGAAATTCTGGGATATCCATAATTTTGGCACGAATATCCAGAAGATGTCTCCTGGATATTTGTGTGCTGTATGGGACAACAGTACAAGGTCCTTCTTTCTCCAATCCCTTGCATCTCACCTCTTAGAACAGGTCTTCCTGCTGTCTTGCTCGTGCCAACGACTTGTCTCTTTACCCAGGTTCCTCCTCTTCAAGGTGTTTTGCCCTTACAAGGTAACTGGGCATTCAACAAGACCCTGAGGGTCTGGAAAACAAGGAAATAGTCAACCGGTAGTGTCTTGTTTCTGGTTAATCTTCACCATGTGGAAACCTGCAGACAGTGTTGCTTACTTACGTAGCTCTTAAATCTCAAAGTTCTGTTTGGTTTATGAGTTCAAGTCATATAAAACTGCAAACATATTATTGCACAATTTTCCAGGGTCTCCCTGATGGTGTTGTGGTAAAGTTGTCGCCCTGTAATCAAGGGACCCCAGGCTCGATACCTGGAGGAGGCACATTGCACAGTGGTTCGGATCCCACTTTAAACTGTAGGTCCAGTCTCGATTAGCCTATTTGTGCATAAAGTGGACTTAAAACAACAATTCAATCAATCAATCGCGACTTTCCAGCTGACAAGAGATAGATGGGCAGCAGAATTGTCAATTGGCAAGAAAGTAACAAAGCTTATGCTGGTGTGACATTTTCGTGAAAAACTCTTTTTCCATACTGCCTGGGTTCAGTCTCTGGGTTTTCGGCCTGTGTATAGGACCAGTGGCAACCCACCATCGTGAGGAAATTGGGGAGCTACAAGTGAGTAGCGTAACCTGGTCTGGGAAATGTACTATAAGGGCTGAGGGTTCGAAGTGCTGACCCCATTACCGGTTGAAGGCAGTCGGGAGATAGGTCAAGGCCCTTCCAGGGCTGTAGAGCCATGGGTTATGTTAAGTATGTGTTTATTTGTGCCATCATATAAAATTTATTTATTTATTTGAGAAATCCTGAATACAGAGAGAATCCATTTTATATCAGGATATCAACAGAGAGAAAAATAGGAATTAACAAATGAGAAACACGCACACACATATATGTAACAAGAATAAAAATTTAAAAAAACAATAACTAGAGTATAACAAATATTAATTACTCTTCAGCTGCTTGATGCACGCATTTCTGAAAACCTGCTTAGATAGATGGAAGCCTGGAGGATCATTTAGTGTATTGTACCTTGTTTGTAGCCTATAGACAAATGACCTTTGTTCTAGGGATGGCCTTGAGGCTTTTGTGTAAAAGAAGTTGTTGCATTTGCTGTTGGTACGTGGGATCCGGATGTGAAAATGTGGCAACAGTTAGTGAAAAGTTGTCCAGTCATGATTCCGAAAAGAAATGTTAGATCTGAAACTTGTCAGCGAAGGGAAAGATTGTGAATTTGAAGAGTGGATAGAATTTTATGTTTGGAAAAGTTTGCAAGGGCTGGACATCTGTGTTTGACTATTCTGATGAAGAAATTTACCACTTTGTTTGTTCTCTTTATATTGCTATCACAGGCCATTGACCAAATACAGGAATAGATATAATATTTATAAATAATATTCTTGTTTTATGTTAATGTTTTCATTGTTTTAGATATTGGGTTGAAATTCATAGAAATGTAATGAAGGTAGCAAGATATAAGAAGTCACATGAATGCATGTATTACTATGGAAGGAAGTTAGATCCACTATCAAACTCTAAATACCAGGAATCAATGTGTAGTATTTCTTTCTGATTCATTGTCAATTTTTGTGTGGTTGAACTAGAACTAACCTTTAAAAAGTACATTCACACTTCAGTATAACCATTTTATACCAGAGAATTTAATAATTTTGTAATAACTTGTCAGTTTTCATCAACTTCTCACTCCTGTCTCATTTTTCCATGCAAGTGTTCACCCAAAAAATACACCAGCTAAGTAAAAAAAAAAATAGCAGCAGCCAGATACTTATGAATAACTTTTCCATAAGGTTTGGACTGATAACATAAACAAATGCCTGTGTCTTATATTCACTTTTTGATCTTTGCAATTTTGCATGAAACCCCGTCTCATCGAGCCTCACACTTTGGTTAGAGACCATTTCTTCCTGCTACTGTGCCCAAGATGACTGCACACAATGAAAATTACTTGCCAGGAAGCACGGACGCTAACAGACAACATACTTCTAACTAATCACCTTTTGAACACCATATTGCAAACAAATGAACAGAGGATACTCCTCTGTTTTGCTTGTCAATACCCAAGCCAAGCTATCTCCTGGCACAGTGCAGAACAGTTATTTTTGAGAAAATCTTCTTTTCCTCCTCCCTGTTGGCCAGTTCGGGTTCAAGATTGCCATTTGTTGCCCACAGGTGATCAGCGGTAGGCCTAATTGGCTGCTTGACACGAACCATAAAGACAGGTCCCATGCTAGCTCGACTCTCCACCTCTCTGACATAAATGGTATATACATTACATAGTATTCTCAATAATTGTTTTTTTTTTCACTAAGAAGCCTCCAATATAGTACTTGTGTTGGGGGGGGGGGGGGTCATGGACCACTGGGCTAGGCACCATTGCAGTTGTACCTTAGGAATGTTGACATTCAAGCTGTAAGTTGAGTGCATTAATAATTGACTATAATGTAGTTGTGCCCCCAGGACTTTTAAAAGGGGGGAGGGGTTCATGTATACATTTTTTGTAGTCAGACCCCTGCCTTCGTTTTTTTTTGTTTGTTTAGAAATACCGGGCCAAAAGGGGAGGGATTATGGCCCCCACTAAAGTACACCACTCCTATAATGCTTATTTATTCAGTGCCAAATAAGCCTTTTCCCTATGTGCAGAGTAAAAAATGTGATATCTCACTATGTGAAATAGACATTATTAGTGTAAATAGTATGTACAACTATTTACTTTGAAACTTGTATTAATTTATCAATTTTATAAACATATCAAATGCAAAAATCTTCATATGGCTGGAGCAACAAAGATACATATGTGGAGGTCTTACATTAGAAATGTTCATATTTTCAATACTGAGTATCTCTTTCAAAGTATGTAGTTTGTTCATAGTCCTATTTACATTGATAAGAACAATTCCACATAGTGAGACACTATATATTTTTTTTTTATCCAACATCAATTGGCAACATAAATAGAAGTTCCGAAATTCCTTTCTCCATGCTCTCAAGTAGCTCAGTCAGTAAAGGCGTCATCCTGGAATGCCAGAGGTCCCAGGTTCAAATCCCAGCGCAGTTGGAGTTTTTGGTTGCTTCCGATACCTCACCTCTTCAAGTCAATCCTTTACCCATACCCTTCTAAGTCCTTTCCAGCTTCTCCGATCAGTGCGGAAGCCAACCACCATTGCCTGTCCTAGGGGGCCGGCGGAAGGTGGAAGCAAGATCACCAAGTCCAAAGACCTACATACCTGCACCAAGCAAGGGCTTGTGCCTAGCCTCAAAAGGCAGGATGATCCCCCTTCACTGACTGAGCTACGGGAGAGCAGTTTTGCTTTTTGCTCTCCTGGAGTTAGTTCAGAGCCCCACCAATAGATGTCAGGCCATCTAGTGGTGGGGCTCTGAATTACAAGCTTCAGACTCCTGATCATAGATGGCAGCACCATACTGGGGATTGCTGCCATCTGGTGGCAAGTTACCAAACTACATCCATTGTTACTTTGTATCTTCTTAACACATTGTTCTATTTTTTTGTCTCGGTACTAGCCCCCCCTTTTCCTTTCCCCCCACCTGTGTGTCTATGTGCTCCTTTCTTATTTTTATTATTAAGGTAATATGCCACCAATGATTTGTAGTAGCATACAATGAAACTACAAGCTTTATGCTTCTGCAATTATCTATTTGCAATAATTTGATTTCATTGCACATTTTAAAAATAAATATTAGCTTATTTGTTTATTAAAATTTTCAATACGCACGAGAGAAAGTTATAAAATCAAACACACAAAATACAACATTAAGAAATTTATTTTTGCAAGTCCTGGAGATATACAAGAAAGTACAACACTGTCTTTGTAACAAGGAAATATTTTTTTTGTTTAAACATACAAACAATTATCTTTCATATTTTGAAGTGAAACACAATGCAAGGCAATATGAAAGCTTTAGATGACACCCCACTTTTTCAAACATAAACATATAAAAACATTAATATTCACACTGAAGTATTTCTTGTGGATGTATAATGTATTTCAGGTTCCTCTCTTAACATTCTCCTAATATATTTATAACTTTAGAAACACTAACCAGAATTAATCATGTTATAGTTATATCTTCATTTCTTACAAGGTATTTCTGTGTATCAATTATACAATATCAACAGTTACAATTATCATTAAAAACCTGAACAGTACTATAATAAATACAGAAAATACTCATTCCATAACAATCATTGATTCAAAAAATTATTCCATGCACAAAAAGCCTAAATTATCATTGAGTATGTTTTAAGAATGACAAAACTTGTAGCAGAGACAGTCAAAATGGAACTAGTGATTGTAATAAAAGTGAACTTTTTTTTACATAAAATATTGCATAATACACATTCATGGTTTCTTGCTAGTATCAGTATATTTTCATGAGAGACGGACCAATCTAAATTTTTTGACCATACCAACAATACGACCAGAAATAAAGTTTACAGATAGTGGACAATAGGGTTTATCGAAAAAAAAGTTTTTTTTTCGAAATGTTAAGGTGGCTAGTGCGGAAAAGTGGCCATTTGTGACCAAAAACACGTCTGATTTTTTTCAGATTTTTTGGAGGTCGTTGAGGTGGCACGCATCGACCTTGAAGTTTTGATAGTAATTTGGTTATGTAACACGCACAACAATTTCACAAAAATGTCATTATTTGGCTATTTCATGACTTTTTTCAGCATTATGGTCGTTTATTGTTTTGTTTATGACAAATATGTTACATTCTTGCCTTAGGGGTGGTTTCCTATGCTGTTTACGTATGCTTTAGGTCAAAAATTGTCAATTTGAGGCTAAAAATTCCAATTTTTCTATTGATGGTTTCCAATTGGTTTCGACTTTGTGTTTTATTCGAAAGTTTTCCGATATAAAAGACTAAATAAAATATTTTGGCTTTCTAATTGCTAACAGTTCCTCAATTACTGCCCAGCGCTTCGCTTATTTTCATAGCTTATTGTGCTTTGAAAATAATCCAGAGTTCACCACGAGGAGGTGGTTGGACTACGAGCTCCACCCATGTTGGCAAACGTAATTTTACTAAGGGGCAGGCCAAGATTTTCTTCCAGTTTTCTCCTTGAACTTTATAGTCACTTTTTGTTCAAAATGTTGGCATATGTTCTCTAGATTCCAATTTCGCTTTGATGTAGCCATCACGTTCGCTGGCACCGAAAACAGAAGAAGCAGCCTCTGTGATAATTTTCACAAGTCGCTCCACTCCTTGGGTGTGGCAGGGGAAGTCTTGAATTTCCGCTATTTTTTTTGTTTTTAATGTAGTCATCTACTTCTTCATTTGTAATATTATTGGTCAACGGAGGCTCGTGGAGGGAGCATGAAGCCCAATCAACCATGTCATAGTATTGGTCTGCATTAAAATTGATAGTTGGTAAAACAAAAGTGCGAATTCTTTTACCTTTTTTCAATCCTCTTGCTTTCTTAATTCTTTGTCAACCAACCAGTGCATACACCTTCATTATGTAGTATGTGTGGTTTGGGATCAAGAAGGAACCATCGATAACTGACGGAGCCCTACACCTCTGGAATTTGATCCACTTGTCCCAATTTCTCCCACACCACTTGCGAGATCTGATTGATAGGGTCATTCAACAAAACGCATTCTTCGCCCATCCTTAAAATCTCCTGCTGGCTTTAATAACCGACCAAAACCCAGAAATAAGAAGTCTTGGTTGACAAAGAATTAAGAAAGCAAGAGGATTGAAAAAAGGTAAAAGAATTCGCACTTTTGTTTTACCAACTATCAATTTTAATGCAGACCAATACTATGACATGGTTGATTGGGCTTCATGCTCCCTCCACGAGCCTCCGTTGACCAATAATATTACAAATGAAGAAGCAGATGACTACATTAAAAACAAAAAAATAGCGGAAATTCAAGACTTCCCCTGCCACACCCAAGGAGTGGAGCAACTTGTGAAAATTATCACAGAGGCTGCTTCTTCTGTTTTCGGCACCAGGGCATGTGATGGCTCCATCAAAGCGAAATTGGAATCTAGAGAACATATGCCAACATTTTGAACAAAAAGTGACTGTAAAGTTCAAGGAGAAAACTAGAAGAAAATCTTGGCCTGCCCCTTAGTAAAATTACGTTTGCCAACATGGGTAGAGCTCGCAGTCCAACCACCTCCTCGTGGTGAGCTCTGGGTTATTTTCAAAGCATAATAAGCTATGAAAATAAGCGAAGCGCTGGACAGTAATTGAGGAACTGTTAGCAATTAGAAAGCCAAAATATTTTATTTAGTCTTTTATATCGGAAAACTTTCGAATAAAACACAAAGTCGAAACCAATTGGAAACCATCAATAGAAAAATTGGAATTTTTAGCCTCAAATTGACAATTTTTGACCTAAAGCATACGTAAACAGCATAGGAAACCACCCCTAAGGCACGAATGTAACATATTTGCCATAAACAAAACAATAAATGACCATAATGCAGAAAAAAAGACATGAAATAGCCAAATAATGACATTTTTGTGAAATTGTTGTGCGTGTTGCATAACCAAATTACAGTCAACTCTCGATTCTACGACCCCGGGGTATAACGACCCCCTCGAAGTAAAGACCCTTTTCCCGGGAACCGTGAAAAATTTCGAAAAAAGTTGAAAAATTTCGAAAAAAAAGTTGAAAAATTGAAGGAAATCGGCCGAAAAATGCGTTTTTTTTCCCCCAATCATTCCCTTCACCAGCGCTCTACCGCTCACAATTGGGTCTGAACTAAAAATAGACACCACCACACCATGCTTGAGTGATATCCAATAGCACTTGACCTCTGCCCCCCCCCCCTCCCTCAAGTGCACCAATGTTACCCCGCACCCGACAGCCGCTACCCAACGCGCCAGGCTTGTTTTGCCACGCTTTCTCTTGGATACGCGAGAAGAGAAGATCGAATGTGCTTGGATGTTATTTTAAATCGACCTTGACTTGTTTCCTTGTCCCAAGAGCTGCTGAATACTCGCAGGTGAGGGGAGAAGGGGCAGCCCGAAATGACAGGTGGACTTGCAGTCTTTGCCAATGTGTATGGTAGGTCAAGCTCTTTCATCGATAAATACACCACCTTGAGAGATAAGATCGCAGGAATGTTCCAAAATACAGATGCGTGGCACCTGGAAGTCTGGCCCATCTGTCCAGCTCTGACCTAGATTTCAGTAGGTTCCCGTGAGTGAGCAACTCTCGACCTTGTAGCCGACAACTTCCAGTAACCGCTTTCATTCAAAACGTGTTCTTTGTTCCCTGCAACACTTCATAAAAAAGCGAAACTGTTAGAGATAATCAAAGCCACATAGGCGAACTGAAGATCGTCAACCTGCTTAATGCGCTGTCATCCAGGTTTCCACAAAAGTTTACTTCGATCTTACGTGCATCATAACTCCCGTTTCCCACTTCATACGTTTTCCTAATTGTGTCGTAATATCTGCCAAAAAAGTGTTGGCTGACTGACTTCTCCCCTTTTTCCTGTCAACAAAGGGGGGAGGGGCGATTTTCTTGCTCGTGTGCGCACACGGGCTGATTACAGGCGAGGGTGGAAGTGGACCCACCCCTCTTCCTTTAACATCTAAAATGGGGCAACCAGTTCTGGATATATTCTTGAAAATGAACAAAAACAGAATAAAAAAATTAACCCTCCCCCCTTTTCCCAGCTTATTTTCCGCCATTGGTGTGCACGGCACTTCCCCCCTTTTCCCAGCTTATTCTCCGCCACTGGTGTGCACGGCAATGTTGATAATTGCAGAATTCAGGTCTTTTTTTATGCTGTTGTCTGCATAGGAAATATTACCCGTATTATTGTCTGTTGCATGGTAAAACGTAAAGCAAGGGACATTTCTTTCTTCTTTACACTCCTGTTAAAAGTTCCGTCTTCGACAGTTGCGTTATCTTTAAAATGCTGGGACTTTTCTCTTCCGCCACCTGTTGCTCGAACTTCCAGCCAGTCTCCTTTGTTTTTACGATGCAGCTGGCGCCAGTGTTTTGTCTAGCGTCTTCAAAGCTCTTGCTTGCCGATAACAGCGGATTCGCGTACGAGCGCTCGTGGTGATAGGTTCACTAGCAAAAAGCGGTACATATCCGAAGGAGCAGCAAATCGCGAGTGATAGGATCAATTTCGTCGACTTTATTGTTAACGTTAATTGCTTATAAGTGTGTAGTGCATCGATTCAGTGTATTTTTTTTCCTTTGGTGTTCAAACTCGACAGCGCCCCATTAGATCACCGTGGCTTCCGGCGGGCAGCCGGTTTCCACCCAGGATGCCGAAATGTTGGCCTCGAGGGAGAAGACGGCAGCGGAAGGATTAGTCAACCTGGCCACACCGGAGTTTACAATAACCCAACATGATGATGACGTTACCATGGCTGACTCGGTACAACGCTCAGGTAAAAGGACACTGGATGAGGTGAGTGAAGAAGATCGCAATCAAGAGAAAATGTTTTGCCCCACTCAACTGGACCACCGACCCCAAACTCTTTGGTATTCGACCGACACCACCGGCCCATTTGTGGTCCTCTTAGAAGGACAGAACCCAAATATCGGTAAACTTTCTAGTGGCAGCCTAGGTAATAAATTCCGGAAGGCCCACATTCCAGTGTGCCTAGTGGAACAATGTGGCAAAAACAGGGTACGGGCCACTTTCAAAACAGCAGAACAAGCAAACGCTTTCGTTCGGAACGGGACCTTTTTGGACTCCTTGGGGGTCCGAGCCAAAATACCACATAGCTTGATCCAACGGGAAGGGCTAGTGTATGGGATAGAATTTGACGTAACAGAACAGGACATCCTCGATGGCATCGATTCTCCCTTTCGGGTTACTTGCGCTAAAAGACTAAAGAAAAAAATCTGGCGAGAGGATGGCACTTTCCAACTCGTGGACACAAAGTTGATATGCCTCACCTTCCACGGCAAACACTTGCCCGAAAAAGTGTTGATAAATAAGGAAATCTTCACAGTCAAACCGCGAGTTCGATCGGTTTTACAATGCTCTGGCTGTTTCCGATATAATCACTCCCAGGTTCAATGCCGGTCTAAACCACAATGTGCTAACTGTGGCCAAGAACGACACGGGGAAGGATGCTCCAACCCCCCTCACTGTAGCAATTGCAAAGGCCCCCATGGGGCACGTGACCGTCAATGCGATTTCTGGCAAAGAGAACAAACCATTCAAACTCGTATGGCGGAAGAAAATATTTCCTATTATGAAGCAAAAGCCAAACTCCTTGGAACCTTCCACCCACCCTTAACTCGGGAAGACATTTTGAATCCCATGCTAAACAAGCGTGACTTTCCCAAATTGTCACCCACAACCACCTCGACCCCCTCGAACGGAACACACCAACTTGGCGCTTGGGATAACCCCTTCCATACATTACAGAAGCACCTTGTTTCTGACCCTTCCACCCCAAGTGGTCGACAGACCGCCACGCCGCAGGCAGTGGAGACAGTTCGTTCAAAAAACAAAATTTCTCCCCGCCGCCGGACTGGCAAGCATAATAATCCCGTGCCCCATTCCTCTTCGAAGGAACAACATGCAGATCTACAAGTCAAGGCATCCAGCAACAACGTTGAAAAAACAAGAACCATTTCTAGTTCATCGACATCGGAAGATGAATTTACCCCCTCTCCCCCCATCGGGCGTAACGCTCATCCGGCCCCCCCGGACCTGGTACCATCGCCGCCTTCGGAACCATTGCAAGTTCACCATTCCGAACAACAAACGATCTACAAATCACTCTTGGACCTCATAACGACCTTATGGGCATCAGTGCTCCAAATATCAAATATACGCGAACAAAAGATTCTCATCCAGCAAATACAAGCACTCACGACCCAACTGTTATCCATCATAGAAGGCTGATTACCTATCCTTCGCCACCCAGGTGCTCCTAACAACTATAGCCTTACAACAAACTGTTACCTTCAACCCTTTTTCGACTTTCTTTTTCCTTTTTTTTGTTTTATTATCCTCTCGATAAAATGAATATATTACAACGGACGCTCGCCTATTCCGGCATAGACCGTCTCCATCAGTCTTTCTCTCTTGTTTATTTTTCTTTTTTCCCTCCCCCTCCATGTCATTTCCTGTTCTTATTCAATGGAACGTCCGCAGCTTTTCGGCCAGAAAATGCGAATTACAGAAACTTGTGGCGGATTATAAACCGCATCTCCTTAGTTTACAAGAGGTGAAAGGAACTCGCTATGAGAACTACAGATTACCACATTTCATCTCTTATGGTCCCCCTTTCCCCGCAACACAACGAGGTGTTGCGATTTACGTACACGAAAATCTCCCACATTCCCCCCTCTCTCTCCCCCCTCTCATCCTTTAATTCACCAGTATAACGTTGAAATTGTTGCTGTCCGCATTCATTTTCATCAACACCTATTCACACTCCTCTCCCTTTATATTCCTCCCCATCACTTTTCGCAGAACATCCCTTTATCCATCCTCACTGACCTTCTCGCCTTACTCCCAGGACCCTATCTCATAACCGGTGATTTCAATAGCCATCACCAGCTGTGGGGCAATGTCCTGACCGATAGATTAGGTTACACCATAGAATATTGGATCCTTGAGAACGACTTCATTATAATGAATGACGGTACCCCCACCCACTATCCACACAATGGTTCCCGTCCGACTACTATCGATTTAACATTAGTGTCTCCAAACCTTTTTTCTCATATTAACTGGACCAACGATATTGACTTACGAGGGAGTGATCACACGCCGATATTTATTTGTTTACCCCATACCTTTTCGAAAACAGGCGTGACTGACATTCCTGTCCGTCGATGGACACGAGAGTCAATTAATTGGAAAACCTTTCGCTCTTATTTTCTCAAATTATACTATACGGATGCTATACCCTCCCACCGGACAATGACATATACCAAATTCCTCCATATGATTACGTTAGCACTTGACCGGAGCGGTACGCGCCAAAAATTCTTTTCCAACGATCGATTTCCTAAGATTCATTGGTGGAACAATCAGTGTGCCGCCATCAAAAAAAAAAAAAAAAATAGCACTCACAAAACTCTATGCTAAACACCCCACGCCCGAAACATGGCTGGAGCTCCACAAACTTCAGACGCTCGCAAAAAATACATATACCAAAGCCAAACGACTGGCATGGAAACTTTTCTGTCAGTCACTTAATGTGACTCTCCACATAGGAATCATTTGGCGCAAATTTAACTCTTTACGACACCCCCATGTTCCTCGCCCCCGACCGATTAATAATGCCTGGGAAGTCGAATTTATGGACCTCCTAACACCTCCTACGGTCACCCTACCTCCCCCATCTCTAGCCCAGACAAACATTTCATTCACAGCAGATTTCCCCGCTGTTACAATATCGGAACTTCAACATATCCTAGAGAATACCCCCTCTACGGCCCCAGGATATGATGGCATCACTTACGACACCCTCAAACACCTCCCAGAACAAGGACTTAATATCCTCACGGCAATCTTCAACTCTGTTTATCGTAGGGGTAAAATCCCGCGAGGTTGGACTCAACATGTTGTCATTCCAATATTAAAACCGACTAAACCAGCTACCCATGCCACGTCCTACCGCCCCATTGTTCTTATACCAGTAATGGCTAAATTATTCGAAAAAACTTTACAACACCGAATAACGTGGAATTTAGAGAAACAAAATTTTTTTCCTCCCTCTCAAATGGGATTCCGTACCGGGCTTGGAAGCCAAGATGCTATATGTACCCTCACAGTGGCACTTCAGAATAGCCAACTCTTGCGACAATACTGCTTTAGCTTATTCATAGATGTTGCTCACGCCTACGATTTGGTCCAAATTCCCATATTATACCAAATTCTAGCTAATCTTCACATTCATCCGGTGGTAGCTCACTTAATATGGCATTTATATCACGAACGAAAATTGGTTTTTTGGTTCCCCCATAATGTTACGGGACCACGACTAATCCGGAGTGGTGTCCCCCAAGGCTCCCCACTCAGCCCAATTCTTTTCAATATATATACACAATACTTGCATCAAACACCAAATTCTACTCATCATATCCTTCAATATGCTGATGATTTTTGTTTTTATAATAGCACATCAGATGCCACTCGAGGCATCTTAGACCTGCGCAAATTTATCATTCAATTACATGATCAATTAGCGCTCCGCGGCTTATCATTTTCCCCGGAGAAATCACAGATTATTATTTTCAATCCGTATATGCTTACTCGCTATCCCAATACATTAACTCATTTACATCACATTCCGGTGGTCCAAACCTGTAAATACTTAGGTATTCATTTCGACCGTAAATTAACTTGGCAACCACATCTTCAATATTTGATCACAAGAGGGAAAAAATTGATTAACATTCTGAAAGGGCTTGCCACTACCAAATGGGGGGGGGCCACCCCTCCATTATGCTATTATTTTATAAGAATTGCTTTCGCTCACTTTTTGACTATTCGGCGCCCGTATTGGGAGGGATGCCTGATCGCTGGCTCCAAAAAATGGATATCTTACAACGTCAGGCACTCCGCCTTTGCCTCGGATTAATGGCATCTAGTCCCAATGTAAGCGTTTATGGAGAGAGTACTGAACCGCCTCTCTCCTTCCGATACCAATATTCTACCACGAAATACATATTGAAAACATGGGAACGACACCCTCACCCCTTCAATACCGTATTCGCTATTCAACGCCAACTGAATGCAACTCTAACTCTCGATCGCTCTCGCCCTCGGCTTTTCTCTTTATCTTGTTATAATATTGATCGCGATGCCTACCATCTCAGCTTTACATTTACATCCCCTTTGATATACACTTTACCAATACTCACCGCCCCTCTCCCTAATATTAACTTTACTGATTTCGGTCGACACGAATATTACAAAGAACTCTGGCCCGACCATACTTTTATCTACACAGACGGGTCCAAAGATGCCGACCGCGTTGGATGTGCCTTTTATGTCCCTCAATACAATGTTGTACGACAATTTTCCCTATCGTCAGAAGCGTCTATTTACTCGGCAGAGTGCTATGCCATTTATCAGGCCTTGATCCATGCTCGTGAAGCACAATACACGCAAACTTTAATTCTCACAGATGCCCTCAGCGTATTATTCACGATCGCTCGTTGTGGTAAGGATGCTTATCGGTTGCAACTCTTTCCCATCTTAATTTTACAAGAGTATTTTCACCTCCAAAACAAAGCCCAACGCGTACAGTTTACCTATGTCAAAGCACATAGCAATCTTAATCCTCATCAAGACCTTGTGGATCATTATGCCAAAACAGCTGTGGACGTTCCTTTCCCCTCCCCTATCCGACTTGCCTATACTGATCTTCTCCCACGGGTCAAAAAAAAAATTCACTCTCAGTGGGAAAATTGGGTTCATGGCGCAGTGGCAAAAACCACTACTTACAAATGGTTCTATGATAAACTCCCTATTCGACCCTGGTTTCATCATTTAAAAATGCCTCGTGAAGTGATCACCTGTATCCTACGCCTTAGAACGGGACACGTGACCACAAACGAGCATCTGGCATGAATTCACCAAACTCCTTCTCCCAATTGTACCTGCGGAGAACATAAACAAACCCCCACCCATTTATTTTTCCAATGCCCACTCTGGAACACACAACGTCAGGCACTCCTCCACAGACTCATTCGACAAAAGGTTGCTTTTCCCTTCTCCTTGCCCACTCTACTTTCATCTCCCTCCCCCCCTACAATGTGGATTCTCTATGGATTTGCCCGACAGTGCGACCTTCGCTTTTGATTCCATCCCTCATCATTACTGTATTATAGTGACAGTGAAGTGAAGTGTAAAACAATATTGTGCTGTTTATATTAGTGCGCGAACTTCTAGCCCTCAATGTTCCCAGACCGTTGCCCAAGACTGCTACCATTCAAGCGGTGAGGGGCATGAAGAAGAAGAAGAAGAAGAAGCCAGTGTTTTGTCTAGCGTCTTCAAAGCTCTTGCTTGCAGATAACAGCAATGACTCATCCAGCGCGAAGGAAAAAGTTATTGTTTTGAATCTCGCAAAGCTGTTTTCATTTGACGATAACGAAATTCGATCTCCAGAAAGGAAAACAAGAGTTAAAACAACTTCATGTTCTGCGCCTTCTGATAAGCAAAACTGTAAATTTAATTCACATCCGCTTTTCTTCAGAACCATTCATGTGAAGAAAAAAAAAGTGCTCAATGTAGGAATGGTCGCTGAGATCGATTAATAAGACATTATTCAAGGGGAAAACTTTTGGAGGAGTGGGTGTTTGACATCGGGAATACTCCTAAATCCAACATTAAATCATCGATTAACGTGAGAGTAAATAACGATCTACCATTTTGATATGTAAAAGTGCGCAGTTTCATAAAGCTTGTTCATTTTATGCTGATGGGCTAATCGGGACTAAATATACAGTTTAAAGTGAAATTCAATTCCAAACCTAAATGACTTTCGACTGGGACGCTGTTTAATGACGTGTCCTAGAATATGCATTGGGTGAAGACAGATTGCAAGTTGCACATTTCCTTTTTCACACTGGATTACAATGCAAGTCAAGGAAGGAGTTTGGACTGCTCCCTTCAATGGGGAAGGGGGGAGGGTGAATGAAGTTGGTTGAAGCAAAGAAAACGTGTTTTTTTTTTTTTGTGATGTATTTTACACAGCCGAAACAGAACGAAAATTACAGCCCCGCCTTTTTTTTTTTTTTGTCTGGTGCCTATAAAGGTTGTGTTGTTTCTCCCGAGAGATCTAATCTTACCAGTTAATCTTGTAACAGACAATGCTCCACTAGACGTATAAAATCCAACATTCATTCTGCCCGATTATCTCCCGACTTTTGCTGGCGCCAGTGTAACTGGTGTCAAGATTCTTCGAGTTTCGCTTGCAATAAGCGAGAGATTGTTTTCCTTTCCATAGGTCTCGGTGCAAACGGATTTCTCATGAACTATAATTGTAAGAATTTCCTGGAAAAGCAACGACTGTGCACAATTGAAAGAAAGTAACATTATTTTTTTTGAAAAACGTTTTCATGTTCTATTTTCCTTCTCGCAACACGTGTCCTGTGCATAACAGGTTGTATAACTACCAGGATAAATGGTGTTACCATCTCCTATGCATCTTTGTGTCCGTTTGATCTACGTTTAAGCAGAAAATTGGGGCAAATTCCAATAACAACCCCTTCGAAATAACGACCCTTTTCCCGGGAACTGTGAAAGGGCGTTGAATCGAGAGTTGACTGTACTATCAAAACTTCAAGGTCGATGCGCACCACCTAAACAACCTCCGAAAAATCTGAAAAAAATCAGACGTGTTTTTGGTCACAAATGGCCACTTTTCCGCACTAGCCACCTTAACATTTCGAAAAAAAGTTTTTTCGATACACCCTAGTGGACAATATACAAATCTGATATAAAACTGTGAATGTTTCATCAAAGACACCAAATTCTTCATTAACCTCTTTAACATATATCACCAGATGACTGCAATGATTTAACTTTGACAAGGATATACGAATTATATGTTTAAGAACATAAAAATAAAAACAAAATGGTGGAATTTTGCACCAAATTTCAGGATATGTCAGATAGTTAAAATATTGGCAATAACAGATTAATCTGTAATCTATAATTTGGTTAATTCTTATTCCTGAAGGGAAAAAAAACATGTATACATAGTGTGTGTGTTGCAACAATATCAGCTTTTGTAACAGAACTGACAATAATGTCCTGCCTTTAATGGCATGTTGATAGTATGTAACTTCAGTCGCAGGTTCATCTTCTAGTATTGATTGTCCTCTTTATCCCTGACGAGTCCCTTCATCTTCACATCTACCAGGATGGAAGTGCTGTTTGAAGATGTTAAGGAGCTGCTACTGCTTTCCACACAATCTACTGGGCATTCCAGTCACCACTCAATTGCAAAACCTGCAAATACAAATATGGATAAATTAACAGGTGCAAGATAATAGGAAAATCTGATTACGCATAAACATCCCAGTCTCTATAGAACAGATGTACTGATATATGATTAGTACACCAATAGAAAATTTACGGATACTGGCAAATTACAATGTACTGTTCCAATGAAAAGTATCAAAGTCTCAGAGGAAAAATTTGAACAAAACATTCTTCTTAAAAATACATCTGCAGCTTAATTAGAAAATGGAGCATGTCACATTATGTTGACGAGCTTAATTCAGACTGCCTGGATGCTAATATACTTGTACAGGAAGGGCTAAATTTAATGGGCCGAAGTACATGATGGAACTTATGTCCATTGAAAAGTTCATCATGAACTACTGTCCACTCAATCTGGCTTTTGCACAAATAAATTAATATCCAGGAGAGAATTAAATTTCCGTAAAAACTTGAAGTTTGCATTTTTAGAAACTCCTTTGTGGTTGTTACAGGGTAGCCTCTTTGTAATTCTGGTTTCACTGTTGTTTAGGGTTAGGGTGCAAAATGATTGAAGACTGGTGGAGTACGCAGAACCGTGTGGTAAATTAATTGATTGATTCATTCATTCATTTGGTGTTTTAAGTCCACTTTATGCACAGAAAGGCTAATCGGGACTGAACCTACAGTTTAAAGTGGGATCCGAACCACTATGTGCCTCCACCAGGTGAACTGTGCAGTAAAGGAAGGCAGAGCAAACACAGCTTGCCTTGTTTTTTTAGAAACGATTTTGATATCTTAAGTTCATGTTTTTCAATGCCTTTATACACCTTGGAATGGAATTTATCTACTTTAACATATTTACATCTGCAGGCTTTTCAATTCCCCTATTTCTGCCGTATTGGCTGCAGCCTTCATGAGGCTCGATAATGTGGCACAGCTGAACCACGTTAGAAAGAAGAGGGCTGCTCGCCTTTCTCCTTCACGAAAAAAAAGGTTGACGGCAAGCAACCCCCGACCTAATTTGTCTTTGGCAAGGGTGTTGGAAACACCTCGTCCACAAGTGATGCTAACTTCCAGAATTTTCTATGCATTCGTAGCACCACCTAACTCAGAACGATTATTCATGTGTGAAATTTAATAATAATGAACAAATTAGCTTATGAAGTTAGTCAATGAGTCCCGGTCGTATGGTGTTTATAAGAAACAAAATCACCAGCCAATACTTAGACATATCGGTCATGTGGTCAGTAACTCCGAAATATAGAGGGTATGTAACACTGCAAACAGGGTGAGGAAGAGGGTGCATTTCGAAGCGTGGGAGCTGCGGGTACATGTTTTCTTTACTGTAGCCATCGTCCTGTGTTATTCTGTTCCTTTGTGTGTTGTTTTTGCTGTTTTGTGTTCAAGTATGGTCTTGATTGATTGATTTCTTGTTTTAGGTCTACTTTATGCACAGAAAGGCTAATCGGGACTGCATCTACAATTTAAAGTGGGATTTGAACCACTATGTGCCTCCACCGGGTATCGAACCTGGGACCCCTTGATTACAAGGCGACAATGCTACCACTGCACCATCGGGGAGTCCCTAGTATGATCTTGGAAATAACCACCAGGGCTGACAAACGAGACGAACCATCAATTTGGAGTGGTGCAGGTTAAGGACTCGATTAGGGATCTTCTTTCATTCAGTTAATGAACTTCTACAGAAAAGATGGAGGTGGTGAATTATGAGAGACCGTGTCCTGAACTATGCATAACCAAAACAAGTAAGAAAAACTGGAAAGCTTTCATTAAGCAGTTAAGTATGTCTCAGTTAAAAACAATATGTTTGAATTTGTTTGAGTACACTTTGTGCACAGAAAGCCTAATTGGGACTCGACCTACAGTTTAAAGTGGAATCCAAACCACTCGACCAAGTATCGAATCTGGGCCCCTTCATTACAAGGCAACGATGTTACGTATTGTGTGGTTATGCAGTAGCAATGTTATTAATAAATCATTTTGTTCGAACATGGAACGATGCAGGCCACAATGACTTCAGTAATTTTCATAATGCAATGCAAAGACATGAACATTTAAAAAATGACACTCGTGCAGTGACGTACAAAATGGGGGATTAGTGGGGGTCATTACTCTTGGCACAGTATTCATAAAAAAATTATTAAAAAATAGCCTCCCCGGTGGCAGAGTGGTAGCGACTTCGCCTTGTAATCAAGGGGTCCCGGGTTCAATACCCGGTGGCGGCACATAGTGGTTTGGATCCCACTTTAAGCTGTAGGTCCAGTCCCGATTAGCCTTATTGTGCATAAAGTGGACTTAAAACACCAAATCAATCAATCAATCACAAAAAAGGGCTAAACGCAGGAAAAATATGACAAAGGGCTGGGTTAGCAAGAACCCACTTTACAATTCCAGCCCCTCCTGTGTGTATACCAGTGATTTATCCACACACACACCCAACAACTCCCCTCCCTAAATTTCCTCAATACCCTCCTAAAGGTTTTCACCAACGCCAAATTTTTGGTAATTTTGGCTCCAAATTTACCCTTACACCCCCCCCCCCCTATATTACATTTGAAAAATGTTGTAATTGGCCGAAATGAAAAACTAACCCATCGCTAATTCACGGCTCACCCCTGGGGGTAGGAGGTTCTTAATTTACATACATTCAAATATTTGTACAGTAGAAAACTAATTTCTTTGCCAACTGGTTAAAAATGTTTATAAATTGCAAAATAATTCAAATGGGTTTTTTTTATTACGTATAAGTTTTTGTTTTCTATTAATATAAATCAATTTCATTTCCTATTTATATTTGTCTAGCATTCTAGTTATTGCATATATTGTTATTGGTGTAGATCTGATAACGGTCTCTTGAAAAAAGAGAGAGAGAGATCACGTAATACTCTCACACAGAGACAGACATTATTCTATGTTCTTTGCTCAGACATTATTCTATGTTCTTTGCTTGCATTTTCGATATTATCCTTGGTAAAGTGTATTTCAAGTCAAAACTAATTGCTTATCTCTGTTGTTACAACAAAAACTCTCCCCCCTGAGGATTTTTATTCTGACAGGATTTTTAGGACAAGATTGTTGGTGGAGAGAAAGTCCCCCTCCCCCAATATTTTGCACTCTGACCAGAACTGAACCAATACTACTTTTAACTGGAAACATGATTATTTATAAATATGAACATATATTTCATTTGAACTGTACCATATCAATGTAACAGTTTTACTTCAAAATATACACAAGTGCACATGTAAGTTAATCAAAATATTAAAATAGCTGTAATTCAAGAAATGAAATACACTTTGCCACAAAATATTTGGTGCAAAATCAACGTTATTTTCTAAATTTTTGTATAATTTCTAGAATATTTAGGCTATGTGAAAGCCTTTTGCAGACTCCATGAGAGGCTTTCACTCTGGAGAGGAAAAAGGCCAGTATTGGTGATTGAATTTGAACTGACTGATCCAGCCCTAATTATTAGGCCTTTGCTGGTGATTGAGCAACACTCAAACTGACCAACAATTAAACTCTCTTTTCACAGGGAAAATAGACCAGAACAGGCAGTGTCACAATCCTCTCCTACATGATATGCAAAAAGCAGCTACAGGAGACATGATACGTACATGTTCATATGAGTTGACACGCCCTATATTAGTTTGCTTGCTCTAGATGAGGAATCAATCATGACACCCTAACCATAATTACCCTGCAACTAGGATAAGTGGAGACTTGCTGATTCCTAAGCATGGTCATAAGGAGAGTGGGGACAAATCCCTCTCACTTCAGTACATATTTTACACTAATTAAGTGAGCCACGGTAATCCAGTCGGTAGGGCATTTGACTGCCATGAGGTTAGATTCCATGGTTGGGAGATATAAGGTCAGAACTTCTCCAGCCTTGTACCACATATAAAGAAGCCCTTGGGTTCACACAGCCTCACGTAAATGAGTACCTGGGAGGTAAAGGCAGCTGGAGCATAGTGCGGATCCCATCACATCCACAAAAATTGCTGACATCAAGAATGTGTGGGATCATACCTCAATATCCCATGCCCTTTCATGGAATTGTGCAGTGTACGCAGGGAATTTTAGTGTTACCTTACATTAATTATATTCAAGTAAACGAACACAATCATTGCAACAAAACACTAAACTCTTTGAAAGTGTTTTATAAGCAATATTTACTATTTGGCAGCAACACACCTGATATACAATGTCCCACATTATACGAGGGCATTTTGAAAAGTTTTGCCTCCTGTGCAATAACTCTGGCAACACTGCTCAGACATGCGAAATTGGTGTGAGAATAATCGCTGATTCACCGACTATTGCAAAATCTAGCGGCGTTCGCCTGCAACATCATGCATGCACACAATAGTCAGTAAAATGGCGACGTACATGGACATGCAGTTGAAACAATATGCTGCTATTGAATTCCTCACAGCAGAGTGTTGTGCGCCCATTGACACTCATCAATGATTGTGTGCTATCTATGGTGACGCCTGTATGGATATGAGTACTGTCAGGAAACTCCGCGCACGATTACTGTGAGTTAGGCCTGGCAAGGACGTAATTCTTCAACATGGCAATGAACACCCACACACGAGTCACCAAACGGATGCATTGCATCTCAAATTCCACGAGATTTTACCCCAACCACTGTACAGCCCAGATTTCGCACCTTGTTACTTTTTCCTTTTTTTAAGGCTGGAAGAGCACCTGAAGGAACACCGTTACACCAGTGATGCGGAGGTGCAAGCAGATGTGCATCGCTGCTGCCAGGAGAAGATGCCACATTCCTTCGCTGAGGGGATGCAACAACTTGTCCGACGATGGTGACTACGTGGAAAAGTAATGACATCCTGGTAGAGGACATTACAAGCTTTAAGAAGACATACAGTTCATGTAAGTATCTTGCATATTATTGACGTTATTGTGTAGGAGGCAAAACTTTTCAAAATGCCCTCGTACATTGAATCTTCATGGTCCAGAGCATAATGTTATAAAATTTTCCTCAATTTTACATTTCCCTGCAATTTGTGTTTTTCGCCTTGGTCCCCTGAAAAACGTAAAATCAAGGTTTCAGTTTAGTTACTGTAATATCAGTAAGGTGCCTGCATTTATAATCTTAGCATAAGTGAGCTGCTCAGGAGTAAAACTTCATAACCCACACTCCATTCAAAATTGAGTTAACATGCGATTCAATACAATAGTGAATGAAGGCAGTCGCTAATACAGGATGACCACTCTAGGACCATGATAAAATTCAAATATAATTCCTGGTTTTCGAGGTGAACTTTGCAAAAAGTTCAAGGCTACAGGCAGATGTTTTCTCTATTTCAAAATTCTAATTTAATTCAATTAAATGATCTATAAGTTGCAGAGTTTACATTTGCCATTTCACATATTCAGAACTCGAAATGAATTCACCCACAGAAGTCCCAAATATTACAGGATATACTAATCTATGAAAAATTGTTAAATGTATGAGAATTCCAAACTCAATTTTAAGTAATCAACTTCAAGATATCCTATCTTGAAATAACTTTTCGTCTGTCAGACAGATTGTTCTGCAAAATACACTAACAAAGTAAACAGACTGAGAGCATTCTGTTTATTTTCCAAGCGGCTTTCTTTTCCTTCCTCAATAAAAATACAAGCTAAACTGCGAAAAACTTGTCTGAGGGCATTTATAAATATGTATAAATTTAACGGTATTTTGGATTAATAAAAGTTGCAATTTTGCACTTCTACTGAGAAAAATTCACGCAGCCAATAAGCCCCGGAATTCAAGGAATTCCCAGTGAGTAGCCACCCTGTAATAGCCGGAACTGTCTGGTCACGGATTATAAAGAATGGACTATCCCTACTAAATCAGGACATCTGGTAGCCTTGCGTCAATGGTTATAACATTGAAGACAACTCATTTGATTGTCCGACAAAATGTTCTCGTAGGGGTGCATAACGACTGGACAAAGCACCTTCTGCTCTGTGCTCACCACACATCAAATACCACCACATGGTCCTTTTGTTAATTGTTTCAACTTTTTGTGCTAATATGGCCTCGTCGGTATCTAGCCATTGCACAGAGTGGTAACAATTATCATATACTGTATACTGCTACTGTGCATAAACAGAACATTCCGGGAGAGCAGAGGAAGGGACACTTCCAGAGGTCACCTCATGTGTTGTTCAGCGATCTCATGGGGAATCCAGCTTCTCGACTTTTCCAAGTTCTTGCAAGTACCGGGAAACTGTGGAATAATGCACACCCAATGTCACTGCCATCTTCCTTACAGTTTGGTGAGAGTCTGACACCACTAGTGCTTGCAGTTCGTTGTTGCCGATGTGTGTCCATGCAGTGCACTTTGAACGGTCATATCGCAAGATCAGAATTTTTTAAACCATATCTATATGGTTCTTTCATTTACTGCATCAGGTGCAAATGCTCTGTTATGTTCCTGGCTGCTTCTGCTGCCTTGTGGTCAAGTTTAAAGTTGTAAAGGAAAAGCAGACATATCTCACTTAGTTACGTCCATACGATCTGTGTGTCTATACGATCACATGACATGCTAGTACTCAATTGATTCCTAGCTCACATGAAGGGATATGTATGTACCCGTCACTTTCCAATACATTGGCACCATCCGGCAGCATTTGGAATATCTAACTTACGTCATCTGGAAATCTGACATTTCATGAGCAATGACCTGATAGTTACTTTCTCAAATCTACAACAATCCATGATATTACATACATTAATTCTTAAATACAGGAATACTTGATGTACATTACCTGGTGATACAAACATGCTCCTTTTTACAAGTTAGAGACGACAGCAAGCATCTGCTAGGATCATCATCGCCCTTCACCAATTCCAGTCTCTGGCAGAGTCAAGTTTCTCCATCTTCCAGCATTGTTCTCTTTCCACCATGTTTCAATTCTGTCCTCTTCTTACAATCTCCACTATCTGCTCTTTCCACAGACACCTTGGTATACCCTTTGGCCTCTGAGTTTTTCCAGCCCCATCCTCTTCTTTTGTCCAAGAGAATCTAGATGGAAAAAAAATCAAAATTAATTACTTGTTACAAAATTTATTTGTCACTTTTGATATTTCTACAAATTCCTACAACTCATACTGAGGTAAAATCCATGCGACACAGAAATAAAATTGGTTTCATCTTATTATAATGTCAAAAAAGGAGTTTTCTTCCATACTGAAAAGTGTGGCGCCATTTACTGTGGAATTAAAAATTATGGATACTCGAGTTTGGACTCCAATTAAAAATTAACCAGTAGACCTACATAAAAACGAGTTACATCAAAATTTAGCTTATTCTATTCTGCGTTAACCTATGCTAGCTAATTTGTTCTTTGAGTATGCCTTCTATTTCTTATCGTCGTGAGAACAAAAAAAGTGCCACTCTTTTTGAGTTTCGCACATGATCGCTCTCTTTGAAATTCTATAAATAAAAAAAGGCTTGTCCGATCATGATGAAATTTAAGTATGTTGCAGGCAAAAAGGTTTTAAACACAATTCTTAATTTTCAGATTTTTAAAATTTATGAAAAAACCGTACTGATCAATTTTGCAAAATAACTTTTTCTTGATATTGGGAAGTCCTACAAATACAATATTGGTCTTGTTTTGAAGCTCTTTGCATCTGTTTTAGAAATCTGTTGTTATTGTCAATTCATATTGCGAAACCAATTTTATGCAGGTTTTTATTCAATAGAATAAAGATGCATGTGGAACGTCGCTAATACGGACTCGCAGTGACAGGCTGCAGTTCAACGGACATCGCTGTGTGCAGAAATTTGGCTGAATTTCACAAAAGGTTTTGTACCATACATTGCCCTGGCAGTTGCTAAATGTCCCAAATATTTCAAAGCACTGGAATACAGTTTCAAAAAAAAAGAAAATAATTCATCAGGCTGGGCCCGGATACTCTATTGGAAGTTAGGACATATTTAACTCTTCATATAAAATGACACAAATATAAACATTGTATAGTAGAATATAAAAACAGCTTGATCTGTATATTCATGTTAGTAATAATATAATGCTGTTAACCTTCCAAACATCTGCAAGAAAGTAGAAAATTTTGCATTGCACATTGCAGATATGTACAGTGAAGTAATTGTGAATTGGTTTATGTAGTATTATTTATCCTGTGGAAAATACACATTTTTCAAGGCATGTATTTATATTCCTTGAGAACGGCTTTGATTTTAAATAGTTAGGAGTGATTTCCGTGTGTTTATTAAATCAATGTGTGTGTGTGAGCATACAAGGACATTAAAAAAAAAAAACTGTGAAAATGCTACGAAACACAAGATATTGGGCCTAACTGGCCACACTTTGGGACTCAATATCTGGGTTATTTGCGGTTTCTGCATCCTGAAATAAATTTTGTCACTTGAAACAATGAAAGTAAAATTTTATGATGGTGTGCAGACGGTCACTGGATCCTTGTCTCCCTTGCCACTTCTACCTGTGAACATTGCAGGTGGTTAGCCTTATTTAACACTGCTGGGAAGCAGGCTTGGCTAGGGTGACCAGACGTCCTCATTTTTGCAAGACAGTCCTTTTTTTTTGGGTCAACCAAATATGTCCTATTTTTCAACAGCATCCTGCAAAACGTCCAGACGAATTGTTTACCTCTGTGAAACTGTTAGTGCCCTTTAAATTAACAGTATTGTTAGGTTGCAAACAAATACTTGTAGATGTAAAAGTGTTCACGTCTTACTGTAAAGCTTTTATTTAAAAATTGAAAATAGCCCAATTCTGGGGATTTGCATGTTTGCTGCATTGATGAGGTGATTACTAAAGCTGCGGCACGAGACAAATATATTCTCAGTATTGATTAATATTTTAATACTATTTCACAATGTATGGATGTTTTATGGTAAGAAAGTAAGGGAACACAAAAAACAGTAAGAGCAAGAGAGATGGGAAGGTTAATCTGTAAAGTTAAAAACATAAACAAAAGAAGGAATGGAAAAGAGAGAAATGAGACCTCCGTGGCGAAGTGGTTGAATGCTAGGAAGCCAGGGGTTCTGGGGTCTAATCCTGAACAGGGCATGGATGTTCTTTGTGAGTGTCCATTCATGAACTTAATCATATAATCACTCATATTCATTGTTGCAATTAGCCAAAAGTGACAGAAAGCCCAGCATTAAATAACAAAAATCAAGAAGAAAACAGTAGAGAGAATTGTGTAATATTTCGGGAGACATGTAAGCTGCATGAATTTTTAATTGCCAAAGAGGGGGGAGGGTGCACTTAACGCTGTGCTCTTTTAGTTAGCTGCATCCATGGATGTCCTGCTTTTCGTTTCAGAAAATCTGATCACCCTAGTGAATAAAAAAATCATTAAAAAAATGTTTTAAATGGTGTTTTAGTCAAGAACAAAAAAGAAGACTTATTTTCTAAGAATAAAAGTTAATAATAATAAAAGTAATAATAAATTTCTTTAAGCGGTGAGGTTCAGCCAACAGGCTGCTCTGCCACCTATGTAATGTTACAGACAGCTCTGTATGACGTTATTGAGCTATACATTGGTAAAAATTTACTATCCTTCGGACACCTCTAATTTTTTCGTTTTGTCGCGGAACATTCCTGAAGGTGTATCAACGTTGTTTTGATGAAATTAATTGCAATTTTTCACATTACCAGTACGTCTTTCTGATAGGCCTTTTCGCTTGCCTGAGACGAACTAACCTAACCACGCGCCAATGGTTCGCAATTATTTCCAATTTCTAGATCCTGGTACGACACCAAATTTTAACTATGTTTCCTAACCTAACAGAACTAACCTATCCACGTGCCAATGGTTCGTGGGGCTAGCTATTCTCCGTCGGAAGAATTAATTTTCAACGAACAACATGAATTTCAGCTATGAAACATTCCCACATCACACAAAACACCTTCCCGATGTTCGACAATACTACAGGAACTTATTACGGTAAGTAGTTTCTTCTATAAAAATAAATAAATGTGTCCGAAGGATAGTAAACAAGTACCGTTTTTTTTCCAATTTAATTTTCTGTTTGCCTAACCTAACTGAACCTAACCTTCCGTGAATGGTTTGTGGATCATTTTTCGCTTAAAAACCTTTTGTGAATAGTTTGTGCAGCATTTTTCGGTTCATAAGTTTGGAAACACTGCATATCAGCTGACGATAGACAACATGAGTCAAGATTTGCCTGCCATATTGTGTGTAACGAAAGCGAATTAGCAACGACCAATAAATACTTGTAATGTGAAAATTTGCACTTTTTTCAGTGAAAAAAAAATAATCCCAGGTTGAAAAATGTTCCGCTATGCATATAAGGCAAGTACAAATGTAAATAATTCGGAAATAAACGAGTTAAATGTGTTTTCACTATATCTAACTGGTACCATTTTTTGTTCTTATACTGTAATAGCTTGTATACCATAGCTTATATTTTCATGTATGTATCTGACGAAATCCATACCCATGCAAAATGGGTCAACGGATGAATAAAGATTGTGATTAGCCTATAGTACTATTATAGTATGGGGGTGACACCTATAAATCATATACTTCACACTTTTTTACATTGCTAACGTACTATTTTGGAATGCGGAACATTTCCTAAGGTGAAATAATGCATTTCTAACTAAGATAATGTCTATTTCTTACATTTACGAGTCCTTACCGTTACTTGTTATTTCGATTCTGTAACACATTATGGCGAACCTTACGTTCTGACGTCACTTAAACTGATTATCTTTTTAGGCTAAATTCCCAAGTTGTTAGGTTAGGGTAACTACGTTAGTTCTCCTATCATAAATAATAAATTTGCAGTATATTTATGCTAATAGAACCAAACCTAACAGACCTAACAACATACCTATCCTTATCTGACGTCAGAACACAAGGGTGCAGAAGTGTTGTGCGATAAGGGAGACCCCCGAAAGGTCAGCTAATCCACTGTTGCCAGGTCCCACTCGATCCATTACCTTCTCTATCTGGAGAAGTTTCAATGTTCCGAAACATCACTGCGGGACGGGAATTTTCTAGGAGTGTGCGGGACAGAATTTTTTGGGTTCTTGCTATCTAATTGTGTGAAATTCTGGCTGAAAACGAATAAAAACCTTTTCTTGCTATATGACTGTACGAGTGATTATAATAATACGAGTAAAATTTTAACTTATACTGTTTGACACACCCAGGCAGTGCCGGATCTACAAATCTTGGCCCCCTCTTCCCGCAAAATATTACGAAGGGCGTTCTCTACCTATAGTCCACGCGCTTACTTCGTGAACGTGGAAGACTAAATAAACCCGCCACCACAAACGTGGGTGGGGATAAATGGCCGGCGAGTTGTTTTCGTCCAATCATGGCCCCAATCACACTCAACTTTCAGCCAATGGGCGCAGCTGTCATTCTGCTCGTCTATCCACGTGGAGTCTCAGTCACTTGACTGCGGATACACTGTTGCCGTACTTTGCAACACTTTGCGCTGAATGTGATTGTTGAAGCTGGTGGGCGCACTCCGTGGACTTCAAAGCCAGCGGGTCGTTAACGTAGCTAGCGCGTCGACAATACCTACCTTTACGCGCGCGAGTATGTGTGTGTGTATATATATATATGTATGTGTGTGTGTGTGTGTGTGTGTGTGTGTGTGTGTGTGTGTGTGTGTGTGTGGGTGTGTGTGTGTGTGTGATTCTTGATCTCGTGTTGGCACAATCACAAAGAAGGGCCTAGAGGGTGATTCAAAAGATAAAGACGGTCGCAGCGTGGTGCTGATCACATCACCTTCAAGATAACCGACATCGAAAAATCCAAAATATGTTCGGCCCTACCCCCACATACCCTAAATGTGCCTTCATCGCAGGGTGCTACATGTACAGGGAACTTTACCCTTAACTTTATATATTGTATTTGTTTCTGTACAGTACAACTGAGTAGCTAAGCATATACGAACCCTCTACTATGCCCATGTCTGTGGGTACCCTAAAGACTTACTTGTCTCCGGGTCCCCCCGCGCTGCGGGCTTTTGCGGCTTGTAGATCCGGCACTGCACCGAGGCTCGACCAGGACTCGAATCCGGGCATACCTTGTCATTTATCAACCCTGGTTTCGTCTGATTCTTCGCTCTTGCAGTTTTACCTACTTGGAATTGTCTATACGTAGTACATGTCCTATGTATGCCAAAAAGTAAGGTAGTTTACATCACTACGTTGGGAGAAACTTTACAGATCGCAGGCTCAACTGACGGCTGATCTACATAGCTCCGTCTGTCCACCAATCGTCTTCGAAGGCGGGTTGCTCGATGAGTGTCAACAACCTCAGTTGTGAAGTAAAAGCTGTAGGGGTAACATCGCTCTCCCGTTGCAACGTTGCCAAGTGTACGTCTATTTTTGTCAGTTGTTTTTATTAGGGCGTTTGGGTGTCTTGTGCACTAATTTTCCGTGATTTGTGTATAACGGTCAAATATTGAGTAAAAGGTAATTGATCTAATTGTCCGTTATTAAGAATTAATTACAATAGGTAATATTAAAATCTGTCGCGAATAAAGATGTCTAGCAAATGCTTTAGCCAAAGCGAGCTTGCTCAACCACCGTTTCTCGCCGGAATCCGGATTTACATGCATTCATATGGAGAATAGCAGGAAAAGATAAACTTCTAAACCAATGTACCAAATTGGATGAGATTTTAACCAGCGGAAGACCACATCATGAAAGTACAGATTCCAGAATTTCAGCCTAATCAGAACAGAACTACGGGAGTAATAAATTATTAAAGATCCATCGCTGGATACAATGGAAGACGGTATCCCATTGAGAGTGCCCTCGCTGGACGTGCGCGAGACAATAGCGGAGGATTTAGAATAATCTCGGCACGAGGGGCTGCTAGCAGAGGTCAAGGAACGGCCTTAGCATTGACCAGGATAGGAGGACAACGGTCAAAGCACCAAAAACAATAAATAAGCACCTAAACACAGAGGCTAGAGCGTCACCACGTTCAAATCTGGAATAAAAGAGATGATTCGGGATAGCGAGAAGACAGTTTGCCAAGAATCGACACGGAGTGTGATCTACGCGCGACCTAGCTACGAATCGCGATCAGATCCGTGGTTTGGATTTGTCTTTTGACTCGAGTGATTGTTTAAAGCCATGGAGTAGAGCAAAGTAGACCTAGGGGGTCGTTTCCCCCTCGCCGTCAACGCATCCGTGTACATACGTGTGGTTATGTGAGAATAACACCAGACACGTCCACCTGTGTCGATCGTCCGGAACAACGTCTTAAGTTAGTAGAAGTTATTAACCATTGATAGCAAAGTTAATACCGAAGTGCATAACAGTCAATACTAAAGCTAATAACATTTAATATCCATGTGTGGCCATGTGAAACCGCGAATGGCTCATTACGTATGTTCGTCTCAACGCCTAAGCCATGTATCTACGTACGAGTGACAGCGAATGACTGACCTACAACTGCGCTAGTTGTCGTATGGAGTCGACAGTGTACGAGTACCGTCATGGACGTGCCAACGAAGTGAACAAGTGAAGCCAGGATCCGATGATGCCATATGGAACTGCCGAGTGATCCACTTTCGCCGACCAGGATAACCGCGAAGTACAACACCGGAGTGTGGACACCTTCTAAAACTGTAGGACCACTTTCGCCCTACCCAGATCAGAGGGAATGCAGCGAAGGTAAGATCCAACCATGTGTGTGTGTGAGAGATGACATCAATCTACGCGAATCTGCGTAAATCATTGTGTAACTTAACTCAGTGCTATGGCATAACTAGACATCCTTATTCCGGCGGACAAAGTCAACGTTATAGATCAAAGTATATGTTAACAGCCAAACAATAGTTCATTGAAGTATATTTGTACCTCCAGAAACGATAAAAGGGTTCGCACAAAGAACAATTAATCGCATTACACTTAAAACCCTAAACAGTAAATTGTAAAAGGAAATGTAGTCAAGAAATAGCATGAGTATAGTCAAAGTATTAATTAATCTAACAATTGTAATTGTAATATTGTCCCAATATGCCATGGAATGTGTGTATGAATGAAGGAGAGAGAGTGAGAGAGGGCATGATGTACTGTTAATTTATCTGTGTTTTAATATACTATGTGTATATTCTGAATCACCGTAGTACTATGTCACGTCATTTCAGGTGCTTGAAAACAAATCCTCCTAGGTTTATTCTTAGTAACTCCGACTGTAGGCACTTATCCTGACCGTCTTATAATTCATGTAATGGTTTAATTAGAGTAACAGGTGTGTCACGGTGAGCGATTCTGTGTGCACTAATTTTCCGTGAATTGTGTACTATTATACAACTTTTATCCAATAACGGCGCTGATCAACTCCCCCGTTTTACTGTACGTTTTCTGGAGTCAGAGTAGAAAGTGTGTAAACAGCTACTCGCCATAGAAGGGTCGAGTCGAGCAGACAGGCCAGTAACTCGTCCCACTAACTCTCCCGCTCACTCGACCAATGTAAACCAGCCTTAAAACAGAGGCAGAGAGGAAATCAATTGCAAGCTATGTTTATGAACATGTGTAGTTTCACTCACAGAAAACTGCGTATAGGGCTTGCTACCTCTCTTACCATTAAATAATCATGTGAGAAAAAATAAATTAGTAACAACGTGTAAACGCGAGACAATTTACAAACGCTGCTTCAGTAATAATAGGTGAAAGCACAATATTATTTGTTCTGAGTAGCAATCCACGAACATTTCGTAACTCTATTTCCCGAGAATTTCAAGGTAATTCTGTCATTAATTGAAAAAAAAAAGTTTGAAACTTCCAACTGTCACCAAGATATAATGCTTTCATTGATGTTCCAATTACCTGAAAAACATGTAATTTCCGAAGCGTAAAGGCAGTTTCCGGAATGAATGCAAAAATCAATCACATCTTGCATTCACGTTTGCACAAACGCGTCTCAAACCTTGTCTCGAGGTGCTAGCTGTGCGCAATCTGGTGGCGTAAAATACAAATATGGACCTTTACATCTCTGCAGTGATAGCTTTGGCCAGCATTGGGCAAATTTCGTTGGCAATGAACGAAATGACCTTTCAACTTGTAGAGGATTTCTATAGAAGTAGACATGTTAACCACATCGTATTGTTTGAATGCTCAGGATATGGTTAGTTTTATTTTTTTGTAAGTCTTTTTACTAGTGATATTGCTCAGTGGCGTGGCGTGACGTTCTTGAAATTGTAAGCAATCGTAGCACTATCCCC